>NC_135721.1:2800000-3400000 GCF_964656455.1 Halichoerus grypus
GGCCTAATTCCTAGCACATCTTCAAATCTGCACCAGGGATCACTGATCCTTTAGAGATGGTTGCCTCTAATACTTACATAAAGAGAATTCAGGAGCTGGAGAATGCTTTTGTGCTTCTGTGAATTTTACCATTCACCAGCGAAAGTGATACTGAGAAGAGTTTTGCAGAAAATAACAGTAATTAGAAAAAATGTCTTGCTTGACTTCTGGCATGATATTATTAGGAGTCCCTTACCATCAAATGCCGTGATTTTTTTCTTTCTTTTTTTTTGCTTTTGCTCTAAAGTCACTTAAGAACTCAGGCACTGGTTATCGCATCCCAGAAGTAACAGAACCTGACTCTGGGATAGATGTTATCTGATCTGATATTTGCTGCAATCATATGAAGTTACTCTTTTCTCTCTTTTTTTATTTTATTTTATTTATTCATTTGAGAGAGAGAGAGAGAGAGAGCATGAGCAGGGGGGAGAGGCAGAGGGAGAAGCTGATTCCCGGTTGAGCCAGGAGCCTGACATGGGGCTCGATCCCAGGACCTGGAGATCAGGACCTGAGCTGAAGGCAGATGCTTAACCATCTGAGCCACCCAGGCACCCCTCTTTTTTCCTTTTTAAAAAATTTCACACCCTTTGATTTGCTCTCTACTGGGTGCATCCCTGCTTCTTGTCCCAGGAAGGGACATCATGCAGGTCCCCTCGGCTGGCTGAATTGTCACCCCTCTCCTTGCCCTGTCTGACTTTGCACTCTGGGTAAGCCCTTGTACCGAACTATAGCTTGTTCCTGAGCCTCTGCCATAGCTCAGTGCCTGGTCCCTCTATTAAAGACATTCCTCCAGTAGTCTCCTCATTATTGTGGAGATGCCTCTGTAGGAACCATCTGCTGTCTTCAGAATCCCGACTGGTACAGCCCCAGCCATTTCAGCTTTACAGATGACGATCTAAGAATTTACCATGAAAGTTGAGCTTCAGGACCCCTCATTTTTTTTTTTTTTAGAAAAATGTATCATCAAATTTATCCATGGAATTAGGTTTTTTTTACATTCTTTTTTTTTTTTAATTTTATTATGTTATGTTAGTCACCATACAGTACATCATTAGTTTTTGATGTAGTGATCCACGATCCACCGTTCTCGTATAACACCCACTGCTCCATGCAGTATGTGCCCTCCCTCATACCCATCACCGGGCCAACCAATCCCCCCTCCCCCCTCCCCTCCAAAACCCTGCCCGTTTCTCAGGTCCATAGTCTCTCATGGTTCATCTCTCCCTCCAATTCCCCCCGCCCATTTTTCCCTTCCTTCTCCTAATGTCCTCCGTGCTATTCCTTATGTTCCACAAATAAGTGAAACCATATGATAATTGACTTTATCTGCTTGACTTATTTCACTTAGCATAATCTCCTCCAGTCCCATCCATGTTGATGTAAAAGTTGGGTATTCATCTTTTCTGATGGCTGAGTAATATTCCATTGTATATATGGACCACATCTTCTTTATCCATTCATCTGTTGAAGGGCATCTCGGCGCTTTCCACAGTTTGGCTATTGCGGACATTGCTGCTATGAACATTGGGGTGCATATGGCCCTTCTTTCACTACATTTGTGTCTTTGGGGTAAATACCCAGTAGTGCAATTGCTGGGTCATAGGGTAGCTCTATTTTTAAATTTTTGAGGAACCTCCACACTGTTTTCCAAAGTGGCTGTACCAACTTGCATTCCCACCAACAGTGTAAGAGGGTTCCCCTTTCTCCACAACCTCTCCAACATGTGTTGTTTCTTGCCGTGTCCATTTTTGCCATTCTAACTGGTGTAAGGTGGTATCTCAGTGTGGTTTTGATTTGGATTTCCCTGATGGCTAATGATGACGAACATTTTTTCATGTGTCTGTTAGCCATTTGTATGTCTTCTTTGGAGAAGTGTCTGTTCATCTCTTCTGCCCACTTTTTGACTTGATTATTTGTTTTTGGGTGTTGAGTTTGAGAAGTTCTTTATAGATTTTGGATACCAGCCCTTTATCTGTAGTGTCGTTTGCAAATATCTTCTCCCATTCTGTGGGTTGCCTCTTTGTTTTGTTGACTGTTTCCTCTGCTGTGCAGAAGCTTTTAATCTTGATGAAGTCCCCAAAGTTCATTTTTGCTTTTGTTTCACTAGCTTTTGGAGATATATCTTGAAAGAAGTTGCTGTGGCCGATGTCAAAGAGGTTACTGCCTATGTTCTCCTCTAGGATTTTGATGGATTCCTGTCTCACATTGAGGTCTTTCATCCACTTTGAGTTTATCTTTGTGAATGGTGTTAGAGAATGGTCGAGTTTCATTCTTCTGCATGTGGCTGTCCAATTTTCCCAGCACCATTTATTGAAGAGACTGTCTTTTTTCCATTGTATGTTTTATCCTGCTTTGTCAAAGATTATTTGACCATAGAGTTGAGGGTCCATATCTGGGTTCTCTATTCTGTTGCATTGGTCTGTATGTCTGTTTTTGTGCCAGTACCATGCTGTCTTGGTGATCACGGCTTTGTAATATAGCTTGAAATCGGGCAACGTGATGCCCCCAGCTTTGTTTTTCTTTTTCAACATCTCCTTGGCGATTCGGGGTCTTTTCTGATTCCATACAAATTTTAGGATTGTTTGTTCCAGCACTTTGAAAAATGTCATTGGGATTTTGATCGGGATGGCATTGAAGGTATAGATTGCTCTGGGTAGCATAGACATTTTAACATGTTTATTCTTCCGATCCATGAGCATGGAATATTTTTCCATCTTTTTGTGTCTTCTTCAATTTCTTTCATGAGTGTTTTGTAGTTCCTAGAGTATAGATCCTTTACCTCTTTGGTTAGGTTTATTCCAAGGTATCTTATGGTTTTTGGTGCTATTGTAAATGGAATCGTTTCTCTAATTTCTCTTTCTACAGTTGCGTTGTTAGTGTATAAGAAAGCAACTGATTTCTGTGCATTGATTTTGTATCCTGCCACATTACTGAATTGCTGGATGAGTTCTAGTAATTTGGGGGTGGAGTCTTTTGGGTTTTCCACCTAAAGTATCATGTCGTCTGCAAAAAGAGAGAGTTTGACTTCTTCTTTGCCAATTTGAATACCTTTTATTTCTTTTTGTTGCTGATTGCTGTTGCTAGGACTTCTAGTACTATGTTGAACAACAGTGGTGAGAGTGGGCGCCCTTGACGTGTTCCTGATCTTAAGGGAAAGGCTCTCAGCTTTTCCCCATTGAGGATGATATTCGCTGTGGGTTTTTCATAGATGGATTATATGAGCTTGAGGAATATTCCCTCTATCCCTATACTCTGGAGAGTTTTAATCAGGAAAGGATGTTGTATTTTGTCAAATGCTTTTTCTGCATCAATTGAGAGGACCATATGGTTCTTCTCCCTCCTCTTATTAATGTGTTCTATCACATTGATTGATTTGCGAATGTTGAACCACCCTTGCATCCCGGGGATAAATCCCACTTGGTCGTGGTGGATGATCCTTTTCATGTATTGTTGGATCCTATTAGCTAGGATTTTGTTGAGGATTTTGGAATCCATATTCATCAGGGATATCAGTCTGAAATTCTCCTTTTTGATGGGGTCTTTGCCTGGTTTGGGGATTAAGGTAATGCTGGCCTCATAGAATGAGTTTGGAAGTTTTCCTTCTGTTTCTATTTTTTGAAACAGCTTCAGTAGAATAGGTATTATTTCTTCTTTGAATGGTTGGTAGAATTCCCCAGGGAATCCATCAGGCCCTGGACTCTTGTTTTTTGGGAAGTTTTTGATCACTGCTTCAATCTCGTTACTGGTTATTGGCCTATTCAGGTTGTCAATTTCTTCCTGTTTCAGTCTTGGCAGCTTATAGGTTTCCAGGAAGGCCTCCATTTCATCCAGATTGCTCAGTTTATTGGCATATAGTTGTTGATAATAATTTCTAATAATTGTTTCTATTTCCTTGGTGTTAGTCGTGATCTCTCCCCTTTCATTCATAATTTTATTAATTTGGGTCCTTTCTCTCTTCTTTTGGGTAAGTCTGGCCAGTGGTTTATCAATCTTATTAATTCTTTCAAAGAACCAACTTCTAGTTTCATTGATCTGATCTACTGTGTTTCTGATTTCTAATTCATTGATTTCTGCTCTAATTTTAACTATTTCTCTTCTAATGTGTGGCTTAGGCGTCATTTGTTGCTTTTTCTCTAGTTCTTTAAGGTGTAGAGTTAGTTGGTGAATTCAGGATTTTTCTATTTTTTTGAGTGAGGCTTGGATGGCTATGTATTTCCCCCTTAGGACCGCCTTTGCAGTATCCCATAGGTTTTGGACCGATGTGTTTTTGTTCTCATTGATTTCCATGAATTATTTAAGTTCTTCTTTGATTTCTTGGTTGACCCAAACATTCTTGAGCAGAGTGGTCTTTAGCTTCCAAGTGTTTGAATTTCTATCAAATTTTTTCTTGTGATTGAGTTCCAGTTTTAGAGCATTGTGGTCTGAGAATATGCAGGGAATAATCTCAATCTTTTGGTATCGGTTGAGACCTGATTTGTGACCCAGTATATGGTCTATTCTGGAGAAAGTTCCATGTGCGCTCGAGAAGAATGAGTATTCTGTTGTTTTAGGGTGGAATGTTCTGTAAATATCTATGAGGTCCATCTGGTCCAATGTATCATTCAAAGCTCTTGTTTCCTTGTTAATTTTCTGCTTAGATGATCTGTCCATTGCTGAGAGTGGAGTATTGAGGTCTCCTACAATTAACGTATTGTTATCAATATGACTCTTTATTTTGGTTAACAGTTGGCTTATGTAGATGGCTGCTCCCATGTTGGGGGCATAGATATTTACAATTGTTAGATCTTCTTGTGGGATAGACCCTTTAAGAATGATATAGTGTCCTTCTGTGTCTCTTATTACAGACTTTAGTTTAAAATCTAATTTGTCTGATATAAGAATTGCTACCCCAGCTTTCTTTTGAGGTCTGCTGGCATGGAAGATGGATCTCCATCCCTTCACTTTCAGTCTGGATGTATCTTTAGGTTCAAAATGAGTCTCTTGTAGACAGCATATGGATGGGTCCTGTCTTTTTATCCAATCTGCAACCCTGTGCCATTTTATGGGAGCGTTTAGGCCATTCACATTGAGAGTGATTATTGAAAGATATGAATTAATTGTCATCATGTTGCCTGTGAAGACATTGTTTTTATAGATTGTCCCTGTAAATTTCTGTTGTAGATCACTCTTGGGGTCTTTCTCCTTTTATAGGACCCCCCCTTAATATTTCTTGCAGGGCCAGCTTAGTGGTCACATATTCTTTCAGCTTCTGCCAGTCATGGAAGCTCTGCATCTCTCCATCCATTCTAAATGAAAGCCTTGCCGGATAAAGTATTCTTGGCTGCATGTTCTTCTCATTTAGTACCCTGAATATGTCTTGCCAGGCCTTTCTGGCTTGCCAGGTCTCTGTGGATAGGTCTGACGTTATTCTGATGTTCCTCCCTCTGTACATAAGGAATCTCTTCCCCCTAACTGCCCTTAAGATGGTTTCCTTGGTTCTACGATTTGCAAGTTTTACTATTACATGCCGGGGTGCTGGCCTGTTTTCCTTGATCTTAGGAGGGGTCCTCTCTGCCTCTAGGACTCGAATGTTTGTTTCATTCCCCAGATTAGGGAAGTTCTCAGCTACGATTTGCTCAAATACATCTTCTAGCCCTCTCTCTCTCTCCACTCCCTCGGGATTCCAATGATTCTGACATTGGAACGCCTCATGGTGTCACTTATTTCTCTGATTCTATTTTCATGGATTCTGAGTTGTTTTTCCCTGGCCTCCTCTTTTCCCTTTTTATCTATTATACTGTCTTCCAGATCGCTTATTCTCTCTTCTGCCTCAGTTACCCTAGCTGTTAGATTATCTAGATTGGATTGGATCTCATTGATAGCATTTTTAAGTTCTGCCAATTCACCTTTCATTTCTGCCCTTAGAGACTCTATGTTGACATTAATTGATTTCTCCATTCTAGCCATTGTCTTCTCAATTGCTAGCCTGAATTCCATCTCCGACATCTTGGTTATATCTGCATCCATTTGTAAATCTGCAGCATAAGTCATAATCTCTGAGTCTTTTCTGTTTTGGGGGCTCCTCCTCCTAGTCATTCTGTTGATGGGTGTTTGAAGGGATGTATAGAGTCCAAATTATTGACCAGAACCCAAGCAAGATGCACCTGTTTTCTTGGGACCTTAGGGTTGCTGGCCTCTTGTTTTCCCAGCCTGTCTTCTGGGGGAGGGGCCTGCCGTGCTGTTACTCAGGCAACCCTGTTTGGGCGGAGTTGCCCTGCGCCCCTGTGGCAGGGGAGGGGCTCAGTGGGAATCAGTCTTTGGGGCTTTTGTTCTCTGGCGCCTTTCCCTGGCGGCTTTCCACATCTCTTCCGCGAGTCAGAGCAGAAGAGACGGTTTCCAACCCTCTGCCTCAGAGCAGAGAGACCGCAGTCTGTTCTTCAGTGAGCTCTCCAGGCCACACCGTGTCCGTTTCTGTCCGTGCTGCTATAAACTGCAGTGTCCTGGGTTGTGCGCCCCTCCGCAGCGCCCCCAGTCCTGCCTCCAGGTCAGGGCGCGTCTCTGCCCTTTGTGCTTCTAAAACCGCCAGCCGCCCCCAGTTCGCCCGCGCGACCCGCTCTGGTTTTCCCCCCCGGGGGCTGCCCTAAAGTCCTTTCCCGCCCCTACCGGGCTGCGAGTCTGCGAGTCTGCACCCCGTCCGCAGCGCGCGAGGCTGTCGCTCACCGGAGGTGTAGGATCCCCACGGTCAGGCTGCCTCCCGCTGTCATTTATCCTCCGATATCTGCCCACGGAATCACGGCTCCCCGCTTCGTACCTCAAAACCAACCGCCTGCGATATTCTGTTTGTAGAGATCCAGATCTTCTTACATCTCAGGCTGGTTTCGTGGGTGCTCAGAGTGGTCTGGTAGATATCCAGCTCAATTCCGGGGACCAGTTGAAATAGGGTCCCCTACTCCTCCGCCATCTACCCCCCCTCAAGACCCCTCATTTAAACGGAACCCTTCCAAGGCTCTCGTAAGGACCCTTTATGGGTTTTCATTGTCACATGTTCTCAGGAAATTTGCAAAGACAATATCCCTACACATGACTTGTCTCTGCACTCACACTTCCCTGTGTCATATTTCTCCTTGGCTTGACTTGTGCTAGAATGGCTATGGACGTTTCTGAGATTTGGCTCAGGAGAAGTTGAATTGGAAATCTATTTCACTGGAGTTTAGTGAGATGTGTGTATGTGGTGGCATTCACTGCCATGTATAAGAATTAAGAATTAAGTTAATTCTTATTAGGGAATAAGAATGAATTATAATTAAATTGTTGCTAGTCATCCCAGGGCAGGAATATCTTCCAGAAAGGCTCTTGCCACCTTGTTTCAACTCATACATGGTCTCAGACGCATGAGGCTGGTGCAGGCAAACAAGGGTTGAAATGAAAAAGTCAGAAGTGTGTCTGTGGAAACTTCTAAGAATCAGTTATGAAAATTGTAAGAAGCTTTGCTGCTTAACGGCTCCTAGATAAAATGGAAGTACTTGGATCTTTAGAAATGTACTTTATAACACACCATATGCAATTTTAAATGCATATTGCTCTAATGAGATTTGCACAAAATAGAATTTGTCAGAAGTCTTATGCTTATATGGAATAAGCATGTACTGGTAATACACACGGAAAGAATTTTGATATGTCTTCTAAATTGGACTGAAAGCCTAAAACTTCACAGGGCATTAAGAAAAATGAAATGTGAATCAGGAGGAAGTGTTACTAAACTATCAACCAAACATTCAACCCATCAATCTGGGAAGAATTAACTATCTACCAGGTAGTGTAGACAGAATCGTCTCTTTATTAGTTCTGTGTAACATTGCTATAGAAAATGCTATAAGCTTATTTTCATATGAAAAGACGTTCAAAACTATCCAGCCAAATTGTATGGGGGTAAAAATATTATAGAGGTGAGCCAGGTACTTAATTAATACAAAAAAATATTTTTCTAAGTTGTATTTGTGTTGTCAACTTTTGAAAATTTGTAATTTTTTGTGATTTCTTTTTTCATTCAAAATAAATATTCATATTTGTACCTAATTTAACATTTTGAACTATTTTCTTCCATCTCTAAAGCTCTATAAGGAGTATCTGTGTTGTGAACCCGCCTTGAGTATGTACACCTAGTCCCTGTCATTAGTCAGGAATAGTAGCAGAGCTGGGTTTTGCAATTGGATCTTTATGCGAACGTGGGTGATTTTTCTAGTATAATGCTCAATCGTTCTGTCTTGGGCTGGGTGCCGTCAGGAGTAGACTCCGATACAAGGATTCCAGCACAGTGATTATTTGGGAGGTCACCTGAGGAAGCACTGGTTCTAGAGTAGGGAGCTAAGGAAAGACAGCAGGTCACTGCTGCGGATGGCGGGGCTCAGTCCTACTTGGAGCCTGCGGGACAGTGTGGAATTTGTCCGACAGCTCTCCCATCCAAGGGCTAATGGAGCTGCCATATTTACCACCAGCCGCCCTCAGTCGGTTGTCAACAGCAGCTTCTCCTAGAGGCACTGACCCCCGGCCTTTCCAGACTACCTCGCCCTGACCAGGCAGGCTCCTGTGGCCACCACAGCCCCTGGCTTGCACCTGAAAGAGCAGGAACGGGCTAATGCAAGGGAATACGGGCAAAGCACTGATAACAACCACACACTTCCCACAGATGATGCCTGTCCCTGTGTGTACTTTTCCTTTTCCTTTTACTTCTATAATGAACTATGATAATGCTTTATGTTACATAGCAATTTCCACTTGACAAAGCATTATCATTATGCAGTATGGTATAACACAGAGAAGGACCTTGTTTCAGCCTTGAGACAATCTTTCCAAATCCATTCTTTTTAAAAATGTGTTTTGTTGGTTTGTTACAGACAACCAAATTGAATTTGGTGATGATCCCCATTTAAGGACTCTGCTTCTGAATTTCATCACAATCTACAAAAACATAAAGATATTGGACCCAGGTAGGCCTGGAATGCAAATAATCAATATTTCCTTGCTGCAGAATGGAGAGAAAATTGAATGGCTGTGGCCTTCAGGAGCTGCCAGGCTTTTGCATTCTTCACACAACTTTGCTATTACCTCATTTTCATGACTTTGAAAACATTGCTTTAGCCAATATCTCTGCCATTTGATATAAATAGATATATTTTATCTGCAATATAAATTCCAATATGTCATGTTTGAGTTGCTTTTGAGTCCATCAAGATAGCCATCATTTCTGTAATCAGCAATACACAATTATTTGATAACTTGTTACTTTAAGATAAATATTTTAACTGGCTATCTGAAAAGAAGCTCTAATATACACTGGGAAATTGATTTTATTTTTTTTTAACTCTGATTCAACAGAGATGAAGTGAGCTGTTCTCTTAAGTTGATAACATAACCATCACAGCCTCTGCATGGTGTTCACGGTAGGCTGGTAACTGTTTTTCTAATTATTTAAAACAAATTTTAATGTATATCATCACTGCTTGAAATGCTTCCTTTTACCTTAAAAAAAAAAGATTTTCCCATGATGACTACCAGGACCCATGCTTTGGAAAGCTGCTGAATGAAGCACTTTCTTCATCAAAAACTAGCTGGATCCTCACAGAGAATTTTCAGGTGTGTATAGTCAAGTGGATTGGGTATTCTTTTGTTCATGGATTACCTGACTTTGATGGGAGAGGCCAGAGGCTTGTGCCCAGGGGAGAAGAATAAGGAGTGGCCTAATTTTTTTTTTTTTAACTTTAAAATGGCTTAGAAAAAAGGACTGTCAATGATCCAAAATGCTTGCTAGATGCAGAGATACTTTCACATTAATACATTTTATTCATACTCCTTCATTTTGTCGAAGGTCAGGGCATGAATTAACACAGGGTGTGGAAGTAGAATCCACGTTCAATGTCACTTCTTCATTTTCAAAGAAAGAATGGTTTGCCAATACATGTTCACTGCCTTTTTTTTTTGGTAACTCCCTTACTTTGGACTGCAGACATTTGTCTGGGATTGTCTTTTCTTGTCCTTAAAAGGAGAATATCTTATCCTTTTTGTATCCTTGGAATAGTGGTTGGCATCTAATAAGTCCTCAGAATTCTTGTTAGATAAGTGAATAAGTTGTTATTAAAATACGATGCAGCATGGACATCAGAAACGGCCTCAAATTCTAAGAGATGGAAAATGGTGCAGTTTAACAGTCATGTAAAATCCTAACGGGAAAATGCAGTACATAACACATTATCGGATTTCTCCAGCAAATGACACACTGCTTAAGTCACTGTGTGGGTGGGGGCAGTCTCTGCTGGCCATAATTCTGGACCCACTTTTCTTACTCGGAATACAGCAGAGTCTCACAATTAAAACTAATGATGTGAATCTTCGATACTTTCAATAAGACATTTGGTTCTTACCAGTGAGGGATGGTTTTTCTTGAAATTTAAATTTGTTCTAATACAGTTACATGAAAACACGACGAAGCAACTTATTTGTCTTGGTTGCTGATTATAAACCAATTGGGGGCTGTGGTCTCGCTAAGACAATCACTCTTATATAGGTGTTCATTTTGATTGATTTAAATATTGACTTGGAGAGTTCATGACCCACACTCAATTTCACAGCAAGCATTTTTGTTAGTTTCTCAGGTTAATGCATAGCTCTCACCAATAACCAGGTGAGATTTATTCACATTGTGCTTTCAAGAACCAGCCCTCGGGGAACGCAGCTCTGTACTTATGTGTTTATTATTTTACGTAAGAGAAGGACATGTAGACAAGTAAAGGGCCATTTCACAGATAAGTACATATTGAAAAGGCAATATTTATATTGATATTTAGAAAAATGAGAGCAACATGCTCACTTAATTAAAGCCAGCAAACATTTATTGAAAACTCTGTCTAATATTGTTAGGCTACGTTCCTTGTGTGTAAGCGTGAGCGTGGGCTCCCCTGGGGTGAATGCTTATACCGAGTCACACAACCTCTTTTTCCTTGTACTGAGATTATGTTGAGTAAGAAATAGAAGGTAGGGACACAAACGGGATCCAGGTGTCACCCTGACCCCAGGTATTTGAATTATAATGTCTTAAACTCCTCATCCACTTATCCTCACTATTTGCTCCCTGTCAACAAGCAGTCTTTCTCTCGTGAAACTGTGAGAACAGAAAAGGTCTCTCTCCTACCACATTCTTTCAACCCAAATCAACATTGTCAGTGGAAAGACAATTATATGTCTTTAAAGGTTTAAATAGTCTGGGATGTTTTTTAAAAGCTGAAACACTGAATGTTTTATGTCAGTGTACTCAATCTAACCCATAATTCTTAGTAAAGCAGCATTCCGTTGTGAGAGAATGTACCAAGCCTGTCAATAAATCAAGTGAAGATTATATGGAATTAACAGGCTTCCTGGATACACAGAGAAATAACCGACTGTTTTAGAAGTTCAAACCCAATGATAGTGTGTGCTGTGCTTACACTCTATTCAAATAAATTAAACTTTGATTTGTATTTATTTTTCCAAATTAGTGGAATCTGCTAGAACTGTCAAGGATTATGAAGGTCTGCCAGAGTTCAGGCTTGGAAGAACTTATTTAAACTCTGGGACTATGCGATAGCAAGGAGTTTTATTCTACACTTATTCTACAAAATTTAAACAGAAACAACTTCTCAGGGTTAATAGCACAATCTGGCTGCTTATTTTTATCCTAAGTTCCCTCTTTTCTCTCTTGGTATTATGTTCCAATGACCTCTTCCTTCTGTATAAAATATTTCAACTTTTGTGTAGTAAATTGCGATTATCTTTGAGAAAATACACTCATGTGGGCACAAGAGAGAAGTGAATGGAATACAGAAATCTACAGTTGACCCTTGAACAACATGGGTTTGAACTGCGTGGGTCCACTTATATGCAGATTTTTTCCAAAAATGCCGTGCAGTATTGTAAGTGTACTTTTTCCTCCAATGATTTTCCTAATAACATTTTCTTTTCTCTATGTTACTTTATTGTAAGAATACTGTTAATAATCTAACATTCAAAATATGTGTTAATCAACTGTTTATGTTATCAGAAGGTTTCTGGTCCACAGTAGGCTATTAGTAGTTAAGTGTTTGGGGAATCAAAGTTATATGTGGATTTTCGACTAACCCCTGACCTCTGCGTTTTTCAAGGGTCCACTGTACATGGTACCATTCGGACAAGAACACTCCTCAATTGGCATTTTAAGTTAGGGAAGCTCTGTAGTGGGTATGAAGAACACGTGAGGAGTTCTTCATTCACTTCGCTTCATCCATTTCAAGAGGAGGAAGGCACTCTCACAACCTGGGTGATATGTTGACCAACGACACTGTTCTTCGGCCTGAGTCCTTATGAGGTGTCGGCATCTGCTTCGTCACCCTTTCTACTTGTTCGAAATTATAGTTGTACCAGGGAGCCATGCGGCTGTGAGGTCCCTAGGTCTTCTTTGTGCCTCATAAATCCCAGACAAGGTGCGGGGAAAGCCAGCAGCCCAGAAACACCAACAGGCTCAGACCAAAAAATTAAAAAAAACTTAAAAAGCCCAGGAAAGCCCTGCTCTCTATAGCCAAAGGATGAGGAAAACGGAGAGGAGCAAGACAGAGAACTTTAGACAATACCCACCCTATCCTAGACACACAGCCCAGCAAACCCCGCAGCCCACCTGCACCCACATAGCAAAGGCTGAGTGGGGGTCCTACATTCCACCCTCACCAGTGGTATGGATGCCCCATTGTCCGTCCTGCGGTCCTGTCAGAGAAGCCTGGGGGGGGGCTGGACTTCCATCTGCACCAGGTGTTGGGGGCCCCTCCATGACAGTAGTGGGCACCATGGGGAGCAGTAATGAGGTGCCCCTCTCCCCCAGGTGCAACAGAGGCTGAGGGGCGGGGACTTCCTCGGCCTGGCAGGTATTGAAGCAACAGCAACCCCCCTCCAGCCAGCGGCCTGTCGCAGGCAACCTGCCAAGACAGAGACTTAGACGAGACCCGGACTCTCATGACGCAATACCCGAAATGGCCAGGATGTAAGTGAATATCACTCATCAAACCACAAACCAGGAAAATCTCAACATGAATGCGAAAAGACAATCAACACATGTCAATAATGAGATGACACCGATGTTGGAATTATCTGAAAAGGATTTAAAATCAGCCTGAGAAATTAAAAAGTGCCAGCAAAGAAATAGAAGATAAGAAGAAAAATGAAATGGAAATTTTGGAACTGAAAAGTGCAATAAATAAAATAAGAGTCTCATGGGATGTGCTTCTTGCACATGCCCATTGCAAAGGTATGTTTCTAGTCTACCATGTCTTCAGTTAGGACGTCTATGCATCATCTCGAGTTTGAGAGGAATTAGGTCACTTCAGTAGCCAATTGTAATATTTGACAATTTATTGTCAGTGATTTTTTGTGTGAGCACCCTGAACTTTCCACATATGTGACCAACATATATGGAGCCCTATTAGAAAGATTCCATCTCGCCTCCCACCTGTGCTGGGCTTATGTCCCATTCCCACTCTCTCCTGGGGGCCCTGCCTTGGCTAATCAGGTTTGCCGATCCATCAACTGGTGGAGGGGTTTGGAGGGGACTCCCCCACCTTGGCCGTGGCACCTTCACCTTGGAGTGTAAAAATGCCTGAACCCGGAAGAACACACCTTTGCAATGTCCTTCTGAGTGTATTTTTTTGTGATTCCATAAGTTTTTATGTGAACATGAACAAAACAAATATTACATAATAATTAGTCTAGAGGGCCAAAAAATAAAAATAAAAAAATAACAACCAAGAATGGAACAACCATCATGGGATGTATAAGAAGCAATGAATGTATTTAAAGTAACTATATTTACCTAATGGAAAATAAATGCCTGGCATCTTTTCTCCATGTAAACTTGGGTTTTGATGAAAAATTTGGATGGGGAGTAGGGTATACCCTCTACGGCATGATGACTGATACTCCGTGTCTTTATGAAATGATCACAGTGTATGCTAATTCTGATTCTACCTATATGAATTAGGCAGGAATGTGTCATGAAGATGCATAGGTTTTAATAATCATTGAAAGAGTTACTTTGGCATAACAAGGAAGAGATCTGAGCAGTTGGCACACAGCAAAGATAGTTTAATTGTGCATTTGCTTTGTTTTCCTCAGGGTACACAGAAACATTCCTATATCCCTAGTATTAACTTAATTGAAAAAACCTCCATTAAACAAAGTAAACCACTCACAGCTCCCTCAGATGAATTTTTGGCCGCCCTACACTCTGAGGGGGCAATAAAAATGATTAAGAAAACAGTCTTTTCTTCAGGGACCCACTTTTTTCAAAAAACAAAGAAAGAAAGAGATTAAGAAAAGATAATGCCAAGTTTTCTTTTGTTCAGGAAAATTCACCTGTTTGGTATCACCTTCTGAAAACTGACTTCAGAGTGAAGATGCAGATGCAGGACTAGATCAGGATTCAACCCTGTTCTCCACCCCTGGGCATGTGAAGAGTTTCACTTGAAAAAAAAAATAACAAAACTTAGTTTCACTAAAATAACAGGGAAGGTAGAAAAAATTTTTTTGGTGCTTAAGTTAAGATTTTGTTAGCTTAGGTCTGTAAATAAGAGGCACTTCTTTTCCTGTTCTTCTATTACATTAAATTTTTACTGGTTTCTTGGCACACAGTGATTATTAAGTTCAGTGAAATTATATGAGTCTTACCCTTCTTGGCGAAGTTAAACAGTAAAGTCCTGAGTCCGGGAATATAATTTTGAAGGATACACATTTACAATGTATAGAAGAGACAACCTGAGGGAGAATTTTACCTCCTGTACCCACTCTCTCGGCCGATACCTCCATTGTATGCTGCTGGAGGAGGTCATCGCGAGGATCTGCGCACAGCTGGCCCCTGGCCCTCGGCGGCTCCCCGCCCCCCACCGCCCTGCCCTTGGCACGTGCACTGTGCCCACCCTTCCCACAGCCTGGAGCGCTTTCCAGGTGACAGCCTTGAGAGAGCACCTGTGGTGTGAGCCCCTCGGGGATGGCAAATGTGGCTGAACCTGGCGCAGGCCTCTCTCTAGAAGCTTCTCCCGCTCTGGCAGGTGCAGACACCTGCTGGTGCCCGGGTGCCCAGGACTAGTCCGCAAGTCAATTCCCTCGCTAGTGCACCCGCCCCCACCCATTTGGAGCAGCTGCCTCTTTCTTCGGCCTCTCTCTGCCCTCCGTGGGGGGTGCTTTCAGACTCTATCCCGAGCACCCCCAGGTTGGACACGGCATATTCTAAGCCCATTACTTTGGGCACCTTCATTTGTAAATTAGAGAATTACAAATATATCCGTTATTACTCTCAGGTCCAAAATAATCACAGGATATTCATAGTCTTATCTACGAGAAGCCAGAGTTTCTGGATCATTTAAGACATTTTTTAAGCACTGTGTGGAAAACAAAGCTGCTTTGAAAGAGAACTCCTGACGGAAGGAGTTTCTGGGGAACAATGCTTTGTATTTTTCACTGACAGGTTTTGGCTACTTTATGTCTTTCTGTTTGCTCACATCAACCTTGTTATTTTTACTTTCCAAGAAAACAGCCGCAAATCTTTGTGCAGATGAGTCAATGTGTTCTGTGCTTTCAGAGCCATTCAGGAGGAGAGGGCCGATGAGGCAGGGGTGGGGGTGGGGGGGGCGGAGACGGTGGGAGCAGGGGAGGGGGGCAGGGACGGTGGAGGGGGTAAAGGTTGGTGGGAGCAGAAGGGTTGCGGGAGGGGTTGAAGGGTCGGGGGTGTGGGGCAAGGGTTGCTGGGGTGGGGGTGGTGGGGGCAAGAGTTGGTGGGAGCAGAGGTGGTTGGGGGTAGGGGTTGGGGGCGGTGGGGGGCGAGGGTTGCTGGGAGCAGAGGTGGTTGGGGTAGGGGTTGGGGGGCGGTGGGGGGCAAGGGTTGCTGGGTGCGGGGGCGGTGGGGCAGGGGCAGGTGGCCTGGCCCCTGAGCCAGCTTCCCTGCCCTAGTCTCTGATGGCCCAGGTTCAGCCACATGGTGACCTTAAGGCATGTTGACCTCTACCCATAGTCAAGTCCCACTGTTGTAGAGACCGCAGCGCAGAGACATGGGCGGGGGGCTTAGATTGGGGAAGTTGCCCACAGGAGTCTGCCACTTGTGTCCTAGACAGCCTGGAGTGCAAACTGCCACTTTGGGGAAGGCAGGGGCCCCGCGTGCACCCCTCCTCCTCAGGGGTCTTCCTGGCGCCCGTGTTGGGCACTCAGTGGGATGGGAGGACACCATCTTCTCCGCACACCTGTGATCCACCTGTTTCGGTCGTCTGCTCACTGACGTGCCCTTCCACTCTGACAGGTGACTGCCGTTATTCACGTTCAGAGAGGCCGCCAAAGCTGCAGGTGGCCCGCCTGGAGCTGACGCCCCAGCCCGGCAGTGCATAGGGGCTCCCCCCACGGGTGCGGGCCCAGCGCGTTCTTTCCTCCCGCTCCCGCTCCACGCGGGCCCGCCCCCTCGTCTTTAGTCCTGTTCTGCTCAGTCCTCTCCTCCTCTTGCTCTTGGTTCTGCCTCACACCCAGCTGTCCCCTCCCCGAGCGGGGTCCCTCTGCCAGCTCATTCCAGCCAGTCCCCCTCGCTCCTGGCCGAACAGGGCCGGGGACCCCGCCTCCACGGCAGCGCTGTGTGGTGGGTGCGAGAGAGAGGTGTTCTGCCCCCCTGCTTTGACGTTTCTTTCCCTTCCAGCTGGTGTGCAAGGACAGCAGGTGTATTGTGGCCCCAGACCAGGGGTCATGGGGAAGGCCAACTCTCAGTCATGGGATGGCTTTCATGTTCAGTATTTCAGAAAGATCGCAAATGCTTGTTTCCCTTTTCTATAAAATTAGACATCACCTCCCAGTGCCATGTAACTTGCGGTGCCTCTTGGGGTAGGATTGCAGGTCCGAGTCCCATGGACGTTGGCCGTAGGCGTCTGACCTGCTTGGTTCATGGCACATGAGTGAGCCTGTTGCATGTGCTGAACAGACCTTTAAGAACCAGGTTGCTCTTCTCCAGCTCTTTTGTTCTTTACTCAGCAGACAAACAGCATGTCTCAAACAGGCACAGCTCCTTCAGGTGGATCCTGGAAGGAAGACTGGAGCGCAACAGCCCCCCACACAGTCTGGGGCCAGCCAACAGCACTGGCGGTGGATTAGCAAAACGAGAAAGAAAGGAACCATTTACAAGACCTTGAGGTTCTGGTGGAGCGAAAACCTCGTCTGGTGAGATTGCTGGAGCAAAGCGGACGGTGACGCCGTAGTATTGATGAACTTTTACTAGCAGTTCGGCTGTGGACACCTTTATGCAGCCATGTAACGGTGCATGACTTTTGCATATATGTATGTATATATATATTATATATATATATATACATACATATATATAAGTAAGGGAGAGAGAAATTTTCTGGATGTTAGCAAGTGTATATTTAAAAATTTCCTGGAAATGACAAACTATTTCCTAAAATAGCTGCAACTAATTTACAAGCCCATCAGCAGTGCGAGGGTTCTGGTTATTCTGCTTTCTTGCTCACATTCGTTGGTCTTTTAAATTTTATCCGTTGATGGAGGTGCAAAGTGATGAGTTATGATGTTTAGCAGATTTCATGTGCCTTTTGGTTATTTGGTATTTGGATATCCTGTTTTGTGAAGTGCCAGTTTAAATCATATGTACATTTTTATAATGGATTGCCTCTTTTTCTATCGATACATAAACCTTACTTCTTTATTCCAGATACCATTTCTGTGTTGGTTATGTGAGGGGCAGATACCTTCTCCCTCCACCGTTAACCAAATGATCAAATGTAAGCTAACATACACTTGTGAGTCTCCTGATAGAGCACCACCAATGAACTGTGTGTGTGTCAAAGCAATTAAGCTAAATCTAATCAAGCCATTACACCTAACACCGATAATTCAGAAAATACAGGAGGAGAAGACCAAGTTACATCTCAGCAGAAGGAAACAATCAGACCAATCTAGAATTTGCAACATTTTACAAAATAACCTGCCTTGGTTCTTCAAAAGGTAAGGACAATTACAAAAAAAGTTTAGTGATTCATCTAGATTTAAATAGACTATAGAATGACAAAAAAATTCAAATGTATGAAAATGTATTGGACTTAGAGTTAAATCAGGCATTAAAATAAATGTTAGGGACAATTTTAGTAATTTGAATATAAACCTAGTATTAGATATTATTTAATTACTGTTAATTTTCTTAGATGTGATGGTGGAACTGTGGTTATTTAGTAAAGAATATTCCCATTCAAGTATCTGGAGGGGGAGTATCTTGATATATGCAACTTACTTCTAAATGGTTCAGCATAAACACACGTGCGTGGTTGTGTGTAGTGTGTGTATTTGGCAAAATGCTGAGCATCGTCAAAGGTAGGCTGTGGGTTTGCTGGTGCACAAAGTAGTGTTCTTTCATCTTGTTATATGTTTGACATTTAAAAAAATTGGAGAAAAATGTCTTTTCCCACTCTGTGGCTTTTAATTTTGCTATCCATTGATGAACAGTATCAACTTCTCAGGATCAGTATAATTGAATTTATTCATTTTATTTATAGATAGTGCATTTTAAAATCTTGTTTAAGACATCCTTCCTTCCTTCGGGGCGCCTGGGTGGCTCAGTTGGTTAAGCGTCTGCCTTCGGCTCCGGTCATGATTTCAGGGTCCTGGGATTGAGCCCTGAGTCGGGCTCCCTGCTCAGCGGGGAGTCAGCTTCTCCCTCTGCCTGCCACTCCCCCTGCTTGTGCTCTCTCAGTCTCTCTCCCAAATAAATAAATAAAAATCTTAAAAAAAAAAGACATCATTTCTTCCCTCAATTCATGAAATTATTCTTTATAATCTTCTAAAATATTCATAGTTTTTTCTTTTATGTTTGTTCTAATTTTTGGACATTGATTTTCTGTGTGTCCGAAGAAGGTACGTTTTTTCCAGTATCGTGTTTAAAATTAATTTCTTCTTCATGGAGTGCCATGCTCACTGTCTCACTTGTGAAGTGCCCGTAGGCGTGCAGGACTGTGTCCCGTGCCATCATTCTGTCTGTCCATCTCTGCACCAATTATATAGTGGCTTTGTTATTAAAACTTAATGATGAGTCTGGAGACCCAGCTCTTGATTTTTCTCCCTCCCCTCCACTTTCATGCCCCTGTTCTCCTCTCTCTGGAGAGTCCTGCTTCCGTTGCGATGTGCACCCCTCTGAACATCCCAGAGTTGCTGGGTGGAGGCCACACAAATCTTTCGTGTGTGGGACTCACAAGAAAAAGAGACATGGCTACAATTGTTTTCTTTGCATTTTTAAAAATCTTTGAGATCTTAATAAACTTTTACAATATTCTCCATGGAGGTCTTAAGTAACTCTGGTTACATTTGTCCCAAGGAATTTTATTTTTGACTTTATTTCCTAAGGTAATTTCTTCAAATTTTTAATTGTACCCCTTCCAGGTAAATAAGATGTCTGCATGTCAATTTAATGTCAAGAAAACTGGATATATTTACTGATTAGTTCTTACACAATTACTGGTGACGCTTTTGTACTTTTTGTGCACGTTTTATTTTTATAAATAATGAAAATTTTGTTTCTCTTTTTTCAATCCTCATATCTATACTTCCTTTCCCGATCTTGCTGTGTTTTAGGTGTCCTTGGCAAAGGTGATGTACACACTGGCAGTGTTTGACTATTAAAAATATTTTTTCAGAAATTATCTCTATCCAACCAAGAACATTGCCTTCTTTCCGCAGTTTTGCAAGAGTTTTTTTTTTTTTTTTAAGATTTTATTTATTTATTTATTTATTTGCGAGAGAGAGCACAAGCAGTGGGAGCTGCAGGCAGAGGGAGAAGCAGACTCCCCACTAAGCTCCATCCCAGGACCCTGGGATCCTAACCTGAGCCGAAGGCAGATGCTTAACCAACTGAGCCACCCAGGTGCTCCAAGAGTTTTTTAAATAAAAAATATTACAAATGGATCATGAATTTTGTAATTTTTTTCTTTATCTAATGATATCTATGTTTGCCTCTGTTGATATGGTGGGAGATAGTAAATGGCTATGTAATGTTACATTACTTTTCAATTGCTAAGATAAACATAACTTGGTCATGATATATTACTGTTTTTCTATATTCTGGATTTAGTTAGCATTTTCTTTAGCATTGTTGCATCGATATATATGTTAATTTATCCTTTGATTTTACTTTCTCATATTGTCCTTAAATAATTTTGATGTCATTGGTACCCTAACTGCATAAAGTCGAGGTTGTTTTCTTCATTTTTCTTATTCTCTCAAATATCTTGTGTAAATTGGAGTGATTTCTTCCCTGACTGTTAAAGAGAACTCGTGGATGGAATGAACTATCTGGGCCTGGAAGTCATCTTTTGGAGTGCAGGTTTTGACTTCTGATTCAATTTTGTTAATTTTCATAGGATTTTTCAGATTTCCTATTTCTTTCTTGAACCAGTTTTGATTGTTATATTTTCCTAGAAATTTCTCAGCTTCATTAAAAATTTTAATTACTAGCAGGAACTGTCCATAATAGTTTCTTATTATCTTTGTAGTGTCTATAGCATTAGAAGGGACAGCTTTCTCTCTTTTTTTTTATAACTTCTGACATTTGAACTTTGGGTCTCTACTTCCTTTAAATTGTAAAAATTATTTTATTAGAGTATAGTAAATTTTATTAGATTTTATTAGATCTAGCTTCTATGTTGAATGTGAGTTCTATTTTTATCAGTTTCTACATTTACCATTTTTTTCTTCCTTCTATTTTATTTTGGTTTCTCTTTGAAGATTTATTAGCTTCTGGAGATGGATGCTTGACTCGCTAATTTTCACCAACATAGCTAATATGTATTTATTATTAATATATTTAATATGAAATAAATAGGCAAAGAAGTTTAAATTTGGCTTTTTCAAATCTTCTATATTTGTATTAATTTTTGTGGTTTGCTTATTCTATCAATTGCTGATAGATGTGTTTTAAAAATCCCTCACTACTTCTCCCTGTATTTCTGACAACTTATTTTTAAATATATAATTAACAGTTCTGTTACTAGGTACCAATAAATTTGAAGCTATTATATCTCCTTAACGAATTTTCCCTCATTATTCTAAAGTTCCCCTTGTTATCTCCAGTAATAATTTTCTCTCTAAAGTCTATTTTTTTATGTCAAAATAGCCATATAAACTATATTTGATAAGTGTTTGCTTTGTATATTTATTTGCTAATCTTGTAATTTCAGTTTTTCTACATTCTTATTTTTAGGTAATATTTTTGTTAATGGAATATGGCTAGATATGTATATTAATTCTGACAACCTTTTTCTTTTTAGTGTAGCATTTTATCTGCTGATACTTAATGATTTATTCTGCTTTAAACCAGTATTCAATTTGTGCTTCTCTTTGACCTAATTGTTCTAGGTTTTGTGAATTTCCCTTCTTTTTTTTTAATTGATAAAGAATTCATATTCTCATTTTCTCCATTTCTTAGTTTGGATGTTTATATTCTGTTTCTCTTCTGGTGAGTATTCTAGAAATCATAACACATTTACTGAACTTATGAAAATATAAGGTTATTTAGTCTTTTCCATGCACCCTTCCATGTGAGAATTCTGGGATGTTTGGACAGCACAGAATCATTGGGTCCCTCCCACATGTCCTGCTCCCTGCTCCCTGCAGTCCCCTTCTCCATCCCAGCCCCCCAGCAGGTGTCCTTACCAGGAACCAGGACCCATCCCTTCCGAGAAGCCACAGCCAGGAGAGACTCTCAGTTGCTGTTGGTCTAAAAATGTGTCATTGTATCCTCATTCTGGAAAGATACTCTTCCGGGGTATAGCTCCAGATTAGCATATTTTTCTTTCTCACATATTGAAGATCCCATTTCACTGTCTGTGGCTTCTCATATTGAAATTGAGAAGCCATTTGTCAACCAATTTCTCACTCTTTTGAAGGCCATTATTTTCCTTTGGCTATTTTAGGATTTTCTCTTGTGCTTGTTATTCTATATGTTTACAAAAACGAGTCTAACTGTATATATATTTTCATTTGCTTGATGTACATTTATCTTCTTAACAAATGTGTGGATTGTGTCTTTCAGCATACCCTTTCAAGTACTGTATCTGTCTATCCACTTCCTTTCTCTTTCTGGGATGCTGAAGACATGCGCTTTCTATCCTCCAAGTCTTTAACTGGTATCCCTCTCATCAGCTTAAAAGAAATCCTTCTGTGCAACAATCTGGACCATTTCTTTTGACCTTTCAGCTTATTTATATTCTTCTCAGGTATTTCTTACTGGTTGTTAAAGATATTAGTTGATTTATTCTGGTCATTGCTGTTTTCATTTTAAGAAGTTTTATTTGGTTCTTTTATCAAATTTTCTATAGTCCCTTAGTACCTGAAGGTATTTTCTATCTTGCATTTCCTTAAAACCAGTAAACATAATTGTTTTTACTTATTTTTTAAAGATATAGATTTTATTATTTATTTATTTGTTTGTTTATTTATTTATTTTAGAGAGACAGAGAGAAAAAGAGAGAGTGAATGGGGCTCAATCTCACAACCCTGAGATCACAACCTGAGCTGAAACCAAGAGTTGGACGCTCAACCGACTGAGCCACCCAGGTACCCCGACATATTTGTTTTTAAATATGTGCTTATTGATACTTCCAAAATCTGAAGTTTCTGATGATACATTCCTGAGTGTTTACTTGTTTATTTTTGACTATTTTATAGCTTATGAAAAAAGTAGTTGTGAGTTCATGGAGGCGTAGGATAAGTATGCTTTTCCAGAGAAAATTTGCATTTATTTCTGCCAAGTGTCTCAGGTGTACTATCTCAGTACCTAAAACCCAGCAAGGTCTCAGCTTGACATTCTCTGGACCACACAAACTATGCAAAGTTCCTCCGCAAATCCACACCCTAGAGACCAGGGTCACACTTTCCTGGGTTTTTTTTTCCTTCCCTTTTCTGCCCTGGTGTCCTTAATGCCAAGGCACCTTTCTGGGTGTCCACTGGGGAGAAAAGATTTACTTTGGGTTTTCACTTCCCTTGAGGATTTCCCTTCATGGTCCCACTGTCATGGAGCAGGGTCTCTCATGCAGCCCTCTGCCCTGGGCAGGCCCAGCACCTTGACTTCTGTAGTCCCTGCTCTAAAAGGATGTCAACATCAACACTAATGCCACAAATCCACCACACCTGCAAATAATCTCAGGACACAAGCATGTGCTCTTGTGCTGGTCTGCTTACCTAAGTCAGTTTTCCTCTTGGGTTCTCTCTTATTGACTTCCCAGCTATTTTATACCTTGAGGACCTCTTAAAGGTATTTTGTGCAGCATGGTTATTTATTATGAGAAGGAGGGTTGGCTGGAATGACAGAGCTCATCAGAACCAGAGATGGAGTCTCCTCCTCTACCTTGCAGAAAACTGAAAAGTTTCCCACACGCAAACTTATTAGATACTCTCTCTACATGAAAACTACAAAGGGGACGTCAGCATGTGGGGTGTGACCTTCAGAAATAGTCATCATTAAAGACAGCTTATTCTAAAGGCAATTCCATCAGATCGAACATCTAACCCTAACCTATCCTCCCACAGGTAATGCGTGCGAGACTGCCTCAGGTTTAGGGCTTGTTCCTCTCCTCACCACACACTGAATCACTTTGGGGTGCCAACTTGTCTTTGTTGTTTGGCAATATTATTTTCTAAGTTTTATGTCCCTCCAAACATTATCTATCTTTATGTTCCTCAGAACCCCTGACACTGTTTAATAAATGTGTTATTGAAATAAAGGTCGGATTTGCTCATATGTGTGTGTGTGTGTGTGTATATATATATATATATACATATATATACACACATACATATATCATATGTATATATATACACACATATATATTTATGCCTTCAACATGCATATTGGTTTAAACTCTATGAATGTCATGTTATGTTCATTTTTTCCTCTGGGACTTGGAGAGGCATCGCTTCCTCATCATTGATACACAGAGGGTGGGCGTTTCTTGCTCTGTGGATGGGAAGTCTCATCACTTACATGGTAGAGCACACCTTTGTTATTGGGAGCTGAATCCTGTCACATGGCTCTGTTCACCTTATCACTGTGGCTTTGGTACGCTTAAATGTAGGCCGGGGGGCTCACGGGTTCTACCCTAATATTTGGGGTGCATTGTAGTCCAAGAAATAAATGCTCAGCACCATATGGACACATAGTGAATATCAAATTATAATGGTGATAATAAAAATGATTTTTTATTTAATTAAACTTCCTAGTGAAGTCAGAATTTTGATATCTAATGGAAATGCTTTGTAAAAGCTGAGTCTGCCTTCCTGCCTCGTAATCACACTAACTTGAATATAATTGGATTTTTGTTTGAGAACCGAGGCTACAAGGGGCTTCAGGTCCCAATTAAATCACATTCCATCCAAAGTAGGTACTATAAGTGAACGTGCTTTCTTACGATATTGTCTTTTTTTGTTAAGAGACAGGGAGCATATGTTA
Organism: Halichoerus grypus; assembly: GCF_964656455.1. Taxonomy (NCBI): domain Eukaryota; kingdom Metazoa; phylum Chordata; class Mammalia; order Carnivora; family Phocidae; genus Halichoerus; species Halichoerus grypus. The sequence continues at coordinate 2,824,548 of NC_135721.1, forward strand.
ATTTGAGGTCCTCTTCACTGGGTTCGGCTTCCTTGAGTTTAGGGGGTGATCCCGCTGGGGCAGCATTTCCTGCTGCTTCCCTTTCCAATATTTTGTGTTGCAGAAATCCTTTTGCTTGCTCTTTTCCTCCACTGCTTCTCTTGGTTGACTCAGTCATCGTTCACCGAAAAACTGCACATAAACGAGCCCGAGTAACACTTGGCTAGGGACAGAGTTTCAAAAAGGTGGGACCCGTCGTCACCAACACTCTGAGATCTGTCAGCACCTTCGATAGGTATAACCCACTCTATTTTAAACTCTAGTTTTCCTAATTTGAAATTTATTGAAAGCATATTAAAAACTACAAATGGACTTTCTGTGGGGCTATAATAATATATGCAAATGACTTTAGAAGATAAAATGTGGAACACAGAAAATGCCCTTTCTGAAATCATTGCACTCTGACACTCCCATATGGTTAAGTTTGCATTGCATTTCTAAATGTCGCATAAGGAGAAGCTTCCAAAAACACAAAGGTAATTTGCTTAACTGCTTGGAACTTTAAAATGGAAAACTTCTGGCAAACACAAGACTGTCTGTGGGTATGGTTTGAAAGGAGAGATAAAAATATGTGGCTGGGAAATAATTCTCCATGAATCTGGTGTTTCTGCCTGTCTTCTGAGTATTAAGAGTTTTGTTTAAGGATGTTCTCACAACAGGCAGCCTTGGAAAGATAAAAATAATGTCTCTCTCCAGAGAGATGGAGAGACATCTCTGCCCAGAGACATTCCAGCTGGAAGCTGGAGACATCTCTACCCTCCCCGGGGAAGTCTTGGTGGTAAAGATGTGTCTCTCCGGAGGCGGGAGGGGTCGGTTTGTAGGCAGCCCCCAAAAGATCAGGGTCTCCTCACCACAAATTTCCTCAGCATCCACCTGCACTGCCTTGGCTTTGCCCCTGTGGGCCGGGGGCGGGGGTGGGTGGGAAGGGGGACCCTTGTGAACACGAGGAGGGTGGGGTCCATATGGCCACTGAGTTCTTTGTTTCCTGGTCCGCCACATGTGTGGAGGTGTGATTAGCAATTCAGCAGCCACCAGCTTCTTAGGGGCTGCGTGACCCCTGGGCATGTACCCGATTCATCTTAAAAGAAAGAGGTCATAAATATTTAAACAGAAATTCCTGCAACTTTCTTATTTAGCTGTGGATTGAGATTTTCAGGTGCTTATAAAAATCAGAAAATATCTGATTTTGGAACACATGAAAATAGGCATCTAGTGCCTATTTTTATCTCTAAAATCCATAGAACATCTCATATTTCAAGCACTTCCTTTAAACCATACTCTAAAATGCATTCTGAAAACCCACTGTGTTCTGACAGGTCCTGGACCATCTTATTGTCTGAATAAAAGGAACGGCATTGGGTGGGAGGTTTGAAAGTGTTCTGGATGGAGGGATGTGGTCACATGGCTGGAAATCGCTGTTAGATCTGGCTAGATCACGACAGGGAGTGGAGAGTTTACTGTTGTCAGTTCTCTATACCCTAGAGCTTCGCATTCAACGTGAATTTCAATTTACCAAACTTCGGTCCCAACACATCCGCCCTCCTTGGGATCTCCCTCCACACTTTGTAAGCATTAGCATTTGGCGGGCTTGAAGTGGAACCAGACAACAGGATTTCAGGGTTTGGTGTGTCTCCTTTTATTATACTTTAATTAGGAATAGACTAGATCGAATCACTACATGACTGGAGCTTTATGCGTTTGGCCATAGTCAAAGGTGTAAAGATAAATAGGGAGAAATCTGGGGAGAGCAGTACAGGGTCCTGAGTCGCGAGCTTGTCTGAAAGCAGGTCTGAGCACCAGCAGACATCACATAACGGAGCCCAAATGTGCTGCTTCCAAGGAAAGCCGTATTTAGGCAAACTGTCACTAGTTAGATTTTTCCCCGAGAGCCCACGAGCAGACGGCCGGCCTTGTGCAGGGGCTCTGCGCTGTGATAGGACGGGGTCGGTTTTGCCCGATGCCTCTGTACTGTGTGGAGCTGAACAGCGGCATTTTAATAACTCAATTTCTGATATTCAGAGCTTAGACATGGGCTCCAATTTGCACGTTTCTGGATTCATTTCTGGCTTCGTGAATACTGGCCGATTTCTGAACATTTCACTATAATCGCAGGTGATTTCCCTGCTTCACTCTGCGGCGTTCCCGTTTGCCTGTGCAATTAAGGGGACTGGAAATGATTTTCTGCCAAAGAAAAATGCTGTCAAAGGAGTTTGCCATAAGCAATACATATATTTTTTTCTTTAAAGGTGTTCTGAAATAGGTAATTGGATTGAAATTTTATTTGCTTTTTTCTAAAAAGCAAAATATATTGATCTGTAAAAGGCTGTGTTTTATTTAAAACACGTTCTTTAAAATCAGCCCAGTTCGTGCTGTCTTACTGTAAAAGGTAATTGAGCTCTTGGGAATCGCAAAGCCAGAGACAGAGTCTATTAGGGGACGTTTGGAAATTGTGTAGTTTTCACCTGGAAATGACAATATTTCTGAAAACAGGCAGGAGTATGGAGCCGTCGGAAGTTCTGGGACTGCCCACAGCTGCCCTTCATCGTTCCTCCCGGTAGAAATCTCCTTGATTAAGAAGGCTGGTAGGAGCGTCTAGGCAGAGAGTGGAGGGCGCAGGACGTGTGAAGAGGGAAAGCGTCAGCTTCGTGCGGCCAGCAGACACCTGGTAGCCCCGAAGCCGACCCGGCTAAAAGGCTCGTGTGCGTCTGTGTCTGAGGCCGCAGGCCCCAGGTCCGGGCACTCCAGGGGAACGGCCACCTCTGCGCCCGACTTCTGCGCTGTAATTTCCGAATGCAGATTTAAGCCGTCACTCCCAGGTGGTTCTTCGCGGGTGTAGACTCAGTTGGATTACATGACTCTGATGATTTGTAACACGAAGAGTTCCGAACAAATGAGTAAGAATAAAATGAGTCCTCCTCCACCAAGAGCAAGACAAAGGAAGTTGGGTCCCCTGACCCGAGGCGAGGCCCCGCGTCAGCGATCGTGCCGCTGTGCCCTCCAACACCCCCGCCGCAATACCCACGACATGGCACCGACCGAGTATTGCGGACTTACGGATTTTAAGGTGTGCACCCTTTTCCCTCACACGTGTTGGGAGTCTGGCCTGTTGGCTGTCGTTCCCTCTGGGTGGCAGACCTATGGAGAGAAGAGGCTTCTGGAGAGCGTTCATCGGTTTAAAACTCTTTACTGAGCACCTCCTGTGTGAGGGGTACTGAGCGCTGTTCTCGGTTCTGGGGTAGAAGATCGACGTTACAAAAGAGTCAAATCCTTGCTTTCACGGTGCTTCTGTTCTAGAGGGAGGGAGGCAACGGCTGGGCGTGCAGTCTGCTGCCACGAGGGCTCTGCACGTGCGACGTCTGGGCGTCCTCCTGTCTTCGGGTGGCAGCCTGGGTATGTATCCGAGGGCTCTCGTCCTGCGGGCTTGCAGCAGCGCGTGGTGTAAAGGGCGGCCTCAAAGCCCCGGGTCTCTTTTATGAAGATCGACAGGAGGACTTCCCCTCTCATTGCAAAACCCAGAAAAGTGTGCTTCTCATGAACATGCAGTATATTCTTTCATTACGGATTCTAAGAATGTCTTTCTTGGGTGCGCGCTCCCCTTTGTTTGGGTTGTTGGAAGGCTCGGGCCGAATCTGTGTGGCCCATGTTTGCCTATCACGAAGCGCCACGTGTCACTGATTTCCACGAACCAATTACACCGGCTTTGCTACCTTTTCTGCTCTTATTTCCCTGGCACTTTGCTCTGCTCATTTGTAACTTTATGTTACCCTTATTATGACGTATCATCATGAAGCTTTCTCTCTTTTCCCAGCGAGAGGGGCTATTGTGTCAGCTAGAGATTGGATTCATGAGGGAACACCAGCGAATCCAAAAGCAACAATTTCAAGATGCTAAACTAATTGATTGCCTTCCTCCGATGATCACAGTGAGGATTCTGGAGGTTGGTCCAGGCGTCCACGAATGACTTGGAGGAGTTTTCTGTACTTTTCTTGGACTTTCCTCTTCGGGCATCTATGGTTACAGCCACGGGGAGCATTGCACCTGCTTCCAGACACGATGAAGGAGAACAGACAGCACAGAAAGAACTCACAAGTTGAGTCATAAGTCAGAGGGTTTTTAAAGGGATTTCTCAGAAGCCCCCAGTCAGTGATTCACTCCTAAGTGATTAGCAAGAACTGTTTCAGGACCATTTCTAGCTGACTTTCTGTCTGTGTGTTTGTTTTGTGATGGACACATAACCACCCCAATAAAGTCAATCCTCTGTTAGTAAAGAAGGAGGAGAAATGGAGATAGAGTAGATAAACAGCCATCTCTGACACAGGTATAAATAAATAAACAACCCTCGTGTTCCTTGTGCCATCACAATGTTTCATAATAAAAAATTTAGCATTTACGTAGCACTTTAAACCTTTTTCAAGGGAATTTATATCTGTTTCCATAGTTTTATATTAGTTTGCTACACTTTTCTACTAAATCACTGGAAATATTTGTCACTTCCTATAAGAACTGGGACTTTTCATTCAAATGATTAATGATGTGGTTTTTATATATTTCTCCTTGTTATTTATATAATTTCCTTAACCCAATTTCCTTCTGATAGTTTTTCCATTGCTAGACTAGATATTAATTTGACAAAATTTGCTAAAACCTTTTACAAACGCCATAAATCCCACTAGGAATTCATTATTCAAGATTCAAAATAGAATGCATTTTATAGAGCTCTTCACGGAGTCAGTAAGCCTGAGGCGATGGCTTCGAGATTTTGCTCCAAATGGGGGGCAGGCCACTCTTGCCTTGGCTCCCCACCACCTCGGGCAAACGCCAACACAATTTATTGCCAAGTAGAGAAGCGTTTGTCATGGAAAATGGGTACTGAGTGAAAAAAACAGGAGGGCACCCTTCTCCTTGATTTCTTTAGAATGAAAACCTCGAGGCGGCATCTGGGTGTGTTTTTCTCTCCCTCTTCCTGTCCTCTTGTGTCCCTTCTTTCTAACAAGCTACCAGCATCGGACAACCGCAGGAGAAACCCGGGCCTTGGTCTCAGACGCTTCCTCTGTGTGTCCGTACCCATCACCCTCCTTGGGCGCCGGGTCGCAGCTACGCCTGCTGGCGTGAGCTCCCTGTGCTGACCCTCCGCCTTGTCTGTGCAGGTGCCGGCAGGTACCCCAGTTTGGGTACCCTGACACCCTTCTTCAGGGGAAATGACCGCAGTTGGCACATCATTGATGTACGGCAGCTCTCACTATTTAAATCTAATATTTCTCCTAGTCAGAGACTCTCTTTTCAAAGTCCTAAATACCACTAGTTGCTACAATTTCATTTTTATAGTCTGTGTCTTTTACTGAAAAGGAACGGAATTCTTTATCCCTTACTTTCTTTGTATCTCCAATTTGGGTTCTTGTTTCCCTCTGAAATGCTGACTTAAAAATAATTTTTGTTTAAGTTTTGTATATTTATTAAAACCCTTAATAAATTATATGTTGTATTTTGTAGGTGGTTTCACATTTTTAAAAAAGATTTTGTGAATTTATTTGTCAGAGAGAAAGAGAGGGGAGAGAGAGAATGAGCAGGGAGGAGGGTCAGAGGGAGAGGGAGAAGCAGGCTCCCCACTGAGCAGGGAGCCCAATGTGGGACTTGATCCCAGGACCCTGAGATCATGACCTGAGCCGAAGGCAAACGTTCAACTGACTGAGCCCCCAGGCGTCCCTGGTTTCACTTTTAATATAGCATTTTACACATTAGGACATCGACTTCATTTTTATGGCAAATTTCACATTGAAAAAAGAGGGCTGGGAGTGTGTCTGCCCAGGAGGGGAAGTGGTTGGGCTGTGCACACGCCCACTGCCTAAAGGGCAACTGGCCTCTTTCTTGCCGTGCTTCAGAACTGGGTCAAGACAGCATTTAAAAAACAAAACCCAGGGATGCCTGGGTGGCTCAGATGGTTGGGCATCTGCCTTCAGCTCAGGTCATGGTCCCAGGGTCCTGGGATTGAGCCCCACATCGGGCTCTGTGCTCATCGGGGAGCCTGCTTCTCCCTCTCCCTCTGCCTGCCTGTCTGCCTACTTGTGATCTCTCTCTGTGTCAAATAAATAAATAAAATCTTTAAAAAAAAAAAAAAAAGACCCAAACCCAAACCAAACCCACACTGCACCACTCCACTTCTTTGTCCTACCAGATTAGAAATAATACATACACAACTACAGTGTCGGTCTGTTTCTAAGTACTCGTTCTGAAATCACTCACTTCCCTTCGGCGGGAGCCCAGGCTAGGAGTCAAACCTGTGAGCTGTAGAAACCAGTAAGTCTTCCCGTGGCAATGGGACCACGGGTCCTAGAGTAAGGCTGGGGATCTTGTTCATTTTACTACCTTGCACTTACTACATATGTGTTGGATTGGCTTCCTCTGCACCTCAAGCAGACACGAGCATTTGCCAGATGAGCTCTTGTTCCCTCGGTCTCTGCCCATCAGGCTCAACAGAGTTGTCCTCCTTGATCAGAGTGCACATAGCAGGGGATTAAGAAGTGGGTGCTGAAGATGATGTACTCAGAGACCCTGGCTCTCCAAACCTTCACCCAGGCAGGAATTCTCTATCCTCTCCTCCGTACCCCAACTAACCCTGTTCCTTATTTTCTTCGTAACACTCCAGTAGTTCATTCCATTTACCTGATTATGTCTGTCTCGGTTTATTGTGTTGTAAAGATTTGGGGTCAGGAACTGTATTTTATTCTCCATGTTGCTTGGGCATGGTCCTTGGCCAACAATAATAACAATTATTAACTGAACTCGTCCGCAGCAATTATTTGTTGAATTAATATGATATTCAAATGAGAACCAGAGGTTGTAAAATGTGACTCCCCATAACAAAGGTCATTTCCCTTTGTTCTGTGTTATTAGATTATGAACTTTGCTTGGTAAAACACATATTTGTCCCTGAAGTCTTCTTTTTCTCCTCAAGTTATATTTGAGAGTAGGGTAGAATTGGAAATACAAATTTTTCTAATAACGCTCTTCCTAACTTATGGGATTTGTGTGATCTCAATAAATAATGCCCTTTTTTCCTCTGTAGTAGGGAGTGAGTTGAAAGGCAGTTAAGAGAGTCAGGAAGCTAGGATTCAGCTGTCACCTGCATGCCTGGGGGTCTGCATTGGAGGGTGTCCTTTGGAGGGGCAGTCACATTGGGTTTGCGGGCACACCACGTCAGCATCAGAGTGCTGTCTACACAGGGGACAGCAGGACCCCAGCCAAGAACACTCGTGTCCGGCAACAGTCTGCAGCAGTAGTCTCTGAGGGCATCCCGCCGACTTACCAGTCAGATAATCTCCTGTCAGGTGGTCCCGAAGTCTTCCAACTCACACTAAAAACAGTCATGTACCCCATCAGGTATTTTCAGTCAACATCTAAAATTTTTCATTGTAATTTTAAGTAGCTACAAAATATGTAATTTCTGGCATAGTGGAACTAGTGATATTGAAATAATAAAATTGATACAGAACTCTTTAAAACACAGCCAGTGGATTCTAAATATAATAACTTTATGTTCACCATTATCCACTTAAAAATACGTGATCTGTTATGTGTCTAAGGGTACAGTTAAGTGTTGGGCATGTATATTCACGCATGTGTAAGTATTCTTATATGTGTATATGCAGGTGCGTACATATATACACCAATAAATTCTGCTTTAACATTGGGAAATTTTTATATCCTTTATTTTTTTCCTTGACTTAACATTTCAATTATACTTCTACAGAATTTCATCCTAAGTTATATTTATGTTTGAAAATTATCAATTACTACATAACACACACATGCTTCTCCATATAGAAATTTGATAAGCATGTAACAAAATATAAAGTGCTATTGGAAAACCATCTCTTAATGAGATAGATGGAACTTTTTGTCAGTTTGTTTCATATATCCATGGGATAAAATTACTTTCTGTTACAATTAGTCAGGGTTCACATAAAGTGTATTCGATATTTTTTAATTTTCATAGATGTAGGACCTAAGATGCATCGCTTTCATAGTTCTCATGAATAAGAAGACAGAGTTGTGAGGTGCTTGTGGTCGTGATGTCAGTCTTTCTCAGAACTTTTTAAAGATTCCAACATGTTGTGTTATCATCAGAATTTATTGTTTTTTAAAATTCTTTTTCTTTATTATTACTATTATTATTATGTTCAGTTAGCCAACATATAGTACATCATTAATCTTTTTTTGATTAACATATAATGTCTTATTTGTTTCGGGGGTACAGGTCTGTGATTCATCAGTCTTACACAATTCACAGCGCTCACCATAGAACGTGTTGTTAATGATGCAAGTCAGTTCGCGAATGCATTTGACATTCTATTGATTTTATTGAAAGCAAAGAATGAAATCTGGCTGTGACTTAGTGGAAAGATGTATCACTCATTCATAAAACTTCTTTCCTTTTTCAAAATCTGAACAGTATAATAAGAAAGAGGGTTTTCCCCAGATTAACCAAAGAGCTTTTGTTGTTGTTATTGTAGTTAAAGGCACCTTATTTAATCCAAAATTGTAGGAGAGAGTTGCAAACATCTGACTGTTGGCCCGGGGGGCTGCTGTAGTGGGGTGTCCGTTCCTGCATTGCCCTTGTATCCAAGTCCTGGGGTCACCACCTCCTGTATGCCGACCCCGAGCTTGGCAGGTGACTCGTCTTGGCCCACAGGACAATAGCAGATGTGACACAAGAGAGACGTGAAATGTGCTTCACCTGGGGACGTGCTCCCCCCGGTACTCTGGGAACCCCACTACCATGGGACTGAAGGTGAGCGTTGCCTGCTGGGTGGTGAGACGCATGGCCCTTCCACACCCAGAGCAGAGCAACGGCCATACAAGGGAGTGAGCCTCCCAGAGCCCAGCGAGCAGAGCCAGCTGGACGCGGACGCGTGAACACGCGCAGACAGGGGAGGCCATCCCCGCTCGAGGCCGCAGGACCATCCAGCTGGGCCGCCGGCTGGTGAGCAGCAGGAAATGGAAATCGATTTAAGACACTGAAATTTGGGTTGGTTTGTCACAAACAACAACCTGTAACTGATAAAAGTGTTAGTTTCAGTATATTTTTGTAATTTTCTTCATAACACGTTCCCATGTACTGTTCATATTAGCTACTTCAATTAGCTGTCCCTGTCTTCCATATAATCTTTCAGTAAAGTCTGTTTTCATCTCCATATCAATCAGCAAAGTCAGTGTTATTTTCTGTGAACAAAAGGCTGATACCCATTTTTCAACTTAAGAAAATATTTTAGTACACATTACCAAATAAAACATGTTAGATAAATTACAAAATAAGCCAGTATTTAAATTTTCTATACTTAATGATTGATTTATGTTTGAATAAGTCCTAAAATCAAGAATACATTTATATGCAGTTATTCTTTCCTTAATTTTTAATTGTGGAATATACTATGTAGCTATAATTTTAACTGTTAATAGAATGAAAGGATGATATAAATGATAAATGTGTGTATGTGTGTGTGTCTGTGTGCGGAATAATGGTGTTCAGATTTTAGATATTCTTAAATGACCTTAAATTGTTAAAATTCATAAATAAGTCTACAGATTTCATGAGACATCATGATAAAACTTTTCTTATATCTTCAATGTAAAAGAAAGAAGAGAAGTAGTAAAAGCTTAATTGGTCCACGACCTAGCATGTGATTTTATTTTTTAATAGGAGGTAGAAAATTATACCTTTTATGGATGAAATAAGGTGAGGACTGACAGCATTAGAATAAGTGTTTTATGATATGATTTACTAAAATAGATTTTTAACTACCTTTTTTTGAAGAAACGTATCTATTCTGAAAGAAATCATATAAAATTTTTATCCATGGAATTTTTTTCTGTATAATTGGAAAAGGAGAATCAAAGAAAAATGAAAAGCCAGGATAGTGTTTCTGGTCATTGAGAAGAATAGTCATATTGCTAACCAATATTGATTGACTATTTGATGGTGATCTTTTCCCCCCGAGGATACGTATTGAGAATAGCTGGAAAAAATTCCTTTTATTAAAGTATAAAAAAAGGCCAATATTTAAGTGGTTCTCAGGAGTTTTAGTGGGAAATTTGAACCTGTTTCCAAGAACATAATATCTTACATCCAATTTCCTGATCAAGACTTCCAGTGATCTCTTCATAGTTTTGGTAGTCAGATCCATGTGAAGATTTGCTCACACAAGGTGGTAAAGAAAACCTCTAAGAAGTGTTTGCGACAATTCAAATTTTACAATATTTTTTAATTGACAGATGGAATGTTGAATTTTCTTGGGTCATTTCTCTGTAAACTATTAAAATACTTTCATACTGTTATCACTCACTGCATATCATCTTAGATTATAGCTTTGCAGTCAGTGTATGTCTCTCTTCCTAGAGAATCTAGGGAAGATTCTTATTGACTTGTGGGCCCTTAAAGTCTATCATGAAATACATATTTAGTAGATAATTATTGAGTATAGGTTAAATTGTTATAAAACCATAAGCTAGCAAAATTGAGTATTTTAAAACATTTGTTTTCAGTTATACATATCAATTTATATCCCATATTAAATGTTTTGAACCCACTGAGAAATAAGATACAATATGCTCATCGACATACCTATACATCATGGTTATTGTACCTGTATTATGTTTTTCTTTTTCCTTTTTTAAGATTTTATTTATTTACTTGAGAGAGAGTGAGAGAAAGAGCACAGAGGGATAGGGAGAGGCAGACTCCCCGCTGAGCAAGGAGCCCACCTGGGGCTGGATCCCAGGACCCCGGGATCATGACCTGAGCCGAAGGCAGATGCTTCACCGACTGAGCCACCAGGTGCCCTGTACTATGTTTTTCTTCAAAAGCATCTATCAGGGCTCAAATTTTGATCTTGGTAATATATCAAGTGCAAGAGATGTTTTCGTACTTCATAATTATTCACTTCATAAATATTCAGAATATTCAAATATTCTGTGGGCACCATTTATAGAAAATCTATTCCTCTCAAATGAGAAAATCTCTCCCGGCAGTTTATACACAATTACAACATAAAGGACACTACTCAGTGTAACAGGAGCAGGGCTGTTATTAGCATTAATGGTTTTAATCCTGCCTCGACTGTTTACTAAGTGTCTAAACTTCACGTGTTACATGACCTCTCTGAATGTTAGTTTCTTCACCCATAATAATCATTGATCATAATATAAGCCCTGAAGGGTAGATAGTGTTACTTTTATTTAAAAATAGAGCTGAGGATTTTTGCATTAGGTATCATAGGGTATTTGTCAGAATTAAATAAGAAAAAAGTGTGCTGTGTGTGTGTGGATTGTGTGTGTGTATGAGTGGTGTGTATGGTGTGTGTGTAGCTGTGTGATGTTTGTTGTGTGAGCACAAGCACATGTATGTGTGTGTGTGTGTGGTGTGTGTGCGCTGTGTGTTTGTGTATGTGTTGTATTTGTGTATGTGTTATGTGGTGTGTGTGTGAATGGTGTGTGTGAGTGTGTGTGTATGTGCTGTGTGTTTGTGTATGTGGTGCATGTATATTTAAGAAACAAAACAACTTACCATCGAGACCTCCTTCTTGGAGTTGGCACAGTTTTTCTCTCTTCAGACCTGATTGTTGGACCCTGGGAGGCGCGCGCCGTGGGCTCCAGCAGCCCTTGCCAGGTTGTGAGACTAGCTCACAAGTCCAGGCTTCAGTCCTCTCTGCTGGGACCGCAGAACCAGCCGGGGCTCAGGAAGCTTCATGCTTTGTGGGAAGCAGAGACCCTGATGCCTGGGGACTAGGAGCACTGGACAGGAGGGAGATGGCAGTCCTGATAAAATGGTGACTGTTACCTTGTCTGCGTGGGACCGGCGAGGCACAGTTCCACTTCAGACCGGTGTATGAGGTAGCAGCTTTCCAGGAGGGCTGGCTCGGCTTCCAGAATGGAATACCACAGGTCACTTCTACTGTCGATGGGAAAGGGACCAGGATATGCGAGATGCTGGAAAACACCGGGCTGAGTCAGACCTTCCACCAAAGTTAGCGATCTTATGGAAAGGAAGTCAGCTGGCGGTAGCACTCACACTGGACACGGGCTTGTAATTCTGCAGGTCTTTGAGGATCCATTTCAAAATGCATCATGAATAAAACCTTTATAATTTAGAATGCTTACTGATCGTCTCAGATCAACTTTAAGTCGAGATGAGCTATATCACAAAATAATTTTAGGGGAGATTCTCTTTAATACATAGCACTGCCCAGCTTTATGCTATAAATACAGCTGGAGAGTGGATGAGCTGGTGGGATCCCTCAGGGGCAGGAAGCATGCCCCCCACTGGCTCCCTACCAATTGGACTGGTCAGTGGGATGCAGCACACAGAAGCCCCTTCTGCTCATGGCTCACGATAGTCCTGCAGCAGCCAGCTTAAGTGTCCCCCTGCATGAGCTCATCCTGTTGCGTGGCACCCGTCCCGATTCCTGCCCAACCCTGTCCCAAGGAACACTCACCCCGTATGCAGTGGGTAACCACCTGCAACTGCCAATTCCCACACATGCCTGGGAGTTTTCTAAGATGTAGCACAAGAAAATTGTAGTGCCCATTGTGGAGGCATGTGGGCGTGGATTCTGATCAGTGCTCAGTGGACCTCTGCATCTCTCATCACATTTCATCTGTGGTCTGTCTCCCTCTCTTCTGTCGTCCTAACAACAAAGACAACCTACAGCTTCTCCCTTCCTTTGTCTTTACCTCTCCGCACACTTTCTCCAACTTGAATTTGTCTCTTGGATTTTCTTCTTAATGTTTTTATTTCCATTTGATTTCTTTTCCTTATAAAAATAGATCCTCTCAGTCACATTATGGCTCAGTTATATGTATCAATACTTTGTACAAACTTGCCACCATATAACTTGTCTATTTACATGTAAGCCTGTCTGCAGGTCTTCCTAGGCAATGTCTTGCATCTTGTTTTTTTTTTTTTTTTAAGATTTTATTTATTTGAGAGAGAGAGAGAGAGAGAGCACATGGGGGGGGGGAGGGGCAGAGGGAGAGGGAGAAGCAGACTCCCCGAAGAGCAGGGAGCCTGATGCGGGGCTCCATCCCAGGACCCTGGGACCATGACTTGAGCTGAAGGCAGATGCTTAACTGACTGAATCACCCGGGTGCCCCATGTTTTGCATCTTGTAATTTTAAAACTAGTGATTCTTGAAATAAACTAAGGAGTTTAATAAATGTTTATTGAATGAATGCTAGATTATATGTGTTAATTTTTTTGATCTTTTTCATCTCAAATCTTAAGTAAGACAGTCTGGTACAAAACAGTTTCTTTGAAACTCTCTGCAAAGCTGTTCTTTATTATGTAATAACTGTAAACAATATTAGATACATTAGTAGATAGAATGCCATGTCTATTCAGTCCAGACTTTGAAATTCTCTTGTTCGTGATTCTGCACTGTGCCCAAATACACATTTTTCTTTGGCCCTATCAGTCATTAAATTATTTCCATTTTTATCTTCTTCTAATACAAATACCTCCCTCATTTATTATTCTAGTGATTTATCATTTCTTCACTGTGTCAGGTCATGTCCAGGTATGTGTTGCCCTTTGCTGTCCATCCTGAGGAGGAAGTTCTGGAAAAGCGCTGTCCGGTATGACTTCCGGCGGTAAGGAACGTCCAGAAGAACAGCCACCAGCCACATGCGGCTACAGGGCACTTGACATGTGGCTAGTGTGACTGAAAAACTGCATTTTAATTTTTACTTAATTGAAATAAAAATATAAATTCACATAGCCATGCACAGCTGGTGTTTATCATATTGGACAGCACCATTCTAGAAGGCTTAACTTCCCATCGCTCGTGTCCAGGGCGAAGTGTTGGCAGTGACCGTCACTGCTTTCTGTGTTTGTCTCACAGGTGCCTTTATTTATCCTCCAAAAACTAGGGCTTTCTATAGAAATGGCTTTGATATTTTTGATTAATGCAAAGGTCATCTCTTTTTAATTTCTGACAATTTCTCAAGCATTCTTGTATATTAATGACAAAGGAAGTAATGGAAAAAAAAATCCAGAGCATAAAGACAAAGTAATTTTATTTGAATTTATTTCAATTAGAAATCAGATTGAAAATTAACTAGTTGATCTATATTTATTTTATTTTAAATTATAATTTGATTTCTTATCTGTAAATTTTCCATGTTTATTAACACGAGTATCAGAAAGGGCTTTTAAATGGGTTCCAAAGTCAGTAAGGTATTTTTTATTGTTTTAGTTCTCTGGCCATTTTTTTTTTTTTTAACTAAAATAAAAACTTACTTAATTTTCCCTGACCTGACCTCTCTCCTGGCAACCATCTATACAGGAAGAAAAAGCAGAAAGGGAGGGCACATTATGAAGCATGGTGCGTCTTTGTGCGCTCTCTGCTAGAAAAGCAGGAATAAATTACAGGAGGGGCAACATGCTTTCATTATCATGTTAAAAACCCAAATGGATAATGCTAGGTTGCCATACAGTCAAGGATCACTATCTGTCTCATTTTTAACACAGACATTTTGCTTTTAATAATGTGTTAATGGGAGGAAACATGAACATCATTTGTGTAATTCTTTGTTCTTGCTGAGGAATAACTGATATTATCTAATGAATATGCAAATAACTCAAGGCTCCTTATTAATTGTGTCTAACCATCTGTTCCTGTAAAGAGCACTTGAATATTTGCCACATCACACTATATGAATGTGTGCAGAGAACTGCTAAGGAAACTTGGAGCAGTCAGTCTATATATTTTAACGAATCTGTGGTTTTATTACCATCAATAAACGAGGCAGCCTCCCTAAACTGAAATTAATTGTTCAAATGAGATTATTTGGGGCTGATATTTTAAAAGCAAAATTCTAAGAAGTATATTAGTGTTTTAAATTGCTTAACCCATGAATTTTAGGATCCTAAGATTTTGAATAGAACCCAGCTTATATGGTCTGAATCTGAAATAGAATTGTGTTGCTCCTTTATACGCGCGAGTAATGTAACCTACTCACATTTATTCAGGAAATTTACAGTATGAAGTATTTTCTGCTGGTACCTTATAAAAGGTAAACGATAGCTTTGATTTTTTTAAAGAAGGGTGAGAAAAAGTACAAACCAAATGCTGCTGTAAAGCACTTCTATACTGAAATTTCAGAACATAAAAGGGAATTGGAAATGTTTACTTCTATTTTTTACCTCACTTCTCCTCAAACTGGAAATTCTGAACTCCATTTTGAATGGCGGTCGACTATTTTTCATAAATTGTGCTTTGCAATCTAAGTCGACTGCTGGCTACCATAATTAACTACTGTGTTTTTATCTTTTGTCCATGGGAGAACATTAAGCAAATAGAAAACTGTGTTTGACTTTATGTTTATCTCTGTGTAAGGACACATGTTTTCCATCTTTCTAGATTACAGTTCTTTATAAATCAAATGCAATTTTATTGTATATCTGGTGTTCATTTATGTTTAAACTAGTGAGCACGTTAACGTGTTCCTATCACAAGTAAAAATTCTTCTTTACATAAATGAACAAATCACTGGACTAGTGCTTTGTGATTGGTGACCTGAAATACTCAATTTTTTTCTAGCCTTATTGAAGTATAATTGACAAATAAATTACTCCATTTGCAACATCTTGGGATCAGGAAGAATAGACAAATAGCTTCAAATATGACCCAGTTTTTGTCTTACCTTTCTATTGCTAAACTGGACTTTCTTACTTATATCGAAGTAAAATTTTCCTCTCCAGAAGTGTGTATGATTATTCCCTTTAAGGTAATCTTTATTGGTCAGTTTTTTGAGATAGCTAGTCATGACAATATTGTGACTTTTCTTATTTTCCCAGAAATATCAAAGTTGGGCTGTGTGTGATGCTAATGTTTGTGCTTTATGGTTCCCTTGCTTCATTTATATTCCATTTTTGTTAGATTCTCAAAGTTTCCATATTGCTCAGTTAGTTAATACAGAGACAAATTCGGTTCTTCATTATTTTCTTGTTAATGACTCCCATTATACCAATCCTTTGGTTTCTCAATTATATGATGAAATTGCTTTTTTTGAAAGTTGTTTTAGATAGTCACTGTATTTTCCACTATTGAATTTCTCCAAGTAGTATTATAAATGTTTGCCATTACATCTTAACAAGTCCCTCATGTGTTCTGTCTTCTTTCGTAACTGCACAGTCCCTGTTCTGATTTCCTTACCTCTTGCCGGTACTTCCACACGCTTCCTTTCATCTCTCTACCTCTATGCCATCATCTCTCCAGGCTCTCCTGGACAGCACACACCCTTCTCTGTAAATCAGTATTATTCTTATGCATTTTTGTCTTTAAAAATTCTTCCAGAAATTCCAATTATATCTAGACTTTTTCAGCGTGGTGTTTGGTGTCTTCTGTTCTATGATTCCCACCTGCCCAAGGGAAGAGGAGAGACTCTTCGATCCACGATCACCTTCAGTTCCTCTCCTCCTCTGTACCTCTGCTTGTGGGCTTCCACGGTGTCCACGACTTCTCCGCAGTTGGAGGTAGTAACAAAACGTTAGCCTATGTATACATCTCAAAGTTCTTTTATTTGACTGTATTTGAGCTTCTTGTATCCTTTGTGTGATTGTGAGTCTCTGAAAGTGAGAAATGGTGTCTCACTTGTCACCTGCTGATGTTACTCTTCATAGCACCTTACCTGTTGTCTCCCACAAGCGAGGTTCTGGGAAATCTTTTTAAATTGTATTTGTTGCTCACAGTTTTTATAACTAAAAGAAAGTGAAGGCATAACTAATAGTTTTTCAGTCCTTTAACTGTGACTTCTGAACTTTACATATGGACTTTTTTTTTTCTTTTTTTAGAAGGGGTGAGGGGCAGAGGAAGAGGGAGAGAGAAAATCCCAGGCAGGCTCCATGCCCAGTGTGGAGCCCCACATGGGCTTGATCTCACGACCCCGAGATCATGACCTGAGCTGAAACCAAGAGTGGGATGCTTAACGGGCTCAGCTACCCGGCTCCCCCTTACATATGTACATTTTCAATTCAGAGGTATAAATAAAAATACCACTTTTCAGCTAAGTAAAAACATCATCTTCCAGTTATAGTAGGTAGTCTCTTCAAGAAAAAAATACAGTGCAGCCTACTGAAATGCCATCAAATGTACATGGGAAACAGGTCACCCTGTGCGTGTAATACTGGTGATCATCAGTTGATTCAAGCATCAGGAGCCACAGCAAGGGCTCTTCATCATTAGGTGTAGTCCTCACAGCTACCACACAAAGCAGACTTATTCCCTCTGTTTTCACAAGCAAGGGTTTTGGGGCTCATGAAAGTTGAGTGGATTCCAAAAACTGTAGAAACTGTAGGTAAAATAGCAGAATATCTATGTTGTTTGTGCTATTCGTGGTTCCTTCTTGGCTGTTGGAGGCTGTCTTTTGGGAAGGCATCCAAATACTGACTGTGTCCTGGTGCATGTCTGTAGGCTCCTCACAGATCTCTGGTAGGATCTCCCTGCTAAATCTTTGTCTGATTTAAGTGACGTCTGCTCTGGCTGACCTCTTGCAAACTCCCATCAGCTCCTGCTCCCAGCACTGTATCCCTGCCTGGAATCCCCTTACCTTGGAAATCTTCCTTCTGGGAATGTCTCCTTTCATGCTACTAACACTTAGCTCTTTTCCACGAGATAGCCTCAGGTCTTGGAAAGCTCATGCATCCTTGTCCTCTGAGAACCACGGATTGTTCTCACTGCTCCTTTCTCTCCTCACTCCAATATTGTGGGCTGCTCTTGAAAGCCACCTGTTGTGCTCCCAAACTTCAGAGGACAGAGGTCAAGCTCTCCTGAGAATTCCTTTCTATAGCACCGGCTGCAATTATAAATTTTAACAGCCCTGCCAAGGGTTTAAGTTACTAGAAGACACCACTGAACATCTATGAGTCTCAACTTACCCAGCTTTAAAATGGAGAAAATAATAAAATCCACTTCATAAAGTTGTGAAGATTGAATCAATTCATGTAAAATACTTAGAAGAACATCAAGAACATGGCAAACATTTAAAATTGATGATGATGATGATGATAATGGGTATGGTGTTTCTTCAGTTTTCCTCATTTGGATCGAAGGAGCAACCTTCATTTCCTTCCCCCTACAACATAGCATCCTCTATCCCTATAAGTTTCCTTCAAGCAAATCTCTCCAGTGTAATACTAGAATTCATTATATGATATAAACTCTAAAAGAAGATAGTAGGAAGGGAAAAATGAAGGGGGGTGGAAATCAGAGGGGGAGATGAACCATGGGAGACTGTGGACTCTGAGAAACAAACTGGGGGTTCTAGAGGAGAGGGGGTGGGGGGATGGGAGAGCCCGGTGATGGGTATTAAGGAGGACACGTGTTGCATGGAGCACTGGGTGTTATGTGCAAACAGTGAATCATGGAACACTACATCAAAAACTAATGATGTGATGTATGGTGATTAACATAACATAATAAAATTTAAAAAAATTTAAAATAAAAACAAAGGATCTCAAACAACAACAACAAAAAACTAATGATGTAATGTATGGTGACTAATATAACATAATAAAATTAAATTAAAAAAAAAAAACTCTAGAGTATCATGTGTCCTGTCCAGTCTGGCTACCTTATAGCATATCCTCTAGGATTGTAAATGTTTCTCTCTTTAAAACATAAGGCACTTATGACCTCTCAGCTCTGAGACTTCAGCTGAAATTCCAAGACATTGAGAAAGACTCCTTTCACGTTGTTTTATAAGGAAAAACACGACTTCTCCTGTGACTTAGCCGGAGTGGTGGTGATACGGACTGAACAGGCTTCGGCATCTGGGGAGACTTTCTAGTTAGAGTCTAAGTAGAGCAAAAATGCCCAACTTCTTCTGCTTGGGATTACTGCACTGCTCATACTCATTTGACTCTGTACATGTGTGGAAATATGGAGGAATTATACCACTTTCTAAATAATTGATACTTAACCGAGGTTCTCAAGGACAATGAGGTGTCTGTGAAAATTTGCTATCTGCCAACAAAATAGAATATCAAATCAAGTCATGGAAGGAAGATGTTCACTAATCAGAAGAGAATTGTTAGATAATTTTAAGTGTGTTCTATTACTGAACAATATTAGAAATATTTCAGATAGTACAGTAGAATCCATCATGACCTTCTAAGTCATGCTGATGCTTTATAGCCTCTTTAGGTAAGAGTTTGACAGTTAATCTTATAAAGATAAATATACAGTTATCAAATGACTCATCACTCCCACTTCTGGACGTTTAGGGGAAATAAAAACCTATGTTCACAGACAGACTGATATGCAAATGTTTATAACAGATTCATTCATAAACTTCAACATTTGGAAATGACCTAATTTTTTTCACCAGAGAACTGATAATGAATAAACAATGCAACCACATACCATACAGTCATAATGGGAACAACATGGGTGAGTCTTTCATGTGTTGTACTAAGTAAACGAAGCCAGAATTATGCAAAAGTTTGCATTCTGTATGATTTCACTTATGTTACATTCTGGAAAAGGAAAAACTAGATATGGAAAGCATATCAGTGGTTCCAGGGCCTGGGGGTAAGGAAAGGGGGTCAGCGTAGAAGGGACCTGGGTAATTTTTTGGTGCACTGGAGCTGATCTGTATCTTGATTATGATGGTTACGTTACTTTATTTATTTGTCAAAATTCATAGAACAATATGCTAAACATCATGTGATTTTAAAAAGTGGAAAAAGAGCATTACAACAAATAGATTAAAAAATAGAATATACATAGAGAAATTCTAGGCAAGACAAATTAAAAAACCCAACCTGCTTTGTATTAGAGACCAAGAAATAAGTGAGCCCAAAAAAGAAATTGCAGTATTATCAGACATACATGATCATCAACCTGCACACACTCTACCTCCTGCCCCCAAAAGAAAAAGTACCTATGAATTTATCCATCTTTATTGGTAATTTATTTCACACTTGGATTAAATAGTTTATTCAAATGATATTTTTGATGTTACAGAATAACAATTAACATGTGTGTAGCATTAAAATGGTATATTCCAAGTATCCCAGGTACTGTCTTGTGCTTTACATTTGGTTTACACAACAATCCTATTAGGTAGGGATTCAGAAGTTATTATTACAAACATCTTACAGATGAAGAGAAGGTAAGCTAAAGTACCTTAACTAGGTTATATGTCTAATAAGTGGGTAGAAAAAAAATGGAAAATAACTCCATTTATTCCAGAAAGAAAACATAGCTCTGAGAGCAAGTAAGAAAAAAAACAAGGTACAAAAAGGAAATAATGGACAAATTGCACTTATGAATATAAATCAATATTCTTGAAACATTATCAAATACAATTCAAGAGAACACTCACAGAGAAAGTAACTAAGGACATCAATAAGTCAATTAAGAAAAGTTGAATGCTCATTTCAATACATGT
Organism: Halichoerus grypus; assembly: GCF_964656455.1. Lineage (NCBI taxonomy): Eukaryota > Metazoa > Chordata > Mammalia > Carnivora > Phocidae > Halichoerus > Halichoerus grypus. The sequence continues at coordinate 2,845,032 of NC_135721.1, forward strand.
TGAAAAGTATTTCCGAAAGTTTAAAACTCATTTTTCATTGTGTTAGAAAAAGAAAACACACTTCTTTAGCATAATAAGACATATCTGAGAGTCTCCATTATACCTAATTGTAGTGCAGCCTAGATGAGGCTGGCAAGAATTAACTCAAAGTCAGGGTCCATACTACCCCCATTTTTATTCCATGTTGATCTGGAAATGCTGGCCAATTTGTCAAAAAGCTTTAAAAATGGCTTTACCTGTTGATTCAATCACTATGTTTCCAGAAGGAACTTTCCAAGGAAATTATCTCAAATTTAGAAACAAGTTTAGCAAGCAATCCATAGTAGAGTCCCTTTGGCTCTGATCCAAGGTCATTTGGCACTTTGTATCTAAATGATTCATTTGAATGTTTGCCTCCCCATGACAGCAAGCTCAGTGAGGATAACTATGTGTCTACTACCAGTGGTGAGTGGTCACATATCACACCTTCCAGCTACGTGTATTGAGCAAAATTATAAATGCTAAACATTGCAGTATTAGTTGCAATTATGAAAAACTGGGCATTGCCAAATTATCCAAATACTGGAAATGCTGTATAAACTATGGTGCATCTCCTTGAAATAAGAAGGCCATTAAAATTACATTTAAGACAAAATGCCCATTGATAAAATATTGTACTAAATGGGCAGGCCGTATGTTTATAATTTTTAAACTGGAAGAATATGCATTGAAATATTAACTGTTTGCTGTGATACCCGCAGCTTCTTTTTTCTGACTCTCTATGCTTTCCAACTACACTTTGATGAATAAGTTTGCATTGTTTAGGTAGGGAAAGAATAAGCATTTAAAAATAAAAATAGCAGTTCGTGTCTTTTTCCTATTTATTCTGTAAATACTGCATACCACAAGCAGATTAAAGAAATGGTCTCTATAATTAAAATGCAACATTGTTAGTATATGTCAATGTCTAAGACATGGGTAATTTGCTACATTAACTAAGAGGAATTTAACTTATGGTGTAATTTTGTGCCTGTTACAAAAATAAAATATGAAATTTTTGTTCATTGTAATGAAGTGACTGACTATATACATGTAAGAAAAGCAATGGCTGCACAAATATTAATTTACAAAATGAATGTGAGATATTCATGTGAAGTTTTTTTTTATTTTATTTTTTTTAAAGATTTTTTATTTATTTGACAGAGAGAGACTGCGAAAGAGGGAACACAAGCAGGGGGAATGGGAGAGGGAGAAGCAGACTCCCCGCTGAGCAGGGAGCCCGATGCAGGGCTCGATCCCAGGACCCTGGGATCATGACCTGAGCCGAAGGCAGACGCTTAATGACTGATCCACCCAGGAGCCCCTCATGTGAAGTTTTAAGAATGGAATATGTAGGTGGATTAACGGTGGACTGAGGTCTATGCTGTAGATTTATTTCAAATAGTCTTGATCTCTCTTTGAATCCAGGGAAAATCCACAGGATTTATTTATAACTTATGTTTTTAAGATGCAGGGCATGTAAATTTTATGGAATAATTTTCTGCAGAGTTTCTGTAAAGCAGATTTCTATTTTTGAAGTTCCGATGTCACATGTGACTTTCAGAAGAATTTAAAATGTGCTCCTCTAGAAAGAATTTTGACCCGAAAACATTATGATATCTTAAAATAAACTTCCAAAACGATTTTCTTGGAAGAAAAAAATAAGATTTTCTTCTACGTTACCAGCTCAAAATACTATTGCAAAATACAAGGTTATTTAATATTTAATATAGTAGCTTTTGAGAATTGAAAGTCCCCAAATCCAATGATTTAAGTAGATCTCACCTTATGAAAAAAAAATTAGTTTCTATAGTCTCCCTTCCCTTCATGGACTTCTCTGAAATGTTCTAGTTTTGTAACGGGGATGCATTTTTGCAAATTGAAGGGAAGTTTGCAATATTTTCTGGACAAATAGCTAGGGCCATTGTTCAACATATGAGAATTAATGATGTGCCTGGCATCAACATATAGTTGCCTGTCTTGTATGCCATTTAGGAAGTAAATCCCTAGAATAATGAGGCAGCCCTGCCCCATTTTCGCCTTGTCCCCAGAGCACCTGCAGCCTACGGGAGCAAGCTAAATTTCAATATGGCAGAGCCGAAAGATCAAAGGGCGTGGAGCTGAGCATTGGCCTTGGGTCCTGGACACACATACTGTGTTCATATGAGAGAGAAATAAATGTTCACCTAATTTAATCAGTGATAGAGAATTTGGTAGTAGGTAATATATTGAACCTAAAATGTGACAGTTTGCATAGGGGAGGAGGGAGGGTTTTGTTACTCATTATGTAATTGACCAGAAGTAAATGAATTGGAAGCTTACCAAATTTTGAGAAAATCTGCTACTATATAAAATCGAAGTCTGGTCTTTAATAGCCTGTGAAACCCGGAGTCCCTGGAGTCTGTGGGCTAACCGGACATGGGCTGCAAATCTGCACAGCCCCACGAAGGGCCACTTGCTCCAAGCCCCACTCCAAAGGGCCCCTGGAGGACCAGGCTGCGGTTGCTTATCCACGGAGGAGAACCTTGGGCTTTGGGAGGAGCTCACCCTGAGTGTCGGGCCATTTCTTGGGCAGGATTTGCTCATTTCTAGGGACCGGTGAATGCTAGATGTGTCCCCGCCCCAAAATGCCAGTTTTATTGCCTTTCTCCTGCTCCTTCTCCACCATGGTACCTTGGATACACTGGGGGAAGATAATTTGTCTTTGGGTTTGTTTATCAGACAGCTGCAAGGAGCTGCATCTGAACTTAACCCTCCAACAATATGGTGAGTATTCAAACAATCATCTTCCCATTAAATATAGCACAGCAGAAATGTCCTAACAGCTCTTCAGAGTGGTTTTTCAGGAAATGAACAGTAAGGTCCACTTTACTTTTGAAGTGAAATATTTAACTACCTATTTGGAAGAGGTGTATATAACAATAGTAGAATACCCAGGCATGTTCCTGGGCGTGCTGATTAAGTCCTCTTAGTATCAGCAGCATGATGGTAGTAAAAAGGGCTTTGCATATGCTGAGAGTCAACCATGTACCTGGGACTTAGAGCATCACTTAGGTTGATCCAATAGATGTCCTCACCGCCATTTTGGAGATGAGATATGAGGTGAGCTACCCTGTCCAAGGTATTTCAGCTGTTATGGGACTTAAAAGAAATCCAGCTCCTATCTCCTTGGCTTGGAACCCTCCGTACTGTGCACATAACGACAAAATCTTTTCGCTTCCTAAATATAACAACGTGAGAGACATCAATCTTAGCTGATCTAAATGTGCTTCGAAATGTCTAGGATAGGGAAAAGTGTTTCATTTTCCCTAGCTATAATGGCACCAAATCTTCACCATATCTATGAGCATGTTGAATCTTGGTTGGACCGGAATCACCTTGTTTTGTCTGATTACTCACCGTGTTAGACATTTTACAGAATACAGAGTGCGCAAAGGCTGTGCCTTTTTATGAGCTTATATTGTTTTGGAAAGAACACAAACCTAGCTCATTAACTCCTAATGGCTGCTTTAAAACACAGCTCTCCTCCTAATTGTCCAGCAATAGGTAGTTGGTTACATGAATTATGTATATTTTACAGTGTGTAGCCATTAAAAAGTACATTTCATGAGAATATTCTGTAGCATTAAAATTCACTTCTGATCATTTGGAAGATGAAACATTGAAGTCATTATAAATAGGTATGCCGTTTTCCTCTTTTAATTTAAAAACATGTAGATGGATAAGCAACAGAAAGAGGCGACTCTCGGGATGGTAGGATTTATGTGATTTCTAATTTTTCTTCCTTCAGCTTGCTTTATTTTCTAAAATTTCTACTAAGAATGTAATTTCCAATGAGAAAAATGCGATTTATTTATTATGATTGCTTTTTGTTTTGGAAAAATAATATGTGCTTTTTGAAAAATGTAAAATGACAAGGAAAATGTGAAGAAAGGAAAAAAACATCTAAAATCACAAAATCACCTGGAGAAAACTTGTGTTACATTTTGATGACCAACTCTAGAGTTGCTTCCCAACGCATATTCTCACTAACCTCTTCTAAGTGGGGTCGTATAATGATTGCTCTTCCCTAACTCTTTCTTTTCACCTAATAACAAACTGTGGAACTCTGCATTTGTCAATAAAATAATGACATCACCAACTTTATTAGAACCTAGGGCATATTATATAAATGCATCTCAATTTTCTTCACTGATTCTTAATTAATGGAAATTTATTTTTTCTCACTTATAAGCCATACTTATTAAATGTTTTGTCTATACATTTAAAAATTATATTGCATACCTTACATTTAGAATTGTAAAATTGAATGAAAAAAGGGGTGCATGTTATATTTTAACATAAAGTGTGTGAAAATCCCCACTTCCCTACACTCTGTGGCCATTGCTATTGCTATGTGAGAACACCATCAGTTTTGGTATACTAAGATTGTGTCTGTGTTACTCTTCTATCTTAAATACATATGTATATATTGAATTCATATATATTATATATATATATATATATTTTAGAGAGGGAGAGAGGGTAAGGGGGAGAGGGGCAGAGGGGGAGGGAGAGAATCTTTTTTTAAAGATTTATTTATTTGAGAGAGAGAGAGAGAGCATGAGGGAAGGGGCAGAGGGAGAGGGAGAAGCGAACTCTGCATTGAGCACAGAGCACAACCCACCTGTGGCTTGATCCCATGACCCCAAGATCATGACCTGAGCCAAAATTGAGTCGGATGCTTAACCGACTGAGCCATGCAGGCACCCCATGTATTTAGGGAGTTTTAAATTTTTTAAAAAAATTTAAAAAACTTTCTTGCATGTCCCGAAGTTGCTTGTCCACTACTTGGCTGAGGAAAATGGGGCCTCTCGGTGAAAGCTGTCCCAAGAGCCATGTGAGGGGGATGGTAATTTCATAGAAAGAAAGCACAGTGTTGCCATCAAAAGAAAGAAGAATGAGTGTTGAATGAACAGAAACACACATTTTCACTTAAGTTTGTCTCTGCTTCTCCAGTTCAAAGGATGAACATGTGGTATGTGTGGGAAAATGTGCATTGAAACACAGACTCTGTGCTGAGACCAGGTCCCCAGGGGCCCGGTGCCCGCGGAGGGTGAGAAGAGCCGCTCTGAAGAGGTGGCAAGCCATCTGACTGCAAAGTCACTGGCACGTGGCATGTGGCCGTGGCCGGTCGGCAGCATGAGCCACTGTCCTGAACAACCAGTCATTCATTGGTCCCATGTGCGCCCTCCTCCCTCTACTCTGCTGTGTTCATTCTGAGCTTCCACGAAGGTAACTCCTTCTCAGACCCTCTCTAACCGCCTTTGGCTGACAAACTGAAACCCTCACTCCTGGTCTGGCCTCGTCCACAGGTGAGCACGCTTTTTCTAAAGGCAGGGAGGGCCCTGTGGCCTGCCCATGTCCCCTCATGCAGGGCTCCGTGAGGCAGTGATGGGCATTCCCATTCCGCAGCCGAAGGGCTATGACCTGCTTGGCTTGGTATTTAGGACAAGCTCCATCTCGGGAGGCAGTATCGCTCCGGAACCGGAGACTCGCCTTGACCACGGGCGCATGCCTGTCACACCTTCACGTCCCGCTCTCCATTCTCAGCTACCCTGTGGCAGAGCGGATATCTAATTCACATGCTTTCTCTCCTTTAACGGAGGCCATGTTGTGACTCCGAGCCTCCTGAGATGTTTTACTTAAACGTGCATGTGAGATTTAAAACGAAAGCGTTTCCCCAAACAAGCCTCAGAGATGCTCTGAAGCTCTTCTACCCGCAAAGCCCACCCTTCTACCTGTGTGTGGAAACAGGGACGCCAGGTACGAGCAAACTGAAAACTCTGTCCCTAACTTGTGGGCTGAGTCTTGGGTCTGGGCTGCCACAGAAATGAAATGGAATTCTTTTTTTTTTTTAATTTTTTATTGTTATGTTAATCACCATACATTACATCAGTAGTTTTTGTTGTAGTGTTCCATGATTCATTGTTTGCGTATAACACCCAGTACTCCATGCAGAACATGCCCTCTTTAATACCCATCACCAGGCTAACCCATCCTCCCACCCCCTTCCCCTCTAGAACCCTCAGTTTGTTTTTCAGAGTCCATCGTCTCTCATGGTTTGTCCCCCCCTCTGATTTCCCCTCCTTCATTCTTCCCCTCCTGCTATCTTCTTCTTCTTCTCTTTTTTAAACATATATTGTATTATTTGTTTCAGAGGTACAGGTCTGTGATTCAACGGTCTTGCACAATTCACAGCACTCACCATAGCACATACCCTCCCCAATGTCTATCACCCAGCCACCCCATCCCTCCCACCCCACCCCACACTCCAGCAACCCTCAGTTTGTTTCCTGAGATTAAGAATTCCTCATATCAGTGAGGTCATATGATACATGTCTTTCTCTGATTGACTTATTTCGCTCAGCATAATACCCTCCAGTTCCATCCAGGTCATTGCAAATGGCAAGATCTCATTCCTTTTGATGGCTGCATAATATTCCATTGTATATATATACCACTTCTTCTTTAGCCATTCATTTGTCGATGGATATCTTGGCTCTTTCCACAGTTTGGCTATTGTGGACATTGCTGCTATAAACATCAGGGTGCACGTTGTTCAGATCCCTACATTTGTATCTTTGGGGTAAATACCCAGTAGTGCAATTGTTGGATCCTATGGTAGCTCTATTTACAACTTTTTGAGGAACCTCCATACTGTTTTCCAGAGTGGCTGCACCAGCTTGCATTCCCACCAACAGTGTAGGAGGATTCCCCTTTCTCCGCATGCCCGCCAACATCTGTCATTTCCTGACTTGTTAATTTTAGCCATTCTGACTGGTGTGAGGTGGTATCTCATTGAGGTTTTGATTTGGATTTCCCTGATGCCGAGCGATGTTGAGCACTTTTTCGTGTGTCTGTTGGCCATTTGGATGTCTTCTTTGGAAAAATGTCTGTTCATGTCTTCTGCCCATTTCTTGATTAGATCATTTGTTCTTTGGGTGTTGAGTTTGGTAAGTTCTTTATAGATTTTGGATACTAGCCCTTTATCTGATATGTCATTTGCAAATATCTTCTCCCATTCTGTTGGTTGTCTTTTGGTTTTGTCGACTTTCTTTTGCTATGCAAAAGCTTTTTATCTTGATGAAGTCCCAATAGTTCATTTTTGCCCTTGCTTCCCTTGCCTTTGGTGATGTTTCTAGGAAGAGGTTGCTGCAGCTGAGGTCAAAGAGATTGCTGCCTGTGTTCTCCTTCAGGATTCTGATGGACTCCTGTCTCACATTGAGGTCTTTCAACCATTTGGAGTCTATTTCTTTGTGTGGTATAAGGAAATGGTCCAGTTTCATTCTTCTGCATGTGGCTGTCCAATTTTCCCAACACCATTTGTTGAAGAGACTGTCTTTTTGCCACTGGACATTCTTTCCTGCTTTGTCGAAGATTAGTTGACCATAGAGTTGAGGGTCCATTTCTGGGCTCTCTATTCTGTTCCATTGATCTATGTGTCTATTTTTGTGCCAGTACCATACTGTCTTGATGATGACAGCTTTGTAGTAGAGCTGGAAGCCCGGAATTGTGATGCTGCCAGCTTTGCTTTTCTTTTTCAAAATTCCTCTGGCTATGCGGGGTCTTTTCTGGTTCCATACAAATTTTAGGATTATTTGTTCCATTTCTTTGAAAAAAGTAGATGGTATTTTGATGGGGATTTCATTGAATGTGTAGATCGCTCTAGGTAGCATTGACATCTTCACAATATTTGTTCTTCCAATCCATGAGCATGGAACGTTTTTCCATTTCTTTGTGTCTTCCTCAATTTCTTTCATGAGTATTTTATAGTTTTCTGAGTACAGATCCTTTGCCTCTTTGGTTAGATTTATGCCTAGGTACCTTATGGTTTTGGGTGCAATTGTAAATGGGATGAACTCCTTAATTTCTCTTTCTTCTGTCTTGTTGTTGGTGGATAGGAATGCCACTGATTTCTGGGCATTGATTTTATATCCTGCCACTTTACTGAATTCTTGTATGAGTCCTATCAGTTTTGGGGTGGAGTCTTTTGGGTTTTCCACATAAAGTACCATATCATCTGCAAAGAATGAGAGTTTGACTTCTTCTTTGCCGATTTGAATGCCTTTTATATCTTTTTGTTGTCTGATTGCTGTGGCTAGGACTTCCAATACTATGTTGAATAGCAGTGGTGTTAGTGGACATCCCTGCCGCGTTCCTGACCTTAGGGGGGAAGCTCTCAGTTTTTCCCCATTGAGAATGATATTTGCTGTAGGTTTTTCATAGATGGCTTTTATGATATTGAGGTATGTACCCTCTATGCCTATACTCTGAAGAGTTTTGATCAAGAAAGAATGCTGTACTTTGTCAAATGCTTTTTCTGCATCTATTGAGAGGATCATATGATTCTTGTTCTTTCTTTTGTTAATGTATTGTACCACGTTGATTGATTTGCGGATGTTGAACCAACCTTGCAGCCCAGGGATAAATCCCACTTGTTCGTGGTGAATAATCCTTTTAATGTACTGTTGGATCCTATTGGCTAGTATTTTGGTGAGAATGTTTGCATCCATGTTCATCAAGGGTATTGGTCTGTAATTCTTTTTGATGAGGTCTTTGTCTGGTTTGGGGATCAAGGTAATGGTGGCCTCATAAAACGAGTTTGGAAGTTTTCCTTCCATTTCTATTTTATGGAACAGTTTCAGAAGAACAGGTATTAATTCCTCTTTAAATGTTTGGTAGAATTCCCCTGGGAAGCCATCTGGCCCTGGGCTTTTGTTTGTTGGGAGATTTTTGATTATTGCTTTAATTTCCTTAGGGGTTATGGGTCTATTCATGTTTTCTATTTCTTCCTGGTTCAGTTTTGGTAGTTGATACATCTCTAGGAATGCATGCATTTCTTCCAGATTATCTAATTTGCTGGCATATGGTTGCTCATAATATGTTCTTATAATTGTTTGTATTTCTTTGGTGTTGGTTGTGATCTCACCCTTTCATTCATGATTTTGTTGATTTGGGTCATTTCTCTTTTCTTTTTAATAAGTCTGGCCAGGGGTTTATCAATCTTGTTAATTCTTTCAAAGAATGAACTCCTAGTTTTGTTGATCTGTTCTACTGTTCTTTTGGTTTCTATTTCATGGATTTCTGCTCTGATCTTTAGTATTTCTCTTCTCCTGCTGGGTTTAGGCTTTATTTGCTGTTCTTTCTCCAGCTCCTTTAGGTGTAGCGTTAGGTTGTGTACTTGAGACCTTTCTTGTTTCTTGAGAAAGGCTTGTATTGCTATATACTTTCCTCTTAGGACTGCCTTTGCTGTATCCCAAAGATTTTGAACAGTTGTGTTTTCATTTTCACTTGTTTCCATGAATTTTTTAAATTCTTCTTTAATTTCCTGGTTGACCCATTCATTCTTTAGTAGGATGCTCTTTAGCCTCCTTGTATTTGAGTTCTTTCCAACTTTCCTCTTGTGATTGAGTTCTAGTTTGAAAGCAATGTGGTCTGAAAATATGCAGGGAATGATCCCAATCTTTTGGTACCAGTTGAGACCTGATTTGTGACCTAGGATGTGATCTATTCTGGAGTATGTTCAATGGGCACTAGAGAAGAATGTGTATTCCGTTGCTTTGGGATGGAATGTTCTGAATATGTCTGTGAAGTCCATTTGGTCCAGTGTGTCATTTAAAGTCTTTCTTTCCTTGTTGACCTTTTGCTTAGATGATCTGTCCATTTCAGTGAGGGGGTGTTAAAGTCCCCCACTATTATTGTATTGTTGTCGATGTGTTTCTTTGCTTTTGTTATTAATTGCCTTATATAATTGGCTGCTCCCATGTTAGGGGCATAGATATTTACAATTGTTAGATCTTCCTGTTGGATAGACCCTTTAAGTAGGATATAGTGTCCTTCCTCATCTCTTATTATATAAAATCTATTTTGTCTGATATAAGGATTGCCACCCCAGCTTTCTTTTGGTGTCCATTAGCATGGTAAATGGTTTTCCACCCCCTCACTTTCAATCTGGGGGTGTCTTTGGGTCTAAAATGAGTCTCTTGCAGACAGCATATCGATGGGTCTTGTTTGTTAATCCAATCTGATAGCCTGTGTCTTTTGATTGGGGCATTTAGCCCATTTACATTCAGGGTAACTATTGAAAGATAGGAATTTAGTGCCATTGTATTGCCTGTAAGGTGACTGTTACTGTGTATTTTCTGTGTTCCTTTCCGGTCTATGTTGCTTTTAGGCTCTATCTTTGCTTAGAGGACCCCTTTCAATATTTGTTGTAGGGCTGGTTTAGTGTTTGCAAATTCCTTTAGTTTTTGTTTGTCTTGGAAGCTTTTTATGTCTCCTTCTATTTTCAGTGACAACCTAGCTGGATATAGTATTCTTGGCTGCATATTTTTCTCATTTAGTGCTCTGAATATATCATGCCAGTCCTTTCTGTTCTGCCAGGTCTGTGTAGATAGGTCTGTTGCCAATCTAATGTTTCTACCATTGTAGGTTACATATCTCTTCTCCCGAGCTGCTTTCAGGATTTTCTGTTTGTATCTGAGACTCGTACGTTTTACTATTAGGTGTCGGGGTGTTGACCTATTTTTATTGATTTTGAGAGGGGTTCTCTGTGCCTCCTGGATTTTGATGCCTGTTTCCTTCAAATTAGGGAAGTTCTCTGCTATAATTTGCTCCATTATACCTTCTGCCCCTCTCTTTCTTCCTTCTTCTTCTGGGATCCCAATTATTCTAATGTTGTTTTGTCTTATGGTATCGCTTATCTCTCGAATTCTGCCCTCATGATCCAGTAGTTGTTTATCTCTCTTATTCTCAGCTTCTTTATTTTCCATCATTTGGTCTTCTATCTCACTGATTCTCTCTTCTGCCTCATTTATCCTAGCAGTTAGCGCCCCCATTTTTGATTGCACCTCATTAATAGCCTTTTTGATTTTGACTTGGTTAGATTTTAGTTCTTTTATTTCTCCAGAAAGGGTTTCTCTAATAACTTCCATGCTTTTTTCAAGCCCAGCTAGTATGTTTAAAATCATCATTCTGAACTCTAGATCTGACATCGTACTAATGTCCATATTGAGTAGGTCCCTGGCAGTTGGTATTGCCTCTTGTTCTTTTTGTTGAGGTGATTTTTTCCGTCTTGTCATTTTGTCCAGAGGAGAATAGATGAGTGAGAGAACAAAATGCTAACAGGGTGACAACGTCCCCAGAAAATATACTCTAAACAAATCAGAAAAGACCTGAAACCGGGGGAAAAGAAAGGGAAAGAAAGAAAAAAGAAAAAAAAGAAGAAAAAGAAAAAGAAAAAGAAAAAGAAAAAGATAAAAACAAACAAAAACAGAACAAAACAAAAAAAACATAATATGATCAAATATGATCGGGCTGGTGCATAGATCAGTGCCACACACTAGATTTTGGGTGTATTTTGGTCTGTTAGAAGAAAGTGCCTCCCAAAATTTTAAAGAAAGAAAAACTTATATATGTACAAAAATAAGGGTAAATACGATGAAGGGATGGAATATGACTGTAAAGATGAAAATTATAAAAAATTTTATAAAAAGAATTGATAAGATAAGAAGTTGTTTGAGAAAAGAAAGAAGAGGATTTAAAAAAGAAAAGAAAAGGGAGAGAATGTGATCAGGCAGGAGACTAGAACAAAGCCATACATTAGAGATTTAGGGTATATTTTGATATGTTAGAAGAAACTGTATCTCAAAATTTTAAAGAGAGAACAACTTATATATATATGCCAAAAATAATGGTAACTACTATGAAGGGATGGAATCTGACTCTAAAAATGAAAAAAAATGTTTTTTAAAAAAGGGATTGATAAGATGTTGGTTGAAAAAGGGAAAAATAAAAATTAAAAAAAAAAGAAAGTTAAAAATAATTAACTTTGAAAGACTAAAGAATCATGGTAAAAAAGCCATGAATTCTCTGTGCAGTATTCCCCTAGCGCTGGAGCTCTGCCGTTCTCACTGATCGGTAAACTTGGTCTTGGCTGGCTGTTCTCGCTGATCTTCTGGGGGAGGGGCCTGTTGCCGTGGTTCCCAAATGTCTTTGCCGGAGGCGGAATCGCCCCGCCCTTGCCGGTCCGGGCTAAGTCATCTGCTCGGGTTTGCTCTCGGGAGCTTTTGTTCCCTGCAAGCTTTCCGTACAGCTTTGGAGGCGGAGAGTGAAAATGGCAGCCTCCCAGTCTCCGCCCCGGCGGAGCCGAGAACTCGGGGTCCCGCTCCTCAGCGAGTCCCCAGAGAAAAGCCGTCAGTCACTCCCGTCTCCTCGGTCTCCGGCCGCACTCCGTGCTCACCCGGCCTGCGACCGCGCCTTTCTATCTGGCACCCGACCCCGGGTGGAGTCTCCAAACCCAGCAGATCCCCGCGGTGCGCTCCCGCGCCTCTCCTCCCGGGGGAAGAAGGTGAGTCTCCCCGGATCTGCCGCTTGTTGGGTCCCTGCTGGAGGAGCAGTGGCCCGACTGTGCCGCGGATCACGGTCTATGACAACCCCGAGCTGAGAGCCCGCGCCTGGGCTCCGTCTCTGCAGCCGGCTTCCCTGCTCCGATCCCTGGGAGCTCTGCCGCACTCAGGCACCCCCGGTCTTTCTGTGACCCCGAGGGTCCTGAGACCACACTGTCCCGCGAGGGTTCCACCCCCCACTTCGCCACCAGAGTGACGTCCCTCAGCGGAGCAGACTCTAAAAGTCCCGATTCTGTGCTCCGCGGCTCTATCACTTGCCAGAAGCGGCCGCCGGAGGCCCCTCCCCCGCCGTCTATCCTCCCGAATATCGCCTCGGATTCACTTCTCCGCACGTCCTACCTTCCAGAAAGTGGTCGCTTTTCTGTTCAGAGAGTTGTTGCTCTTCTTTTCTTTGATCTCCTGTTGAATTCGTAGGTGTTCAGAATGGTTTGATCCCTATCCAGCTGAATTCCTGGGACCAGACGAAATCCAGGTCTCCTACTCCTCCGCCAACTTGCTCCGCCCCCCATGAAATGGAATTCTTACATGAATATCTGCTTTTACCTAACTTGCTATTTGGAAAAATAGGGTGACATTTTGAGATAAGCTTTCTGCTCACTCCTTGGTGTCCCTGTTGGCCTGTTTAATATAGATTATGTTTTAGAGCAGTTTTAGGTTCACAGCAAAATTTAGTGGAGGGTACAGTGATTGCCCCTAATTTTCCTTACTTTGGATTTAATTTGCTCTTCTTTTTCTAGTTTCTTAAGGTAGAGACTGAGATTATTGATTTTAGATCTTTTTAAATGCATGCATTCAAAGCTATAAATTTCTCTTGACCCATTGCTTTTGCTGTATCCTACAAATCTTGATATTGTGTTTTTATTTCATTTGGTTCCAAGTATTTTTAGCTTCTCTTGAGGTTTCCTTTTTGATCCATGTGTTATTTGGAATTCTGTTGCTTCACATCCACATATTTTGGGCTTTTCTAGCTATCTTCTTGTTACTGGTTTCTAGTTTGATTTCATTGTGATCTGAGAGCAGATGTGGTATGATTTCTACTCTTTTTTAAATTTGGTAAGGTGTGTTTTATGGCCCAGAATGTGGTCTGTCTTGTTGAACGTTCCGTGTGAGCTTGGGAAGCATGTGTACCCTACTGCTATTGGATGCAAGAGTCTAGAGATGTCTGTTGTTACCAGCTGATTGATGGTGCTGTTACCTTCTGGACTTTCTGCTAGCAGGGTCTGTCCTTTTCCCAGAGAGGTCACTAAGTATACAAGCACACAGTGGTGGGTACATCCTTTCCTCCTTGTAATTTCATCAGTTTGCCTCAAGTAGTTTGATGCTCTGATCTCAGGTGCATTTAAGGGTTGTTATGTCTTCTTAAAGAACTGACACTTTATCATTACATAATGCCCTTCCTTATCCCTGATAACTTTCCCTGCTTTGAAGTCAGCTTGGTTTGAAGTCCATATAGCCAGTATTGCTTTCCTTCTAGCATGGCATGGCTTTCTCCATCTGATTACTTTTAATCTATATGTGTCTTTATATTTAAAGTGGGTTTCTTGCAGACAACAGATAGCTAGATCTTGTTTCTCACGCACTCTGACAATCTTTGTCTTTTAGTTGGTGCATTTAGACCATTGACATTCAAAGCAATTAATTAATATCTACCATATTTATTACTGTTTTCTATTTGTTTTCTTTGTTCTTTGTTCCCATTTCTGTCTTCTACTCTTTTACTATCTTTTGTGGTTTTAACTTAGCATTTTATATGATTCTACGTCTTTCTTTTTTAGCATATCAATTAACTTCTTCTTTTTAACTTTTTTTTTTTTTTACTGGTTGCTCTAGAATTTATAATATATATTTATATCTAATCCAAGTGCACCTTTAAATAGCTCGGACCACTTTATGGGTAATGTGAATATCCTATAATGACAAAATAATCTTGATCCTTCTCTCCTACCCGGTGTCATTCCTGCCATTCATTTCACATATATGTAAGTGTGCACAAGCACATATATGTACTTATCACACACATAAGATATATGTCAGTATTTGTAATCAAATACATTGTACCTCTTATTGTTTTGAACAACTTGTTACTTGCTAGATCAAGTAAGATAAAAAAATAACGTTTTATTTACTTTACATTCACTTATTCCTTCTTTGATGTTCTTTGTTTATGGAGATCTGAATTTCAGACCTAAGTTATTTTCCTTCTCTCTAGACAACTTCTCTTAACATTTTTTTGCAAGGCAGGGCTACTGGCAACAAATTCCCTCAGGTTTGTTTGAGAAAGTTTTTATTTCTCTTTCACTTTTGAAGGATAATTTTGTATGGAAAAGAATTCTAGGTTGGTGATTTTTTTCTCTCAATACTTGAAATATTTCAGTACACTGTCTTCTTGCTTGCATGGTTCCTGAGGAGAAGTTGAATATAATTCTTATATTTGTTCCTCTGTACGTAAAGTGTTTTTTTTCCCTTCCAGCTTCTTTCAGGATTTCATTTTTATTTTCTGCACCTTGAAAATATAGGTGCAGTTTTGTTTTGTATGCATTTAACCTGCTTGACATTCTCTTTGCTTTTTGGATCTGCGGTTGGTGTCTGACATGAATTTGGAGGAAGCTCTAAGTCATTGCTCTTCCAATTCTTTCTTCTGTTCCTTTCTCTCATTCACTCCTTCTCCTATTTCCTTCACACACATGTCTACCTTGTATAGTTGTCTCACAGGCCTTTGAAATTCTTTTCTGTTTTAGTTGGCCTTTGTTCTCTTTGCTCATCAATAATAGAAGTTTCTAATGAGATATCCTAAAGCTCAGAGATTCTTTCCTGAGCTCTGTCCAGTCTATTGATAATCCCGTCAAAGACATTCTTCATTTCTGTTACAGTGTGTTTGATCTCTAGCGTTACTTTTTGTTCTTTCCTAGAACTTCCATCTCTCTGCTCACATTACCCACCTGCTCTTGCATGCTGTCTACTTCATCGATTATAGCTCTGAGCATATATTCATCATGGTTGTTCTAAATTCCTGGTCTCATGATTCCAACATTTCTGCCGTGTCTGGTTCTGATGCTCTGTCTCTTCAAATTGTATTATTGTCTGTTAGTATACCTTGTAATTTTTTTTTTTTTGATAGCCAAACATAATGTTCTGGTAAAGATTCTGCTCTAAACAGGCCTTTAATAATGCGGTGGTGAGATATGGGGTTGGGTTCTATGGTCCTGTGATCAGGTCTCAGTCTTCCAGGGAGACTGCCTCTGGACTGTGAGCTTTACAAGTGCTTCTCAGTTTTTCCTTTCCATGTATGTGGAACAAGAAGGCTAGAAGAGGCTGGACTTGGGTATTTACCTTCTTCATGTCAGTTAGGCTATGCTCATACTCCCTCAAGCTAGGTTCTGGTTAGCTGGTTTCCCCTGAGGGCAGGCTTTATTAAGAAGAACAGAGTGCTGTGGGGTATTTTAGAATGGTTCCTTTCCCCCTTCCCCTGCCAGAAGCACAAGAGGTTTTTCTTCAGTATTTACTGTGAGCACCTGGGTGAGCTCCTAGGGATAAATTTTACAATATTATGGGGCCCACCATGATTGGGTTCTCTTGGAGTTTTTAACTCTCAGAGTTGTCCACACTGACATTCCAGCAATTTTGCAATTTCACTTTCTTACCCTGGTACTGGTTCCTGCGGTGGTTCCTGCTGGTGGGTCAGCTTTGGGAAGCCACAAATCTCCATATTCATGTCCGTCTCTCCAGTCTTGGGGGCAGCATTTAATTTGCTGTGTGTCCATCCCTCTCTTATGGATCTGAGAGGAGTTGTTGATTTTTGGTCTGTTCAGCATTTTACTTGTTGTTGGGGTGGAGTGGTGACTCCTAAGCTCCTCACATGTGGAAACAGACATTTTGTAAGAAATTAAGCAAGATGTAATGATTGTTGGACTAAATCATGATGAGCAGAACAGAGACTTTTGGATGGAGACTGAGCGAAATCGCTTTTGTGTTGACATGGAGATGGAGATGTGGGGTGAATGCACAGCGCCACTTTGTAAAGTTGGTCCAGCATAGAGATGGACCTCATGTGGTGTGATGAGAGTTCAATCAAAATTTGTTAGCTTAATTTGTCTCCTTTAACTGCTTAAGAAGAAAAAGTTTTCCACATTAGAGTTCACTTTTTAAGTTTGTGAAAATTGAGGCAGAGTTTTGCAATTTGCTAATATCACACAGCTAGTAAGTTAAAGACCAAATTTTCTGACTTTTACATAAATTACACTATTCTTTATGGCTCCTGGTTTCTTTGATTTTAAGAACTTTGATGGCATAGATAATGTTTTTACATATTTTTTCTTTGTGTCTTCCATGTCACTTAGCACAGTTCAGAATATACTGAGTGTATTTGATATAAGAGTGCTGGATTAATGAATAAATAAGAATTAAATTTCCTTCAGTTTGGGAACCCCAAACAACAAGCTTTAGTAGGGATAACTAAAGGGAGTTTGAGTGTGATTAATGAAGATTTCTTATCTCAGAGACGTAAATTTTGTATGTGAAAAAACTTTCATATGAAGTTTGAAAATATTTTTGGAAATGTAGTAAGGAACCCGTAGGGGTATGAATTAGCCTGAAACACTCTGAATGATCCTATTATGTGTGTAAAATTCTATAATGTTTGCTACTTCAGTTTGATACTGAAGAATGATGCCAAAGGTGGCATAATTCTGAAAGACGTGGTCACTGGTTGTGGGACAAAGTCAGAGTTCATGGTATTAATTCCAAAAATTGCAGATGGCTTCAAATGTACTTTCTCCAGTGAAAAGATTGTGGTCTACTTCATTTCACTGAAGGAAAGGATAAGAACAGATAGATCATAAATTTCTGGAGACAAAATGATCTTTCAGACTAAAGGGAATTGACATTTACATTGGCAGAAGATAGAGTATGTGTTGATGGTCTCAGGTTGTTCCCAGCTCACATTGGCTTAACAGGCACAATTTCTTTCTTTCATTTAGTAGAACTTTTGTCTCCCTTTGTCTGGTTCATGAATCTGAGACGATGCACTTGTGAATGTGCATGAAAATGTGTTTGCGCAGTATTTCACGGACCTATTTTCTTGTCTTGGGCTCTGTATTCTTGGGGTATGGCCCAGTGTCTCAAGAGTGCCATATCTGCACACTTGAACATCCCCTTCTCACCACCAACCTCATGCCTTGTCTGATGTTCCCTATCACCCCTTTGTAAAGGGGAGAATCTTATCCTTGGTTTTACAGAAATTGCAAACAGAAAGAGCAGGGATTGAGAAACTACAATGGTGGCCATCTCGGAATCTTCCCTGTGGTTGGCTCTTGCTCTTTTCTGGTCATGCCCAGGTCTGAGACCATGAGGTGTTCTAAAAATGCGACCTCAGTTCAGAGAATTACTATATGCCTGTATCTTAGTTGAAGTTGCTATAACAAGAATATCAGGGACTGACAGCTTAAATCACAAACATTAATTTCTCACAGTTTCTGGAGGCTAGAAGACTGAGATGAGGATGCTATTGTGGTTGGGTCCTGGTGAAAGCCCTTTTCCTGGTTTCTCACATGGCAGAAATCAGAGAGAGAGAGGAAGCAAGCTCTCTCATGTCTCTCATAATAAGAGCACTAAGCCTGTCATGAAGGCTCCACCCTCAGACCTAATCCCCTCCCAAAGACCCCAGTTCCAAATGCCATCACATTGGGTGTTAGGGGTTCAATGCATAAATTTGAGGGTGTACAAACATTCAGTCCATAGCAGCTTTCCCTCCTTAATCCACTTTAAGCCAACCCATCAAAACAATAACCACAAACATTGATTATCTTGTATGTTTCAGGCACTATAGTAGGTGACTTACATACATTATTTAATCATCGAAACAGCTCTATAAATTAGTTTTTGCCATCATATGAGAGAAAAGGAAAGTGAATTTTTAGAAAGGAAACAGATTTGGCTTTAAGCTTATTGTAGACAAAGTACCTAATGAAGTCTACATAGACAATATCTGTGATACCTATGTGCTTTTTATGGACTAGGGACCAGAGACATAATTAAATGTTTGGGAAGATTTACTCTTCAGAAACTGCACTGATTCTAATTCCAGGACTTTGATGTAAGTACACAGAGTAGCATCCAGGACAGAGTTAACTCAAAGCCTTCTCAAGGAATAAAGCTGATTGTAGGTCTAGTACTAGGTCCTCAGTTTGATTAAAAAATGTTCACATATCACTGTAATTTCTTATAAATGCACCTATGTATGTTTCTTCTGAGCTGGAATGTGCCTGAGAAAACTGTCTCACTGTTGGTCTTACTGTTGGGTAGAAGATGAGGAAACTGCTCATTACTGCTAACAACCCATCTTAGTCATTATCAGGCAGCACAATGGTAGCCTTGCTTTCAGGAAAGCAGCAAAGAAGCCCTGGCTTTTCTTTCTTTAAGAATAAGGATACAACCTCACAATTGCTTTCATGTTTTTTTTTTTTTTTTTGAAGATTTTATTTATTTATTTGACAGAGAGAGACACAGCGAGAGAGGGAACACAAGCAGGGGGAGTGGGAGAGGGAGAAGCAGGCTTCCCGCGGAGCAGGGAGCCCGATGCGGGGCTCGATCCCAGGACCCTGGGATCATGACCCGAGCCGAAGGCAGACGCTTAACGACTGAGCCACCCAGGCGCCCCTGCTTTCATGTTTTCTTGAAGAAAACATAGAGCTGTGGTGACTGGTTTTACCTGAAATTAATGACCACTAATGTCAAGTCAGCCTTTAATGTCACTGAGAAATACTACCAGATTCCTGAGTCCATTCAGTTTCAACCTTTCTGCCCTCTCCTGAAACCTCTTACACCTCTTCTTCCATCCTCGGTCTCAGCAGATGATTTGCTCCCCAATTTGCTGAGAAGATGGAAGCACTAAGGAGAAAATGTACCCACTTTCCACCCTTGCTGCTGCTCAGCCACATCCAGCTGCCCCCCGGTATCCATCTTCCTTCCAGTTGCTGAGCCAGCCCTCCTCTTACCTGGCCCAGCCCCTCCCTTCATGTGGTGGAATCTGTCTTTTCTAGCCTACTCAAGAATGGTGCTCCTGCGACAGGTTATTCTGTCCTCTGCTGACTCTTTTTCCCTCTCTTTCCTGCATGACTCCTATTATCATCAACATTGCTGTAATTTCCCAGCTTGAACAAAAAGCAACCATAACAAACAAAGCCAAACCCTCCTCCCATCCCCTTCTGGTGACTACCCCATTTCTCTGCTCTCCTTTCCAGCAATCTATTGGGAGAACTGTCTCCATAAGTGACTTCTCCATTGCTAAACTCAGTGGTTAATTCCCCTTATTTGACTTGATCTATCAGCAGCATTTCGCACAATTGACACTAACTTAACCTTGTGATTTTCACTCTAATTCCAGGACACCCCAGACTCCTGGGTTTCTGGTCATCTCACTAGCAACTTAGATGACTTATTTTACTAGCTGCTCCTGCTCAGCTTCTATTTCTTGTTTATCCTCAACAGTGACACATGGCTCGGTGCTTCATCCTCTTCTCCCCTACACTCATTTTCTTAGTGATTTACTTCTCATTTCTTTAAATGCCCTCTATATGCTGATAGTCCATACATTTGATCTCCGGGTTATCCCTCTCCCCTGAACTAAGATTTACATCCAACTCCCTGCACAGCTGTGCTATCTCAATTACAGGCATCTCCAGATCAGTATGTTCAAAACATTTCATTCTTTTTTTTAGCCCAGTGTCTTGTTTCTCAACAGCCTTCCTGAAGTAAGTAAAAATAACAACAAACAAACAAACCAAAAACTCTTTGCTTCTGTTTGTTTAAACCATACATCTTTTTGTAGAATTTAACTTTGTTCTTTCTTCACACCAGACCTCAATACATCAGCTCACCTAGTTGGCTCTTCTTTTAAAATATTGTATATCCAGACACTGACCACGTACTCGCCACCTTCATGGCAACCACCCTGAAGGGAGTCACTGTTGACACTTGCACCTGCTCTCCTGCTCCCACTACCGCTCCACTCTCGACTCTGTAGAGCAGTCAGAAATTTCAGTTACAGTTCACATCAGGACAGATCAACCTTCTGCTCAAAACTCTGTAATAGTTTATATTGCCACTTAGAGTAAAGGTGACAATATTGGAATGGTTTTAAAAGTTCCTCCATGATCTATTTTAAATAAAGGCCTGCCTCCCCCTTCATCTGTGGCCTCCTCACTCTCTCCTTTAAAAAGTGTTCTGTGGAGTTCACACTATAGGCATGAGGAAGGTTTGTACTGATCAGCTATCCTGATACCAGATTATGTTCAAACTCAGAACATGGAATACTTATTCTGTGACTTATAGGTTATATATATAATAAACAAATAATTTTAATTTTATACCCGTCTTAGTCCTAACCCAATAATCTAGATTTTTGCTTCAGAAATGTTGTTTCAGGGAGCATCATCTTGCTGTCTCTTGGAGTTCTCTTCCCATCAGCCAATGTGGTTTGAGAACCAATACTCCACTGATGCTTAAGGCTTTGGGCTCAAGGTGCTGCAGTGTGAGGGAAACCCTGGTGTCCAAGTTCAGGTAGCAGTAGATTTAATCATCTCTCATCACAGGAGGTCAGTGCCACTATATTCAGGTCTTGATGGGTTTCAAATTCTCAAGTTATATGGCTTCTTCTAGTGTTCTCCTATGTAGGCAATGTAAGGCCTGCTCTTTACTATTTGGATGATAAGTTTGTTTTCCCTGTACAAATTTTTTTTTAAAGATTTTATTTATTTATTTGACAGAGAGAGACACAGCGAGAGCAGGAACACAAGCAGGGGAGTGGGAGAGTGAGAAGCAGGCTTCCCGCTGAGCAGGGAGCCCAATGTGGGGCTCGATCCCAGGACCCTGAGATCATGACCTGAGCCAAAGGCAGACGATTAACGACTGAGCCACCCAGGCGCTCCCCCCTGTACAAATTTTGAAAGTTTCCAAAGCTATGACAAAATATTGCCCTTTTTCTTCCAGAGATACTTTCAGAAAAAAACCTGTACTTAAATTTGATGAGGAATTGTGGCTTTTGTACATACACCTGGCAGTCAATCTTGCCCTGACATTTTACTAATTATTATTGTTCTCCCACTCAATAGCCCATACTCCCCAGTACTGTGAGCTGTACTTGTGTGCCAGCTCCTTTCTGGGATCCATTAATACCATCTTTGTGACAAAATACAAAGGTGTCTAATGCACCAGAAACCTACCTTCTAAACAAAGTCTTCCTCAGAACAAAGTTACATGCACACCGAAACCAGTCCACCTGGTTATTCCAACAGCAGAGGAGTTGTACAAAGGATTCGGCATTCCTAACACATCCTAATACATGTTGGGAATTTCCATTAATGGTAGTTGTCTACTTCCTTAATTAGATTACCATGTATGTCTCTTCAGACTCCTTTTTACTCAATACATATGACTAAATCTTTGCTTTTAAACTTGGAAGATGACACTGAGTCTAGATATTCTGGCCTCACCCCTGATAATGAAGATTCCTTTCCCATGGTTGATATCATGAAATTAGCTGGAAAAGTACACACATGAGATGATGAATGTGAAGAAAAAAAGGACAACTTTTCCAAAAGGTAGTCATTGCATTGTCTTGGTCTTTCTGCTTTCAGCATATGTAGAGATTGTTCAGGGGAAGCAACCCTAAACTTACATCTGGTTGCCCCAAATTGACTTAATATAGGGTATTTTTAGAATATTTCAGTTAATGAGCATAACAAGATTCAACAAGATTCAAAAATTTCCAGGGGAGAAAGGAACTTGACTCTTTGGTTAAGGATTTGTATACATTGCTTTTGTAAGGAAAACCTAGAGATTTGTATAGATTGCTTTTCTAAGGAAAACCTAGGGGCATAATTTTTATTATAATACAGTCATCCAAATAAAATTAAGTACTCATATGTCCATCTCAAAATCAGAGCTCAAGCACAGTTGTTCACCACTTGTATTGCCAGATGTTTTTGTTTCTGACAACAAGCTTCCGTTGTCCCATTCAGATGTAAGTGATTGAAGAATATCACATCTAATACCTCATTGCCCTAATGCAGATGGGCTAACATGATAGCGCGAACCTCTAAGTGTGCCCCAAAGCAAATTGTTGGTGGACAGTGTGAATTGTTCAGCATGTCCCTCCATGCTCAGAATGCCACTGAAAGCTCAATATTAGAATTCTTTCTTGATGCATTAATAAGGGATGGATACCTCAAACATGTCTGAACTATCCCCACCCAGGCTCGGATGAAGACTTTCTTTTTAAAAATAAATGCCAAGCTTCATTCCATAACAGGTTTGATGTGGCTTAGGTGACGACTTAGCAGACAAAGAAGATTCTCTGGGTGCTATTTTCTTTGCATTAAAAGGTCACTTGCAAGAGAGAACCCCTGCCAGGGATTGTAGAATTTAGTCAGGTAGACTCACTGCAATTAAGGTCCTTGAGCCTGAATTTCAACTAGACAGTGCAGTGTAGAGTCACTAAGTAAAGAATGAAGTAGTTTTCCACAATGGTTCTCTATCTTTAATATCTTCAAACAGACAGACAAACAAACAAACAAACAAACAAAAAGACAGTCCTCTTAAAAGGATTGTAGATATGTAGGTCCAATGCCCAGAAATTAGGATTCTGTGGATTTGAAGTAGGCCCAGTCCCTCAGTGATCTGCATTTTTAATAAGTGGTAAAAACAACACTCCTAAAATAACAGAACAAGAGTTTTGCTTGTTTTGTTGCTGTTACTATTCTTAGGATTCTTACTGTTCTTCTTTTGGTCCAGTGTAATTTTTTATGCAATAAAGGACTGTCCTGATGAGACTTACTTATAGTTTCTACACTTGCAATGGGTTAGACCTTACTATTAAATACTGTGAGGTATCCAATTTAATGTATGTATAATGACATCTTAAATATCTTTCCATAGAAGTCTATGTGCACATATCTGATTATTTGCTCAAAAACATAAAACTTCATATAATTTATGGTCATAGTTCTGGCATCCTTTCTTGCATTAAGTATTATCATTAAAATAAAAATTAGCAAAATTGAAAGGAAAAAAATTCTACCCCACTTTTACCATTACCCTTGTTTTCTTCAACAGTGAAATGGAACATTTAAAATATTTTCAACTAATTTTTCTTCTACATCTTGCTTGTTCATCTCTTTTGCCCATTTTTCTATTGGTTTTCTATTGGTTTATTTTTTCTATTGATTTTTCTTATTAAATTATAAGGACAATTTAGATGCCGTCTACAGCTTTTTTCTAGTCTGTTTACATGCTAATTTTGTTTATAATGCTTGTAATTCACAAATGTTTTAAAATTTTATATGGTCAAATCTATCTTTCCCCCCATGAATTAGTTCAGGTTTAGGAAATAGCTGTCAATCTACAAATCAATACACATACATCACCCTTGAACATTTTCTGGTTTCATTTAGTAAAATAACTTTTATGTGTTACTAGTTTCTAAATACCTAGATTTGTTTGTTCTTTTAAACCTGCTTACCTTTTGGTCTATAATAAATGTATGCAGCATTGTTAAATTACATAAACCCACCACTTCACTTCCTAGAACAGTAATCTGGAAACTATGAATGTCAAAATACTGAGATGTTCCTTAAAAATGCATATTTCTTGTCTTTTCTCAGAACTGGAATTCAGAATTCCAGAGCTAGGGTCTTGGAATCTACATGTTACTACATGCTGTAAGTGACTTTTAAGTGCACTAAACATGTCAGCATGTCAGTGTTGGGTGGTGAGTGAGTAGTGTGGCTTGATCGGCAAAGCTCCCTAGGTGAGATAAACTTTCATCTCCCTTTCGCCACCAAGAACCAGTGAACCACAAGAAAATGCAAGATAACATGGCTCTTTAAAACATGGACTATACCTTCCTTACATTTAGGGTTTTGCTTAGACTGGTGTTGATTTAAGTTAATTTTAATATCATGTTTTCCCTCTTGGTTCTTATAATATTTAGATGGTGTTTCTATCATTATATTAATCTAGTCATACTGGCCTCCTGGAGTAATAAAAAGTTTAATATTCCTTAGACCAGAGTAACCATTTTTCTGGGCGCTAATCAAGAATGTCATTGTTGAAGTGACAGTAAGTTTAAATAGGCTATAAGGCATTCCATATGCTCCCAGTGCTTTAATTAACTTCGTTTCTGTTGTCTGGGAGATGTGCATTGATTTAATTCTATGAACACATAATTAATTTGACTTTTTCAAGCATATGATGATAAAAAACTGAAAAAAGATTGATGTACTGGCTTTTCACTTCTTTCTAATCATACATTCACAACCTTGGTTCGAGACCCAATTAGCTGATGCCCAGATTACAGCCTCAGGCTCTGACCTGGCTTTTCACAATTTTTCACAATTCACCAATACTTCCAGAATAATATCTCCATCTAATTATGGTCACTGTCTGAAATCCTTCACTGATAGCTGTAGCGTTCAGACTGTAGTCCCATTCAGACTCCCTACCATGACATAAAAGATTCCCCACAATATGATTACTTCTGCAGGCTCATTTCTTAACCTCCTTTAAAAAATTTTTTTTTGGGGTGCTTGGGTGGCTCAGTCGTTGAGTGTCTGCCTTCGGCTCGGGTCATGGTCTCAGGGTCCTGGGATCGAGCCCCACATCGGGCTCCCTGCTCCGCGGGAAGCCTGCTTCTCCCTCTCCCCTCCCCCTGCTTGTGTCTCTCTCTGTCAAATAAATAAATAAAATCTTTAAAAAAAAAAAAAAAATTTTTTTTGTTTTGAGGTTCCATACCATTTGCATGTCTCTCAATAATCTATGTTTTCTTTCATATTCAGTGTTTTGCAAATGCTACTCCCATTTTTTAGAATTCCCTAGTTTACAAACCCACAGGCTTAAGCCTAGCCCCCCAAATTCATACATAGCATTACCTGACTAAACACTAATTAAACTTCAGGATTTATCTCATATGTCACTTCCTCCAGGAAGACTTCTTTGGTGGCTAGGTTCATTCCTTCTGGTTACCACAGCAACTTGCTCACCCATTTTTAATGCTAATGTTCTTCCTTCAATAAATTTTAAACTCCTTCAGACTGAGTTGATTTCCTATTTATTTTAGAATTTCTGGAGAATTCAAAACCTGTCACAGAATTGGCACTCAAAAAAAGATTTTTATGGGGTGCCTGGGTGGCTCAGTCATTAAGTGTCTGCCTTCGGCTCAGGTCACGATCCCAGGGTCCTGGGATCGAGCCCCGCATCGGGCTCCCTGCTCGGCGGGAGGCCTGCTTCTCCCTCTCCCACTCCCCCCGCTTGTGTTCCCTCTCTCGCTGCATCTCTCTCTGTCAAATAAATAAATAAGTAAATCTTAAAAAAAAAAATTTATTTTATTTTATTTTAAAGTTGTCTCAAAAAAGATTTTTAAAATAAATATATTATTTCATAAATTCATACAAACATATAATAATTATTGAGCAAATACATCAAATCTTTATATAAAGGAATTTATTAAAGAAGTTTCATAAGCATACATATTTGCTTGAAGATTATGATGTAATTTATTAAAAGTTACCTTTTTTTCCCTCAGTGCAAAATCAAATAATGGAAGAAGCAGACTTTCTCTTCTGCTATTAAACAGTGGCTTGTATTTGCCTAATCTTCCTGCCTTGGTTAAATAAATACATAGAGTAGTTATTTTGAAATACTGGAGTACAGAGTAGGAAGACTGGGCACAAGGGATCGAATGTCAGAGAGAAATCCTATAAAAATTGCCCCCACTTTCTATTGTTTTTTTCACCCGTTAGGGCTATAGACAATTTGCCTTATGTGGAATAGAAACAAACTAAAATCATCATCCAGGAGTTGACAAAAGTCTTGATCAACTGGGGAGAGAGTTTTATTCCGGGTTTGTCTCAGAGTTGGAAAATTGAGGTAGAGGGTAGAGAAAGAGCTAAGTGAAGCCCAGTGTGATCTACAAGGATTGATGACTTCAAATCTCACTATGTGCAGAGTAAAACTCACTTAAAAAATAACAACAACAATAACAGCAACATCTGGGGGCATAAAATGATGAACAAAGGTATTTATGGCCTCTCGGTGCTAAGAAGTAAAGTTTGGACTTCCAGACATGTTATAATGGAGGCACCTCAATAAATACTCCAGTCAGTCAGCCAAAAGCCTGGAAGGCCTATATTCCAGGGAGAAAGCCATAGCATAAGAGTAAGAGTTCCATAGAAAAAGCCCAGCCATAGCAAACCTAAAATTCTACCTGTACTAAATCAATGTGATCTGCATGTTATTTGCCCATAAAGGAAATAATGTTTCTTCTCCTTCCCCTCCTCCTCCCCCTCCTCCTTCTTCTTCTTTTTAGAAAAAGCAACATCAGGGTGCCTGGGTGGCTCAGTTGGTTAAGCGACTGCCTTCGGCTCAGGTCATGATCCTGGAGTCCCGGGATCGAGTCCCACATCAGGCTCCCTGCTCAGCAGGGAGTCTGCTTCTCCCTCTGACCCTCCTCCCTCTCATGCTCTCTGTCTCTCATTGTCTCTCTCACAAATAAATAAAATCTTAAAAAAAAAAAAATTAAAAAAAAAATTAAAAAAAATAAATAAAAAGCAACATCATTCAGTGCCTATACAAATTGTCATATATAGTATCTGAAACTCAGAAAATTAATTACCAGACTTACACAAAGGCAACACCAAATAACTGAAAACAAAGAGAAAAAAAAAAACTAAGAAAATCAACAAAACAAAAACATATCCAAGGGTTCTTTAGAAAGAGACTTCAAAATAATATGATTGATATATTAAAAAGGAAAAAAATGAAAAATGTTATCAGGGAGCTTGAATCTATTGTAAAGAGTCAAATGAAAATTCTAGAACTGAAAACTACATGACAAAAATGAAGAAAACAAACATAAATATTAGCCAGAAGAAATGTCCAGATTGAAGCATACACGGGGAAAAATGGATTTAAAATGCAACTGACGGGGGTAATAGACCCATGGGGCATGATGAAAGTTGTAATTTATATGTAATCAAGTTCAGGAAGGAAAGAAGGGAGAGGAATAGGGAAGAAGCAATAGTTTATAATCTGAAAAAATGCATCATACCACAGGATCAAAAAGCCATAGGGAAAAAAAAATGGAATGAGTATATTTACATTTGAAAGGTAAAATAATCAAGCTAATAAAAGACAAAAATATTTTCATGACATTGGAATAAGCACAATTTTTTAAACAGAACACAAAAAGCACTAACAAAATGATTATTGAAATAATGGATTTCATTAAAATTAAAACCCTTTTTTTTAAATCAAAAGGTTACATGAGAAGAAGGAAAAGGCAACACAGAAAATGGAAGTTATGTGAAATGCAATTCCTCACAAAAGCTTTATCCAAATTATAAGAACATCTAATATCAATCAGGAAATTATAGCCAACCTTATAATAATGAGACAAAAAACTTAAACAGGCAAAAGTACACCCATATAAACACAATGCTTATGACAATGTTACTTACATTGTTACTCATCAGAGAAAAGCAAAGTAAAACCATGAGATACTAATACACCTACCACCCACCAGATGAATAAAGTAAAAATAAAGGAAAAAAAAAAAACAAAAGAAGGAAACAAAAAACAAAAGAAGGAAACAAAAAACACAAAGAAATAGGAAACCTGACAATAACAGATGAGGATCTGGAGCAGTTAGAATATTCATACATTGCTCATGGTAGACTGTATTGGTACAACCATTTCAGAAAATATTTTTTGGTCTTTATTAAGCTGAACACATGCTTCCTCCATAATCTGGCCATTCAATTGGGCATATCCCTAACTGCAATGCCTAAAAATGTGCAAACAAGCAATGTATGAGAATGTTTGCAGCAGCTTTATAACTCAAAAGAACCAAGGTGTCTATCACCATCAAAATGTATATGTAAATTATGGTATTTTTTTTTAAATGAAAAGAACAAACTTCTACTATAGGCAACAACATACATGAATTTCACAGCTATAAATTTGAAAGAGCAAACCAAGACATAAAAGAATATATGGGATATGATTTCATTCATATAAAATTCAAGAACAAGTACAATTAATCAGTGGTGATAAAATTCAGAATAATAGTTACCTTGGGAAAGGGATTTGGGTTGAAAAGAAGCTTCTGGATCGCTTAAAAGAATCTCTTGGTTTCAATGGTTAATGGACAGGTATATACAATCACAAAGTATCACCAAATTGCATTCTTAAGGTTTTTAGACTTCACTGCATGTATGTTATACTTAAGAAAGAAATATATATATTTCTTTATATATATAAATATAAATTTATATATTTCTTTATTATATATATATATATATATATATATATATATATATATATATATATATAAAATGCTGTAAAGGTCTTGGGAACGATCATCTGGGGTTGGAAACTAATCAGCCTGCATGATGCCATTCTTCCTTTACACCCCTATGACATAACCAGAGTGCCTCCCCGTCCCGTGGAAACCACTGTTCAGTTTCATGGCCCTGGTTAGCCCAGTGCTCGCAGGGGCTCTGCCTTTGGCATGGTTGATATGGGAGACAATCCCTTTCTGCCATCCTGGATGACGTTCATGGTGATCACAGGGGGTTACCTGTGGAATGGGTGTGGTCCCACCGAGAGTGAGTAGGAAAGACAATATGAAAATTAAATTTTATAGTAGACTTTTCTCTCATCTATATTCCAAAGTGCAATAATACAAAGGCAAATGTGGTTGTTTTCCTCTGTCTGCCTACTGGAAGTTCTTGTGCAAGAACAGGGCATCTGTTCAATTAGACTCTTCTATGACTCATTTCTCTGCCTTCCACCTCAGGCCACATTAGGATTGATATTTTTCCTTTTAGTCTTTTTATTTGGTGGCATTTTTCTCTTATTAAGTAATGTTTTATCAGCGAGTTATTAATTCTCTTTTAAATATGTCTTGAAATATTTGTTGCTTTCTTTACAACCCAATATTTTTGATATATACACATCTCTGATGTCATAAAAGATACTAATATAATAGAATGGGGTATACAGTCATTCATTTTACAAGCACATATTCAGAAATGTGTGAAATTGGTTTACTAAAAGACACTTCTGCTTTGAAGAAAAATGAAAACTAAATTGATTTGATATAATTAAGCAATAAAGGAAAAGCTCATCCTCGGCAGTTAACTCTGATGCTTATTAGCTGCTAAGAAATGCCCTGCCCTTGGGCCTTAATTACTAGGTGAAAAATGTAAAGTAATTATTATGGTGTAGAGTAAAAAACTAAAGACTGTTCAACTTCCATTTTCCAGGGATGTGCTGTTCTTAACCTATTGATTTCTTACCAATTAACAGTGACAGTATTATATTATATCTTTCCTTGGAAATCACCAAAACTATTTTGAAAAGCATATGTACTTATATGAAATACTTCTTTTTTTAAAAAAGATTTTATTTATTTATTTTAGAGAGTGAGAGTGAGAGGCATGGGGAGGGGAGATGGACAAAGGGAGAGGGAGGGAGAGAATCTCAAGCAGACTCCACCCTGAGCACAGAGCCTGATGTGGGGCTGGATCTCACCACACTGAGATCATGACCTGAGCTGAAATCAAGTCAGATGCTTAACCAACTGAGCCACCCAGACACCCCTGGAATACTCTTAAAGTCACTTTTGGATTAAAAATTGGGTAATACAAGTAGAATCATATTTTTTTGCCTTATTTTTCTTAATTATTATATTTATAATTTTTTGTCTTATAACTTTTTCTTAATACTCATGGAAAATATAGAAAACTCATAGAGAAGGAAACGAAAACTACTTGAAACACACACAGGTAACACTTTATTGAGTTTTCTTCTGACTATGCATTTGTTTAACATACAAGGAATCAAACCTTTACATAGTGAATATTTTCTTATACCATTAAACTTATTTCCAAATTTCCTTTTAATGACTTGTAGTCTACATAATAGAAGAAAGACAAGTTAATTTCTTATCAGAGAACATTTAGAACTTTCAATTTTTCCAGACTGAAAATACTTAAAAGCTATATGTTTCAGGTACTGTGTTAATAGTCTTTTTTTGGAAACATGTTTTGTTTTTCCAGACTGAAAATACTTAAAAGCTATATGTTTCAGGTACTGTGTTAATAGTTACTTTTTTTGGAAACATGTTTTGAGGTTCATGTATTTTTCTTGGTTATCTATTATAGAGACCACACCATCATGTGGTATTTAGGTCCTTTCTAAAGGAGGAGATGAATCATATGCTTAAATTGGTAAATCTCAGGATTGTGTATGAAATAATATTTTTCTTGGTTATCTATTATAGAGACCACACCATCATGTGGTATTTAGGTCCTTTCTAAAGGAGGAGATGAATCATATGCTTAAATTGGTAAATCCCAGGATTGTGTATGAAATAAGACTTAAAAAACTGGCAGTGTTTCCATATTATTTGGAGGAAGATGAAACATCATGCCAGGTTCATGGGACGGGCTTCTCCCAGCTGTCTACAGGGTTTGGAGGGGCCACCAAATTTTGGTTTGTAAGATGAAGGTACATCATGTGTCTCCAAAGTGTGTGCATGTGTGCATGCTGGAAAGTGAGGAGTCTGGATATACACGTGTCCAGGTGGGTTTAAGCACTCAATGAGTTATTTTAAGGAAAGTGAGACCATGTGCTTGTTGCAATTGTTATCCGCAAAACTGAATTAATTTCTACCTTGCTCTATACTGTATATAAATCAATCAATCAATAAGAAAACCATATAAGATGACTTGGCCCTGGATGTGGTGCATATTGGAAATGTCTGTGAGTGACTCGTGTCCCTAGTCCTCACAAGAAAGGAGCTGAACTTGTTCACTGAGTCACAATTGTGTCCTTGTCATAATCCCTGCTCTTCCCTCTTCCAGGCCCATAGCACCAGTCATGAGGCAAGGGTAGTTGGGATAGCAGGTTGATTAATTTTGAACTTCCTGTAATTTCCACCACCTTCCCATAAATGTAGTTCTGTGTTAATATCCACACATGCAGGAAGGGTTGGCGGGCCCTCCCTCAATTATGATTCTACTATCACTATGCCCCCCCTTCCACGCTACATAGTATTACATGTCAAGGAGGTCATGCCCCTTCACCTTGAACCACACTGGTGAGCAGACACTAGAGACGATGTAGGTATTGATGAATGAGGTCCCTCTCTCTGGGTGGGTACTAGCTTAGCAAGATGTCAAACACTGAAATATTCCTTTCACACGACAAAGCTGAAGATGGATTTCGATTACACACTGTTAGTAATCCAAAGCTTATTTCCTGCGAGCTGAACTTGCCTCCCAGGGCAGAAGTGAAAGAGATCCTCCCCTTCTTTTTCTGAACATTCAGAGAAGTTGGGAGCTGGACCTGTGGCGGGCACCGGAGCCACACCTGGGTTCTGCTCAAATCCCACAGCCTGTTCTCACCTGCCGCACAGAGGCTTCCGGTGAAGGAGAAGAGCACAACTTTTATGACTACATGCATGCAACCAGGAGCTTCCATTTCTCCTATATATGATTCAAACACTCGGGGGTGAAGGGCACCCATCAGATGGGGAGTGGGTTCTGGGTTATGCCACCAACTCCTCACAGCTCCTCAGGAGAAACCGCCGTTGAACCAGCAACCTGGTTTGTTGTGAGTCACACCAATATCCACAATTTCATGCATTTCACATTAATGTTTTACCCCCACTTTACAGAACAGAAACAAAGAAGGAAAGTTATGGTAAGTAAGGTTGGAACCCCGTCTGTTTAGCTTCAAAGCCTGTGAATTTTGTTGTCCACTGTTTACCTATGAACATTCATAGAGCAAGTGATTGTTTTTATTGTTACATTTATTCCTCACCCTAATCCTGAAAAGTAGGCGTCTGTCTTTCGGTTGTAAACACGAGGAAAGCAGCTCAGCACTTCAGGTAACTCTTTGATATTTTGAAAATAGAAGTTCCTGTCTTGGATGTTCTGCTTCTCAATTTCATTATTGTGCCTGTTTTTGGTCTTTGAAGATCAGACGTTCACTGTTGGCATTCTGTTCCTTTTCTTCATAGCACTTTCAACATCTACATAATAATTTAATTGACGTGAAACCACCATCGCTCACTTCTGTATGCCTTGGTATAATGTCTGATACGCAGTCAGTGCAGAATAAATATTTATTCAGCGAATGGTGAGTGTGTGAGCAAATGCACGTTTAACAGTCAGAGCTCATTTCATTGTCACAACTTGGCCCTTTGATGGAGCCCTAATAGTGCTCATGCTTGAAATGTACTTTGGAATTCTTTTGGATAAAGGTTTTGTGAGCCTTTTAATTCTAAACAACTGTCATCGAGGGAAGGACAGTTTACAGGGAAAGTTTTTTTTCCATGAGAAAGAATAGAAACCTTTTCCACGACAGGCAAGTTTTACAAAGTGAGAGGCTGTTTGCTCCCTGCCCTTTGGACTTTCTGGCTGTAAAATAGTAACTGAACTCTGGTGATCTGTTCTAAAAAAACCAAGTGAATGTGAAACACTCCTCTTTAAAGTATTATTTCTGTATTCCATTCAGCTTGAAAGGAAAGTATATTGTTTATTTGTAGGCTTTAGATAAAAATATGTACACATGTGGAAAAATTTTACAATTATGTTATTAAATTCCTCTTTGGTTTGTCTATTTGATTTTTCCAGACTGAGAGTGCTGTCATAATATCTGGTATTACTCTTGGGTTTCCACCAGAATTTCCCCCAAAAAACAAAATTTGCTTTAATTATTTCTAAGTAAAATTAAACAGAACATGAATGTTCATAGGAGTTCTTTTTATTAAACCTTTCATCAACTAAAATGATTCTGTTTTAATCATTTATTCTTTTGCACAAAACCTTACTTTGCTTTTCAATAATACTGCTATCTCTGCCTTTTAGACAATTTACATTCACACTGTGTGTCCATTTGCATTTGCCCCCCCTTTTTTTTTTACATAATTGGACTTTTTTTACCCAATTAGATTTTCCTATAGAGTGTTTTATTTGAAATAATTTCAATATTTTAATGTTGACCTTCCTTTTAGATGTTCTTTTTCTGTTTAACCAAATATACTGATAATTTTGCTTTCAAAATTTTGCTTTGTAAGTATGTGTTAGCTTGTATATATTTTTTACTCTGATAATTTGGAAGCTATAAATCTTCTTTTCAAAAATCTGTAGTGCTTTGCCTTAATCACTAATGTCTGGTTATAAGTGACAGAAATGTTACTTGAATGAGCTTAGGTACATGGGGACTTCACTGGCCCAGATGTCCACACTGAAACAACCATGTTGCTAGAAGGTCTCCCAGACACCGTGGGTGACACCAGGACTCTTCCCCACTATGTCCCATCTCTGTTTCTCTCAGCATGTGGACTCCATCATCCCAGGCTGGCTTTTTCGATGCATCAGGAACGTGGCCACCCACCTGCCCACCTCCTGCTTCACCGCAGGAGGAAGGCTATTAGCCTGTTGCTTCTCTTCTCTGTTCCAATTAAAAAAAAAAAAAAAAGCCCTGGGGATGATTTTTATTTGGCTAAATTAGGTCATATATCCATTCCCTGAAAAAAATAACTGGGGTGGGGGGTGGGGCATGGAGAGAGTGCTCAGGAATTTTTGTCCTGGTCTTTTGTAACCAATTTATTGTTTTCCTAGTTTATTTAACTTACTAAGTGTGCTACCATTTGCACTGTTCTTTATAACTTAATTCTTTCTAAAAGGTTTTTATGAATCCCTATAACTCCCTTTTCAGTGATATTTATCTCTGTGACTTCATTTCTATTATTTACTAGTTGACTGGAGTACATAGTCAATACGTTTATTAGGAAAATTATCTGTTTTTGGTCCTTTCTGGGATGATGGTGGTCTGTGGTCCAACCTTTTCTATTCAAAACTCTGTAGCTACGGCTAAGTTGTTTTCTGAGTTCTTTTTATTTTCCTTAATAGGTAAACTTTTGGGTCCATGCTGCTCTTCAGAAGTATAGTCCAGAAGAGTGCTTGAAAGGGTCCAGAAATACCCATGCAATCTCTTGTCATTGTTCAGAAAAGCAATGAGGCTTCACATACAGCAGCCAACTCTCCCACAGCCTTACTCATCCACTTTAGAGAACATGAATCATCATTGCTAGAATGCAGTACACACACACACACACACACACAGTGTAACACTGAGGAATCTTCCCCATAAATAGAGCAGAGTGTCAACTCTTCAGGTCTTTCAGTTTGGTCCATATCAGATGATATCAGAAAGAAAGTTTTTCAAATTTTTGCCAACCCGTGGCAGAACTCAATGTGCTCTTCATCAGCTGGCTTGGTTCCCGAGAAGTGGACATTTAGAAGCTTGCTCTCACTCCAGAGTTTTAAGGCAGTCTTGAGGCTATTGTTCAAGCCTTGTGTCAGCCTGGAAAAAAAAAAAAAGAATACCTCAAGAATGGAAATAAGAGTGTCAAGCTCTCTTCCCATCTTTGCTTTTTCTCTTGTTACCTTATTTTCTTCCTTGTTCTGTAATAGACTTCCTGTTTCCCTGTAATGCTTCAGTATTGAAAGAGGTAGTGGCCACAATTCATGGGCTGCCTAGAAATGAAGTATACATTTGGGACCAAAGCCTACATTATAGGCAACAGGAGGGGCTTAGGCTTTTACTTGGTGTGCAGAGGTAAAGCACTGGAGAGTTTTGGAAACAGGAGTGAAGTGATCGGATTTGTGTTTTATAAGGATCCCCTTAGCTGCTTTCCCAAGTAGTGACAGAAGGGAAGCAAGGGTAGGAGGAAACGGTACAATTAGATATTTCAATGTTCCAGGGAGAGATGATGGTGTTTTGGACCAGAATATGGGGATGGTCCAATAACCAATAAAAAACAGTTGGATTATGGATGGATTTTAAAAGTAGAGCCAAAAATATTTGCTCATGTGTTGGCTACAAAGTGAGTTCTTGATGTGAGCAGTTAGAATAGACATGCTGAGATGAGAAATTCAAATAGGGGAAAGAGTTTGAAGGGAGGGATCAAAAGGTTGGTTATTTATTTTTTAAAATGTTTTTCTTTTTTTTTTCATATTCTAGAGGAGGGGAAGAGGCTCTGAAAATTATGTAACTATCATCAGCTGAATACCTATAGGTAGACCTGGTGCTATGTTTTTCCATATAAGTCATTACATTCTCATGAAAAACATGAGCAAGACATTATAACTCCAAATTCACAATATGCTCAAATATAGTGGTGGTTTCCAACAAGAGATGATGATTTAATTCCTTCTTATGTCATCACATGTTGTTTGCTGCACTCCTTCTGCTACACATGAGTTTAAAACATCAGAGCAGCAATAATTCTCTACAATTACTTTAATCAATGAATCTTTTCATGAGATTTCTTCAAACTGATCACTTTTGCATTATTGATTTAAATTGAGTACATTTTTTTTTTTAACAAAAAGAAATGGGGCTGGCTTTAGTGTGAATCTGGCCGATAAGCACAAGAAGCAATCGATGGCAAAGGTCAAGGGTCTCTGTGTTTGCCTGCAAGGTCAGTGATGCAGTAAGACCACTGAAACAGTGTCCAGAGTGGGGAAGTCAAATATTTATTAACATCGAAGTAAAGATGGAGCTGGTTACACATTGGTCAACTGGGCTCTGGAAACCTCCTTGCAATAAAACACAATCGATGCCATCCATCAGCAGTCTTCTATTTATTAAATTTTTCTCATGAGGTGCTCAATTTGTCTTATTGCTTTCCCTTAGCAAGTGCCAAAACAAGGCTATTAGGAACTCATCTCTAGCTATTTATAATAGGTAACCAGAAGCTGTCTTTTTCTTTTTTCAAAATAATTTTATAACACAAAATTAATCAGTGTAGTATATCTTGAAAATTCAAAATATATGGAGAACTTTTGTTTTATTCACCCGTGTTCCCATCATGATGAGATAATTTCTGTTATTTTGTTATAGCTCTTTCCAGTCTTTTTCTATAGACTTCTAAAATTTTATAGCTGAATTCAAACTGTTTATACCATAAGATTTTTACTTAATTTTGCAACATCAAAATGTTGCAAAATATTTAAATATTACAGATGCATTTAAATATTATAGATGCTTATAAATATCTTAAGTGGTTGCATTTGATTCCAATGCATAGACATTCCATTATTTTTAGTTGTTCTACTTTTAGATGACATTAAATTTTTTTCCTCTTTCTCGTTGTGAGTAAGCTGAGCTGCAATACTTTTTCCTGATTGGTATTTACATATCACCTTATGAAGTTATTTTCCTCTAGAAAACACAAGGAGTTCTATATATTATCTATAAGCTGCAAACTCCAAAATTTATACTTTTAACCCAAACCTCTTCCCTGAGTTCTAGATTCTCCTGTGTAATTGCTTACCATGTCCACTTGGAATCTACTAGGGATGCCTAATGGGAATCTCAAATAATATGTTCAAGTCAGAGCATCCTGTGTTCCCACCTCATACCTTCATCTCTAAGTCTTTCCTGTCAGTGAATGGTCCCATCAATCATCCATCTAATTTTTCATCCCAAATTCTGGGTGCCATGTATTTTAATCAACTCAATTTATTCAGCAAACATTTAGTCACAGAATGTTTTTAAGTAGAAGGAATATTAGAAAATGTTCTAATTATGTATTACAATTATATAGTCTAATTATATTGAATTAGAGCTAATGTGACCCATTCCTGTACCAGCAAGAGAGACGAGGTGATTTGATAAAGAAGCACGGCAGCATAGTCCTGGGCCCAGGACCTTCTGAGAACAAAAGTTGGAAGCGAAGAACGTGAGCATCGCTCACACCTTGCATGACATCTGATCCGTCATTCAGTTCTTTTTCTTTTCTTTAAAATATATACCCTATCCTTCATCTTTTTTGCAATAGACAAGCCACTTGGACTTCCACAATGGGTTCACCTTTCTGCTGAAGCTTTCCCAGTGGCTTCCTAGGCACTAAGAATAAAATAAAAATAAAATAAAACCCAAAATCTTTCTCATGGCCTAGAAGATCCTCCAGGACCTCAGTCTTTCCCTGATATTATCTCATTTCCTCCCCCTCACTCACCATGTTCCACCAAAGTGGACTTCCTTTTGTTTTTGGAAAAGATCCCAAGTGAAGGTCTTTGCTCTTGAGGTTCTTTATTCCATCTCTACCTTGTCTTCTTTCTGGTGGTTTAAGCCAGATCCATCCAACCTTTAGTTCTAGGCAATCTGATGAACCAAGAGGTATCGCCGGGGGTGTCTGCCAACTGGGGCAGATGCGCACGCAATTAATTTGTTCTGATTTTGAAACTCTATGCAGGTTAGCTTAGGGAAGCAAGTGACAATTCGCAAGTCAGGGAAAGAGCACAACCCAACCTGAAACAAATGCTTACCATCCTGGTCAGCAACTCACATGAGCTGGTCCACAGGATGGAAACCTCTTGTAGGAGCGACATGGAGAGTCCATGACCTTAACACCATGAGTAAAGACAGACTGATCTTGATCTGAATAGCAGGATCAGTCTTCGCCAGTTTAAAGACAAAGCTGGTAACAGATGCTACAGTTTTATTTATCACTTACCTGGCTATGAAAGTAAGACAGGTCTCCCAGATGAGGTGTATTCTTGGAAAATTAATTAAAATTCTTTTAGATTGAAATCCTATTTTGGAAAAAATGGTGCCAATTCTTGAGTCCCTGGCAGTTACCAAAGTATTTCTATTAATAACTTATATAGACAAAAGCAGCTTATGGGTTATTTGTGCATGGAATATAAGAAGTCATATCAGAAAGGTGTTATGGTAACCACCATTAGTTCACTGATTGCTGCTTTTCCTGGTAAGTGCTGAGGTGGGATTTTATTTCTTTATCCTTGTTGGTGGGGTTCCTCCTCTGAACTCAGAGGCTTCACTGTGAGATCATAGATGTCTTGATTTTTATCTGGCTCTGGAAGGAAGATGCCTCATGGATTGAGGGAAAGACATCACTATTTGAAGTAATTTTCTCTTTCTGATTCTCCTCCAGGAAGGGACATGAAATGACCCCACTGCACTCGGGTGAGCTTGGACTGAAAGCAGCACCGTGGCAGCAGCAGGCTGTCCGTAACCTGAGCCGACCTGGCCATGGCTCGGGACAGCCCACTCTAGGACCACCAGGGATGACCCTCTGCTTGGAGCCATCCCACTTCGTCTGGATTCCTGAAGTCCCCTATGACTTTGAGTGAGGATCTCCTCAGCTACACTTGCTACCTCCTCCTTCGCCGTTTTGAAGTGTGACGTATTCATCCATGTACTAGGTTGGTGGGTTGAGTTTTTTCAGAATATTTTTACCTCATTTATACAAAGAGAGACATAAATTCCAAACTCAGGTTTATCAAGAGAGAATTAAGTAAGATTATCTACATAAAATACTTAGAGTCCCTGACACAAATGTAAACACATAATAAATACTAGTGATCATCCATTGACATATTAAATAATCAATGAATAAATGGGGGTGTTTGAAATACCACTGTAAATCTGCTATCCTGTAAATTTTAATCTAAAGAATTGTAGATATACAAAAGTACAGAGTTATATAATGGATGTAAGTTTAATATATGCCATGTTGTTTCAGATCATGCTTTAAAGAAATAAAATGACACAGATACAAATAAAGGACACCTCCACCCCATTTCCCGCCTTCTTGAGATAGTAAATGGAAATAGAGTGGAGGTTTTAACACACATTTCTGTACTTCAGCATTACATGTATGTCTTTGCAAATGATATATAAGCTTGCTCTGTGTTTAACATTTTATATAAATGGGACCATACTTAACTTTATTGGTGCTGCACTCTTTTTTGCTCAGCATAATTTTTAGATTCACCAAATTAATGCATGTAGCTATGGTATATTTAACTGTAGCAGAGTAGGTGATTATATGAACATCTTATAATTAATAAGGGTACACTGGTGGAGTCAATATGAACCTTTTTAAAGTGTTTTTCATGTATGTCTGTGTTCAGATGAGGAAATTTTTCTCTAAGGAATATATTTGATATAGATGATCTTAGTGAAAGGTTATGCACATTTTCAAATTTACTAGATACTGACAACTTTGCTTTCCGAGCAATTGTTAACTTCCTTCCCTCTTCATTGGGTCAGTGTGGTCTATGTTGCTGTGGGTACAATTGGGTCATTCATTTTCATGTTGTATAGAATTCCACCATTTAACTACACTACAAAGGATTTATCCATTCTACCATTAATAAAATATTTGATTTATTTTCAGTTTTGTTGCTATTATAGGTAGTTCTTTTATAAATGTTGGATATGACTTATGGTATATATGCATATATATCTATATTTACCTTGGGTGTATACACCTAGGAGTGGAATTGTTGTATCGGAGAGTGTATTTTTATCTTTCATCAATATTTCCAGCTTTCCAAATAATTCCAATCCAATTAAATTCAACTATTATATTTTTAAATCTATAATTTCTATTTCTTGTATTTTATTGAACACATTAATCGGAGTTATTTTAAAGCCATAGCTACAAATTCCAGAATCTGATTCATCTTCATGCCTGTTTTTATTGACTTTTTGCTTTTTGATTCTTTGTCTTATATCTTGGCATGCTGGCAATTAGGGATTGAATGCTAGATCCTGTTATGATATTATCTATTTTCAAAGTAGGTTTACTTTGTCTCTGTCAGAGAATCAAAGGCGAAGCAGATTCTATTTATCATCAGGAACCAAAATTATCATAGACCAGATTACAGATTTTATTAGATCTGGCCTCAACTGGAAGATCATAACGTGTACCATGGTCTGTGATCTTTGGTAGACAATTCCAATGTTTGACTCTCCAGTACTATAAAATAGCTAAAGGTTCTGCTCTGTATCTTTGCCTATTGGGTACCACACATATATGAGCTCCTTTGACTCTTAAGGCCTTGAGAATGATTGAGAAAATGCCTTGAGAAAAAAAAAACAACAAATATATGATTTCACATTCAATTCTCTTTATTAAATTTTTTTTTGGAACCTTTTCCCTTTGTACTCTGACTGCCTTCGTAGCTATGATATCCAGTTTTTGTCTCTTCAGCCCTGTGAATCTATCCATCTCTTGGGTTAATTTTCTCTCAACTTCTCAGTTTGTTGTTAGCACTCAGGAAATGCCTAAAGGGGAAAATGATGAGCTTCCCACCATGTGTTTTTCTTCTCTCTGGAGAGAATTTTTTGTCCTTATATCTCTATCCTGTAATTTAAAAATTTATTTAAATTTAATGTTATTATTATTAAATTTAAATTTTATATTAAGTAAAATTATTTTTAAATTTTCTTTTAAAATTTACTTTTAAAATCCTAAAACTTTAACAAGAAAATTGGTGCATTTATATATTGGAATTATTGATATATTTGGATCTTTTTCTGTGCTCTGATTTTGAACTTTCTATTGTCATTTTCTTTTATCAATATTTTTGTACTTTGAATTGAATATGTATTTTTTATTTTTGCTTTTCTCATGACATTTTGTGATGTTAATGGTTTCAGTGTCATATTTTTTTCTTTTAGTGGTACCCTTGAAATATGGCATGTATACCTAATGTTAAAAAAATCTAAAATTTATTAATATGTTAACTCACAGGCTAGTAAACGATAAAATTTTCTCCTGACTTTTGTACTAATGTTAATTTTGTTAGTAGGTTAATAATCTATTTAAAAAAAACTCACATATCATACCTTATTATAATTAATATTTTATTCAAAGCATTTCTTTGGCCACCATTCTTTTCATATTTCGACTTTCCTTAATGTACATCTTTTAGAAATTCCTTTGGGGGAGGTCTGTTGAAGAGTAAATACAATCAGTTTTTTTTTTTTTTTTTAGGATTTTATTTATTTATTTGACAGAGAGAGACACACAGCAAGAGAAGGAACACAAGCAAGGGGAGTGGGAGAGGGAGAAGCAGGCTTCCCGCAGAGCAGAGAGCCGGGTGCGGGGCTCGATCCCAGGACCCTGGGATCATGACTTGAGCTGAAGGCAGACGCTTAATGACTGAGCCACCCAGGCGCCCAATACAATCATTTTTTATTTATTTATCTGAAAATGACTCTATTTCATCTTGATTCTTAGAAGATCCTTACCATGTGCCTTTATCAGATAGGCTAGGTTATGGTTTGAGATCAAGCGGCCCTCAAATCTGTGTGACTTAGAAACACATAGGTTTGCTTTCTACTCCTGTGTCATGGGCATGTGGTTTAGCAGGGGGGCTCTCACTCAGCAAGGGCACTCAGGGACCAGCCTAAAGAAGCCATCTCCACCTTTAGAACATGGACAGCTTTGCCAAAAGTAAAGATAAATGTAACAAAATGTACAATAGCTCCTAATGCTTCTGCTCCTAACTGACTGGCCCAAACAAGTAACATGTCCATACTTAAAATCATTAAGTCTGAAAGCCCAACCCTGTCATGTATCCCAAAGGAGAGACAGCTGGAATGTCTTTTCCCCCAGAATTATTTCAGTGACAGTCTTTAGATTTCCCATATCTTTTCAGTTTCTCTTGCATTCAGCTGTTTTTTTTTATCTTCTGGATTTGGAGTCCACGGTTATTTTTTTTTATTGTGCCAGAATGTTAGTTCAAATCTTGGGGTGTTTTATCTCTTCAGCAACAGAGGATTTATTTGGTAGGTAACTTAGAGTTCGTTTACCCATAATCAAAAGCTTGTGTCATGAAAACATTGTAGAGTTAACCTGTGGTCCATTACTGGGAAAGGGGGAGGGTGGGTTTATACTATGATTTTACTCCACAATAATGTATTAATGTTGATTTGAATCTTAACTGCTCGCTTGTGCTTGTTCATAAAGATGATGAAGCTGAAGATTCATGCTTCCCAGAGAAGTTTTATTGAATTATTCAATCACCACCATCTAAACTTGGGCCAATTTTCATTCCTTAGGTACTGGTGATAATTTTAACGTGCCAATCATCATGGTCTGATTCATCAAAACAGATTCTTTGGTTTGACCAAGCAGCATGCTTTTTTTTTTAAATCTTTATCAATCTAATTTGATTAAAATAAAGTA
Organism: Halichoerus grypus; assembly: GCF_964656455.1. Taxonomy (NCBI): domain Eukaryota; kingdom Metazoa; phylum Chordata; class Mammalia; order Carnivora; family Phocidae; genus Halichoerus; species Halichoerus grypus. Next base: position 2,887,581 of record NC_135721.1, read on the forward strand.
CCATGTCCCAACCTATTTTTATTTCTCAGTCTGAACTCGCCCTGGTGTTATCTGTAGCTTCCCTGTAAATTTTCAAACATAAAGAACATAAATCCATCATCAGATTTAATGACAATGTGCATATATAACAATTTTATTTGCACAAAAAGTAACCCTTTAATTTGAAAAACATTAGAATCTCGTAAGTTTTATATATATATTCACTCATACCTTCTTCATGAGTTGTTTCTTTATTGAATTTAATTTTTATTGTTGTATATGACTTACCATTAAGGTACATTTCCCCCTAAAGCCTTGACATTTGTGCTGGAACACTTTGTAATTTCAATGAAAATAACCAAATGAATAATTTTGAATTTTCTATGGTCTAGAGTTACCGCTTTTCTCTTTGCTGCTTATCTGAGAAAATTTCAATCTTCCTTCACTACAATTTAGAAAAGACCTCTCTCTGGCGGTTGTGGAGTAATAGAAAATATATTGAGCTAGAGCTCAAAAGAGTAGAGTGATTGTAAAACTCTGTTTGTGGAATCCTCGAAGGTCACTGGGGATGTAGCTCAGAAAAGGATATGGTGAGTGGAGATTACGCCCTCAAATTTTCAACTAGAAGTCTTTTATTGGTTTCACACACAATTTAGTGATTCAGCCTCAGGAATAATTCTCAATTTTTTGCATCTATTTGAAATATTTTTTCTTTAATTTATTCATCCCTTTAATGGTTGATTGTACAAAACAAAAAGCATTATCAATAAATTGGACTGACTGAATAGTCTCAGGATGCTGGGATTTGTTAAATAATACCTATCACATGGCTGTGGCTTAAAGAAAAAGTAGCTATAATTTTAAGTGGTGATCAATGTAAAATGTCAGAGTGGAGCTCCATTCAGTCTCTGAGGGCAAAAGTATTGGATACAGGGCAGTGTTGCCCTGCGTCTCTACCACAACAAGTCACCACTATGGTTTATGATGTGGGTTAATGAGTGCTGGTGTCTGGCTTGGTTTCCGTTTGCATGTACTCCTCTTCCTTCCTGTTCTTAGTAAGACTTGAGTGCTAGTATCCATCAGAAACCCACTTTTAAGGAGTCCCTAAGTGTTCTAGTCACCTCATGGGGATGTGCTTGCCAGGGACTCCATTTATGTGCCTTCAGCTGAAGATTCTCCTCCTTGCTGCTGGCTTGGGTTCTTAGGTCCTTTTCTCACTGCTTCTCTTGAAGGTCCCAGGCTGATGCTCACACAGTGGCTCTTCCATAATATACAAGGCAGACCTTTGTGATCTTATCCTGTCTTCTTTGATGCCCTTTTTAGTTCATGTTTTTATTGAGTCTTACACAGTGACTTGTCTTCTGGTTTGTTGAATCAATAGGTCAGATGTTTGCCACAACAATGTCTGTCTAGTGGCTGGCCATAAAAATTCCAGCTGAAGACCACTCCCAACAAAGGTGACCAATTTTGCCATTCTCACCCCCCATATAGTATTTCAGGATAGCCACTGAACCTTCTTTCTCAGATGTTTATCTTCTTGGGAGTGTGGTAAGATTTCTTCCTTTTCTTAGCTTCATCACAAAGTCTCAACACTAGATGAGGGGTGGGCTTCTTTTGAATGCTACAGTCAGACTAAGTACCACCATCTTCCAGTTGCTTGCCAGCAAAGATCAATCTTTGCTGATCGGGAGAAATTTCTTCCTTATCCTGGATCTTGGCCTTTCCATTTTTTTATTGTATCTGATGTTTCAACCTCAAGAATAACGGTCTTCCCCTAAGGGTTTTTAGGAAAGTTTGGATCTTGGCGGTGGCTCCAGTGCAGATGGTGGGTTGGAGAAGTTCCTCCTTGATTTTTAAGATTGTAAAGCAAAATTCAGTTTCAGTGAGTGAATTCCATTAAAAAATGGCAAAAATAAATAACTTGGTGAGGTTATTTGCAATCCTAAAAGGTTTGAGGCATGTAGATTCCTTTGATGCATTAACGTACCAGGAATTCCAGCCAAATATCTGCCTTGAGCATGAGTCCAACACTTGATCTGAAGTCCCACATTCTCCTTTTATTTCTCCTTACTGTGACAATCTATAAGAGAGGTTCAAACTGGTGTCATGGTGTTAGACAAATACGTGTTTAAAATTCTGATATTGCTGAAGATTGGTCTTGACTCTGGGCAAATGATTTATCCTTGGCATGCTTAATTTTGCATTTCTACAATTGGCAATAATAACAGGATTATTGTGAGAGTTAAATGTGAGAAAGCATGTTTAATGTAGTGGTTGGCAAAATGTAAATCTGTGATGATTATTAATTATTGATTTAAAATATATCCCTCTAAGTCTCCACAAACCTGTGTGTAATTCTCCAATACCTAGTCCTGCCATAACTAACAAAGCATTATTTCGAAGGTAAACATGGTTCTCCATATTTAAATGGAACCCTACAACATCATCACCTGATTGTTGTGAAGACATTTAGCCAGACTGATGCTTAAAAGAAATTCCCTGTACGTATCTCCTCCTCACTTTAAGTTAAATGCATGTTTGTGATGAATATTGTTCTTGAATGCTTAGGTTTAAATTTTCTCTAGTTTGTACCATCCATAATAAAATCTCTAGGTTGTTGAATATTAAGAGAAAAACTGTAGGAAGTTTTATAAACTTCAAATTTCCAATTTCATTAAGTTTGTCTGGCATATTGAAGAGGTGGATAATTTACTGTAAAATATTAAAATGTTAAATGTAATGACCTGCACAAAAAGTTGGCTGAATCCTTGGAACAGTAGTTAATTAATTCTGGGTACATTGTCAACTCCACAGAAGGCTTCAGATAGTTAAAGTAACAGAAGTTAGTTTGCTATGATGAATAAGGTTCTTCTGCATATCAAAGGAATTAAGGCTGATTAGATTAGCATTTGCAAGGGTCATCCAAATTTGATACAGTTTATATAAATCAACATAATAAATCTGGAAAGAAAAAGAATTGAAATAGATATAATAACATATAAAGCAAAGATATATCATTTTTCTAGTCTGTGCTATACTTTGAAAGTAGTACCTTATATTTCTTCATTTTCTTCCCAAGTATAGCAAATGCTGATATTTTATAAATGTAGGAGCAAGGTCATATTTTCTCTGAATATTATATTTTTAGTCAAAATCCCATACTTAATATCCTTAGAGATATGCTCACATTCCTACCAGCAATTTTTATGTGATGAAGTGCTTGGATAGTACAGATTTGGGTCTATACTCACTTGCACAAATGGTGTAGAATGAGGTAAATAAAATTATTTTAAAGACAGAAGTTAGGAAAATATAAATCTAGGAATAGAATCTTTAATTACAAAGGACTATTACTTGCTTACCAGTAACTCCCCAGTTTCACCAAATTTAACAAAGAAGATATTGTCTGGAACTGCTGGACTCATGAGAGGACTGGGGCCGGCACACGACAGCCTGAGGACAAACTTGGCTCGCCACCTGTTTTTGCACATAAAGTTTTATTGGAACGCAACAATGCCTGTTCATTTAGGCACAGTGCATGGCTGTTTCCATACCTAATGGCAGAGTCGAGTGCTTGCAGCAGAGACTACGTGAGCTGCAAAGCCTAGAGTATTTATTAGTTGATGCTGAACAGAAAAACCCTCATTCTAGTTCACCAGACTGCTCTGTGTTGTCAGAACAGATCACTGATTTTGAAGCAGCCACACAATTGCTCATGCAGCTCTCTCTGCTTAAATTCTTTTCTTGAGTTCTACCTGGTAATCTCTCTTTCATTCCCATGGATGAATGTCTGACAGGTGGTCTATGTCATTCCTCAGCACAGAGAATCATGGCCTCCTTGGTGTTGTAGTAACATTTTGACCCGGCTTCTTACTAAAATATAATGTTGTATTTGTGTCTGTTTTCCTTATTCTTCCTTAGAGCAGGAGACTTGGCATAATTCATGTTTTTGTCTCCTAGAAACAAACAAACAGACAAAAATTTGTCTATCTTTAGCATAAAGCCTAGAAAATAGAAGGTGCTCGATAGATGGAAGAAAATGGAAGAAAGAAGGAGGGAAGGAAGAAGGAAGCAAAGGAGGGAGAGAGAGACGAAGGATGGAAGAAACAAAAGATTTGAGGTATGAGTGAAATAATTTATTGATACAGACTAGAGAACATTATTCCAATAGAATGAGCCACAGTCCTATGACATAGGGCATCAGTGTTCAAGTGGGGGTACACACAATGACATAGTGAGGGAAATATCAAGAAATACATGTACATATGAAAAAGACATACCTGTAATACCTCTAGGATATAATGCATATTGACATATACCAAAACATAGTTCTAATATATGCTGTTAGGATATATATGGGATGCGTATGTATTATCAACATGTTTAGTTATTATTACAATTTTATTTTATTATTTTATTTTTTTAGAGAGAGAGTACTCATGCACACATGAGTGGAGGGAGGGCAAGAGGGAGGTTGAGAGAATCCCAAGCAGGTTTCACGCTGATGCGGTTCTCGATCTCACCACACTGAGATCATGACCTGAGCTGAAATCGAGAGATAGACACTGAGCTGACTGAGCCACCCGGGCACCCCAGGTAGAATTTTATTTTAGAATATTATGGTATCTAATACGACGAGTTTGGGATCATATTGCAGGAACAATAATTTTCAGCAGGATCAGATGCTTGACTTCTGCTACCGCAGTGCTGCCGATTTTGTATATTTAACGAATTCTACTTTTAATTGAACTTGGGTGGTAGCACAAGCTTACAAACTTTAAAAAATATATATATAGTTCTGTGATTGTTTTACCAGCAAATTTTAAGCTTTGATTCTGTCCTACAAGTAACTAAGTATAAGGACAAACCACTGAATTTGAAGAACAGCTTTAGGTGGTACTACAATTTCTTTCTTTCTTTTTCTTTCTTTCTTTCTTTTTCTTTCTTTCTTTCTTTCTTTCTTTCTTTCTTTCTTTCTTTCTTTCTTTCTTTCTTTCTTTCTTCTTTCTTTCCTTTCTTTTTTTTCTTTTCTTTCTTTCTTTCTTCTTTCCTTCCTTCCTTCTTTCCTTCCTTCTTTCTTTCCTTCCTTCCTTCTTTCTTTCTTTCCTTCCTTCCCTTTCTTCTTTCTTTCTTTCTTTCAATTTTATTTATTTATTTGAAAGAGAGAGCACAAGCAGGGGGAGGGCAGAGGGACAAGCAGACTTCCCGCTGAGCAAAGACCCCCCCACAGGGCTAGACATGGAGCTCGACATCGGGCTCCACATGGGGCTCCATCCCAGGACCTGGGATCACGACCTGAGCTGAAGGTGGACACTTCACTGACTGAGACCCTCAGGCGCCCGAGGTAGTGCTACAATTTCATTGACTCAAACTCACAGATGGAATCTTCAGGACTGCTTGCGGTGGTGTTGTCTAACTAGTTCCTGAGCAGACACAAGGTCATTGTCACGATTGCTGTCTCTTATATTTTTTACTTCTAGTATTTTTTCATGGACTTGATTTGAACATTCACTTGAGAAGAATTTGCTCATAAAACCTGGACCTATGAATGTGTCAATGGAGCAATTTAAATGGTTTGATTGGTAGGAAAATTATGTTTTGATTTCCTCATTTTCTCCATTACTTTCTTCTTTTCTCTCTCTGTGTGTGTGTGTGTGTGTGTGTAGATGTAATTTTGTCTAGATCAGATAAGACTAATTATGGATGGTGTTATGATTTTGGAGTTGTTCTTCCTCATGGGATTTACAGGTGACAAATTGCCAAATGGACAATTGGCTTTTCATTCATTATCACAAGATATGATAAATTTCCAAATAAAGCTTTTTATTGAAGAGTTCAGGACCTGAATTTAATTTAATAACTGAAGAGTAATTATAGCTTTCAAAAATAATTTTGTTTCCAGGGCGCCTGGCTGGCTCAGTTGGAAGTGCATGCGACTCTTGATCATGGGGTTGTGAGTTTGAGCCCCACATTGGGTGTAGAGATTACTTAAATAAATACAAACTTAAAATAAAATAAACCTTAAAATAAAATAAAATAAATTACATTAAAATTTTTTTGTTTCCTATTATGAATGCTAGTACTCAAAGCAATCCTATAAAGAGTAGAATATCATATAACCTAATCTCTATTATTATATAACCTAATCTCTATTATTATTATTGTGATTTTTTTTAAATTCATAAACATCTATTGATTCAAGAAATATAATGATTTTACTAACTTTTATATACTAATACACTCTTTAATATGCATATGAACCACCACTCTATTTTCATATTTTGTTTTTATCTGAAAATTTTCAGTAATTGTTTTCTATCAGAAAATTGGCAGCTTTGACCACAATGAATAAATATTATAAAATGTCACTCCTCAATAACATATATATATATATATATATATATATATATATATATATATATCAAGAGTATATAATATATATATATTGGAGATATTTTAATGTATAAAGCAAGTCAGGAGTTTTCACTATAGATATATCTAAATTGCTTGTTTAAATTTTCACCTGCTTGCAATGTACATCACTCTTTTGGGTATGTGGTTCTCAGTTCCGACAGATGCCTAGGGTCATATAACCAGCACCATACTCAAGACACAGAACTGGTCTGTCACCCCCAAATTTTCTTGGTGCCCTCCCTTGGTTGTCAGTTTTTCCCCGCACCTCCAACAGCTGCCAACCCCTGATGGTTTTCACCCAGCTACTGCTGTTTTTCCAGAATGTCAAATCAGTGCAATCACAGATTGTTCAGCCTTTTGAGTTCATCTTCCTTCACATAGCGTGGCACATGTGAGAGCCATGCATGTCTCCATGTGTTTCAGCAGTTTGCCCAGCAATAGGCCCTGGACCAATGTGCCACTGTGGTTTCTTTACGCACGGGATGGAGGACCATCAGGTTGTTTCCAGTTCTTGGAAATTAGGACCACAGCTCCTGTAAATACCCCCCTACAGACCTTCACACAAGTATTCTCACTAGTCTCTGATTTGTCTTTCCTGCTTTTTAATAGTGCCTTTATAGAGCAAATTTAAAAATTGTGATGATATGCAATTCATCATTTTTTTATGAATTGTGCTTTTGATGTTGCATCTTAGAACTCCCTGCCTGATCCAATGACACAAATAAATTCTTACGTTTCTTCTGTAGTTTGACATTTTATATGAATTTCTGTAGTTTGACATTTTGTATTATTAGGTTTATGATATATTTTGAGCTTATTTTTTCCTTTAGATTGCCTTCATGTTTTTGTCTAAAATCAACTAAATGCAGGTGTGGAGGTATTTCTGGGCTTTCTGTCCACACCAGGCCAGACTTCTGACCCCTCTGGTCACCACACGTGCAGTGCTGTGTCCTGTGGTAATGAAAACTAAGAACAGAAATGGACAGGAATAGACCCAAAGCTGTGTGAGACCTTTCTAGAGAAAATCTGTCAAACTCACTGTTATCAAAATAAGAATTATCACCAAAACAATATACAGTCCCATGATAAGCCAATCAAAATATGAACATATTATTTTTGGTGCTTGAAAATAACATTTTAATATTTGTGTGGGAGTTTAAAGTATGAAGACTAGCCACCTTGATTTGAGAGTGAAACGGGATAGTTCACTTTCATTCTGTTGGCGTGAGTATAAATTGAAGAAATATATCTAGAAATTCCAAATCTAAGCATTTAGACTAACAAAAATCTAAGTTTGCAAATATAGCATTCTACTAACACATATACATACCGATGCATAAAAACAATTCCTTACAGATTTTAAGATAATATTATATATTATGTTATTACATATAATATTCTATATAGTTTACATTACGTATGTATTACATATTATTTTAAGACGATAATATATTTTAAGCCAATATATTACTTAAGACAATTATTTAAGACAATATATATGCAATTGTCTATCCATATACAGTTGATCTTTGACCAACACAGGTTGGAACTGCCTGATTCCATTTATAACATGGAGTTTTGCAATAAATATATTGGAAAAGTTTTTGCAGATTCATGACAATTTGAAAAAACGCACAGACAAACCACATAGCCTACGGAAAAATTAAAAAGTTAGGTGTTATTGTAAGAATACGGTATATGATACATACACCATACACAAATATGTGTTATTGACTGTTTGTGATGCCGGTAAGGCTTCCAGTCAGCAGTACGCTGTGAACAGTCAGTGTTCAGGGAGGTCAGCAGTTATACGTGGGCGTTTGACTGCAGGGAGTGTTGGCGCCTCTGACCCCATTGTGTATGTGTGTACGTGTGTATGTGTGTATCATGCTCTTTCCTAGTAGATGCGTTAAAGGAGTTATATAGCATTTCCACAAAGAGAGATATCATCTGTCATCACTCATTACTGACCTGGAATAATATCCACAGTATATTTTATGTGAAAAAGGGAGTGAAAATATTATGTACATTATAATACAAAAGTGGATTTTTTTTCGATAAGATGAGGAAATTTTATCTATTGATAGTCCCCTGGGACAGAACTTCGTGTATATTTGAGAAAAAAAGGTTTCGAGTGGTGTGGAGCCGCTAGGACCACACCCATGTAGCAGGTGCTTGTCCTCAAAAGAGGGCTGATATTATGAACACAGAGGCATTTAGTTCATCAAGATGGGTTTGGACATATTGATGATGGGGTGTCAGCTAAGGAAGAACCAACCAAATCGTTGTGCATAACAAAATGGGGAGATATCTGAGCAATATCTGGGAAGAAGAGGCCGGATATCAGCGAAGGAAGGGGGGAGAAGAAAATGCAGGTGGCTCTGTGATCAGGGTTGATGCTGTACTTGAGGGAGACAATAAGTTGTGATGGAGATCTTTATTTATTTATTTTTTTTCTGTGGGATGTGTGATATAAACAATGGCATTCAGCTCCCCAGTGAAATCTGCAATAAGTTCTGTGTAGCTCACCACGAATAAGAGTTTATGTGGCCAGCACATGAAGGAGAGAACATGCTGAATTATGTATCCAGGACACACACGGCCACAGAGACACTGAAGTGAGAGGGACACAGACCAGGGGTGTGTTGTACCTGTGTGAAGAAGTAAGAGAAACAAGGGGCAGAGCTCCCTGTGCAATGTCCCAAAGTGTTAACCGTGGCTGGGTTGTTGCTTTCTGTTTCTTCTTTTCACATTATATATAATCTAATTTTCTTTTTTTTTTTTTTAATGTTTTATTTATTTACTCATGAGGGTCAGAGAGAGAGAGAGAGGCAGAGGCAGAGGGAGAAGCAGGCTCCCCGCCAAGCAGGGAGCCCGATGTGGGGCTCGATCCCGGGACCCTGGGATCATGACCTGAGCCGAAGGCAGATGCTTAACCATCTGAGCCACCCAGGCGCCCCTATATATAATCTAATCTTTCATAACAAACATGTGCTGATAGCTAGGAAATATATTATTTTCATTAAAAGAGCTGTGTTCATTCAGTGGCTTGTTTGCTGCTCATTTAGACTTTCATCCATACTGATGGGATGTGGATCACATGGTGGCAGGTGTTACGTGTTTCTTGACTTTCACTTACTCAAAGCTCCCAGCAGCCTGGCCCGGGTCTCCTTACAACTGTGCAGGAGTATGAGGCGCTCCTCTGTCTTTCCTTTCTCCTGGCGCAAGTGTCACCCTGTGTCACAGCACGAGGTCATCCCCGCCTTCTCCCTGGCCCTGCGTCCTTCAGAGAGGGTGGCCCCACTGATCTCACTGTGTCTGCTGTCTGCACCGCAGAGGCCCCAGGTGATAGTGCTGGTGACAAATGGCTTCTCAGTCTAACCATTCAACACGTCTTGCCTACATCCTGACTCTCAGGTCATGGAACGTCATTCAGTGATAGAGTCCTGCCTGATACTCTAGCCAGAAAATACTGCTTAGAAGGAATCAAGTGAGTAGCATCTTGATGGCAACCAAAAATAGCCTGGAACTCGGAGCATTTATTTGCCCTGGTAGCTTTTCCTTTTGTCTCTGCTTGCTCCCCTGCTCCCAGCACGGTATCCTGACTAGCATCTCGCCAAATCTCCAGGAACCTTAGTACTGGCTGCCCTGGGGCACAACCATTGTACCTGTGAGTTGCCTTCTCGGGTCTCCCGTTAAAATTTCGAATAAAGCACAGGACCAAATATATTAATAAATATCCTGTATATACCACTTGAATTTGGCGAATATCTGTCCAAGATTTTATGATATAACAGAAAAAAATGGGTACTTAGTTTTATTTATGCAGTCCTAACAACAAATGTCAGTCTCAAATAATATTTATCCATAGAAAATGCTGGAAGAAAGAGGTAAAAATGTTAATAAGAGCTGTTCTTGGGTGGTACATTGATCTATAATTTTTAAAAGAAATTGCATAAATTTTATGTATTTGGCACACATAACAGTCAAAGACCGGTTGAGAGAGAGAGAGAACACACCAATTATTTAAACAGAAGAATTTGGTGTACGGGATTTTTAACCAGATATTTCAGAACTGGAGTAGCAAAAAGGAAGCACAAAGACATTACAGAATAACAACCGTACAAAGCAGCTACTACCCACAGAGGTCAGGGAGCAAAGGAGTTTATAATTTTTAGAACGTAGACAGCTGTTCGCAGAGGTCGGGGGCTGGCTAGAGCGGAGCTCTGCATAGAAAGAGATGTGCACTTAGTGTAAGGTCTCCTGGAGCTCAGAGGGATCCCAGAGCAGCAACCTTGACCTCGGATCATGGAGTCATTGCTGGTGTACCTGCAGGGGGTGCAGAAATGGGCAGGAGCCGTCCTTTACCCCTCCCCGCACCATGCCATCTCCCTCTGGTGCTCACTATTGGCTGCACCAAGGATGGGGCTGGATGCCCAAGGGGAAATGTGGTTGTCCGGGACTAACCCCAAACCCCAAAATAGAGAAGCATGGGTTGAAGCTTAGGACAATAACATAATACTTGGCAGAGAATATATCACTTCAAAGGAAAAAAAGCCACCCCTCCCATATTTTATTAAAGTCAACAGACCATTTAGTGCTTGGATGAGAGTCTGCACACAGTAGATCACTGAGGGAAGTCCAAGGTTACTTGGACACTAACAAGCTACTTGAAATAAGCAAAATGTGATATAAAATCTCCTTGCACAATGCCTAATTTAAAAAAAAAAACAACTCAATAGAACTTCACTGAGTAGGAAATCTTGGGAAATCATTGTGAGATATAAATTTTGAGGACTTGGCTTCCAGAAGTTGAGAATGAGAGTCGAATTTGGTAATAGTTTTTACATTTTTAGAGCTCAGATATTTTCTGTTTAAAGCGGAGTGGTTTGATCTTTGGGTGACTGTGTTCCTGATTTGACCCATGTATCAGTGAATGAATACACACACGCACAAGACAGTGATCTCTGGGTTTGCACAGTGGCATCCATCAGGGTTCAGGCAGAAATCGGATTCCCTGGGATCATTCTGATGAGTAGACTTTACTGAAGGGGAGCAAGCATGGGTCTGAGAAGCCAGAGATGAGCTACTGCGGGAAGCCGCTGCCATCCCCTGGGGACCAAAACGCAAGCAGAGAATCTGAAAAGGAGGTGCTTCCTGGAAAGCTACAGTGTGGACGAGCATTGCCATTGCCGTCGCTACCGGGTTACAGTCAGGAGTAAGAAGGAGTAATCCCAAAGCTTCCACCAGCCTGGGCATGTTCTGCCAGGGCTCACGTGGGCTGACCCTCCCCACTGGACATCTATTACTGTAACCTGGGTTATGCAGTAGCCTTTCTGTGTAAAGGTCAAGGCAAGCATGAACAGAGATTAATTTAGAGCTAGGATGATCAGCAAAACAGTTTCAAACAGTTTTCCAGCCCACCATTATAGCCCAACTTGTGAATGAGTAGATTTCTGTATACAAGTTGTGAATAGTTCACAGGATAAGAATTGGTTTGGATGACTGAGAGGTTTTATGTCCTGCCAATAGCTAGGATCTGTCCAGATTTCACATATTTTTTTTTAAAGAAATATCTTATTGTATTACCTAAGATAAAAATTATCTGTTCATTTTTATTGAATTGCAGAGTGCCTATCATAAATTTTATACATTCCTGTGAACACAAACCACCACCTCCCATGATGGGGGGCCCTAAAATAGGATCTTTGATGACTCTGCCAACAGCGAGTGGTTTAATTGCCAGACAGTGAGAAGGATGAATTGTTCCAAATACAAGCAAAAGTAATATAAACAGAATGCTAATACAAATATTTTCCCTGCATTTCGTACAGAATATTATTTAGAAATGTGTTTGAGAGACACTTACCACAGCTGGATTGCCTCAGTTTGAGAAGGTCTTTTTAAGATAAATTTTTATTTAGCAGGTGCGATTGTCACATCCCTCAGTGCTGTTTATTAACTATTTCCAATTCTCTGTCTTCTAGGAACGGGTGAAGATGGTAATTTCCTTGTGCTTTACTTTGGCCAATAAAATGTGAATGTCAGCCTCACATTCATCACTGGGGGCACTTGAAGACCCTCCTCCTGCCGCCCCGGGAGCAGCAAGTCTGCAGAGACCGGCCATTGTGCTGGCTCAGGTCCTTAATGAGAAGAATGCAAAAAAGAACCGCAGGGAATCAAAGTGGCTGTGTTGTTTGAAGCCACCATGATGTGAATTTGTTTTACTGCAGTGTGATTTAGCTCGTGCTGTTTGGTACACCAAGTGTTCAAAACAAAAGCAGTTACACAGGCAAAGCCTGGCACCAACTAAGGATGGGGTGGCAACGGTCAAGCTCTTCATGGTGGTAGCTTCATGGCTTGAGAAAGTGGCTCCTACCTCCAATCCTTCCCTTTGCTACACATTTGCTACACAGAAAAAAAAAAAAAAAAACCGAGGCATGAGAGACTCTTGGTAATGGAAGTTATTTGTGTGTGTAGCGCTCTGCTGGTGTGGTGCACTGGGGACTCTGCCCTCTGCACTGAACTCACCACGCAGCTCCTTGCTTAATGGGCAAGCAGTGGGCTCCCGGATTTGTGCAAAGAGTGAATTTGGTAAACATTACCTGGGAGGGGGTCGCCTGGGTGGCTCAGTCATTTGGGCATCTGCCTTCTGCTCAAGTCATGATCCCAGGGTCCTGGGATCCAGCCCTGCATCGGGCTCCCTGCTCAGTGGGGAGCCTGTTTCTCCCTCTCTCTCACCCACTCCCCTCTGCTCCTGCTCTCTCTCTCTCTCAAATAAATAAATAAAATCTTAAAAAAAACCCAAAAAAACCAAAAACATTACCTGGGAGGGGAGAGAAGAACATTTTTGACTTTTTGTAATGTAAATACTATCTGTAACTTTTAAAGTTAGCCTGAAGACACTTAAATTTCCATAATTTTAGATTGCTAAGCAATCCTAACAAAGTCTTTGATGAGAAAGTGGAAGATAAATGTAAATAGGTGATACATTTTTTCTGAATGAAGGAAAGTAAGGAATGAGAATTATTTACCACTGTCTCTCTCACTTTACTCCTTTTACCAGAACTCCGAAGTTGCACCTGGAATGGCTCCCTAGCTGGAGACTAACACTCTCCAGCCTGTGATGGGTCTGGCCTTCAGGCTGTCGGTCAGTGGGGAGCAGACAACCATATATACAACATCGGAATTATAAAGAGGTGAGTAGGAACTCCCGTGGTCTTTTCTGCATTCCTGCTGGTTTAGATGCAAAGTGAAAAAACAAAACATAATGGGAGTTAAGCTGGGATATTTAGTAAATCTAAAAACAAAGCAAAATAAACGATGTAGTTTATGTCAAAGTAATTTGGAGTCTCTCTTTTTTATAGAAGCTTAGATTGTGCTTATATTCAACTAATCACAGCAAACACTGTAAGAAAACCAGTTCATGCCTATTACTGGCTGTGGCCACTGTTGATTTTATTATTATTATCATGATATTACTATTAGTAAACTTCAGGCACAGAGGGTTGAGTTAATCATTCTCCTCAGTTCATGGTCCTTTATCATTATTGATCTACTTGTTTTATTTCCTACCTTGCTGTTTGTGATAACGGGGGCTATTTATTTCCCGTCTCTGTGCATCCATATTCTCCTTTGTAAAATGAAGGTAATAATAACTCCAATCTCTTAGTGCTGTTCTGAGGATTAAAAAAGTTACTTTGTACAAAGCACAGTATCCGGTATATAGTCATTGCTATCATTTTTGTTGGCTTTTACTATTTGTTTCTTTGTGTTCTCACTCCGCAGTCCCATTTCCTGCACTCCCATAGGCAGTCTTTCTAATATGGTCATGCATATCCTTTTGTTCATATCTATTCTTGCAAAGTCTGCATTATTGGTTTATATGCATTAGTTTTAATTTATGTAAATGTCGTTGCACTGCAGAAATCGGCAGTAAAGTTGTTAAGATCCACTCACTTTACTGTGAGTACGTCTGGCCCATTTTTCGGAACCGGTGCGTGACTGGTGTGTGAGTGTGTGGTTGTAGCGACGTGGTGTGTCCCACCCACTCCCCCCGGCTCCGCACCACCACAAACAAGAGTGCGCTGAACTTCTGTGAGAGGGTCCTTTTTGGATCTGTTGAGACTCTAGGGGAACGGATGTCCGTGAGGAGTCTGGTGCAGGGACAAGCACTGCTTCTTCACCACTTGACCAAGTGCTGCGAGGTGGCTCATCAGAAAGGCTCTGCAGATGTTCCCCCCAGGCCATGGTTGTCCTCATGTCCCCTTATGCCACACACACTTGCATTCCCCGGCTGGGAGTTACTCACACTCGTTCTGCTTCCTTTTAGGAAGGAGAAAGCCTCAGAAGAGCATCACTACTTCGCAATGAGAAAAAGCCAGATTAGTTACAGAACCCTAGCACTTTTTTTGAACGCTTTCAAAAACTGAGGTCACAAGGAAACAAAGGCACTGACTCTAAAGGGCGTCAAGGTTTCTGAGGAGAAACGGGACACAAGACTTGTGTCTTCCATACAGGGCTGTGGGAGACAGAGGTGGCCGCCAATGGAGCGTGCACGAGGACAGCTATGGGGACGTTTCTCTGCTTGTTATTAATTTACTGTGGCTCAGTTCCAAATCTGCACTCTGTCCCTACTCTGTGAGAACGGATCTGGACCCCGTGAATATCGTTCTCTGCACCCGGGTGCACCATGGAGCTCTGTCAGTACTGGGTGATGAAGGGGCGTTTCAGAAGAGGGGGTTTTCTCCTCCCAGAGCCCATGTGCTCTCTTGCGAGACTCCTGCAGCTCCTTCTCCAGAGCTTTGCTGCTGGAGCCAGGGTCCAGGGGGCCACGCCTGGTGGCTGGCAGGGTCCTCCAGCACCCCTCCGGCCACTTTGCAATAGGCTCCCATGCTCTCATCCTCTCCATGGATGGCTTCTCCAGGAATCCAGGATAAAGAAAATACAAAAACGTCTTATATGTCAGAAACACTAAATCAAAAAGAAAAAAAAGCCTAAAATTGAAACCATATTTATAATTCGGTAATGAAAACACTGTCATATAAATTGTGACACAGTGCCCAGCTTACACATCCTGGGGATATATTTTTAAGAAGAATATGCAATTTCATGCTGTAGGTTTTTAGTTAGAAGTAATATTGCTTTAGAAATTTCAAAATCTTATATATCTGTATGTATATATATATATGAAATTGTATATAACATATTTATGTAATTATAAATACATAATAATTTATAATATATCATAATGACATATATTTATATTGTAATTATAATTATATATATTTTATATATAATATATGTTGTATAATTATAAATACATTATATAATTATAGTATAATTGTAAATGCATACTTATAAATACATCAATGTTTTAGGAACGATGATTTTTTAGCGTAAGAGACAACAGGTGCAGCTATGTGGGGACACTCTCTGACGTGAAATTTGCATTGGGAAGAATGGTGTCAGTTCCTGAGGGTGTTTGTTTCCTAGTTGTAATTACTCCGCAGGCTGTAAGCAATGACCCTTCCGCAGCAGGACACAAGTGCCCAGATCTTCGATTCTAAATCTCATTCCTCACAAAAAGGCATCAAGCCTCCTCAGAGAAATGGCTGATTCTGGCTCCAGAGCAGGTCACTGTATACAAAGTACTTTTGAGGCACCCTTCATGTGCTAGTGAGCGTGAGTCCTAATATTAAGGCCGTCATGTCAAAGGGATACAAGAACCATTTGTAAGAGGCTTCCACTGCAAATTCAGTGAGACAGTTCAAACATCAAAAATAGCAAGTGTAGGCTCTTCCCATGAACAAGTAAAAACCCAAGAATTTGCTGAGAAACTCAAAAATGAAAAGCAGAACTAACAGAAAGCAAACAAGCAACACTTTTTGTTTACATCAGAATGCCATCTAAAAAATGCAAAAGTCCTGGGGGGCCTGGGTGGCTCAGTCATTAAGCGTCTGCCTTAAGCTCAGGTCATGATCCCAGGATCCTGGGATCCAGCCCCACATCGGGCTCCCTGCTCAGTGGGAAGCCTGCTTCTCCCTCCCCCACTCCCCCTGCTTGTGTTCCCTCTCTCACTGTGTCTCTCTCTGTCAAATAAATAAATAAAAAATCTTAAAAAAAAATAAAAAAATAAAAAAAGCAAAAGTACTGATAGATGAGAAACAAGTGATTCAGGGAAAAATCATCAATGAAAATTTTTGACTGCAAAATTTGGGGGAAGGATGACTCAGTGTCAAAGCATTTCCTCACAAATTCCTTAGAAACTGAAAAGAAACAGATGCAGTCCTCCAGTGGAGAGATGACTACAAACTGAGCATGATTTGTTGGGAGGGAGCAGCCCATCACACATGCCCCCCAATCCAGTGCACGAGCAGGTGCGCCATGTCAGCTCAGAGAGATGCGTGCCCGGGATGTTTCATGTGCATCTAATGGATTTCTGGGCTGGGGTTGGCAAACCTTCCCTGGGAAAGGGGCAGGAAATAAAGATCTATGGGCCATATGCTCTCTCTCACAACTACTCAGTTCTGTCAACACAAAAGCAGTCTTAGACCATGTGTAAGGAACTGGTATGATTGTGTTTCAATAAAACTTTATTCACAAAAACAGGTTGGGGACCAGACCAGGACATAGTGTGCTGTTGACTCCTGTCCTAGACCTAACTTCCAGGTCAAAGAGACCACAGGAAGTTGAAGAACAAGTACAATGACACCAGGAGGAAACCCCCAGGGAGCTCCGAGGGCTGAGGCTGTCTACAGGATGGCCCACCACGTTTATATACAATGTGATTCAAATCAAACAAATGAACACAAGAGAGAGGTCTATTCCATAATAAAAGAGATTAAAGGGGCGCCTAGTTGGCTTAGTCGGTTAGGCGTCTGCCTTTGGCTTGGGTCGCGATCCTGGAGTCCCAGGATTGAGCCCCGGGGCGGGCTCCCTGCTCAGTGGAGAGCCTGCTTCTTCCTCTGCCCCTCACTCCACTCAGGCTCTCTCTCTTTTCTTCTCTTGTTATCTCTCTGTCTCTCAAATAAATAAATAAAATCTTAAAAAAGAGAGATTAAAGAGGCATAACAACTAAACCCAATGCATAAACCTTAATTGAATTTCCATTCAAAAGAAAAAGAACAAGAAAAAAAACTAAGAAGGCCTTTCTGTCAAAATTAGAGAAATGTACACACAGGTTGGATATTCTATGATGTTACTGAATTCTGTTATTGTTATTGTTGTTACTCTATATGTTTATGTGAAAGAATGTCCTTGTTCTTAGGAGGAACACACCAAATTTTATGGGAACAAAGGATCCTGATGTCTGCTACTTACTTTAAATGGTTTGGGAGATGGGGCGCCTGGGTGGCTCAGTCGTTAAGCGGCTGCCTTCAGCTCGGGTCATGATCCCAGGGTCCTGGGATCGAGCCCCGCATCGGGCTCCCTGCTCCGCGGGAAGCCTGCTTCTCCCTCTCCCACTCCCCCTGCTTGTGTTCCCTCTCTTGCTGTGTCTCTCTCTGTCAAATAAATAAAATCTTAAAAAAAAAATGGTTTGGGAGAAAATATACATGTACGAGTATGTACATTTGACTAAATGTAAACCATTTTTTTGATATATGTTTAAAGTATAAATATAGAGTGGTCATTTTCCTTCTACTTTTTGTATATTTAAAATTTTTCAAAATAAAATCTCAGGAAAAACACATACAAGGAAAAATAAATCACTTTTATCCTATTATTCCAAAGTCTTCTTTTTTTTCTTGTTAACATATAATGTATTATTTGTTTCAGAGTTACAGGTCTGTGATTCATCAGTCTTACCCAATTCACAGCGCTCACCATAGCACATACCCTCCCCAATGTCCATCACCCAGCCACCCCATCCCTCCCACCCCCCACCACTCCAGCAACCCTCAGTTTGTTTCCTGAGATTAAGAGTCTCTTATGGTTTGTTTCCCTCTCTGGTTTCATCTTGTTTCATTTTTCCCTCCCTTCCCCTAGGATCCTCTGTCTTGTTTCTCAAGTTCCTCCAGAGTCTTCTTTATCATTTTTTTTTTTCCCAGAAAGCTCAGCACATCCTCAAGCGATAGGATCTGGGCTGGTCCCCCCAGTACTTTGGTTTTCCAAGGTGCTTATACAAGCACCCCCAACCCCATGTCCCTCAGAAGACCATTTCTTACTGAGAAAATATACTCAGAGGCTTACAGAAGCCAAAGGAATGAAAATCCATATCCTCTTAATATGCCACATTATCAGGAAAATGTGTGAATGTTTTTGCTGGGGAGGGAAAGAAGAGAGGATTAAACATCTCGGAAGCCAGTTGGAAGTGTCAGGCGTAACAGATGAAGCCAGTCAGAAATGAAGCATTTGCTTTTCTTAATCACCAAAATATGCTGCTGGAAATCTTTGAACCTAACCTGAATCCCAGCTCTTTCATGAAAGCTCTCTGATTCTCTCATGACCCATTAAAGAAAGGGGCAGTGTCCCTGCCTCACTAATTCTGATTTTGTACAGAGAAGCAGAAAGATGGAATTTTTTTTTTCTTTTTCTTTCTTTCTTCTTCTTCTTTTTTTTTTTTTTTCCTTGTCAATGCTAATCCAGTATGGAATTCCAGAGATAGGCAGGCACTATCTTTTCGTAGATAAGACATACCTTCTAGGAAAAATCATGCAGAAAGGGAAGAAAATTAATATGGGCTCGTTGCCTGCTGCATGCAAGAAAGTGTGCTGGAGACAAAGGTCTCTTTCTCGGCATTCCAGCCCGTGGCGGTCCTAGAAGCACGCAGTGTCCCCTGCGTCCCCGTCCCCAGGGACCCACCGTTCTGCTTTCTCGTTCTTCCCAGGCGTGGGCCCGCCTCGTGCTGGGCCCGTCACTAGAGCTCCCTCGGGGCCCTGCCCTGCCGCGGCTACGTGGGAGCCAGGGCCTGTCAAACCCAGCAGACAACAGAGGAGCCCAGGCCGCCGCGGGTCCCAGGCGCTGGACTGTCCCCGGGTAAACTGGGTGGTTAAGCCTGTGCGCGGTTTATCTCACCGATAAACAGGGGGCCACTCCGAGGGGAGGGTGAGGGCCAATCCTGTCTCTGAAGCTGTACGCCTTTTCTACCTGCATGCAGATGACAGGAGACAACAGGGTGCCGCATAAACGCACCCCCCATCCCCGGGCCCAGCTCTGCTTTCATTAGCGACATGCCGCTGGACCAATTACTCGGATTCGGGGAGCCCCAGTGACTTATCCTCCGTGGCTTAGGTCTCAAAATCAAGCTGTTAATGTGTTGAATTGCAAAATGTGAACTGAGGGTTGGTTAATCTGTGCACATCTTTGTTCTGTAAGTGTGCATGGGGCATCGTGCTAGAAAAATTAAGGGAGATTTCATTACCTCTATCTCCCTTTTCAGCTAGGGAGACAGCATAACAAAGATGAACTATTCTTCTCTTCCCTCTTTAGAAAGAGAGACCTTGATTTATTAAAATTGGAGAAAGGAGAGCTGAATGCTTCTTGTATTAGAATATTCTAAACCATATGTGATTGTTTCCTATGTACCAGGTCCTCTGTCAGATAGTTAATAGGCAGAGCATAATTAGATAACATAGTGTCTCTCCAAAGTGATGGTGCCATCATTCTCTCTCTCTCCTACATGTGATCCGATATATAGAATATAAAATTTATATTGACTTCAGATGTACATTCTAATTTCCGTACGTATGTATTATGCTCTACCATATCTATCATTCTCTCCCATGTGTCTAGTCTACGCATATAGTTAACATATTTATTTCATATATGCATTCGAAAATACCTACGTGTGCATACATCTACGAAATTTACAATACGAAAATCAGAATGTGTGTATTTGAACACATTTTTCAGCACAGTGTCTGGGTGAGTAGGGATTCCAACTCCGTGATTTCTGATTTGAAGTCCTGGCTGTGTTCTCTACCGCACTAGAATTATGAGCTGATTCTCCTGTGGTTCAGCTTTATGTTTTACCGAGGCAGAAGCTCTTCACTTGCCCTCTTCAGAAATGGGTTGCCGAGGAATCGCCAAGGCACGTGCTCCACGGAGGAAATGAAGAGCTGATGGGGGCCACTCTTTGTGCTCCGTGGCTACCCGCTGTCTGACACGTGGCTCATCGGTCATTTCTGTGGTTCTTCTTTTTGCCGTTGTTTTTACTATTGACTTTGATACAGAAATAATGGAGACCTTTGTGCTGTAGACACGCCCTCACCCATGCTCCTCAGATCAGGGCGCACCTTTCTTTTTCCAAGTTCGCTTGAATTCATTCACTTTAGGAATTGGGAATGAATGTTCCTTCTAGCCCAGGTTGTTAGTTTCAAACAAATATTGTTTCGAAAAAGCAATAATAGACGGTTGGAGACAAAAAAGACACTGGCATGCTTTGGTTTGCTGTCCAAACAATGGGTTTACCTCAGGAAATTAAAGCAAACCAGTGTTTGTTGCCAAATCTTAGCTACAGAAGCAAAACACAAACAACACCTTTACATTTTTTTCCCCAAAACAGTCTGAATGAAAAATGCACTCATGTCTCAATTTATTAACAATTTGCTGTAATGATATTTTTTTCATTAATAGCACTTATGTTCAGACTAATGTTAAACTTATTAATAGAATTTTTTTGTATGTGGGAAAATGAAACCAGTCTTTGATATTTTATTTCCAGTGTAATAAAGGCAATAAAAATTATTTAAGAATTTTTATTCTCAATAACATGATTCAGGAGATCACGCTACATTAACAGGCACATTGCTTTCTGTTTTCCAGTTCTGGTTTCTTGCATAGTTTTGGTAACAGGTCAATAAGCAATATATTTAAATTATTTATATTATAAAATCATTTATTTTTAACTTATTTCAATTTACTCTACTTAATGAATTAATAGGTATATACAGGACGTATTTTTTGGATTGTGACCTCAACTGTGGAAATGGGTTCACTAAATTATGCACTATCTTTACATGTTTTTCTTTTTGAAAATGACAAAGGAAACATTTGTGATATGGTCGGCTAGAGCCAGGGCAAATTTTAAGATCAAGGAACATGGTTGCTTTTTGTGTGAGTTAACTGACCTGTGCGGGAAGCAAGCACACTTCATCTTCAGCTCGGCTGGCCCGTACTCACGGACCTGCTGGGGAAAATTTCCAAACCATGGAGAAATCAGCAGCATTCATATTTCTCACAATTTGGAGACCCATCGGCAACCTGATATATCCGTGGTGTAGGCATGCATAATTTATTTAATAGGTGGTTTTTAAAAATGAGATTTAATGATGTATTTAAAAATTAAGTAAAAAAATTATGCTAAAGTATTCACTTGAGAGATTAAAAAGTCGTGTAAAATGTTGAAAAGGTTAAAACAGCACAGTCCCTTGTTTTCAACTTGGTTTATATGCTTCTACAATGAACCGGTATTTGAACTGAATTCTAAATGTTAAATTGAAATTACTGGAATGAATTTTCTTTTCTATTTATTTTTCCTAAAAGTTCCAAATGATAAATAAAAAGTTCCATCAGCTATTTAGAAACACGTGTTTCTAAAATCATAGCCATGTAGTGTGGTATCATTCCAAAGTCAAAATGCCTCAGTTTAAACCCAAACTCTACCTCTTCTTACCTCTAATGACCTTGAGCAAGATTTATACACTCTCTGTGTGTAAGTCTCCATGTACAGAATGAAGATTCTACTGGAGTTTAAAATGTCTTGTAGAGGACGCCTGGGTGGCTCAGGTGGTTAAGCGACTGCCTTCAGCTCAGGTCATGATCCTGGAGTCCCTGGATTGAGTCCTGCATCAGGCTCCCTACGCGGCAGGGAGTCTGCTTTGCCCTCTGAACCTCCCCCCTCTCATGTGCTCTCTCTCTCTCTCAAATAAATAAATAAAATCTTAAAAAAAAATAAAATGTCTTGTAGACTTTTGGGGATGGGATGAGTTAGCATGTGTAGGTTTTAGGACAGTGTTTGACAGAGTAAGGGCTATATACTCATACCCCTTCATTACAATCATCCTCTTATTACCAGAAAGACCCCTTATTTCTCTTCTGTGTGATTATACTTATCTAGAAATTTGGTCTGTGTTTGGTGTATGTGAAGTGATAAGGTTATGTATTTGCAACGTATTTTCATGTATTTGTGAGAACTGTTAATACACAGGAACTATCATGACTTACCTCGAATCTTCACTTAACTAGAAAAAAATGCAAGCATACTCAAGAAATGGGATCTTGCCTTTGACCACTTCTCCATCCTATTCCTTACGTGCTCCCCTGCACCATGATGTACACTCCGACTAGTTTACCCTGAAGATTCACCCTCTTTATCTCTTCGGTTCCCTTTGTTTGGGCCACCATTCCAGGCTGTGTGCATTGGTGAACATGTGTCTGGGGCAGAGTGATGCTCGAAATGAATGGGCATGTGAGCTATGTGGTGCAGTTCAGCGCAGAACCCAGAAATTCTGACTCTAAGTTGGGAGTTCTTTCTGGTGCTTCTGACTTGGTCTTCTGACACACTGTGTTTCTCTCTTTTACTCAGTCTAGCTACTGACCACTTCTCATGACCTTGTGGATGTCATTGCTTTTAGATGGAATCACCAATAGTCCATGAATTCATGATTTCATTCCCTCTCTATACACACACACACGTGTGTGTGTGTGTGCATGTGTAAAATTACACATTTGAACCAGCCACTTTGTTGAGGCAATAAAGGTGTAAAGATGAATAAGACGAAGTACATGCCTTTAAAAGCTCACTGTCTAAGCAGGAAGAAAGAATATACACAACCATTATACAATGTGAAAGTATAAAAATAAAAAGAACAGGTGCTTTGGGGCCTCAGGGAAGATCATAGCACAAAGCCAGATTTACAGGATACGCTACATACCACCTTTCACTCTCAGCCCTGTGGATGGCCTCCTTGCTTATGGATTGTTGTTCCTAGAAACCAAAGATCATCACCGAAGAATCATTGTTTGTCCTTCTTGTGTGACCACCAGATACGCTGAATCCTGTCACACGTGTGGGCGCTCAGCAAGTTGCTAGTTATTGAATGTACGAAATTAGCGCCACATGCCCTTACAAGCCTGCCACACCACTTTTTTGGTTTTTTTTGCTTATTTATTTCGTCACCATTGTGATGACTTGGTGGGTCCCATGGTCATTTATTCCTGTTATTTAAAGGAAACTTGCCTATGCCCAAAGGTGTGCACATTTCTTCTGTTTTAAAAAGAAAATGGTTAAAAAGTCACTGATGATGTTGAGTGATCTCATAGAAAAGCCAGGTTTCTTCAAAAATTTAGAGAGTAAAATGGATTTAGCACTTCAGACAAAAAGACACTACAAAATTGGCTTGTCCACCTTGTAGAAATTTATTTAACAAGCAGCGGATTGTTTTCCTGTCAGTGAAAGGATTGGAAGTAAATAAACTACAAGAGATACAATATGTGTGTTGTTGATGATGTTGTTCTGGGAGCGAAAACAGAAGGAGTGATGGAGATGCTTCAGCTGACAGGTGCTGAAGCCCAAGATTGCAAGCAAGACTGGTGGTGGTCTTGGAGAATCCACATAGATGCACTGATAGGACCTAGAGAGAGAGAATTTCACAGAGATCGCGAGGTGTGCCAGAGATGTGGGGGGCGGCCTTTCCACATTCCAAAAAAGCATGTGGAGGATGTAATTGAATGGTCCATCTGGCCTCCTTGTGATACGTGTGCTGTTGAACGACCACCAGCTCATTAAACTCTGGTTGGCCATGCTTCCAGACTCCCCACCAAGACTGGCTTGGTAGCAAAAATTAATAACATGTGTTGACATTAACTTGCTGAAATAAAAAAAAAGTAAATTTTTGTTGGACATTTGTGTTTCATGTGCATGGGCAATGAGCTTCTGTTTAAAACAAGATGGAAAATACTCCTTTTTTTAGAACTAAGGCTTGGTTATCCATAGAGAATGTTGCCGAGGCTATGAATACCTCAGTAACCAGTGTTTTCCAGA
Source organism: Halichoerus grypus (assembly GCF_964656455.1). NCBI lineage: Eukaryota > Metazoa > Chordata > Mammalia > Carnivora > Phocidae > Halichoerus > Halichoerus grypus. Next base: position 2,911,960 of record NC_135721.1, read on the forward strand.
TGTCTGCTTTTAATTATTTTTAAGAGGCTGGTCATTTCAAATGCTGACTTGGAATTTCATGGGGAAGGACTTGGTAAAGAAAATAATTGAACTTGATTTACCACCTTTGGAGGCTCTTTGCCCCATTCCTAAAGAAAACAGAATTAAGCTCACTGTTTGCATAGCTGCATAAAACTGAATTGGTGAATTCATGGGGTGTTCGCTGACAAAGTGTAGCTTTACTGGAGCGGCTTGAGGAAATAGGGGTGGGGGAGTGGGGAGCCAGGTCTAGTCTTGATTTTATGTGAATCTGGCAGAAGTTTGCAGCCTCTGCAGCTGTGAAGGTGAGGTTGTGACTCAGTTTCCCTTCTTTCACATGCGATCTGAGATTTCAGTGTGAGAAGCACTTTGAGGCACAATGTGTTACTGTCACCTTAGCTACACGGAGCTCCTCTTGGAGAAGGGAGCGTGGAAGACGAGTTTCCGGCCATGCTCCTCAGCACACCAGCCAGCCCTGAGTAGACGTGGTTCCCTGGCTTAGGAGACAATTCGGGAAGAGGATGCACGGTCAGTGGTGGGAAGGCAAGATGGCGATCCATGTCTCCTGAGCTTGAGAGGTATGCCAGCCTCTTTTCTCAGCCTGCCATCCTGCGGGCATCTTCCCTGGGGGCTTGGGCAACCCTCTGAAATCGCTGCGATCCTATTTGCTTTATGGACCAGGCAGTGAAGTCAGGAGGTCAAATACCTTGTTCGAGGTGATCCATCAGGTATGTGGCCAGATGAGTGTGGCACCCAGCGTGGCTGCTTGTATTATGGGACCTCCTGGAGGGCGCAGGTGACCTGCTTTCACCAGCACCAGCAGACTTAGCCCTGAGCCTTGCCTGAGATCAGACTTTGATTTTGAACGTGAGAGACTGTTCTTCAGTGACAGGGTTACGAGCGTCTGGAGGTGACTGTGAAGGGAGCGGTGGAGAAGGATGGGGAGGAGGGAGAGGAGGGGAGAACATCACAGGATTTTCAAAAGGCAGCGTGGTAAGATGCCAATGTCATAGTTTTGCTGGCATTTAAGAAATCATGGTTTATTCGGCTATGTCTTTGGTTGGGTCAATGCTCCTGTCTGTAGACATAAAAATAAACAGCCCGTGACCTCGAAGAGCTAAAGATCTAGACAGGGAGGCACATGCAGGCTGAGGCCTCCCGAATCAGCAAGTGAAGTAGGCACGGCTATCAGAGTGCAGCGGGGACTGACGGTCCGGGAGGCAGAGGATGCTGGCCACGCGGTCCAGGCACGGGGGCCGACAGAGGCCGGGGTGGGAACACAGGGCCGGGGTCTTTACGAGCTTAATAACTCCATCCAGACTTTTTCAGCCATATTATCTCTGCCAGAAAATAGGACTTTATGAATAAAGTCTATAGGCAAAGCTATTACTTGGGTGCTGGGATGAATCTGGTATCCTACAGGAACTTTCAGACTGACTAATTTTCCTAATGTGCATGCAAATATACTTTCACAAATATGTCTGGTGAACCATCTTTATCAGTGAGGCATTTCTGAAGCCAGTCCTGTCCCTCATCAGGTACAGCCCTGGGACCACCCCGAGATCTAGAAGCGTGACAGGACGTAACCGATGCAGTCCCCAGAGTGGAGCGTGTGTAGCCGTACGCACAGCAGGGGTATTCACCAAATATCCCTGTTTTCTATGCATCAGTTTAATTTTAGACTCTGGGGCTCTGCTCTGTTGGGCAGACAACCCCGTGATGGCCACAATTCCCACTCCTCCCAGGGGCTGCCATGGTGATGAGACATCACAGAAGTGGCTTCTCCGGTCCTCAGGGGTCTGTCCAAACAGGTGGGGTTGGAGCCGTTTCTCTCGCTGTCCCCTGCGCGTTTCAGGTTGGGGCCGCAAGGCTTCCTTTGAGCCTGGGAGTTTCTCTTCAGAGCTGGAGAATGTTGTGCGGTCCCATGACCTTGGACTGACCGTGAAATACTTCTCTGCTGGGGTCTCGTTGCACTTACAGAGAGCAACATGTATGTTTTAACTACCCGGGTACACACATGTGTCTCTGGACTCCCATCTTCTCTTCTCTCCTAGCCCAAGCCACCTTTCTAGCTTGATGGCATGTGGGAGAGCCTGCTTTTCCTGCACAACCCTCCATCCCTGAAATTTAAGATTCTGGTGAGCAGAAGCCAGGAACACTTGCATCCTAGCTTCAGTCTGCCCCAGGACTCGGGTCCCAGAGGTAAAGAGAACAAAGCTGAGTGAATGGGGACAAGGCAGGAGGAGAGCTACGGGAAGGAGGGGAGCAAGGATTTGTACCGCCAGATGTAATCTCTCCCACGCCTGCCCCAGGGAATTCTTGCAGAACATTACACGTCCCTCTGCCTGTTCTCCTCACTGTCACTATGTCAGCCCTGCCCCTGGATAAGGATGGGCATGAGACATGTGTGCCGGGCATCCTGCCAGGTGGCCACATGGGACCCTCACCTCCTGGTGTCCACACCTTTGTATTTTTTCTTCCTATGTTAAATAGGCTGAGCTGTGTATGCAGGAACATTCTGTGGAAATGGTGCCACGTGGCTCTGGAGATTTGGTCATTAAAGGCATCTTTTAGCTTGCTGTCCCTTGGATCACTTACTAGGGAAGCCAGCTGCCACCTCATGAGGATTCCTGTGTTGGGAACTGAGGACCCCCACCCAGAGCCAGCACAAGTTGCTGGATACCTGAGTGAGTTGCTTGGAAGTGGATCTTAGGCGAGACTTCTGATTGTATTCTGAGCCAAGATCTTTATTGCAGCTTCAAGAGAGAACCTGAGCCCAGAGTGCCAAGCCTCGCCACTGCTGAATGCTGAACCATAGAAATCACCTAAGATAATAGTTTGTTTTCTGTAAGCCACCAGGTTTGGGGAAAATTTGTCACATAGTTACAGATCATTAGTGTAGACTTTGGTCCCTGGAAGTGAAGTTCTGAGATAGTTGAAAACCTACAGTGTGGGAGAAGTTTATAATGGTGGGGGGCTGCTGGGGGGACTGATGCAAGTTCCAGTGAAACCCCAAAGAAACTAGAGAGATCATTATGGCATGGGGGGGTGGCGCCACGAGGATCTGTGGTCCTGCCTCCCTAGATTTTCTTCTCTACACGCGTCTCCTCTCTCCTCCAACTTTCCATGGCCTACACCCAACCTAAAGCCCAAGGGCAACAGAGCCATTCATGTAATCCACCCCGGAGAGGATCTTGGGATAGGAGTCAGGGTGGAGGAAGGAGGGTAAAGACCAACAACAGATCAGAAGAAACAAGTGGCAGATAGCCAGTACAAAATTACCGCTTTATTTTGTTTCTCTCTCTTTTCTTTTAAAGATTTTATTTATTTATTTGACAGAGAGAGAGATAGTGAGAGCAGGAACACAAGCAGAGGAAGTGGGAGAGGGAGAAGCAAGCTTCCCGCTGAGCAGTGAGCCCAATGTGGGGCTTGATCCCAAGACCCTGAGATCTTGACCTGAGCCAAAGGCAGAGGCTTAACGACTGAGCCACCCAGGCGCTCCTATTTTGTCTCTTTTCCCCATTTGACACTTAAACCCAATTTATGTCTTGTCCAAGGTGACGTGGCCTACTCCTAGAACTGTATATGGTACAAAGCGAAACCATCCACCTGCAATGAGTGACAGTTTCTGCAACCATTACACAGGAAAATAACAAGACCTTGGCCACTGTTATGTGAAGATTACATTTAAAGATGATATGGAAGTTTTAGATCAGTAGCCATGTATACACAAATGTTTTACTATCAAAAGAACTAAATTTTTGAATCATCCCATAAATAGTTATTGGTTTATTTATATTTCCATTACTTTGCTAGGTGCTACAGAGAAATAAAGATTTTGTAGAACATAGCTTTTTAGTCATAGAGTTTAAAGTTTTCCTTGGAAAATACAAATCAGCATTAGCCAAGAGTTGTGGTACAGACAGAGAAAGCATGAGAATTTAGCAAGGAAGAGAGCACTGTAGACAGAAGTAATGTACCAAGGGCTTGAACTATTCATCTCCCTTCCAGCCTTTCTTCTCTCCATCGTTCTTCCATCCATTCACCCTTCCCACCTTCCTTCCATCATCCACCATCCATCCACCCTTCCTGCCTTCCTTCCTTCCATCATCCACCATCCATCTACCCTTCCCGCCTTCCTTCCATCATCCACCATCCATCCACCCTTCTTGCCTTCCCTCCATCATCCACCATCCATCCATCCTTCCTGCCTTCCCTCCTTCCTTCCATCATCCACCATCCATCCACCCTTCCTGCCTTCCTTCCTTCCATCATCCACCATCCGTCCACCTTTCCTGCCTTCCATCATCTATCATCCATTCATTCTTCCCACCTTCCTTCCATCATCCACCATCAATCCACCCTTCCTGCCTTTCTTCCTTCCTTTCATCATCCACCATCCATCTACCCTTCCTGCCTTCCTTCCTCCCTTTCATCATCCATTCAACTATCTGCCCTTCTTGCCTTCTTTCCATTATCCATTCATACATCTACCCTTCCTGCCTTCCCCCATCCATTCATCTAAGCAGCCAAAATTTTATGCATTTGTTCTGGGAAAAATTCTATCCTTTTTCCTGAGGATATAGATGTGAGTAACAGGCAGTTCCTGTCTCAATGAAATATGGGCAAAACCATCTGAGAAGCAAAGGAAGAACAGAGTAAATATTTGCGGAATGGGAAACAAAATGCATGTGTGATGATTAATTTTACGTGTCAACTGTATGAGTTATGGCATCCAGTTGTTTGGTCAAATATTAGTCTAGATGCTACTGTAAAGGTGTTTTGTACATGGGACTGACATTTACAATCAGTTGACTTGAAGTAAAAGAGATTATCCTTAATAATGTGGGTGGGCCTCATTCAATCAGTTGAGGACCTTAAGAATAAAAATTGAAGTTTCCTGGAGAAGAAGAAATTGCCTCCAGTTACATAATATCTCTGAGTTGCAAGCCTGCCCTACACATCACAGGCCCAGGACCACAACATTAACTCTTACCTGAGTTTGCAGACTGCAGGCCTCCCTGCACAGTTTGGACTTGAGAATTTCCAAAATCACATGAGTCTATTCCTTAAAATAAATCATTTGTTAATGGTGTTGGGAAAATTGGACAGCCACATGCAGAAGAATGAAACTGGACCATTTCCTTACACCACACACAAAAATAGACTCCAAATGGCTGAAAGACCTAAATGTGAGACATGAGTCCATCAAAATCCTAAAGGAGAACACAGGCAGCAACCTCTTCGACCTCAGCCACAGAAACTTCTTCCTAGAAACATCGCCAAAGGCAAGGGAAGCAAGGGCAAAAATGAACTAATGGGACTTCATCAAGATAAAAAGCTTTTGCATAACAAAAGAAACAGTCAACAAAACCAAAAGACAACTGACAGAATGGGAGAAGATATTTGCAAATGACATATCAGATAAAGGGTTAGTATCCAAAATTTATAAAGAACTTATCAAACTCAACACCCAAAGAACAAATGATCCAATCAAGAAATGGGCAGAAGACATGAACAGACATTTTTCCAAAGAAGACTTCCAAGGGGCAATAGACACTAGTGCTCAACATCGCTCAGCATCAGGGAAATCCAAATCAAAACCTCAATGAGATACCACCTCACACCAGTCAGAATGGCTAAAATTAACAAGTCAGGAAATGACAGATGTTGGCGGGCATGCGGAGAAAGGGGAACCCTCCTACACTGTTGGTGGGAATGCAAGCTGGTGCAGCCACTCTGGAAAACAGTATGGAGGGTCCTCAAAAAGTTGTAAATAGAGCTACGATATGATCCAGCAATTGCACTACTGGGTATTTACCCCAAAGATACAAATGGAGGGATCCGAAGGGGCATGTGCACCCCGATGTTTATAGCAGCAATGTCCACGATAGCCAAACTATGGAAAGAGCCAAGTTGTCCATCGACGGATGAATGGATAAAGAAGATGTGGTATATATATACAATGGAATATTGTGCAGCCATCAAAAGAAATGAAATCTTGCCATTTGCAACAACGTGGATGGAACTAGAGAGTGTTATGTTGAGCAAAATAAGTCAATCAGAGAAAGACATGTATCATATGACCTCACTGATATGAGGAATTCTTAATCTCAGGAAACAAACTGAGGGTTGCTGGAGTGGAGGGGGGTGGGAGGGATGGGGTGGCTGGGTGATAGACATTGGGGAGGGTATATGCTATGGTGAGTGCTGTGAATTGTGTAGGACTGTTGAATCACAGACCTGTACCTCTGAAACAAATAATACATTATATGTTTTAAAAAGAAGAAGAAGAAGAAGATAGCAGGAGGGGAAGAATGAAGGGGGGGAATCGGAGGGGGAGACGAACCATGAGAGACTATGGACTCTGAGAAACAAACTGAGGGTTCTAGAGGGGGGGCTGTGGGAGGATGGATTAGCCTGGTGATGGGTATTAAAGAGGGCAAGTTCTGCATGGAGCACTGGGTGTTATACGCAAACAATGAATCATGGAACACTACATAAAAAACTAATGATGTAATGTATGGTGATTAACAGAACATAATAAAACAAAAAAAAAGAGAAAAAAAAGATATGACTTAAGATCACAAAAAAAATCATTTGTTAATATACACTATGGTAATATAATTTATTTTATGTATTTTAGGGATATGTATTTAGGGAGAGAGAGGGAAATAAAAGTTTATACCTAAGACTGCGATGCTATAAAACATCAACAACAATCAATAGCAACATTTAGAAGGGAGGGCACTGTGTTGAATGTGTGTCAATTTTCTTTCAGAGACCACTTCTTTGAAGGAAATGATTTGCTTCATGGGAGATGTGTTCCCTTTATTCTTGGTTTGCTGAAGATTTGTTTTCATGTTAAAGCTTTAAGTTTCAGATCTGACTTTGCTTGCACTGGTGGTAGAGATTACAGGGTACGGGAATATACTGATAAACGATGTCACTTGTAGGACGATTTGCATCTCTCATTTAATTTTGCTATGAACCAGTAAAGCTCCACATAATCCTGATAACTTCCTGTTAACAAGTAGGGACATAGGCCAGGGAAGGTGTAAAGGTTTTTTAAAATTCTCTTAAATCGTATTTTATTTTTTTTAACATTGTTAAAACCTCACATTATTATTATAGAAAATATGGAAATATCAAAAACTAGAAAGAAGGAAAGCACAACAATAATTCTACAGTCCGATCATCACTGCTAACTTGGTTGATATGTCCCTGAATACTTTCCATAAATATCTGCCTGGATCCGTCTAAGTATGTGATTTAACTCCAGTTTTTTCACTTAGCACCTTATTCCACCCATTTACTCATCTGTTCACTCATTCATTCACTACCTACTGCCTGGATTTCTGCTCTGTGCCAGTCAAAAATAGCACAGCAAGAATTCACTCATGCCTTAAATTTTACTTGAACATCATTTTTTTTTAAATTTTTTTATTGTTATGTTAATCCCCATACATTACATCATTAGTTTTAGATATAGTGTTCCATGATTCATTGTTTGTGCATAACACCCAGTGCTCCATGCAGAACGTGCCCTCCTCAATACCCATCACCAGGCTAACCCATCCTCCCACCCCCCTCCCCTCTAGAACCCTCAGTTTGTTTTTCAGAGTCCATTGTCTCTCATGGTTCTTCTCCCCCTCCGATTTCCCCCCCTTCATTCTTCCTTGAACATCATTTTTAATGCTTTATTAATAATCGCTTGTGTATTTTTATGATGATTTTCCGAATCATTTCCCAAGCTTAAGGTATGGGTTGAATATTGACTGAGTGGGGAGAGAGATTCAGAGACTGGATAAACAATTGTTCTGTATGTCCAGATTGATACCTTTTATACTATTTTCTAACCTAATTTCACCGAAAGCAGAATTAGCATTGTGCATCCGACAGGAGAGAACAGGTCCCCAGCCCTAAAATGGCGGTTTATTTATCCTGAAGGCTGGTCCGGGCTCCTGTCCGCCTCGCACCTGCTCGGAGGCCGTTGCAGGCTCAGTCCGCTGTGTTCAATGCCTGCTCCTCACCCCACTTATGGATCCTCCAAGGTCCCGGTTGCCTGTGTCATCTACCACCCACCTGCCTACTCTGGGTGTGTGGCAGGCTCTGATTTGTCAGTCCGCCATCCCATTCTAACGCCACGTGGAAGCCCCCAGGTGTCCTCCTGAACCTGGTGGCCAGTGAGAGCCATCTCGTGCGGCGATTAATCCAAGACCCTTCTAAAGTCAGGCAGGCTCTACGAAGAACAATGAGCAAAAGCCCGCTTGGGCTGCTGGTTGGATTGGCCTCCTTCCAGTTTGCCGAGAGGCTGCTGTTCATATAATCGCTTTGCATTGTGGCAGTATAATCAGGTTGACAAAAGTGGACAAGATTTTTGGAGGCAATGAAGCACACTAATTCATTTTAAAATGCTGAACAGGTGCAACTGGGACACATTGAAGGTGGTCATTAGGCAAAAGTCGCTCAGAGGAAGGCGGGCTGACATCTGTACCCATTATTAGAGACACAATGAGCAGGATCTTCCCCTGGATGGGGCAGCCCTCCGCAAGAACCTCCTGATTTAGGACTTTCACTGCTTAGGGTAATTAGCATTTGAAGGAGGAGGATGCTGAATTCATCTTTTCTTTTCTTTTTTCCTGGGGGTGGGTAAAAGTGGAGTCTGATTTAATTAAGAAAGGCAGTAACTCCAGGCACCCACCTAATCAAATGTTAGCTACAGCAGAACAAGAACAGTCTAATGAGGTCTTTGTGATTTAAATCTGACTAAGAGTGGTTGCCTACTAGTCTTTTGGTTTCCAGGAGCTCCTTTGTTCTCCATTTTTTTGGTCCCTTAAATTGTCCCCATCATATAGACTAGCTTATCACCAGGGACATTTGCTTACCATGGAGCCAAGCTGCTCCAGGTTCCGATGGAAAGACGATGAGCACGGAGGGACTGTAAAATCTGGTAGTTTGACATCAGGTGTCGGGGTGTGGAAGGCTGCACTGATAGACGTTTTTTCTTTTTTTTAAAGATATATTTATTTGTGTGTGTGAGAGAGAGAGAGAGCAGGGGGAGGGGCAGAGGGAGAGAGAGACAAGCAGACTTCCCACTGAGCACAGAGCCCAACGCGGGGCTCCATCCCAGGACCCTGAGATCATGACCTGAGCTGAAATCAAGAGTCAGACACTTAACTGACTGAGCCCCCCAGGTGCCCCTGCACTGATAGACATTTAAGTGAAAAAAAGCTTTGGCTTTTGAATGAGCGGCTCGGACATATTCTTTAAAAGATGGAATTGTGTAGAAGGAAGAAGCAAAGGCATGATTTTTAGGATGAGTCAGTTCTAGATTGAAGTCCCAGTTTTGCTGCCAACATGTAAGGTTGCTCACGGAGTCTGGGTGATTCAGCGTCCCTTCGGATGGCTCTGTCCCAGCAGCTGGGGACGCCGAGGAGGAACGGAGACATGGCGGTGCTCGGACAGCAGGGGGCCCTGTGTGGGGGGCAGTGCCAGGGCTCGCACCTCCTGACCGACGGCGGGCGCGGGGGGGGGGGGGGGCTTCTAGCTGTACACCTGCAGGGTCCCAAACACCCAGCAGCTTCTGCTCCGAAACATTTGCTGAATGACGGACTAACTGCCAGAGAGTCACACTGAACAGCGCACTTAGAATTCTGCCAGATGCCTTCTGCTCCCCCAAAATTATTGCTCCAAGGTCCATGATTCCATGATTTAAGGAGGTTCTGGAGTAACATCTCAACCCTCCCCCACATACGTCTTTTGAGTTCTGATAAATATATTTTCATTAAAATATGTAAATGCTTTTTTATTTTATTATGTAAAGATTCGTTCATTTATTCAAAATAGTTTTGAATATCATATTTTCAAAACAACTGAGTATATGCCATCAAAAACTGTACTGAGGGATTCAAGAGTGAGACAGAGCCGGAGAGAGCATCCAGGTAGAAGCTGCAGTCTCTCTATAATGTAATTTTGGAGGTGACCTGCCATCACCTCTGCTGATGCTTGGGGCCACACAGACCAGCTCTGGCACGATGTGGGAGGAGACCGCACACGGCTGTGAATTCAGGGAAGTGGACCATTACTGGGGACTGTCTTGGGAGCTGGCTACCGCACTATCAATGTTACCTGCTTTCATCCCCAGAGTATTCCAGCCATGGCATAAAAACCTAAGAATCTGCAGACATTGCTGCTATGAACATTGGGGTGCATATGGCCCTTCTTTTCACTACATCTGTGTCTTTGGGGTAAATACCCAGTAGTACAATTGCTGGGTCATAGGGTAGCTCTATTTTTAAATTTTTGAAGAACCTCCACACTGTTTTCCAAAGTGGCTGTACCAACTGCATTCCCACCAACAGTGTAAGAGGGCTCCCCTTTCTCCACAACCTCTCCAACATTTGTTGTTTCTTGCCTTGTCAATTTTCGTCATTCTAACTGGTGTGAGGTGGTATCTCAATGTGGATTTGATTTGATGGCTAATGATGATGAACATTTTTTCATGTGTCTGTTAGCCATTTGTGTGTCTTTTTTGAAAAGTGTCTGTTCATGTCTAGCCAAACTGTGGAAAGAACCGAGATGCCCTTCAACAGATGAATGGATAAAGAAGATGTGGTCCATATATACAATGGAATATTACTCAGCCATCAGAAAGGATGAATACCCAACTTTTACATCAACATGGATGGAACTGGAAGAGATTATACTAAGTGAAATAAGTCAAGCAGAGAAAGTCAATTATCATATGGTTTCACTTATTTGTGGAACATAATGAATAGCATGGAGGACATTAGGAGAAGGAAGGGAAAAATAAAGGGGAGGAAATCGGAGGGGGAGATGAACCACGAGAGACTATGGATTCTGAGAAACAAACTGAGGGTTCTAGAGGGGAGGGGGGTGGGGGGATGGGTCAGCCTGGTGATGGGCATTAAGGAGGGCACGTACTGCATGGAGCACTGGGTGTTATACGCAAATAATGAATCATGGAACACTACATCAAAAACTAATGATGTGCTATATGGTGACTAACATAATAAAAAAATAAAATAAAATAAACCTCAACAAAACAAAACAAAACAAAACAAAACCTAAGAATCTGGTATGAATTGTACCGAGATGGATTCCATAACATCTGGGCATTTCTCGCTCTGAGAGGTACGTGACGTCACGCCCCTCAGGATGGCTGGGCAGAGGTGAATAAAGCAGAACCAGATACGGTGTCATAAACACCCCCAGAGAGGGCTCTGCATCACTTCCACCTTCAAATGCAAAATAGTAGTGAAGATGAATGATGTGATGATACACAAGGATCCTGTTTGCACACTCAAGTCCCCAGTGGAAACAAAACTAAACAATGTAATCTGTTGTGCATAAAATGATGCTTCTGAAAAACAGCCCCAAGCCAGAAACTTACATTTAGAATTTTTTTAAATTTAATGTAGTGTTTTAAGAATACTTAAGGTGTTAAGATGATTCGAAAACCAAAACCATGTCAATATACAATGAGGGCCTAGTTCCACACTTGTTGGTAATGGCTCTGTTCTCTCTCACTACCTTCGACATTTTTATTAGTGTCTTACTTGAGATCTGGTGTTTCTTAATGAGAGTACAAAAAATGTATGCACCATTATGTTATCCTTTCTTAAACAAAAGCAGCATACTTTAACCCTTATTCTGCTTCTCCCTTTAAAATATTTTAATGAGATGTAACACATCAGTACTATGCACAAATCTTCGGTATACAAATGAATGAACTTTATATAATTACACCTATTTAGCCACCATACAGATTGATTGTAGATATTTCCAACATTTTAAAAGGCTCCTTTGTGCCTTCCTGCAAGGAAAATTTGAGAAAAGCAATGCCTAGAAAAGCAATGTATAGATCAGGGACGTGTAACTAAGTGAGGCTCGGTGGGGCTCAGGACCCATGCTTGCTGAGACTTAGTTCGTGTTGTCTTTGGCAGACATAACCAAGAGCAGACTATGATAATACTGATTTCACTCATTACTACGTGCCGGGCCCTACTTTACCTGTTTTCTGCATCTTAACTCACTTACCCCTTACAGAAGTACTAAGAGGTAGTATTGTTAATCTCCCAATTTTATCAATAAGGAGACTGACAGACTGAAGGATTGATTCCATTGTCCAGGCTTAATAGACTGTGGACTGCATTGCAAATGTGGGCACTCCGTCTCCGGGCCCTGGGTGCTCTGCACACGGGTGTTCCTCCCAGGACGCCACCAGGCCCGCTAACTGCTAGGCCTTCACTGGTGGCCACGCGGGTGTGCCAAGCACTGGGCTATGCCCCGGATGTCATGGTTCCTTTTTCTCTCTTTTTATTTGTTTGCCATCATTTATTTATTGTCATGCGGGGAAAATAACTGTATTGATTTCCTTATATTGCTGAGCTTTTCAAATGTAATCCTTTCTTTCATCAATGGCTGGAGGATTTATTCAGAATTTTAAGAGGCAACATGATTATTTCATGATTTCCTACAGGACAGTGGAGTTTATATGGCATTTTCTCGAAGCAAGATCATGTGATCATCATCTCATGTCTATGAATTACATACTATCCAGGTTTTATAGATGAAACATTGAGTGTCTGGAACGAAGTGACTTGTCTGGCTAAACGGGACAGTTACCACTGAGCACGGGTCCCTCAATGGCAAGTCAGTGTGTCCCTGGCTACGAGAGGCTCTCTGGTTTCGAGGTTTACAATGGTTTCCAACAGTGTCCTCTTTCACTAACTAGACTTAAGGTGCAGAAATCATTTTTTTTTTTTTCCACTAATATGGTTTCCTTTTCTACCCATATTCCAGCGACACTTTCTCTTTGGTTTAGATGTATAAATGTTCATTTCTCATAAAGTGTACCTACGACTCAGAATTATAAATGATGAATATTTCAGTGTAATTTGGGCAGGAAGTAGAAAGGAAGAGAGACTTTTTATGATATAATTACATTTCTGATAAATGTAGATTTTAGTAATCATCCTCTAAATTTGAAGGCTTCATCTCTCTCAGCTTGAATTATTTATTCCCTTTGAGGTCATCTTCGACATTGTAAGTGACCAGCCTCTTAAATGAAAAATGCATGTAGATTTGAGCAGGAAATACTATTTAATAATGCATTCCCCCACCGTGACCGCTTCATTCAATTATCACACATCGGTAGCCGAAATGCAGTGTGTTCCTTTAACTAGCCACCGATGCTTTGCAGAACCTTTTGCGTTATCCGTGTTTACTTCCCGTGTGAAATCACAGCATTGCTGTTGCTGAAGGGGCTCCAATATTACCAGGTTGAAATTGTCCATTTTCTTGGTGTAGGACTGAAGCCACGAGGGATGTTCTCGACTCTGGACCATCAAGAAGCTTGTTCACTGAGAGGCACATCGGTGGTCAGGAACTGTTGCTGTCCACCCCCGCCCACCACCACCTTCAGTACCGACTTGGACTCATTTAACCTCTCAACTGTTTTGCTGCTATAAACTGAGGGAATTGCTCTAGCATGGACTTGTTTAGAACAGGGGGTGAGGAAGGGCTGCCTGGCCATGGGGCTAGGGCTACACAAGCCGCCCCCACCTCGCCCCAGCGCGTCATAAAGAGAAAGCATGTAACTGCCAAAATCAGCCAAAAAATCAGTCAAATTTATTGTCAACCCCCAAACTCATCTCTAAATGTCACATGATGGATGTGACTTCCTTAGCAGTGCCCCCTGATGACAGCAGGTCTATCTACTGTAGCCAGCCGCCGCCAACATTTAAAATGCCATGTGTTAGAAGCTGAGCTCCAGAAAAATACGCGCATTAAAGGGTGTGTGTTCTCTGGGAAGCAGAATATGAGAGAAAGATCAGTATTTAAATCTTTTTTTTTTAAAAAGTAGAATTGTCCTAAATAGAGTAGCGTTGGTGGGGCTCTGGAGTCAGAGGCTGGATCTTCGCCTGGAGTTCCCTTCGTTAACCTGGAGACCGAACGGCTGTGAGCCCCACTTCCTGGAAGGATGGAGACTCTGTAAGCAGCTAAGCCATGGTTTCTATGAAGGACCACAGTCTTAGACGTTGGCTTGGCACACAACACTCCTCCATACTATAATAACGTTTGTCAATAGCTTTGTGGACCATCATCCGTTAAGGTTGGATGGGATATTATTTTGTGGGCCCCAACCCTCATGACCCTGGTATGAGAGGCTGGCATGGTGTTCGCGGCCACCAAGGAGTTCTAGAGACACTTGGCACATCCGTACACCATGCCCCATTCTGACAGCTCGAGGTTTCCTGTCCCCTGTTTGTTTTCCCTCATTCCCACGATGAACCTGCCACCCACGGTGGTGCGGCTCGCTGTTCAGCCATCTTAAACAAATATTTCCTTAAACCTCGGCATGTGGTATTCCAACCCTGACCCCCTTAGAATAGGTACCAGAAGCCGCTGCAGCATGTCTGGGCTATATGTCTTCAAGGGGATCAGCCCTTAGATTGCAGACTTCTCCTGTGGGGTGGTGAGTATGCACGGGACAGCCTCTAAGAGCTGCTTTTGCTCTAGGCTGTACTGTGACTCGAGGAGAAACACACCCCTTCCCCTTAATTTGGATGAATTTGAAATGATTTGCCCTCTCAATGCATTTATTATACTTATAGAAAATATTTTATGTCTTTATTTCGTGACTGAATTGTTTTGTGTCTGGTTTAATTTGAGAAGCTCCATATGTATGCAAGGACAGGTTCTGCTTTTCAAATGTAATTCTAGTAAAAGGGGAAAAAAACCTCTATATGTTATGGAAGTCCTCTGTTTGGATCTAGCTCTAGAACTCAGAAGCCCTGTCACTTTGGTTAAGTTACTTCTTAGAGGCTCAATTTCCACTTTGTGAAATAGCGTCCTCCCCTAGGTCCGAGGGAACATGAAGGAACACTACCGCCTTGACCCGAGCAGAGCCCGTGAGGGACACAGCGTTGCCGAGTTCGGACGCAGGCGGGCAATGACGGAAAGCAGTATCGCAGGGACACCCTATAACCTGGCCTGGGGTCTTCAGCTTGTGCAAGGTCCGCGTCGGGCTAGCAACAGAGAGAAACGCTAGTTCACAGGCATGGGAAGCTAACCCCAGGGACCCGCCCTTTTATAAAACAATACTGGTCAAAGAGAAAGAAGAATGGATTTCTAGACAATCAGTGACAGCTGGATAATGTCAAAAAAGTTTCTTTACCTCTCTATTCCAAAATTTCTGAACTCTGCAATGAGAAGATCAAGCCCCTCCCTGCGCCCCACAGTCTCTGTGTATGCTCTTAGCGCAGTTTAAAAAACGTGAAAATGCTTTGTATGGTAAAGTACTGTCCACGACTTAGCCATTGAACTAGTCCTCACTGAAATTTTAACCGATACAGAAATTTCCTATTATTTGTGACTATCATGTCAGTACGGAAATGGTTAATATTTTTAAGGACAAAGCTTGTTATATTTTTGATCTATTTTCAGTGGGTGGAAGTTTTCAGTATGTATATTCATTCAGTGTTAAAGTCATTAAATATTTTTAGTATATCGTTATTGTATTTAATTAGATGCATGGTAAAGGTGGTAGGTAGAATTCCAAGATGATCCTCAGGATTCCTGCCCCATGTGTATGAATACCTTCTTCTAGTTATTCAATTAAACTCTAATCCACCTGCTGCAGTGAAAGAGTTGTGCAGGTGCATAGCTTCCAAATCAGTTGACCTTAACACGAGGACATTGTCCTTGGTGGGCCTGACTTAATCAAGGGATGGGCAGGGCTCTTCTGGGCAAGAGAGATTTGAAGAGTGAGGGTAATTCAATACATGGGAGGGTCTCTGGATGGGGGTGGGTACTGTTGAGGGACCCCAAGATGACAGCCAGCAAGGAAGTGGGGGCCTCAGACCTCTATCCACAAGGGTAAGAATTTGACCAACAAACCAAGTTAGCTTGGGGTGGATTCTTTCTGAGTGGAGACTACAGACAAAAACACAGCCCTGGGCAGAGCACCAAGCTACTCAGTATCTGGACTTCTGAGCCACAAAACCGCAAGCCAATACATGGATGTTTTTTTAAGCTCTGAATGTGTGATAATTTGTTACTCAATGATAGAATATAGTACAGTAAGAATCAATTTTCCAGAAATCTGTGAAATCTAGGGGTTGCTCTTAAATATATAGCATGTTGTCACCATAGATGCTTTTGTTCCTCAGTCTGTATGGAGAGTGAACTCCTTTCAGAAGAAAGGGCATAGAAACAAGGACACTTCATCTTCTCAACTGTAGAGTTAAGAAGTTTTTGAACAGAGAGGTAAAAAAACTTTTTTTGACATTACCCAGAAGTCAGTGATTGTCTAGAAATCAATTCTTCTTTCTCTTTGACCAAAATTTTTTGTAAGAGGGCAGATTCCTGGAGTTAGCTTCTATTATATTTAGAAATTATAAAGAAGTTATACATTATCTCTTAACATAGTTATAAGAAAATATAGATGGTACATCTGTAGATTAATGAAGCTCTTTAGACTCCTATTCAATCTCCCATTCCTACTTATAAACTGGTGTCATAGTGAGTGAAAAATATAAGACAGCTTGAAGGTGTTTAGAGTTTATTTTAATTCTCCAGGTAGCATTAGTCTCATTATACATATTATCATCATTATTTATTTATTTATTTTTTAGTTTCTCCCATTATCAACATCCCCCACTAGAGGGTACATTTGTTACTACTGAGGAATCCACATCGACACATGGCAATCACCCAAAGTCCATAGTTGACATTACAGTTCTCTCTTGGTGTTGTCCACTCTATGAGTTTTGACAAATGTGCAACAACATATATCCATAATTATGGTGTCAGGCAGAGTATTTCAATTCTGTAAAAGTCCTCTGTGCCTTACCTATCCATCCCTCCCTCTCCACTAAACCCTGACATCCACTGATCTCCTACTGTCTCCATAGTTTTGCCTTTTCCAGAATGTCATACAGTTGGAATTACAGTATGCGGCCTTTTCAGATCAGCTTCTTTCCCTTAGGAATACACATTGGAGTTTCCTCCATGACTTTTTGTGCTTGGCAGGTCATTGTTTTTTAGCATCAATGATACTCCATTGCCTGGATGGACCACAGTTTATCCATTCACCTACTAAAGGACATAATGGTTTCTTCCAAGTTTTGAAATTAGGAATAGAGTCTCTATAAATATCTGTGTACAGGTTTCATAAGATTCCAGTTCACTTGGGTAAATATCAAGGAGTGTGATTGCTGTACCATATGGTACGAGCATGTTTAGTTTTATAGGACACCGCCAAACTGTCTTCCAAAATGCCTGAACCACTTTACATTCCCACCAGCAAGGAATGAGGGTCCCTGCTGCTCCATGTCCTTCCCAGCTTTGGGTGTTGTCAGTGGTCTGGATTTGGGCCATTCTGATAGGTTTGTAATAGCATCTCATTGTTGTTTTAATTTGCATTTCCCTGGTGGTATATGACGTGGAGCATCTTTTCATGTCTGTATTTGCCGTCTGCGTATCTTTGTGAGGTGTCCATTCTTTAATCAGGTGTTCATTGTCTTATTGTTGAGTTTTAAGAGTTCTTTGTATATTTTGGGCACCTGGGTGGCTCAGTTGGTTAGGCGACTGCCTTTGGCTCAGGTCATGATCCTAGAGTCCCGGGATCGAGTCCCGCATCGGGCTCCCTGCTCAGCAGGGAGTCTGCTTCTCCCTCTGACCCTCCACCCTCTCATGCTCTCTCTCTGTCATTCTCTCTCTCTCAATAAATAAATATCTTAAAAAAAAAAAGTTCTTTGTATATTTTGAATGATAGTCCTTTATTAGATGTGTTTTTTGCAAATATTTTTCCCAGTCTGTGGCTTGTATCCTCATGCTCTTGACCTGTGTTTCATAGAACAGAGGTGGTCAATTTCAATAAAGTGCACTTTACCAATTTATTTTTCTGTCCATTTCTGAGACAGGGGCTTTCAAGTCTCCAGCAGTGATGGTGGATTCCTCTGTTTCTCCTTCCAGTTTTATCAGCTTCTGCCTCCTGTGCTTTGATGCTCTGTTGTCAGGTGCATTAGGATTGTTACGTCTTCTTGGAGAACTGACCCTCTGTCATTGTGCAATGCCTTTCCTTATTCCTGATACCTTTCCTTACTTTGAAGTCTGTTCCATCGAAAATGACTATAATCAGTACTGCTTTTTAAACATGGTATATCTGTCTCCATCCACTTTCTTTTTATGTGCCCTTATACTCCAAGTGGGTTTCTTGTACATCACACAGAGTTGGGTCTTGTTTTTGGATCCACTCTGACAATCTCTCTTTGAATTGGTGCATTTAGACCACTGACGTTCAAAGTGGTTACTGACATAGTAGGATCAATATCTACCATATTCCTTAATGTTTTCTGTTTGTTTTCCTTGTTCTTTGTTCCTATTTTGTCTTCCATTCATTTTCTGTCTTTTGTGGTTTTAATTGAGCTTTTTATATGATTTCATTTTCTTTCCCTTCTTAGTATATCATTTATACTTTCCCCCCCTTTTTAGTGGTTGTCCTAGAATTTGCAATATACATTACAGCTAATCCAAGTCCACCTTTAAATATAGCTGACCACTTCATGGGTAGTGTGAGTATCTTATGATAACAAAATAATCCTGATTTCTCCCTCCTTCCCCCGTGTCATGCTGCCATTCATTTCACTTATACGTGAGCGTACATATACACATACATAATTAATACATCGCTGCCATTATTATTTTGACAAGCCATTATTTGTTAGGTAATGAGAAATAGGAAAACAAAAGTTCATTCCTTCTCCGGTGCTCTCCGAGGGAATCTTTTCTGATATTCACTGTGAAGACCTGGTAGAACTCTGGGGGATGGAAGCGACAATATCCACACCCTGTAAGACTGCATCTCTCTGGACTGTCTCCCTCTCACTGTTGCCCACTCTGACTTCCGGCCACTTGTTGATCATAGTTCAACCTGACACGGCTTCCTCGGAGGTTCCCACGTGTGGCCTTCTTCTCAGATAAATTGTCATTCTCTGTATCCACCTCTCTGTCTCTAACTTTGGGGGCCATGATCTGCCCTGTGACCTCACTTCTCTGAAGGATCTAGGAAGAGTTGTTGATTTTTCAGTATGTTCTGATTTTTACTTGTTAGGACAGAGTGGTTGCTTCTAAGCTCCTAGTGGTAGACTGGAAACCAGAAGGGCATGTTATTTTTAATATAAAAGGAAAGCAAATGTTGATAATACAAACTGTGGAGAAAATTGCCATGGTCTTTTGTCAATGGGCTTATTTCCCTCAACTGTCCTTGCTCCTGTCCTGGTGGCTTCGTGTAGCTTAATCTGAAATCTTTCAGTTAACTCGTCATCCTTGATCAGCAGTAATGACTGAGGTACCACCTGGGTTAATATTTTGGCTTGTTTTTTTGATAATTTGTAAGCCTGTGGGTGTGAATGACGCTTGCTGCTGAATGGCTGTTTTTTTTGGTCTCTTTTTCTAAATTTAAGCATACAAGTAGAAACTTCATCCTGCAAGGCTGGGGAGCAAAGCATCTCTTTCCCTCACAACAGGAGTTGGAAGACATACTTGAGCCCAACTGGCAGCGACAAGGAAACATAGTGGAATCCGCTGTTGAGTGGTTTCAGATAAAAACCTCCATGGCCATTCCTGATGACTGTAACTCCTGATTCTCAGAGTGGAAGCTGCCAAGTATTTGGTGCCTTTGCTTGGACACGTGGATGTTTTGTGTTAAAGTCAGGGAATATATTACTGAATTGGTGATCATGCTGATGTAGGGGACCCACTTCCTTTACTGGTAATGTACTATGACTCATGTCAGCGAGAAATCAGCCTCATGATGCCAGGATTCTGTGAAAACAGCTGCTGACTTTATTTTACTATCCTTTTATATATAATCTTTACATATTCTATTTTTATTTATTTATTTTTAAAGATTTTATTTGTTTATTTGACAGAGAGAGAGAGAGCACAAGCAGGGGGAGAGGTAGAGGGAGAGGGAGAAGCAGGCTCCTCGCTAAGCAGGGAGCCTGATGCGGGTCTTGATCCCAGGACCCTGAGATCATGACCTGAACTGAAGGCAGACACTTAAGCAACTGAACCACTCAGGTGCTCCATCTTTACATATTTTAGTTCATTTATTTTTTGTAAATAGCTTTGTTACTTTTCTAAAAGAGGGACATGCCCATAGTAAAGAACTCACCAGATTAGAACCATAAAATGGAAAGAATAATCTGATGTCATAAGAAAACCAAAGTAAACATTTTAGTGAGTCTCTTTCCAGACATGGTTCTATATTTTTATAGACATTTTAGATTATATTTATATTACTTTTTATAAATGGGTTCAGGCTCTGTGGGCTGTTTTATAATCTACTGTCTCACTGAAAAGTATCAGGAGGTTTTCAGTTTCACCAAATACAGAACTTCGTTACTGATTTTAATAACAGCATTGTGTGGGTAATTTATATTTTACTTAAATCAATTTACTATTAATAGATATTTTTTTCTAATTTTTCACCATTATAAAGAATGCTTTAATGCCTGTATTTTTTGGCATGTAAGTTTGTTCTTGTATTGATACAATATGTAAATTGTATTAGTTAAGTCGAGGAAATATGGCCCAGGTTTTTGTGTGCAATAATAAAATGTTAGAAATATATGAAAATGATTTGTTGCCAGTATCTGAACCTGCATGATTCCATGGGAATCTAAACATTTTATTCTAACTTGACTTACGCATGAGTCTTTGCAAGAGCTATTAAGTATATACAGAGGTTTTTAGCAGACTCCCGCTGAGCAGGGAGCCCGCTATGGGACTCGATCCCAGGCAGATGCTTAACCAACTGAGGTACCCAGGCACCCCCATACAGAGGTTTTTGTGGGAATTTTCAGGTTCTAGCTCTGGGGAGTGTCCTTTTAGGGCAAAACCTAGAGACTGTTCTGTACTCTGTAGAATCTGGTCTCTAGGTTATTTTACCGACTTGCCATCCAACTTTCCTGTATGCTAGGAATGCGTGGCAAGTAGAACCTGATTCACCCAGAAGGTAATCTCTGAAGGAATCTTACTGCACTAAGGCCAACATCTTGCTTCCATCTACTGTGTGTCGAAATAGAACGCTAATGGCTATCCCTGAATCTTCCCTCATCTCAGGCTGTTTTTCTTTTCTCTCTTTTCCACTTTATTCCCATATTATAGAGAGATCTACTCCTCATTCCAACTCAGGTCTCCCTGACAGCTTTAGCTTTTTGTATGTTTGTTGTTGTTAATTCTGAGTGGTTTTGAATTTATTTGGGGGGAAAACCTCTCTCTTACACACACGTCATATATGCATGATATATGTACATTGTTACAATGAATTTTTTTCCTGTCAATGAATTGTAATTCCAAGTTATTGTTTTTTCTTGTTTGGCAATATATGCATGCAGCCTCATTGAAATGTTAGTTCTTACAGAGATCCCGAATACGAAAATCGCCAGAGTTTTATAGGAGCTCCCACTGTTTGGGATCCTTAACTTGATGTTTCTTCACTTATCTCTCCATCAGGTCATGTCTTTTGTGTGACCTTACCTCTCTGCCTTCCTTCCTCATCTCTAAAATTAGGACGAATAGTACTCAGCTCACCAGGTGGCTATGGGAAGCATATATATGAGAGGACATACAGCTAATGCAGGTGCATGGTTGGTGCTAAGTGGTAACTTAGGAACTAATTTTTCTTATATTTATCAAGATTTCATTTTTGATAACAGCCATCCTCCTGCCTTGTATGTTAAGAAATAAAGTTCAGAAATTCTTCCTTTTCTTAGAAAATCTTCAGTGACTTCTGTAGAAGACATGATCTTTTGCCTATCCACTAGCACTTTCCTCTTTTTTCTTAAGAAAACCCTGATTTTGTGCAGAGGATTTGAGCCTTCCCTCTCACTAGGAGAAAACCAGTAATCATGGAGGCTAATCACACTAAAGCCTTCTCTTGAGTGACTGGCTAATAAGGACAGGGGACTTCATTCCATCCTAGTTGTGGGGACAGGGGGAGGGATGTCAGTGTGGATTCTGAGAAGGACTTTCTTCCCTATAAACGGCATTATCCTTCTTCCTGCTTTAAATACACAGGTGCTGGGATTCTGTGCTGGGACCATGGCAGCCATTTTGCCTAAATGAGGCATCAAGGATTTAAAAAGTCAACACACTGCAGATGTCAGGGTGGAGAGAAGTTCCAGGTCCTTGATGAAACTCTCATGTTGCTGCAGCAAGCCTGGAAGTGACTACCTCAGATTTCTTAACATGTGATGTGAATAGATTGCTTTGTCCTGCAGCCACAGTCTTTGGGTGTATGTGTGACTTACAGCTGAGCACGTCCTAACTGGGAGCTTCCTATCCCTCCAGAGATAATGTTCAGTTTTCTTGTTTGTCAACCGTCTCCAAGTCCATACTGAGATGCAGCCTCCTCACCACCTCTCATCTGCCTGAATTCCCCCACTTACAGCTCTGCTGTTTGTGAACCACACACAGATCTTTTGTGTCTCCGTCTCTGCACCTCCTGTTCCCTTGGTCTGGAATTCTTGAATTCTCTTAGGCTTCTTTAATGGGACACGGTCTTATTCACCCTCTATAAACCACTAACCTATATTCCATAAACACACAGAGACACACAGGATCATGCAGAACAACACTTTTCTGGACTTGACTCCCTGAAAAGTTACAAGTATTTTTTAAAACCGGAGTCTTATAAACTCCAGTAACTACACATCTTGTTGAAATATGTATCAATAACCCCAACACCCTAGTCCTATGGAATGTATTTACAGTGTTGCCTGAATACAATATTTTGACACTTAATATAATTTTGTTTCCTCTTGGATGCTTATATCTTACTCTTCAACACCATTTCAGGGTCCTGCAGTGGAAGCATGTTTGTATTTCCGTGGCGTCCTTGGTAACAGAGGCGCTGATCCCCTGCTTGTCCCGTTCTCATCCCAACTGTAACGTCTCTCTCTTGCCTTCTGTGGTTGCCTCCTGACCTGTCCATGCTTCTTTTCTGGCCTCTTTTGGCTCTCAGCATCTAGAAGGTTCTTGTTCAAACACAACTCACATAATGCCCTTGCTTGATTCAAAACTTCCTTGTGACCCACCGTCACCTTTGGTATTGGGTCACACTCTGAGCAGAGATGGTTAAGCCTGCGGCGTCTTCCCCTGTCAGCCGCTCCAAAGCCGCTCAACCTTCCCTCTGTTTCCTCTGCTCCAGCCCCGCTGGTCGTGTTAGAGCTCTTTAACCCACCAAGTTCCACCCTGCCTCAGGGACTTTGCATAGCTTGCTTATGTGCTTGGCTCGGGTCCCTCAGCTGCCATCTCCTCCAAGGGATCCTGCCCAAATATCTAACTTAAATATCACCCCACTATGACCCACCAGGCCCCATCCTTCTGGGACCCACAGTCCCCTGCATCTTCTTCCAAGCCCTATCACCAACCTACACTATGCTACTATGTGTTCATTCGCTCGGAATACAAACTCGGGGGTGGAGGGGACTTGTCAGTTTTGCTCAGTGTTGTATCCCCAGGGGTCTGGCATAGAGTACACCCTTAGTAAGTATTTTCTGATCAATCAATAAATGCATTAATGGATTCTTGAAAAAAATGAAGTCACATATTTTTGAATGCAACTCAATATATACATTTTAAACATGTGAGATACACACACACACACACACACCCACATATATAAATGGGGAGAGCTCATTCTGAGTCTTTTCCTTAGAAATTTCAGAAACAGAATGATTTCTCTAGAAGAGAGCAATTGGCAGGATGGCAGTAGGCTGGTGAACTTTTATGCCTGCTTTCACTCTATAAACGTTTCCAGAGAGCCTGCATTATGATGGACGGTTGTGCCAATCTCTGAGGATATAAATGAGAATGAGGTGTCTTCCCCAGTCTAGTGGGATTTAGAAAATCCAGTGGTGATACATAGGATCAGTGTTGTGTTGGAAGCATGCACGTTATTGGTCCAAAGCAAATTTAATGGCTAACTTTTAGGAAGAACATTTGATGCCAGGCTCAGTTTTTAATAAATGACAAAGAAAAACTGAAAATATCCTAAATTCCCGCTCATTTTAAAACACCGTTCTTTAATGTCCAGATAATGTGTGATAATCGGTTTATGGCAACTTCAAAGCCATCCGAGCCCAAGCTTTCCATGCTGCCTCCCTCCCTGAATGACAGTAGCGTTGCTGAGGGACTGAGAGGGATAATGAGAAATAGAATACAGCCTGACCTTACTGTGGAGAATAAACATCTTCCAGTAGTGTTAAGTGGATGCTAAATATATAAAGTTAATTATTTCCTGAACTGGTGTCCTTCAGAGATTAAATTGTAGTTTATCTCCTGCCCACTCGCTGTTGCAGCAAGAATTCTCCAAGCAACCCGATCTAAGAGCAGTAGCCATGGTAGAGAGTATTCTTGCCATGATAGTCCTTGA
Source organism: Halichoerus grypus (assembly GCF_964656455.1). NCBI lineage: Eukaryota > Metazoa > Chordata > Mammalia > Carnivora > Phocidae > Halichoerus > Halichoerus grypus. The sequence goes on from NC_135721.1 coordinate 2,936,453, forward strand.
ATATCTTTTGGGGGGACTTGAATTATGTTGCTGATTATTTCAAGTGTCCACTTTCCTTTGCTGGCGTTGACCTGATTAATGTATGGTTCTTCACTCTAACATCTCAGCTGGGGTCTTTCAGAGCAGGAAACCCTGGTCCGTGGTAGGCAGAGCTGAAATGTTTATACCGTGGGAAGGGATAGTCGTGCAGTGTTTATCTGGCCCAGAGAGTTGCCTGAAGCCGGGCTTCCCTGTGTTCAGGTTTATTTCCTGGAGCTGCTGACTGAGGTGGGACCCTAACCAGAGTCATTAAAGTGAGTTCTGGATCTCTGTATGGGAACAACTAGATTGCTTCTCCAAGTCTGATGGCTATCAAGAGGGAGAGGAAATACAAAGAGAGGAAATTAATTCACACACTAATGAATTTTTAAATTAGTATTTAAAAATCCAAACTTCAGCAGTGTATTTCCCTGTAGGGAATGGTATAGAATGATCCAGGTTATTAGGGGGAGTGAAGCTATTAAAACAAACTTATGGATATAATGCAATAGAAAATGTTTGAAGGTCAATGGTGGCCATCAAACTCAGGGTATGAAGCCATTAAGAGGAAATAGAGGTTTGCTATTGCTGTTTTTCTCTGAAAAGAAATAGGAACGATCACTAAATTTAAAGTTAAGGATTACGTGATAGAATAAAGACATATCCCTGAAAGGGCATTAAAATGTTCTTGAATATAAATTAGCCATTATTAATATTTTTAATTTGCTGTGTGTTATAAATCACACTTTTATTGCATAATTCCCCAATAAAACTGAAAAGTTAAGCTAATGTTTTCAGGATAATGATTACAGTTTTCTCTAGGTGTGATGATGATGATATACATACTAGGGCTTTAAAGGACTAACGAAGCCATGGTGTTGTCATCCATTCCTCTTTTATAGCTACGGCTACAAATGTCTGGTGTGCCAAAAACAGGAATGGAATTCTAAATACATGCATCCTAGTAACTATTTTGAATATTTCCTCTGGGAAGACTTTTTTTTTTTTAAAAATCTAGAAATGGAAATATCTGCATGTGTGTCCCTCCCAGATCTGAACTATCAAGCGTCAAGAATAAAGATAAATTTCAAACATGGAGGAGAAAAAACAACCACTTGGGAATCCCCCCTCAGCTATAATCGCAAAGGATCCCTATTGCCAAGAGGGTGGCCATGGTTTAACCGGGGTGCGTGCTGGTCATGGTCAACTGCTAGGCTAGGGACAAATCCTCAAAGATCCTTCAACCATTTCTGTTGTAATTATGTCATCACTGCTGATAACCTTTGAGCCTCAGAGAAGAAACTCTACATGCTTTTCCTGCTTTCAGTCTTTGTATTCTGGAATCTGTCCTGTATCCTGTTACCTACCCAATCTTCAAAAATACCATTTAAATGATGTTATTCTGCTGCTGAAAAGAAAAGCCATAGGCTATGTCTTAACATGTTTTTGCTCTTTTATTACTTTCTTCAGGTTGTGATAACAAAATACCAGAGACCGGGGAGTGTAAACAACAGAAATTTATTTTCTCAGTCCCGGAGGCCAGAAGTCTAAGATGGAAGTGTCAGCAGGGTTGGTATATCCTGAGTCCTCTTTTTGCCTGTAGACAGCCACAGGGTCATCCCTCTGTGTGCGTCTGTGTCCTCTGCTCATAAGGACACCAGTCCCATTGGATTAGGGCCCACCATATGACCTCATTCAATCTTAATTATCCTCTAAAAGCCCTTTGTCCCAATTGCATCACATTCTAAGGTCCTGGGGTCAGGGCTTCGGCATGAATCTGGAGGACACAGTTCAGTCCATACCACTCCTCATCTAAGTCTGCAACGATCTGACAGCGATATAAAATTATAATCTAAATACTGACTACTCCCTCATTGGTACAGTTGAAATCAGACTAAGTATGGAGACCTTCACTTCTCAGTTGAGAGCCTTTGGGGTATGATTCTGATATGCCCATTGGGTCCTCCTCCCTGCGTGTGTGGGTGCCCTCTGCCTCCCCCGCAGCTGTGGGCAGCAGGCTCTTCACGCCTCCTGGCATTGATCACACTGCAGCATGTTCTCCACATTCCTGTTCCTATATCACTAAGTACTACATATGGCAGGCCCCTCAATGATCAGGTTTTCTTTTCTTTTCTTTTTTTAAGATTTTATTTATTTATTTGAGAGAGAGGGTGAGAGAGAGAAAGAGAGCACAAGCAGGGGGACCAGCAGGCAGAGGGAGAAGCAGGCTCCCCAGTGAGCAGGGAGCCCAATGTGGGACTCGATCCCATGACCCTGGGATCATGACCTGAGCTGAAGGCAGACGCTTAACTGACTGAGCCACCCAGGCGCCCCTAATGATTGGATTTTTTCTTGCATTTGTTTTTTTCTGTATAACATGTAGCATAATGGCTTACATTCAAGTTATCAGTGAACTAAAATTAAGTCAAATGAATTATTCATTGCCTATCTTTTTTTTGTAGGACCTGAAGATTTGTGTAGAAGAGCAACCTTTGTAGACATTTTCATGCATGTCCTGTAACAGCTAAGTCTTATTTTAAGAAAAGGCATCATAAGCCCTGTTATCGGGCACTTCCTGTCCTACCACCCCCCACTCTGCAAGTTATCGCTGGTCCCCAGGTGCAGGACATTTTCAAGGCAAGAAACAACAAATGTTGGAGAGGATGTGGAGAAAGGGGAGCCCTCTTACACTGTTGGTGGGAATGCAGTTGGTACAGCCACTTTGGAAAACAGTGTGGAGGTTCCTCAAAAAGTTAAAAATAGAGCTACCCTATGACCCAACAATTGCACTACTGGGTATTTACCCCAAAGATACAGACATAGTGAAAAGAAGGGCCATATGCACCCCAATGTTCATAGCAGCAATGTCCACAATATCCAAACTGTGGAAAGAGCAGAGATGCCCTTCAACAGATGAATGGATAAAGAAGATGTGGTCCATATATACAATGGAATATTACTCAGCCATCAGAAAGGATGAATACCCAACTTGTACATCAACATGGATGGGACTGGAGGAGATTGTGTTAAGTGAAATAAGTCAAGCAGAGAAAGTCAATTATCATACGGTTTCACTTATCTGTAGAACATAAGGAATAGCATGGAGGACATTAGGAGAAGGAAGGGAAAAATGAAGGGGGGGAAATCGGAGGGGGAGACGGACCATGAGAGACTATGGACTCTGAGAAACAAACTGAGGGTTTCAGAGGGGAGGGGGATGGGGGGATGGGTTAGCCTGGTGATGGGTATTAAGGAAGGCACGTACTGCATGGAACACTGGGTGTTATATGAAAACAATGAATTGTGGATCATCACATCAAAAACTAATGATGTATTGTATGGTGATTAACATAACATAATAAAATTTTAAAAAAAGAAAAGACACCATATTTGTACGCAGTGGAATCACAGAACAAGTTTGATTTCTCCAGAAAAAAAAATTGCAGTTCGAGAGTCAAGAAAGGTATCTTTCATAAGGGGTTTATAGAGAATGTTTCTCTGCTCCCGAATTCTATATGGGGGCGTCCTAGCTAGCGGCTCTCTGCTTTTGCCACTGTGCCCCTCTGCTGTTGATGGAAGAATTAAATAAGCACTTTGTGTCAGGCTGAACTCTGAGGGCATGGGACGCCACTGGCCTCTCGGAAAGTCATCGCCAGCATGTCTGCAGAGTCAGAACACAGTTGGCCCCGTGCCATGAGCCCCGTGCCATGAGCCCCTAAGCCCCAACAGCCACACATTCCAAGTCAAGAGCATTACAGAGTCCCCACCTTAGTTCAACCCCTTACCTCTCGCCCACACTGCACAGCACCCCCCCACACACACATGTGTGCATGTACGCACGTGCTCTTCACTTTCTCTGCAGATGCCTTTGCTCTTCTCCGGCTGCAGTTTCTCCTTTACTCATGTGCTCAGCCCCACCTCCTCAGCTTCGTCCAAGAGGCCGCCGCGCTGGGTCACCACCAGGAGAACCCACAGGAAGAGGGGAGAGTCCGTGGAAGAGGGACACCTGCTGTCTTCAGAGCGCTGACCGGGATGAGGCGCACGCATCTCAGTGGCTCTCCCCCCACTGGGGAGACCCGTGTTGTCCGCTCAACTCTGCTCCTTGTCTTCGTATCAGTTTCTCCAGGAAGGAAGGATAGCTGATTTCAGTGAATAATGAACTATTTGTGCCACAGTTGGTTTCTGCCCCCAAGTACCTATGTGTACCCCCCCCCATACAAAACCCCTTTTTACTCTTCTTCCCGGGCGTTCCTGAAGGTTCCACGCAGGTGCGGGATACACACGCGAGAGCAGAATACCTGCAGGATGCGCCGTATTCTCACAGGCCTTTGTAGGGCTCCCTGACCCCCGCCACCTCTAAAACTAACGGACACATTGTCCACCTTCGTCGGGGTCCCGGGCACAGTGTCCGTTTGGGTCTGGCTGTGAGACCCGGTCCCCCGAGTCTGGAGGGCAGAAGGGGCAGAAACCATTCTCCCTTCTCCATCCGTGGTGGGAGGTGCTCCCTGCCAGCCCTCCACCTGGGATCCGCAGAGGAGCCATGAAGCTGGCAGCTTCCAGCAGTTTCTGGGCCTCTGGGTGGCAGGTTCAGTGGAGACCTTCAGAACCTCGGCTGCGTCAGTAACCCTTTAAGTCAAAGGTCTTGCTTCTCTAGACTTGCCTTTCCTCAGACTTTTCAGTTGTTATGTGAGCACTCACATGCCCCCCCTTCCTGCTCACAGGGTCTAGAATGGCGCTCCTGTTGACGCCACCAGGCACTTCTCTGACACGGATGCCGTGAGGCAGGCACGGTCCTCCCGGTGGTGCCGATCCTGCCTGTCATTGCCGCCCGGGGCTGTCTACCCGTGTCAACTGTGAGTTCTGGAAGGCGGGGGACTCTGTGCGTGTGATCACCGCCCTTCCTGTAGCTGACACAGGCCTGACCTAGGGGTGCCCAGGAACGATGACTCCATCACAACCACATGGCTTATGCATGCGGAGCCAAGTAAGAATCCAGGTCTATCTGACTCTAAAGTGTATTTATATTCCAAACTCACTACTTTCCATTAAAAATTAATTGCAAGGTTTTGTTGGAGGATAAGTCAGAAAAAAAATTGGGATAATCATTCTCTCATTCGTGGTGCAACTTGTAAGCCAATGCAGATCGCACAGTCATTTGGTAACGGCGTAGATAGAAGAACGTGGAGAACAAATCCAGCCAAACTCAGGGCATTCATCTCTGGGCGACTTTTGGTAGTGTTTCTTTAAACGTCTGTCTGTCTGCTCACCTCAGTGTCCCCACTTCTCCTTACAGCAGTGTTTTGTTTCATAAATCCCAAGTTTCCGAACGCTTCCTGGCCTTTCAGTGCATCCCTGGGCCCATGTGCGCGGAAAGGAGGCAGAGAGAGGTGGGGGCTCAACCCTGACGGTTTTCCCCGCAGAGCAGAGCCTCAGAGAAAGCCGTTCTCAGCACGGAAGCCTGTGACCTCCCCATGCCCACCTGCTACACACACTCTTGCCCCGAGTTGTGCACCCCAGGTCCTGGGTCCCCATCTAAACGTGGGATTTGCCCGAGCAGCTACGTTTCACTTCCTTATCCTGCTGGATTTTTCTAGACCCCATGCCTCTTGTCTTTATATGTTTGCAATTTCTTTCACAATGAATATAAGAAATCTCTTTTCAGTAAATTTGAGTGGGGTAATTTAACTCAATGACACTTAATCCATGTTTTAAAGGAATTAGAGCAAGAAAGGGCATAGAAAGACCATACCTCCCCGTGCACGTCAAAAATTCATTCTGACTTTGTAGATGAAGAATGGAAATCACCAATAAAACAGACCAGGCTTGATGCCAGGACAAATCTTTATGCTGACACCACTTCCCTTGAATTAAAATATTATCTTAAATTATTTATCCGGTTTTCCTTTTGGAAATTAATCTATGAGACAGCTTTTAAAACCTAGACAGCATGAAAACGAAATTCCTAAGAATATTAGAAATACTGAATACTTGCTATATCTTTACATCACTGTTATTGCTAATTCTTCCATTGTTAAAAGTTATAATTTTATTTGAATTATCCTATTCTAACATGGAAAACTCAACCAACAAAAGCTGTCTGGGGTAAAGAATTTGAGTCCATTAATATATTTAGATGCTACACAAATCTTAAAGTCTAAAATACTTTACATCGCTAAAATATTTCTTTTCTGTCCTTTCATGAGATAATTCCACCTACTGGGCATGAAGTCGGCAGAGCGATGCCTTTAACACAGCATCTTTGTTGCCCTAAGCACCTGTTCTGAAACCTCGGATGACGCCCTGTTTCTTACCATCATTCTGAATTCCTATGCTTATCATTGAAATCCTTCATAAACTGACTGTATCCTACTTAGGCATTGTCCTGCCATGTTGAGGTTCATGATTGTACCCTCCTACAAATGTGCGTCCCCACCTTCCCTTTCCATCCCGGGGCAGAGAGAACATTTTTCCTTGCAACATAGGTCTTTTTTCTCTTAGGTTCACTGGCCCATTCCAAACTGGCTACCCGAAGCTGCATTCTGGCCCTGAGAATTATTTAGTTTGATTGCGTACGTGTTTTGTATTGCTTCCTTGAGTTTGAGATCCTTGGAGTCTGGCAAGCTCTCTGGTACAACACAGGCCCGCTGCTCTCCATTGCCGTAAACATCATGCCCCTTCGCACATTGCTTGCGTACTCGGTCCTCTTGAAAGCGTTTGCTTTGGGTATTGATCTATAGCCTCTGAAACTTTTAAGGACCAGATGGAGACGTCCTCCGAGGAACCTTCCCTGATCCTTTGAAACCCTCATTCTGTCTTACCCCTTTCTCCTCTGCACCTCCATGTATGTTCTGTTTTGTTATGTGTTCAGTTATTCCATTCTTACTGAGTTGTGTGTGCAAGGGGAGCTGCCCCTTCACTTAGGCCTACATTCCACCTCCTCGTGGCTGTGACAGATCCCGGGGCTTTATCTGGGAGGGATGTTGATATCCTAATGGTGGGCTTCAAGAAGAAGGGTTGGAGATCGAGACCGGGCAGAATGGCAGCAGGACACATACGCACTCACAGGTCAGGCTTCTGCCCCCGGCTGTGGTCTGGTCTGAGCACAGAGGTCCAAGGACTTGGGGATTTAAGGACAAAGTGATCTTATATGAGAGACTTATCAGCAGGTGCCACCGTCTGGGTTGTCTCCAGAGTCAGGCGGGGCAGAGGTACGGCTGCAGGTATGTCGTCTTGTGTAGAACAGATCACAGGTAGAACATGGGGAAACCAGTAAAATTTACCCAATATCCTGAGCAGTAGGGCCTGGCAGGAGCTACATAGGCTCAGACCTTGGCTCAGCCTTTAGCCTAGTGGAACGAGTCAAAGATGGTTCTTAGAAACCACGGACAGGAGGATCATTACATGGGCTTAGGACATACACCTACCTGGTGTGCACCTGGTCCTCAGGCTCACTCGGGAACGACCTGCCACTATTTTCAGGGCATCGAAACCAATTACAGCCATCAGCACCTGCAGTGAGGGCTTGGTGCCTGTGCTAGCCCGCGGGGTCTCGGCTGAGAAAGAGGCTAGGCAGGGGCTAGAGGTTAGGTATCGTTTACAAGTTGGGCAGGCTGGGTGCTATGGTTCCTGAGAGACTGGAAATGGTAGAAGCTGGTAAGTTCATGGTTTACCGACCCGTGACCATTGGACCTAAAGCAGCCTTTGTTAATTGAATGCTTTAACTTTATCCGATTTTCTTTATCCAAATAAATTATTGGAATGCTGAAAATTCAGAGATTAAAAACTCTGAAAAACAAAACAAAGACATTTAAAAGTCCGCAAGTTAATATGGGAGATGGAGACGTGTAATAAATCACAGCCCAGCACAGGTTGAGATGCTCCTGATCCGCTAACTTCACAGAAGGAAGAAGGGCTGACCTCCACATGCACATGTGTGTGTCAGGGCGCGGGACCTCTCAGAGCCCACGCGTGTCCCGGAGGAGATGCCATGGCTTAGAAGCGTGGCAATGTCTGCCTCGTGTTTTGAAGTAAAAACAAGTGGTAACCAACCAGGCAGGTACCGAAGGGCAGAGGAAGGGGCCGCGCATGCTACTGGATCATCACATGCACACGCACAGGAGCCCAGAGGCGAGAAGGAAACCACCCAGGGCAGCTTGGTCTTGCTGGGAATCACGCAGCAGGTAATTCCTGCGGTTGCCGGAGGTAAATCGAGGCTCAGCAGGGCAGAGGCTTGGTCAGACCTGTGTTCCAGGAGGGGAGCCCCGGTGCTAGTGTGCAAGCTCGGTGCCCCAAGCCTACAGAAGAGATGCTGTATGAGCATGAATCACCTATGAAACCAAGTACAGATTTTCCAGATAAAAATCACTTGCAGCCCGTGTGGCTGGGAGGCTGGTGTGTGCAGTTTTCAACGTGGAGTCTGTGTCGTGGGGGCGACAGTGGGTGGCATCCACAGACCCGTCACCTCCTACTGTCCCATGCCCTCTACAGACCCGTCCCCTGTGGGACACCTCCCTGCAGACAAAAAGGAGGGTGGCCTGAAGGCGGGGGTGGGCGTCAGTCCTGCCTGCCGGCGGGGGATCTTCACCCGAGCCTGGCGAGCATTGAGGCATGACTCTGTGGACAGGAGAGACACAGAGGCCACAGCACGCGTCCTCCAGCCGCCTCCTCACATTGAGCCAAGCAGCATGGTGGAACCGCCTTCCTCGGTGCCTTTTCCAGCGAGGTGCTCGCTAAGAAGTCCTGTGGCACCCCCTCAAACGGCCCCGTGAGAGGGCCTGCGAGTGTTTGTCATCCCAGTTGTAGAAGGAGGCAGCGACAGTCCAGAGACCTGAGAGACGCGGGCAGGGACAGCCCGCTGGTGGCAGAAGAGGATTCACCTCAGGCCCCCGGATGCTGGGGGCGGTTTTGTTAAAGCACGTCTGTGGAGCTGCCCTCCCGTGGGGTGATCTGGCCGGAGTGGACACGTCGCTGTCCTTCCAGCGGCCACCTCCCACAGCTCACCCCCTTCACTGATGAGTGCACCTGCACGACCACCTGGGGAGAAGGCAGGGGTGGGGGAAGGTGCCCAGCACCCCCTCAGTCCTCAGGACGGGCTGGGCCGCGGTGCGGAGAGACCACGCGTCGCACTCAGGGCGCGGACAACACGCGGTCTCTGCCCTGCTCCGGGGACGAGGTGCTTGCGGCTCCGCACAGCGCCATCCCGTGTAGGACACGCCAGTTCTCCAATTTCAAAACATGGAACACGGTTCCTTTAGAGCCAGAATGGTTTCTGCTCCTCACTTAATAGAACAAAATTGGCAAAATGCTGTTGAAGACATCAGAGCTCATTACAGCTCTTTGAGCAGATACTGTCCAGACGGTCGTGACGGAAATCGTGCCTGAAGTGAGTCACCGATTCCTGGGGCAGGGGCATCTCCCAGCTCCCGGGAGGCCCTGCCCCTTTCCGTTTTGAACAATTGCTGCAGTATTTCAGGCCCAATGTATTAAAGAGAAAAACACTTCTTCTGTGTAAGCTGTTATTTAGTAAGATGACAATGGGGCCGGGAAAAAGAGAATGAAGGTGGAGGGCGTCACTGGGGCTCTGGGGGCAGCTCTCCTGTGACCACCTGCGAGCCGCTCAGCCTCCTCGCACGGGACTCACAGTAACTCTCAAATTCTTATGTGCTCACAAAATAAACTGAGGGGAGATTAAGCCCCACTTTTATTCCCTGATATTTTGTCCAAGCTCTTGTCACTAGTTTTCTTAGATTTTAAGTCATCCTCACAGAAGCTCCTGGTCTTTTATTCCTGTGTCGGGGCAGCATGGACACAGGCGTGCGGAGCCCCACTACCATGGGTGGGTCACTGAGCATCACCGGTGCCAGGTGCTTCCAAAGCCATCCGTTTTTGCCGAGATGGAGAATTCTGAGTCTGGTTTCTAATTTATTATTTTCTTTAACTGTCAACATGCTATGAGCAAAATGGAAGGAAGGAAGAGAGGAAGGAAAACTTGAATTGTTGGTAGTCAACAAATAGAGTCATTTAAAAATGGAATTGGAAATTGAAAGCCATAAATTAAAAACACTTACTAACTACTTTTAATGGTTTGCCTCAGATTCTCCATGAAGATACATGGCTGTAGAGTTGGCAGGAAAAAGAAAATGATTAATTTCACGAGGGGAAGGTCAGCGGGGCATTTCCTGGAAGAGGTTTTGAAGGATGGATGAAGGTCTTCTGGGCAGATAGGAATGGGGGAGGGGTCGGTTTCCAAGCAGAAGAACACATCATTTCCAACTTCTCAAACCCAGGACAGGACACAGATTTAAGTTGCAAGGCCAAGAGGGAGACTTCTGTAAAGATCTAAGCTCACATACAAAGTGGAATCTTTTAATCAATACTGAAGCAAATGGGTTCTAATTAGTGTGAGACCTTTATACATTACTTTGCTTTACCTGTGGCCTAGCTTTTTTCTTTTCGAGGAAAAAAGAAATCTGTATTCCCTAAAATATACATTTAGAGTGGGTTAGGGAAATCAGAAGCTTTGCAAGAGAGGATAACATGGAAATAAATCTAACATTTTCTATGCAACATTGTTACTAGTCATAATATTTCAGTTCCCAGAAAATAAAATGTGTCTAATTATTTCTTTCTGATTTTTAACTCCATTGAGGACTTAAATTTTAACTTTTACAAGAGAAAATCTGAAAAAACTAATGACTTTACTGCTTGTAGGCAACATTGTAAGTGAGATCACTCTGAGTGCGCTATTTAAAAGCTACCTATTGGTTAGTCAGGTTAAGTTGTCATTTTGTTCCGATTAGAATCATTAAGTGTGCACTATTTTCTTTCAAAAGACTGGTTAGGAAGGGAAAAACCTTACAATTTTTTATTTATCACCCTCCCCTTGAAAGTTAGATTATGATGAACACATCTCCAGACAACCCAAATCCCAAAACAGTTAAGAGGAATGGAGAAGGCCAAGTTTTGTAATTCTACCTATGTCTTTTTCTCAATAAGTGCAACTCTGAAAAATCATTTGTCACAAATTTTACAATCCTAGTATGTTACTTTAACCAATAGAAATGAAACTGTGTGAGGGGTTGGGCTATCATCAGGGATATGTAATGCCTTTATTAGTGGGCTCAGTAAAAATCACATTCGAAGTTCAAGTGGGAAGGAGAACCTCTGAGTCAACTCAGACACTTACAAAGCGTTTGCCAAGAAACCTTCCTGGCTGTCGGTGTTGAATTAAGGCCGATCACACACATTAAATTATAACAGTCCTTGTTAAGATGATCTCAGTCCTACAAACCCATGTTATCTACAGACATGCTTTCATAAACAAGAGGTGGAAGTTTGCGTTTTTATTAAGCAAAAGTAAAGTTTCTCGACTCGTGGAGGCGGGTGGGAGGCCTACCAACACTACGTGAGAAGATATTCTAAATGCCTCTTTTCTAACGGAACTCAGATCCAGAATCACAGTTGGTGATGCTGGCGGGAAGAGGTGGGTGTTGCTCATCTCAACGTTGATTCCATGTGGGGTGGCCGTGTGCCCAGCTTCCCTTGTCACTAGGTATGACATTGTAGTCAAGTTCTGACAAAGAGATATAAAAAGAAATTTGTGTGGTATCAGGGAAGTTTTCTTTGAAGGGAGGGGACGGTGCCTTTCTTGTAATTCCATTCAGCTCCACGGAACTCTGGTCACAGTGCGAGCTCCTGTGGCCATCTGGGACCACAAAGATGAGGGGCACAATTTGGCAATGGTACCATCGTGGGATTTAGAGCTCTGGTCCTTGATGGCCATAGGATTGTCACGGAAGTGGTGACTGCCCAACGCTGGGCTTCTTTCTTGTGACAGAAAAATAAGTTGGCATGTTGTTTATGGCTCTATTATAGGTTGGCCGTCCCAAGCAACCAGTTACTAATGGACGAGAGGGATGTGTCCTGGTGCCTCGGGGCTTAAGTTTACCAAGATGGTGGTTGTGGCCAAGAGTGTTCAATAGCTTTTAAAGAAGATTTCCATGCACCCTGGAAACAATAAGTGTCATCCTAAATTCCTGCCACTCTAATTACATGCTTGGGGTCACTTATTTGTTTATTTTGAGGAAGTGATTCAAGCCTCATAAGCTTCACTTTCCCAGTCTGTAAAGTGGGGACAATAATACTGGTCTCCAGGCTGTCATGAGTGACCAAGGGCACGGTGCTGGGGAAGAGCCTGCCATGCACTGTATGGCCACACGCAGGTAACTTGTTCCGCTCACCACTGCGTCCTGGACTCATGGTGCTCGTATGCACGCCTTCCAGTGACCGGAGGTCTCTCGTGCGTCCTCTCCCCTGACAGCTAAAGGAGAGCACCTGTAGGCCATGCAGCCTCACCTGCGGTCTCTGCCCATGTCCCTGCTGACATTTGTAGTCGGGTATTTGAAGGACATGTCTCTGAAACATATGATCAGTGTTTTGGTGATTGGCCCAAGAAACCCATCCACAGGGCGCCTCTCAGGTCAGAGTTTGCTTCCCGTCTTGACCATAATGAGAGTAAAGCAGTCCAACAGCTGCTTAGAAATGGGAGAACACATTTCAGACCTCCCGGGCCAACTCACACCATCATCCAGACACGACAGTTTGTCACCAGCTGGGGCGAGGCACGGTCCATCCCCCAGTGTGGCTGGCGCAGGAGGTTGCCGCCGGGCCCAGAGCCGAGCCCACGCTCAGGAGGCCAGTGGGTGGGCATGGGCACGGGTTTCCCCTCGAAGCCCCGTCCCCGCTCCTTAGCTGCCGGGGGCAGAAGCTTTGCCATTGGTTTCTCTTAGAAACATCAGGTGGAGCAAAAGCAAAGGGCCTGTGGTGGAGGTGTGAGCATGGCGGCTGATTTCTGTCTGTGCCTGGTGGAGCTGTGATGCCCAGGGCCTCCCTGTGCCCCAGTGTCGTCTCCGGGGCAGCGCCTCCTGTCCCTAGGCCCTGCCACACCCGCCTTCCCCTGCACACACACGGGCACACAAACCACACACCACAGACGTGTGCATGCATGCAGCACACACACGTACACGCATGTGTACAGCCACGGAAGCTGAGGTTAGGCTGGGCAAAGACATGAGTGTGTATGTGCATGGATGTGTGTGCACATGTGTGTACATGTGTGTGGTGTGCGCACATGTGTGATGTGTACACGTGCATGCATACAGCGCAGACATGCACACACACTATACACACCACACGTGCACACCACACACGTGCGCACCACACACGTGTGCACCACACACGCACAGCACACACATATACATGCATGTGCACACACAGTACACACACCACACACATGCACATCATACACATGTACACACTGCACACATGCACACCACACACACGTACACATCACACACGTGCGCACACCACACATACGTACACAGCACACACATGCACATCACACACACATACACAGCACACATGTGCGCACATCACACACACACAGCACACACATATACATGCATGTGCACACACAGTACACACGCCACACACATGCACACCACACACATACACACTGCACACATGCACATCATACACACACGTGCACACCACACACATGCACACATCACACACATGTGCATACTGTGCACACGTACACACCACACACGTATACACACATGTGCACACAGTATACACAGCACACACATGCACACCACACACGTACACACGACACACATGCACATATACATACATGCACACATGCACACCACACACATGTACACATCACACACGTGTGCACACCACACACATCTACACACATGTGCACACGCATCCATACACACACACACTCACGTCTTTGCCCAGCCAAACCTCAGCTTCCGTTCCAGACACCATCTCCGTCCTCACTCCCTTGGCTGTCGTGGGGCCTCTCATCCATATTCCATGATGTCCCGGCTGACATTGTCTCATGATAAACACATACTTTTACACCTGCCCATTTGCACACCTATCTTTCTGACTAGAGTGTGAGCTTGTTGCAAACAGGAAACGAAACCTTATAGTTTATATCTCTATAAACTGAGCCCTCTGCAGCGCCTGGCTTGCATTAACCACAGTGAGTCAGACTTGTCTACACTGAATCAGTAAAAAGTGCTCAGTGTGTCGGCAGCAGGTGCAGGCCCTTGTTGGCAGGTCAGGCTGTCCTTGTGGAATGCAGCAGACTCCGAAGAGTTATTTTTTTTTAAAAGGTATTTTCATGCCCCATTCCTGTCTCACCAGGCTGTGGGCAAGAAAGGCAGCCTTCGTAGGAGGAGTCCAGAAATGAGAGGAAGAAACGCCAAATTCCAAAACATGAATATCTACCCTTGGTGTCTTTATGATTTCCAAGTGCCTCCTAATCTAGGCATGCAGAGGTTTTGCAAGCAATAAAAGGTGGTTTTTACTTTTGCAGAGGGTGATTTTGCACAAAATCAATTTATTTAAAAGTGTTTTTAAAAAGTTCTAAAAAAATAAAATAAGTTCTAAAGTTATGCAATAAGTATCCTATTTTATTTTGTAGTTTCTTTTATTTTTGCAGTTTTAAAAAAGTTTTGGCCTTGTCCTGTTGTAGATTGAGAGCTGCTGTAACAATGTTGGCAGGCTGATGAGTCTCCCCGCATGGGATTGAGGGGGGCTGCGATGTTCTTATTTGTACCACAGTTACTACGAGCACCAGAATCATTCCAGATATTACCTGAGTCCAGCTATTTAAGGCTGGGTGGGGAGCAGAGGAGAAGACCATGAGGCGGGGGCAGAATGGGGTCTGGGAGGAAGCAGCCCTGTCCAGCCCTGCAGGGACCAGACCAGGCTGTCCCCCTGGACAGAAGTTTATGCAGAGTTTGTGACATACTTTATTTGCTTTCTAACAAAGAGCATGTCTTTCACATTCAAGTTATGTATGGATGTGGAAAATAAGAAGCCTTTCAGGAAGATTTGGAGCTCTTAGAAATTATTTCAAACCTTTGCATTAACTATGGTTGGAAGGTGATCCTATGCAATGTGTTTGGACGAACACTCTGCTAGTTCTGATGATCCATTGGCCTCAAACTCATTGACAGAAGTGACTGGTATGATGGTCTCCTATCTCCCAACCATTTTATGGTAAATATCCTCTTTCGTATTTGTTTCTTATCGTTCATTATATGGTCTATTGTTTTAACACCTTAAAACTGATATTTTGTTTTTTTTTAAAGTCCTAATTGAGGTAAATATGTGAAACTGCACATATGTACACTGTAAAATTTGAGGTTTTGACATCTTTATACAACAGTGAAGTTGTCACCAGTCTAGGTAGTGAGGACACCTGTCATCCCTATCCTCCATTGCCATCCCGCCTTCTAGCCTCTGGCGCACCCCGGGGCACCTGCTGAAATGTTGTCCGTCCCACAGCTTGGTCTGCATCTACAAGGAGTGTGCATAGGGAGTCAAGAGGATGCGCTCTATTTGGGGCAGGAGGAAGGGCCTGGCTTCCTCCTCTCAGCATAATGATTTGGGGAGTCATTCCCATGTTTGGAGGGATCATCATTCTTTTTGTTACGGAGTCTTGTTGATCATATGGACAGACCACCATTTGTTTACCTCTTCCCTTTTGGATGGACATTCCAGTGTTTTGCAGCTTTGGGCTTTTGCAAATAAAGCTGCTAAGAATGGGACGCACAGGTTTGGGACGATGACACGTTTTCACATATCTTGAGTAAAAAGCAGAAAGAATGGAATGACTGGTCACGTGTTAGGTGCGTGTTTATTAAAGAAACTGCCAAACTGTTTTCTGGTGTGGCTGTGTCACCCCACAGCTGCAGGTCCTTGGAGCACGTCTGCGCCTTCTGCATGTTGGCAGGATTCCAGATCGTCCATTTCTTTATTTTTCTTGTAACTTTTGCCTTTCTAATAGGTATATGGTTCTATGACACTATTTTCTCATCTGTGATTTCCTAGTGACTGTCTTTTCATGTATCCTTTCATATATTTATTTGTAATCAGTGTATCTTCTCCCGTGAAGTGTATGTTCAAATATGTCTCCCTGTTTTCCATTGACATTTGTTTTCTTACGGAGTTCTGGGAATTCTCCATGTATGATGGATACATGTCCTTTGTCAGAGATATGTGATTTACAAACATTTTCTGAGAGCCTGAGGATTGTTTTTCATTTTCTTAACAGTATCTTTCAAAGAACAGATGTTTTTAATTTTGATGAGGTCACAACATGGTAAAAGCTGACTGAGAATAAATCCAACATGGAAACCGCAAAGTCCAGACGTGAAAAATGGACCTATCCTACTTGAAAACTGAGGTCAGCTGTATCTAAAGATAGTCAAACTCAGACAGGCCGATAGCCAAAAAAGTTGTTCATGTTTTCCCTGATACTAATCTTAAATGGGCCATGTGACTCACAGCTCTAGTGGAATTACATGGTTTATGATTTTGGAACTAAATTCAGGACACTCATCTGCACTGCCATCTTGGGATTATGTAGAAGACACAAGATGCTGTGGTTATTGTAATACTGAGTAGCAAATCATGGGGATATGTCCCATGTGAAATGGGATAAAAAAGGCTGGGGCACAAAACCTGCAAACATGTGATGTTGTAGAAGTAAACTCTATCTGAGATTATAAAGCCAGAAAATAGAAAATAAACCTCGGGAGATGATAAATTAGAAATTAGTTTGATTCTCAGCTTTCATGGACACCTCATCTTTTTATCAAACTAGAATTATCTTTGTGCAACAAGAGGATTTTGATGCCACATCGGGTTAGAAAGACCAGTTGAGAGACACATTTTAGCTCTGTGTAGACATTATCCCATGCGAATAGAACTTTGGGTCTTAGGATAAAGGAGTCATAACAAAGCATTTCAAAAACATTTCAAGACATTTCTCCAAGTTATTCATTTCTGGAAACTTGGGAAATGATACATAAGTATTTTTCCAGGGTCCAGTACAAGGGATTTGGCATCAACATTGGAGGATTCATATTAATGAGACCAGAATGATAAATGAGAGAAGGGGAGGGGGAGGGAAAGACTGAGAAAGAGAGAAATAATAGTAAGTAAGCATTTAGATGCAGGAAAGAAGTTTTTCTCCACTCATCCATTTGGATTTCTATGGCCCAAGTCAAAAAAATTCCCCAACAGTTTATTTTAAATATGGCAGAACAGGTAATGGCCAGGTCTGCAGTGGTGGATCACACATACACAGTAGGGCTTCAGAACTGACAAGAGTATAGAGATGGTCCTGGGTTGCCTTTATTGAAATAAAAGATGTGCAGTGGGGACCCTGCGTGGCTCAGTCGGTTAAGCGTCTGACTCTTGATTTCAGCTCAGGTCACGATCTTAGGGTCGTGGGATTGAGCCCCCATGTTGGACTCTGCACTGAGTGTGGAGTCTGCTTGGGATTCTCTCTCCCCCTCTCCCTCTGCCCCTTCCCCTCTGCTTGTGCTCTCTTTCTCTCTCTCCCTAAAATAAAAAGGAAGAAAAGAAAGAAAGAAAGAAAGACAGAGATGTTCAGTGCCTGTTTGCACTGTGTTCTCTCCTCAATAGTGTTTCTTTAAACCTAAGATGCTGATCAAGATCAGATGAAAGAAATGCTAGTGTTGAACACTTTGCTCACAAGTCAGTCTCTGATTTCTGAGCTCAAGGTATGTGACAGGATGAAGGGGTCACTTACCAACAGAAATCTAGCCCCCACAGTTCTGGAGGCTTCTGCTCGGTCTCCTGCCACTAACACTCCGTGCATCCTCCTGACTGTTTAGCACATGAACTGCGTGAAGGGGAAGGCCACGCTCGCATCTTCAGTTCCAGCACATGCCGGAAATCCTATGAATACACAGATAAAACAACTACGGCAGGTCTGCTCAAACCTAAAAGTACAAAGAAAATAGTAACAAAACGAGAGAGGAGAATTTGCTCAGGAGGGAAAGAAAATGGGAGCGTGCAGGGGGAGATGAGGGTGACTCATGTCTAAAGAATGCTCAAATGTAGTGAAAAATCCTGCAGAGAATGTCATCAGGTCAATAATACTAAAGAGCCACAAATACAGCTTATTAAATTCCTAGTCTGTGCTTTATGGATTTAGTAACACCGGACGCAGTGTCTGCAGTTGCCTCCAGGCTGGGCTTGCCGCCGAGGTTCCGACACTGCTGGACCGTGATGACGAACAGGTGGGGAGATACACGTAGAGTAACATCGTCCATATGTGTACGTATGGCTGTGTCCTTATACCTGCGTGTCACACACACAGGCTGCATGAGCGTGTATGTACATCGAACTCCACACTGAAGGAACGCCTGGTGATCGCTGTTAACTTATTTCCATGTTTCAGACAATTTCTCTAACACTGAATTGAGATCATGCTTGAGACAAGTGACCAAGAACTGTGTGCTCCTAAGAGGAGGAACAAAACCCCAGATACCAGGCGGATTTTGACCTTCAGGGTCTGTGAATGAATACCCGCCCTGAAAAGAAAAAAGTGTGACAGGCCAGCGGGAACTGAAAACAAAGTAGTGTTTCGCTTAGGTTGCAGAAAGTGCTTTAAAACACACCATTTATGTATATGACAGTTCTTCTCTGCTCAGCCGTCGGTGAGTTCTTTAACAGTGACTCTGCGTCCGAAGCTTCTGGATACATTCATCATCCCAGTCAGGCGTCTCCAGCGTTGAAGTCGTGTGTCTTTCCCCCAGCGATGCGCTGACGTGCACTGGCTCATGGGAACCAGGTGTGTGTACCCCCCCCGACCCCCACCCCCTAAACAGTCGGCCACGCCGTCTCAGCCCCAGCAAGTGGTTCATGGTGGTTGTGTTGACCAGCGCTACACACCGCATGCTGCAGTTGGTGTTATTTTTCCAGAGTCGGTTGCTAAGCATTTAGCAGCACACCGCTTCCCTCCCCCACCTCATCTTGCACACACACACTCACGCTCTGGTACCTCCCAGCAGCCAAACGCTCCCCCTGACGCGGTATGTTCCAGGGCGCTCCTAACAACCACCTCCTCCAGAATCTCCTGGGTTGATCGTGAAAATGCAGGCTTGTGGGCCCCCCTCCATGCTTCGGGGAATCAGACTATGTACCCCTAGGAAGGAGGGGTATGTGCTGTAACAAGCTCCCCAAATAAATTTTATGTACTGCAAAGTTTGAGAAACATTCCTTTAAATATTTTTTCTTGTCCAACAAACGCTTTTAATGGCTAAGCTCCCTGAATGTTTTATATTCTGAGGTGACTCTAATTATTTCATAATTTGTCGTTCTCTTGGTAGCATTACAATATAGTTAATTTTTAAATTACTATGAGGATCCGAATACTTTCCTAGACAACAGAATAGATGAGGTAATCTGTCTGAGAACAGAGAGAACTAGCATCCAAGAAGGATGCATGGCCTCAACTCTTTCTTCCATTATGATAATCATCCTGACATTTGCAAATATGATACTAATTTTAAGTCTAAAAATTATGTGAGGTGAAGTCATGACTTCATAGTTCCACTGTATACATTTGTTTAGTTGATAAGCCAACATGCTTGCTTAGCTGTCATTCTAGATAGTACTAATAAAATAGCACACCTATCAGGAACATGGCTGATCATTTATAACAAGAACCCTAAGGAGTGTGTGCGTGTGTGTGTGTGTGTGTTGGTGTAGCCCGTAGGTGGATTAACACACATGCAGTACACTTATAAGAGAACTCCTCAGGCTTTCCTTATGTGTCTTTTATTTTATTTTGCAGAGTTTTTGAGCTGGTTGCCAGTTAAGCAGACTAGCAACCCAAAACAATGGTAAGAGCAGGACATTCGTTGCTGGAGGCTGTAGCTACGGATTAAAGGCGTGTAGGTGAGCAGGTAACAGGAAGAGAAGACAGAAGTAAAGTAGAAAACAAGAATAAGTTAGAAAAAATGAATAATGCATCAGAAAAGAAAAAAATTTTCCTTACAATCTCACTACCTTCTCCAAACAAACTTAAAAAAATCCTCTGTTGTTCTGAATAATCTGAGGGGTTGCCATGTGTAAGTTTGAAGAGGATTGAATTTCTTTTTTTTTCATAGAGGAGAAAATGGCCTGAAATCCCAGAGTGGGGGCACATGCGGAGGAAGAACAAGCAGACAACAAGGCTGATGTGCTCTGAGGGAAGGGCTGGAGCGAAAAGCCTTTGCTCCTGGTTGAAGAATGTGAGTGGTTTGTATCTTTGTGGAATTTTGGACAAAGTCTGTATTGCTTGTGGGAGATGATTTGGGGGGACCCTGAAGTGCAGTGAGTGAACTAGTACGCAAGAATGGAGAAGGTAGACAGAAAACCAAAGGAAAGTGAGTTCTTGGGAAATTTTCAGATATCTTGAGGACAGCGTATTTAAAATGATGAAATCAGAAGTTCGGTTTATGATGCTCCCTCCATGTCAGGGGCGGTGTTGACAATGGGAGTAGCAGTTGTACTCATGGTAAGGAAACGAACATTGTATACTATATAGTAGAAAAGTTTATATCCCCAATTTAAATGCTCCAATACCTCCTTTCCAAAAATTTTTGGAATGACTACTAAGCACAAGTACTGAGTACCGGTGCTCCCATTGAACATACAGTTTGGAGCAGGAAGCAGGCTCAGTTCACATGGAAGCCAGCTCCTGAAGGATGAGTTGGTGTTGCCAACTGGATAATCAGGGTGAGGCAGGGGTTGGATACGGTGGACACGGACCCGTGTGTTCCAGTATGAAAGTGCACTCAGCATGTCAGGAACAACACTGGGTTCAGTAAAGCTGGAAGGAGTACCGGGAGCAGAGACCACGAAGGGAGGTCTGGGCAGCATCAGAAGCAATCTGGTATGTTCGGCTGACGAGTTTGGACCAGAGCCTGTAGGCGACTCAGAATTTTACGTGATAAGATTTACATTAAAAAAAAAACAAAATCACCCCTGTAGAGTGTGAGGAACTTGTTTAAGCAGAGCATGACCATAATCCGTTCACAGAACCTGGCCGTTCAGGAAACCCATTGTCCGATGCTTGTAGATAGCAAAGATGTTATTGAATTATGAATTCCTCTGCCCTTCTTTCTGTGATGGTAATTTCACTCTCCTGGCTTTCCAGGGCATAGAGACTACCAGCGATGATAAGGGAAGTATCAACGATGATCACAAAAGTCCATTCCTTGATTTATATCTTTTCATCTTTCAGTGTTTAGGGAATTTAACAGGTACAGTCCAGACCAATAGGAAAGACGTAGCATTTTTAAATAAAGACAAATGGAGACTGGGTTAGTCAGAACACCCCTCTCTTGCCTTTTCTCTTTCTTCCTGTTTATATATACACATACATGTATACATTTCACAACTGAGTGTTGGTAAATTATTAGACATTTCAGGATTCGATGTGTCACACTTTCAGGGTAACATTCTCAGCGGAAGAGCTATATTTCTTTCCAAGGTGGGCTGCAGTGCTGGCAAAATAAAAAAAGCGTATTTACTAAAGACGAAGGTTGGAAGCAGTAAGCAATGTACCAGAATGGAACCTACAAGTTGTGGGCTTGAAAGGAAACTTAGCGAATCAGGCAGAACTAGATAGACACATTGTCTTTCTTTAGGATAATGGCTGCACTTCTCTGAGACCCCGACGGCGAGCTTCTCTGTGAAAAGGGGAGGACAGTGGCTACTTCGAAGGGCAGTTACGTGCTGATGTAGAGGGGGGCAGGTGCACTGGTTGGCATGTAGACGGGCGCTCAAAATGGGATGAAGATGATGGGTTGGTGGCTAAACGTTTTCTTTAAAGGACGTCAAATACATTAATACATGAGATAGGAATAATCAATAATAAAATTTAAAGAGATTTTGTCGGATTTAGTTAATTTTGTAAGATTGTCACAGCACTGAAGAGGTGCTCAGCCTCTGTGTCTGCTTCTACCCTCCGTCTCCCTGGTATCTGTCACCACTGCTTTGTACGGACTCAGCTAAACAATTATGTGAGGAGCAGGGCAACTCCAGAGGATCAAATCCTGAATATAGTTGGAAATGCCTGTCTTATAAAGAATAGCTGGTCCCTGGTCAGGGGTATGGAGGATATGCTTCCAAAGGATGATGCAAAAGTCACGGAAATTTATGGGCCACCAGCGACTAACTACCAAACAGCATTTTTTTTTAAAACAGACAGAAGTTTTGTTAACAGATTATGTAACAAAATATCAATGATTCATGTACATATTTTTATTCTTCTTTTGCAAATTACATTTTTTTTTCTGCAGAGATTAATTTGAAAACTCTTTGTTATGGAACATCATGTACAATTTCATATTCTAACATTTGTCAAGAATTTCTTTATACAAATGATAACATTTTAGCTGCTTCTCATAGTTTCAGGGGAAATACTATTTTAGAATCTAGCATGTGGTACAAGAAAGATTCAGAAAGCTCATTTGGAGGATCACAATTTTGCTCACTCAGGTATAATTTGAAATATTAAAAAATTTTCCAAGTTCATGAAAAATTATGCCATCATTCTATATGTACATGTGTGTGCGTATATATCATGAGATGATACATACATAAATGTATATTTGTATAGTTAATCCCTATGGGAGCATAATCACTTAAGACCATTCTGCTGTAAAACATTTAAATCATTAAAATATGTTTACCTTCCATCCCCAGCATCCCCTCCCCATGTGCCTCAGGCTAAAGCAAAATTTCAAAGGAGCTACAAAACTTGAATGGCCTTCAAAGATCCCCTGCAGGGTTCATTAGCAGCATTGAATGTTTATCTAAAAGTTGCCTAATACTACTTGAATGAAATTTACCTGGATCCTAACAAGGATGAAAGGGAGAATTTGTAAACTTGGTTTTGTTTTGTTTTGTTTTTTGAAATGATGACCCTGGATTCTCAACAGAGGTTCTTAGTGCTAATGATGTGATGGGTTTATTTTGTCCAAATATCCCTGCCTGTCTTTGAACTGGTGAGCTCAGATGAATACCGGTAAAAGCAGAAATAATGCAATCAGTGATTGGGTAGCCTATATATGCATAAGCCACGAATCTCTGAAAATCACCAAGAAAGCAGAGTGGATGCTTTAAGTGAAACTGGAGTTTGTTCTGTATATACTTGAAGGAATCAGTTTCAGCTTGCAGAGATTGGATCTGTTGATGACCTCTACTGGTCCCTTTACAGGGTGGCAGAACATTTTTAAAAGGCTCAATGCTTCTGCAGAATTGATTGTAATAAAACGTTAAAGGAATTCACACAGTGTCTTGAAGCTGACAATTCTCAGTCTAGGAACATGGCTCTCTCATGCTAACTGGAATCAATGGAAAAAGTTATCTGGACGTGGAATTTATCACATCACTCATCACTCTTCATTCTTGTCTACACAAAATCTTTCTGAAAATTTTGGGAAAAAACCGACCTTTCTTCCAAGTGTTTAGCAATAAGTCTAGAAAATTCCAGCGGTGTATCCATAAGTGAAATATGTAATTACACGGCAGCACTACCGGTCAAAGTCAAGGCTGACTCCTGTGCGGTTTGTGCCCGTGGTGGACAATGCCAAGTCTGGGAGTCGTCCTCGGAGACAGGCTTTTCCGTCATCATTAGTGATGTCCAGTGTCTCCTCTACATTCAGCATCAGATTCCTTTGAAAGTAATATGATTATCTTACATCAAACTCCAGTAAATCTGACCTGACAGACTTCATTATAAGAATAAACACTTCTTTTAATAAATTTATAAACCCATGCACCAGATTTATAAAAACATACTTTAGACCCGTGATAACTTTCAGGAAAGACATCTGATTCCACTTTCACCCATCACTGAGGTTCTAATTACTTTGATATAATAGCTGTGGGATTTTATTTTTTACTGATCAGACAGATTCCTCACTAATATGTAGCAGAAAAGAAACATTAAGATTCTGTTCTATTTGACAGGGCTATGGAGTCAGTTGGATCCAATTTGTTTTCTTCAATTCTATCGTATTGAAAGTAACTTTGATGTTTCTTTAGCTGTATGTACTTAGGGAACCTAAATATTTGATGCATGATGAGATCAAGGGAAAAAAATAATGAATTTGACATCAAGTGATCTGTTTCTATACAATGTTGTCTCTTAGACCGAAATAGGCTTAGTCCCATGACCAACTTAATTGATTTGTGATACCAGTTTAATTTCTTATATGATACCAGAGAGCACTTTTGGTTTAATATCCATATTACAGTTGAAATGGTTTATATGTAAGTTAGTGCTATATAAATAATATATTAGTACAAACATACAGAAACTGTTTTGTGTTGATTTTTGTTCAATTATAATCTTACTAGACCTTGAGTTTATTTGCTTTCTTGGTATATCACTTTTCCTCTTATTTACCATTGCCACTTTACTTATTGTTGCAAAGATTTTGATGATCTATTTAAATGCTTTGCTGCCATTCCCTTATTTTTTCCTAGAAAAGCAATTTTTTTTAAACAATATCCACCTTTAGTATGGTTATGTAATCAGGGAAAGGAACACCCCCCCCCAAACTATCACCAGTCCTAAAATGCCTGTTTTGATTGTTTTAAGCCAATAGGGTCCTCTCCTTGCCAGTGCTTAGTTGAGGCAAAAGCTTACGATAATTCTTATGCATGAGGAGACAGTCCTCGGATCACTTCTGAGAAAAGGTTCCTTCGCTCTTATAAAGGGTTGTGTGGAGGGAATTTTCCTTTGGTGAGCACGTCTGTAACTGGTTGATGAGGAGATGGTTGGAGCTATCGCGGCCGTCAGAGATCAAAGCTGTGGACAAAGAACACATGCTGAAGAGGGGTCCATGGCAAGAAGGAAGTATTCTGGGTTTCTGATTATGCTGAAGCACCATTGATTTAACCAATTCTGAACGCACTTGCCTTTGGATTTCTTGTTAAGAGAGAGAATACAAGGTGGATGTGGTTAACTAATTGACTTGGATTTTTGTTGCCTCAAGCTGAATTTATACTAAATTGTACTGTTTATGTAGGATTATGCCAGAAAATTTCACAAACACAGTGGGGAAATTTAGTTTTAATCCTATGTAAATAGTTTCCAATGCTGACAAGATTTTAAAAGAATGCAAGTCAGAAATATTTGAAAGGCAATTTTGTAAACCTAAATTTTATAAAATATGTGTTAATCATTCCTTTATTCACTAATTCCCTTATCAATCCGGTGAGTTTTTAGTAAGTACCTATTATATCTCTGAATTATATCAATTGAAAAAGCAATAAAATTTTCCACCGGGCACAGTCAAACCAAAGTGTAGATATCTTTTTATTTCTATGCATTATTCCACCAATTTTGAATCACTTTCCAACTTACAGAAAAATTACAAGTTAAAAAAATCTTTAAAAATTATTTGAGCGTAAATTGTTGACATGGATACATTAGTGTACTTTTTGTACAAACAAGCATATTTTCCTACATAACCATGACACAATCACGATCACAAAATCAGGAAATTTGCAAAGCCGGTGAAGATTCTCCAGCTGTCACAAACGTCCTTTATAGAAAAGGATCTATTTCAGAGTTTCACATTGCTAGTTGCAATTTCTTTTTCATTTCCTACAACCTAAAACAGCTCCTCAGTCTTTTCCATGACTTTCATAAACTTGGCACTTTTAAAGAGTATGTGTTTGTCATTTTGTAGAATGGCCCACAATGTTGATTCATCTGATGTTTGCTCACAATTGCATCCAGGCTATTCATCTTTGGCAAGAAAACCACAGGAGTGTCTCTGTGTTCATTGCATCCTAAATGGCAGCATGTGGCTGTGGTTTGTCCCCTTGCTTGTGGGGTTGACTCTGATCACTTGATGGAGGTGGAGTTTCCTAGGCTTCTCCACTTGCAACTGCCTCTTTCACGTTTTGTTTTTCACAAGCTTTTTGTGGGGTGCTACTTTAAATATTCCATTCTTCAACAAAAGTGTAAGTTCCTAATTTATTTATATCAGTAGGGACTTGGGTCTTCTTGTTTTATCCAACAGGGTATAATTCATTAGCAACAGTTTTTATTTTGATGCCCAATTGTCCTGATAGTCCAGGGGAGTACATTAGTACACTGGCCAAGAAGAGGGCTCCTGGGAGCCTGGCTAGCTTTTGGTCAAGGAGAAAATCTTTGTCATTGGTTGTCCTACAGTTTCAACTCTGAATGTGAGCATCTGCCCACAGAAATAAGTTGATGCACTAAGGCAGAGAGCACTTGAGAATTCAAAATCATTCTGGAAGACTGCATTTCTTCCTCTGTTCATACCCCTCAAAACCAGGCACCCGCTCACAAGGAACCATGTAAGCACTTCTCTGGGGTGCTGCAAGGACTCTATTCCTGTTGCTGTATCCTCAGGCACAGACTGTGCCCTGATAACTGACACTGAGGAGTGTGCAATACCATTAGTCCAGTTTCAGAGCCTACATATACGTCCTTCACATGGTTTGAAGTACGTTTATAGAATTGGAGCTGCAACTGTGGGCTGTAAAGTCACCTTCCACCTTCTACCATTGTAGTAGGATGCCTCCATGTTTCTCCGTTAGTTCTTCTGTTTGTACTGGTCAGCAAGATGCTACTGTTCCGTGCTTAAAAAGGTAAGACCTGAGTCATCCAATTGAGCAGATAAACAAGGAGAAGCAATCAATAAAGCATTTCTGGTAAGCTGCCTGACTTAACATGTGAGGTCTTTCTGGTAAGCCCCAATTTCTCATTCACTTCTCCTCTGCCACCAAGATGGTGGACTCACCGTCTGGGACAGAGTCCTCTGCAGTGTTAGCACCACCCTCTGTGGGCTTCTGGGCGTCATCTGGGGCTTGGTGGTGTCCTGTTCAGTGGTGTCCAACACTGGGTGGGTCATCAGTCCTAATCAAGGTGCTTCTCAATGGTTCTCTTTGATCTATGAGAATGCTCTTTGAGGACATCCTTTGTGATGCACTCTTTTTGTCATTTTGTTGTTGTTTTTTTTGGTTCCTTTATGCCAGTGTGTGTGTGTGTGTGTGTGTGTGTGTGTGTGTGTGTGTTTTATTATTATATAGCAAGCTATAGAGAAAAACTGAGCCAGTCCTAACATCTATGCATTTAGAGATGTTACAAAAACAAGCAAATTAGTCCACCCCTCCTGCTAATGCAGTCAGCCTATTGTCCCTCTTATTCTGCTTCTGAAATGGTCATTGACTACCATTCTTCTAAATATCAATGGCTCATTTGTCTTCATTCATTTCAGTTATGATGATGTTCTTAAGAGGGTGGTAGGTTATTTTGTAAAGTAGAATTTTACTCTAAAATATCTTGCGATTTTCCTGTGACAGCTTCTGTGCTGGACTCTTCCGTTGCGGCCCCTCTGCAGCCCCTACAGCTCCCACCCCCCGGAAAGGAACTCTGCGCTCTTCTGTGCTCGCGGGGGCCTCCCGCGACAGCTCTGCCAGCCCGTGCCTGGGCGCCAAGGGGTCTGCTTATATTTTTAAATACGTCTGTTGGTTCAATTAATTGGCAGGTCTGACAGTAAGCATTGCCAATATTCGCTTTTGTTAAATATGTTTTATAATACGATTAAGACTATTATTTTGAAGAGAATCCTCAAGTAGCACAACCTAATTAAAGTGATATTAAATATCTGTTTTCAGTCCATTTCTGTCCTTTGTTTATGCTGTGACAATTAACTGAACACCTCTTCACATAATAAAAGTAGAAATCTTTCAGGCATGTACCTACTGGCTCTCGGTTAAGATGCTTAGAGTATTTCTGGAGAAAGGGATTATAATACAAAGAAAGAAAGTTACATTCCTATTGAGGAAAACCTTCCACATTTCTGCAAAATGACTCAAAACTGGACTGAAATTAATCCACAAGTTAATCAGGTATCTGGGATGTGAAATAACCCGAGTTGAGCACTGTGGACAGGAAAACACAGAGCAGTGGGCTGCTCCGTGGGTCCCTGTGTTGGGAGAGAGCTAGCTAGCCACTCTCACGCTGAACAGAATGAGGATATTAATGGCAAATATAAATCCTGCAAAATATACTTTCAATTAGAAGTCAGAATCAAGAGAAACAGAAAAGAGGCTCGTGGACGGAGTCTGAGAGGTGTGGTTATGACAGAGAGCCTGATTGTCAACCCGGTTCAAAGACTTACACCTAGGGGCGCTTGGGGGGCTCAGTCCTTAAGCGTCTGCCTTCGGCTCAGGTCCCAGGGTCCTGGGATCGAGCCCCACATCGGGCTCTCTGCTCAGCAGGAAGCCTGCTTCTCCTCCCACTCCCCCTGCTTGTGTTCCCTCTCTCGCTGTGTGTCTCTCTCTGTCAAATAAATAAATAAAATCTTAAAAAAAAAAATTCCACCTCTTACTAGCTTAAGTTATTTCTAGTCTTTAGTTTCTTTATCTGTAAAGTGGGGGGAAATAAAAGAATTAAATAGACAGCGTTACACACGTGTACATACACAGTTTATTTGTGGAACTCAACAAAGTCCATTTCTCACCTTGGGAAATTATGAACGATGTTTTAGCATGACGATTGATTCCTTGATCCAACAAACACTGACTGAACACCCAGAGCGTCTGGAAGGCGATGGAACAGCTTTGGTACAAATGCCACATGCTGGGTCGTCTGCGAGGTGAAGGGGCGCCGTCTGTCTGAAGTGTTACGCCGATCCCAGTGGCTGCCAAAATTCCAGATTCTCTTGTCTGGGAGAATTAAAATAAAAGCAACAAAAAACTGCAGACTGGTTGCCAAAGCCAGCCCCGCGTGTGTCCCAGCACGGACTTTGCAAAGCCAAGGAGGCTCCCTCCACACTGCCCTCAGCCCCAGAGGCAAAGCACGGGCCCCTGAGCCTTTCCTCCACCCTGTCTGGGCTTGCTGCCTTCCTCCCACACGGATCTCCTTGCTTTTTATCAAATGGGATAGAAAGGCTCGTTGTTCCCCTGACTGGATGGCTCTTCCTCAGACAGCCAGGTGGGATTTTTCCTACTTCCATGAGTCTTTACAGAGAAGGAAGCTCCTCAAGGAAGCTCTCCTGCAGCGTCCTATTTACCATGGCAGGCACTCCTGCCTTGCCCTTCTCCCATCTGCTCTGTCTTCTTTTTAATAGTCCCTACCTTTCCACATAACTCTAGAATGTGCTTATTTTCTGATTCTGTTTTATTGCCTGTCATCCTTCAATAGGACAACAGTTCCAGACAGACAGGAATCCAGGCTGAGAATAATGTCTCCACACGGGAGGGGTGCACTTAAACACGCTGTTAATAAACGAATGGAGAAGTAATTCTGGATGCCTAACTTGAGACGAAGCAAGTGGTACGCATATTAAATCATGTCCCTTGCTCCCATAGTTATGAGAAATAGACAAAGATTAGAATCCAGGCACCTCAATTCCCGCATCCATGCATATGCATTATTATTGTCCTTTGTACATTCCAGGCAAACAGTAGAAATGATATATCATTAACTAATGAGGATGCTAAATTAGCTAAAATAAAGTACTTAGGGAACTTAATAGAAGGCTTAATTATGCTTCATTTTTTTCAACACTGAACTGGCTACATTTATAAAATATATACAACATAAAGCAGAAGAGAATTTGCCCCATTCACCATACAAAGATGTGCATGTCAGGCAAGATACTGGGAGCAGCCCCAAGATAGCCTTTCGGAGAGCAAGCTCTCTGTTTTCTGAATGGAAACCAGGTGCCTAAAGTAGAGTCATCCTTGGTTTGTCTAGGAGAAGTACATAGACCATCATATGGGCAATTAAAATAGGAGCTGACCTGAAAAGTTTCATGTTGTACGTGGTATTTCTGCCTCATGACATCACATCCATGGACCTCAGGCCACAAAGTTTGTGGCTTTATGATTTGAGAGGATAGTGGTTCTATACACAACTCTCCCGCAGAGCAGAACACATGCGGCAGGAACTGCGGAGCCACAGGGCTCAAGGGGCCACACAGCCAGGGACGCTGGGAATCTGCTCCTCTGGTCTTTCTGAGTTTATTTTTTTAAATTCAATTAGTCAACATAATACATCATTAGTTTCAGATGTAGAG
This sequence comes from Halichoerus grypus, assembly GCF_964656455.1. Lineage (NCBI taxonomy): Eukaryota > Metazoa > Chordata > Mammalia > Carnivora > Phocidae > Halichoerus > Halichoerus grypus. The sequence continues at coordinate 2,966,431 of NC_135721.1, forward strand.
CTCAGTGATTCATCAGTTGCATATAACGCCCAGCGCTCAATCCATCATGTGCCCTCCTTCATGCCCATCACCCATTACCCCATCCCCCAAAACCCTCCCCTCCAGCAACCTTCAGTTTTTTCCCTAGAGTTAAGAGTCTCTCATGGCTTGTCTCCCTCTCGGATTTCTTTCCATTCTGTTTTCCCTCCCTTCCCCTTTTCTGAGTTTATTTTGGTTCACTTTTGGTGCATTCTAGGACTTGAGCAAAAACAGGTATCCTGCTGCCACTAAGAACAGGCATCTATGGTAACACAGAAATCCAAGAATCCAAGGAATTCAACTCCAAGGTAAAGAGTTTGCCAAGAAATCCTTTCTCTACATCTTCCACTATGTAAGTGCTTGAGATTCGGGATGGAAACAGCCTCTGAGAGGTTGGAAATTCTGAAGGAAGCACGTACCTTGCAATACACTTAAGACCCGAGCAACTGTTCCATTCTAAGGAGAAGGGGACAGGGACTAACATCAAATGTCAACTACTGGATGACTTCCTTGCCTATTTAACTTTTGCATCTACATTATCCTGTAGTGTTTATGATTTCCATTTTTTACAGGTGAGGAAAACGAGGTGTTCTGAAAGTTGAAATAATTCCAGAAAGATCACACAACTTGTAGCATTTGCAATATGTCGTCATGCGTTCCTAGAAAGCCCCCAGAAGGATCTTATCTGAGCTAAAATTCAATTCTCACTCCTACATTTACTTTGTTAATTTATAACAATGACTTCATATCTTGACATGACTGGATGGATTTGCCATTTAACAGAACACAGAATTCTAAGCCAGAAGGAACAGTGTTTGTTGGCTTACGTGCAATGGACAGTTCAATTTCCATCCATATCTAATTCCAGATTTCAATTTTCTTTTTAAATCCCCATCCTGCTTTTAGGACAGCTGCTTAGTCTCCACTTCAGCTGCCCTCCAGAACGTTGGCTTGGACCCATTTTAACAGACCACACTTCACATAGCCTCTGTTAGGAAACACCCTATCACCCTATCAGAAAGAAACCCCTGCCTAGAATCTGAGTTTTTGGTAGGAATATCTTTGCTCATGCACTTAATCCCATATTCCATCTGTGACCAGTCTGTCTACTCACAAAGTGCCTGCTTCCAACTGTAGTATTATAGCAAATGTTATGTGCTTCAGTTTTTATTAAATCATTTGAAAACTGATGACCTATTCTGCTACCGGTCTTCCATAATACAATCTGGAGGTCTAAAACTCTGTATGGTAAATAAGTAACTAGTATGAATAATAACAATGAAACAACTAAAGAGACCAACAAGTCTTATAATTTAAATAATAATAATAGTAATATAAGAGACTATGGCTACAATTAAAGCATTATGATGCTTTAATATGAAAAAAAAATGTGAAGAAATAGCTTAAAACATCCTGGGGTGGGAAGTTCACTTCCATTGTTTCATTTTTTGTATGTGTTTTGAGATAATTTCATTTTTAATAAGCGAGATTCAATAGAACATGGGATTTATATAAACGGTTAGGTCCCAGATGAATCCCTGATGTAGTTGATTATATTATTCACAATTAAATTGCATTTTCTAGATAACATTAGAAGTTGAAGCTCTGGAAGAAAAGTTTGAATGGAGACAATTCAGTTGAAAGAGTAGTCAAGGGAAAAAGCTTTCTGTTTTCCACCTATGACCTCTGCTTATTAATACGTTGTTCACTTATTTATCTACTATCATTTGGCAAGGAGATTAGTTACGTACAGAAAATGTCTCTGGTAACAAAAGTTTTAGCATTTAAAACTTTTAAACAATTTTTATGAAGATAATTTCAGAGTTTGTTACACATATTTCTACCCTTTGAAATGCTGTTGTGAAGAGGCAGAATCACCATCTTAAACAGAGAGACCAATATGGTGCCTCCATGGGCCACCCAAGGAGGTCGGACTCCTTACCTTTGTGCCAAGTGTTCTCCGACTCTTCAGCTCTTAAACTTTTTTCTGCACTGTGCCTTTGGTGTCCAATGTTCCTTTTGTCACCTGTCAGCACATTCTCTTTCCATTTGCTTCGTCCTTATCTAGCCAGCTGAGGTGTGAGAAACCCCCTCTTTAGTTATGGCAGTGCTCCGAGATGAGAGGAATAAAGGTTCCTAGAATTCGACACTCACCCCAGGCTGCCCTGAACAAAATGCCCAAACTCCATGCGGTCAGTCTGCAGAGATCTCTTCTTCCCAGAGGAATTCTGGCTATTGTCAGGACAGCGAGGTGCCTTACTTTGACTTCGGATTTTGACACCATCGAAGTCCGTGACTTTGAGGAAGGGACATGGGCAGACCGAGACTCACTTTTCTAATCTGCAAGACAGAAAGTTTAACATATATGACACAGGACTGCTGATAAAACAAAATGAAATAGCATGTCCCAGCCCAGAGCAGTCATTCCATATTATGCTTTCCTCTTCCTCTGGCTTCTTCCTGGGAGCTTTGGGAGGGACAGGCTGACCAGATCTCCCTTCTAGGTGACACTTTTGGGTAAGTCAGGGGGCTCTTCAAGGCACAATATTCTAACCACCCACAGGATAAACATTATGATGGAAATTTTAAGTCAGAACAATGGTGTCTCTATTCCTCAGTGTCATGAATGCCCTGCCTGACTTCCATAAATCTCCACCACCACCGCCCTGATCATGGACTTGGGACAATGGAATAAGAAGAAAGAGAAGGCTGGCTTCCCTGTGTCACAACGAGGCAGTGTGAGGGACTGTTGAGAGGGCACCAAGTGGGCATGATGAGAATATGGCATCAGCTCCCTGTGGGGTCTTCATTGTCCCCACCTACAGAATGCTCCGTCCCCCAGAGTCCAGGCGGGCTTTGGAATATCATTGTTATTATTAATGCCTAGGAGGTAAATTATGGATGGAAGTGGGGATTTTTGGAAATGATGATATAATAGTTTGAACTTAAAAGGTGAAAATTGCTGTTGATAACATCATCTGACAACTGTATTATGAGACAAACTTTTCTGACAGGTCATGTTTCTAAATTAGGAAGTGGTGGAAGAAAGTGGCTGAAATAATTGTCCCTGTGGTTCTATAGTGCAGAGTCCGAATCCCAGACCACCTGTAGCAGGAGTGTGATGTTTGGTGACTTGCCTATGTGAATCAGGCAAGATCATCATTTCCTCATCTGTAGAGCGGGAGTAATGATACTGAGGCATCATTGTGAGGATTGGAGGATATGTTGCACCAAAAGCATAAAGACCCTGCCTGCCACGTAGTGATGGGTCAATATGTGTTTGGAATTAGTATTCTTTTAATTTGTATTAGACTTAGAAATGCAAGGTATATTCATGTCTATATGAATGTCAATTATTATTAATTGGTTGAGAAATTGTGGTTTTTTTTCTTTTTATATATGACACAATGAAGTGGCCAATTTTGTTGAGTTATTTCTGGAGTTTTTTCCTAGTGTTTTATTAGTTTATTTGTACTGTATAATCTCCAGTATACAGTGTAATTCAGGATCAAAAATGATGTGAAAAAACACATTTTGAGATGTTAAAATTAACAGAGAAAGCCACTAGCCATTCAGCCAGTTAGCTCAGGATTTAGTGCTCCTCTGATTCACGAGGCATCAGTGCCTGCCGCTTGTGCACCTTCCTCTGCTCTTTGGAGGAGGCGGTTTACAGTGCATGGCAGAGTTAACAGAATTTCCACCCTGTTATAGGAGTGAGGGAGTAAAATACACCAGAGTCCCAAACTGAAGAAGAATTCCACACTAACAATTTACAAGGAAAATATCACAACATCTGGGGATTACCGATGTGCATGCAGGGAGGTAGATACAGGTTGCAATGGAAAGATCAGCACATGGCTTCTGAAAACCTAATTTCACTATATAATTCATTTCCTACACGAAATAGACAAAAATATAGCTCAGTGTGACACACATAACACAAAAAATTCCTCTATCATAATATCTAGCTAGCTCTCCATCTGAAGTCATGAATTTTCAAAAACCCCAGTGGATGGATGGCTCCCAGTAAGAGAGAACATCTGATTCCACTTTCACCCATCACTGGAGTTCTAATTACTTTGATTTAATGACTGTGGGATTTTATTTTTTACTGTTTGGACAGATTCCTCACTAATACTTAACAGGCAAGAAACATTAAAATCCTGTTTGGTTTGACAGGAGCAGAGTTTAATGTCAGCTGGACTGAATTTATTTTCCCAAGTTCTATTTTCTCAAAAATATCTTTGATGTTTTCTTTAACCAGATTTGTTTAGGAAACAACTCTATGATATTCAGGGGATCCAAATGCATTTCTGATTCAATCATAACATCGATATTTTGTGCACCACCCAGTTTAGGGTAAACATTCACCAATAGGCTTCCATCATAAACAGGCAGTACAATTCACGAATGAGCCACACAACATCAGTCAGTGTCTGTTTCTATTTGGGTAAAGTTATAGCAAGAAAAACACATGGTCAACCATCAGGATGTATATTTTTACCCAATGCATCTCTTCCAGGAACATTTTTCTGATTCTTCTTGGATCCCTCTCTGCTCTCTTTTAGCTCCCTACACTTCCAACATAACACCTTCCTCAGTAAATTGGAATTATTTTGTGCAAGTTACGGACTGAGAGTTCTTAGAGACCAGTGTATTCATCACAGAGCAGAGTTTCCAGTCCATGGTAGGCAACTGGAGCTATTTCTTGAGTGGAGCTGTATTTTATTTGCCTGTGTACTTGTTATATGCATATCAAGATAAAAAAAGAAACTTTGCATTATAAAATATTGTAAAGTAAATATCATTTTATTATCCAGAAACATGTATAGTAACATAGACATAGGAATGGTTGGAAATGAAAGACAATTTTTTTTTTACTTAATGACTATGAGTGGTTTGTAGCTAGTATATTCATTATTTTGATTTCCAAAGACAGATACTAATGAATAAATAGGACCCAGTTTGTTTTAGCCTGCACAATTTCAGTGGCAAATTAACAGACAGCCGACTCTAGCTTCTGCAAAAGAGAGCATATATTTGTCCATGCAGCTGAGCAGAATGCTAAATCTAACAGAGAATATTGTTGTCTACCCAAAAGTTATTGCTCCCCTTCTTTCCTGATCTTTGAACAATTTCCAAACACAGTTGAGGAAACTTTGACGTCATGTTATTTGATGTCTGTTGAAGGGGCACATAACTTCAATTCTGACTGATGACCTATAAAATGAAGTCTATGGGCTTAATTCTGAAAAGGATTTTCCTTTTGATAACAGAGGGCAAGTGAGGAGAAAGTCTCAGTACTGATTTTATTTTCCATTGATTTCTTATTTTTATTATCATTTTCTTCTTTTTATTTTATTTTGATTTGCCTAGTTTTTCTAGATTTTTAAGATGGAAATTAGATTGACTTTAAGTTTTTATGCATTTCTAACATGTACATTTGGGGCTATAAATTTTCCTCTAAGTACTGTTTTATCAGCGTACTGCAAAGTTTTGATATGCAACATCATCTTTAGAATTTAGATTAACATATTTTTTAATAGTCATTGTGATTTTTTTCTTTCAGTTTTGAGATATTTAGAATTATACTGTTTATTTTATTTTTTTGCATGGCTAGGTACCCTCAAGTTATTTTGTTTTGTTATTGATTCCTACCTTTATCATCACAGATTCAGTTTGATAATATTTTGTTGAGGGGTTTTACGTCCATATTCACAAAAGTTATTGGTCCACAGTTTACTTTTCTTGTAATGTCTCTAACCAGTTTCAATATTAGCATAAAGCTGACTTCATATGAATGCAGTGAGAAAGTGTTCTTTAATTCTTAACCACACAGTGTATTCCATAATTTAAAAAAATTTCCTGTGAGCAATTTAGGAGATGTCAGGGACAGGTAGATGGTTCGTGATGCCATGTCCAGTAAAGAGACTCCTTTGTATTTCCATTTGCTTCTTTGGCCAGAAAATATCTCTATATTTCATGCAACAAGCTTTGTTCTCTAGTAGGGAATCTCATTCTGGTATGAAAAGCATCCCTTATAAGCTGTGTTCTTATGTGCTTTCATTTCTTAGTCCCAGGGAGGGTTGGGGGGAGGAAGGAGATAGAAATAAAATGCTTTTTGAGGCAACAGTATGCGGACTCCATGTGCTCTGTTGTTCTGAGCCTGAGCAGTAGGGGAGGCAGGATCAAGGGTGAGTCATCCATGCACCAGTGGAGCTGAACTCGCCCTGTGTGATGGGGAGCAGCCCTGCTTCTGGGGAAGGACACCTTCCACAGGCTGATGACACAGAGCCAGGGTCACACGGACCCTTGCTCTCTTGAAGGACACTGTCGGGAGTCCTTAACTTTGCTCTCCCTGCTTCAGGATCTCAGTCTTCTTCTCTCTCTAGCTGTTCCTTCTCCCTGACATTTCTCCCACATGTTCACAAGACATGTTGTCTGGAGAGCGACAGGAGGTGCCCCAAATCTCTGAGAGTCCAGACAAGCTATGCTGGGAGCGCCTTTTGCCCGCCTTCAGTTGTTCATCCAACAGTGCTTGCCAACCAGATGATCGAGCAAATGTTCAGATTTGTGGTGATTGCTTGTGAAATTTTATTTGGAAGAATTAATTGTAGGCTAAAATATTTGAGAGGATCATTATATTTGCCTTCTATTTTTTCATCCTTATCATGATTATTATTTTATTGTTATTTCTTTGTTTCAGTTTGGTTTGGGTTGTGTCATAAAAATCAGTCTTCTATGCATAGTTCAGAGGAACCCTGTTTTAAACATATATATTTCATCAATAAGAAGGCCCCAGTTTCCTGTCAGAAGAAGTCACTAACAGCCCAGTGGGAATGCGGCCATCCCTGACAGCTGGTCAGCCTGGGAGGATCTTGTGGATAAGGAGGTATCTTAATATAGAGACTTATTTATGCCATAAATAATTGTATTGGCCACTCGATGGATTTAGGATGGAATCATGAGATACAGAGGTTTTTAGCAAACATTGAGTAATAAGGATGACTGTTTTCCCCAAATAGCTTTTATTATCTTTTTTTTCCCCTATTCCCCACCCGTCCACCTCATTTCTGTTTCTTTCTTTTTACCAATTTACTCAAACATGAATTAGACCATGGACTGTTGTTGTTTTGTTTCCTGATCTTGACCGACCACAGTGCATAGTAATTCTTCCTGTTATTCTCATCTCCATGAACAAACTCATTACTCAGTGCAGTGTTCTGCTATGAGCTATTTGCTCTTGTTTGTTGAAGAAAAACACATACCTGTGCATGCGACATTATTTGGACATAGGTTCTTCGCAGATGTAATTAGCGAAGATGAGGTCATTAGGCTGAGTGAGTCCTAATCCCATACAACTGGCTACCTTGTAAAAAGGGGAAATTGCGCACACACACACACACACACAGGGAGAATGCCATATGAACACAGGCAAAGCCTGGGACGAGTCCATAAGACAAGGAAGAGCAAAGTGGTCAGCAAACACTGGGAGTTAGGAGAGCTTCAGAAGGACCATGGCCCTATCAACCCTCGATCTCAGACTTCCCGGCCTCCAGAACCGTGAGACAATACAGTTCTGTTGTTTAAGCCGCTTTGTGGTACTTTGTTACAACAACCCTAAGAAGTGAATGTAGTATCCCAGCCTGGGATTTCATGACTTCATGATAAGGTTTCAGTGTCAAGGTAGAAAATATTTTTTCAAAATGTGTTCAGAAAAGGAATATGAATCATTAATTGACCTAACTCTATATATACAGATTTAAAACCTGTTCTATATAAGGGATTTAATCATTTTATTTGTTTTTGAATCCCAAATACCCAGTATTTGTCTGTATAAATAATAAAGGACTTATATCCAAAATATATCAATAACTCCTACAAGTCAATGATAAAATGTTATACTCCAATAAAAGAATGGGTATACATTTTCTATGTGTTCCCAAAGCAGGCATGCAAATGGCCAACAAGCTTCTGAAAGGACACTCAGCATCACTGTTCATTAAGGAAAGGCACACAAGATGGGTTAGTGGAGAATTGAGGGTGGATAATGGATAGGGAAGTGATACAGCAAATATAACCCATGCTAATTATGGAATTCAATGGTGTGTGTATGAGTGTTCATTATATTGTTCCCTTAACTTATGTGTATGATGAAACATTTTCATAATAAAGTATTAGACAAAACAATCCAATTTTGAGATATTGGACTCTCTCCTTCCACCTCCACAATTCTCCCCTGATATGAAACCCCGAGACAAGTGGGCATGATCATGTCATCCGTTTTGGTCTAACAGATGTAAGCAGATGTAAGATGTAAGCTATGGCTTCCAGGATAAGCCCTTGAACTGAAACAAAGATAGGATGCCCTGAGATGCTGTAGGATCCTGCAGTCATGGGAACAAGTCACAACGGAGTTGTGGCAGAACAGGAAGACAGAGGGGGTCTGGTCCAGGGAGCAGAGCAGAGACCCTTTGTCAGACCTGCTCTGCTTAGCTCCATTCTTCTTGAACTATATGGTGAAGGTCTTACTGGTCAAAGCCTGCTTTCATTTACTCAAAGTGAGGACTGAAAATAATAAGCCTAAATGTCGGCATTGGCAGAAGGGAGGAGATCGGAATCAAAGCCGAGAGCCAACTCCCTGCATCTGGGGGACCTGAGGTCGGTTGTCCTGTGACACACTGAACCAAGCGCCCGCCGAGACTGTGGGGGGAGGAGAAAGGGCAGGGAGCATCCGGAATGTGGGCTTTGTTGGTTGCTTCATGCTATCCTCGGTGAAGTCCACCGGAGAAGAATGCACTTGGCTTAGGACTATTGATCTTCAAATGGAGACAGGGAGGAAACCATTTCTGTGTTTCTGAGTTGCCTTGACTGAGACTGTGTTTCTTTGTTTGTTTGTTTGAACTCAGCTGATCGCAAGCATCAAACTAGAAAAAGAGAATTAATTTGCTCTAGGTGTGCCCCAAACAGCTGCTGTGTAATCCAGTTATGGAAAAAATACACATGTTTTGCCTTTAATTTTCCTCACTCATTCCTAAATACACACATTTCTTATATTTCTTATTTCTCAAGACCAAACCAGATGGCAGATTTCTTCTGAATATGACTGGTTTCTCCTGAATCTCAAGGAATACTAGAGATTTCCAGGCCTTTCTTGTCCCACTCGACTGTTCTGCACTGGTTTGGCCACTGGGGGTCTCGAAGAGAAGAGGGTCAGAGGAAGGAAGGAGTCAGGGTGCTGCGCCCTCTCCCTTTGCCTTGGGGCGCCTCCGGCAGGCACCCGCGTCCTCTCAGGTGCTGGGACATGGGACAGAACCAATCTGGGTGGCTTCTTCCCTCAATTCATCCAGCCCAGGGGGTAGCAGATTCCTCTACAATCTCCTTATTGTTGCTTTGTCAGGCCTGTTGGTCTTCTTTGTTGTTTGACACGGTGTAATGTTTTCTTTATGTTAAATTATCTCTGTTGAACTTTTCTGATTGGACCCTGAGCGACAGACGTCCTAACCCCAGGCCAGGTGGCTCCATTAGGGGTGGTTGGTGGACAGAACAGCAGAAGTGGGGGCAGACACCGAGGGGCCAGACCTGTCTGATAAGAGGTTAGCTGGCTTTCTGCGGTCTCACCAATGAGGTCAGTCCCTTCCTTTTCCACGAAAAGGTGTTAGAGTGTTGAGAATGTCCCGTATTTTCCCATAGCAGCTCGTAGGGAGTCCGTTTCCAGTGGGTGAAGTCAGGAATGTGCGCTGATGGAATTTTCCCACCAGGGCGGCATCCAGCCTCTGGATGTATGTACGTACATAAAGACAGTATGGGGAATGAAAATGGAAGGCATGCTGATTGACCCAGGGAAGAGCATACTACCCTCGCCAAGTGCATTTAAAAAACTAAATGCATTAAAATATTCTTAACATAAAAGAATTAAAAGTTAGCATCATACCTTCATAACAAAAAGTTTAGTGACTTATTGAAATATTATATATCATTCCCATTAGAGGTGATGGTAGGTGATTTTTCAAGTAAATTATTTATTATTAATAAATTATTTATTATTATTCTTTTGGTTATTTTTTCTTTTCCCCCATACTGTCACAACTGGAAGTTCAGTTTGAGGGGGCATTAACCATTGCAGCCACTCTCCCCTGCCCTCACTGGACAAAGTGTCAATAAAGCAAATCAAACAAATGACAAAGAAAAACAAACAAAAATCCTCCAAACCCCATTTTGCTTGGTCTGGGTTGGTTCGTGTTCTCTGTATTCTTCAGAAGCGATGAACTATTATGCAAATGGGAGCTACTTTTTTCCTTATTTCGCTTCATATTTTCTTGTTTCAAGTTTAACAGGCAGATGCGGTGCATCTCACCAGGGGCATCGTTCCAGTTCGGTTATGCTCAGGAATTGAGCATAATTCTCAGCCAGCCAACAATGTATTAAGTGGCTCACAATAAAACAAAGGGTCAATAAGGGAGACACCAACCTTGAAAAGAAAGAAAACCATCATTTCCTCAGAAGACTTCCCTTATGAAAGAGGAAATAGAACTTAATTGGCATCCAAACTAACAACAGCTGAAAGCCCTAAAGCGTGAGAGCAATTAGACCTCAAACCTAATTAGCGTCCCCTTCCTGTGCCACTTGGAGGCCACAGGTGTCCCCGGACTCCTTGGCGGCGGCTACTTCCTTGTTAGTGCTCCCCAATTGCTGACGAGGTGAGAGGAGACTAGATTCCCTGGGAACTCTTGTCCTGAAGATAGATATTTCAGAAACCAATTATACTGGCCTCCCCGGGACACAGACTTGCTATAAATATCAGCCTTCTCAGGCCCTGGCCGGGATGTCTGTTACTTACGATACAGTATGTGAGTTAACTTGGGGTACAAGTCAAAGTATAGAGTTAACATTCTGGTTTCTGTCCTAAATGGACATTAGCAGGTATTATAATTCACAGCAGCTACTTATGATGACCATTAAGAAAAAACTACTATGCAGGGGAGTAAGTATGCGGGGCGGTAAATGTAGGTGGTGGTAACAATAGGCTACGTGGGACGCACCGATTAGAATCACTGTGGGGACAAAAGCCTCTCTGTGGGTGAATACAGATCCTGAAGACCAAAATCAACTGACGTGTTGGCCAACAGCCAGCAGAGATAGTCAAGAGTGTTGTGGTAAGATTTAACAGAATCAATATGTGGAAAGTACCCAGTACAAAACCTGGTGGGAGGCAAGTGCTGAGTCACTGTAGACTCTTCCCTCCTAAATTACCAAGGCAGCACTAGGTAAGAATCCATTTCATAGACACTGTGTTGAGACAGCTCATACTCTGAAGGCCAAGCCAGAGAAGGATAATGGAGAGATGTTATTTTCTCATTTTCAAGTAGTCAAGGTAAGGTCAATGACTTCCTCTTGACTTTCATCTCATTGGTACAATGCAATTATGGTTTTACAACCGATTATCACAAACATAAGTCATTGAGCCTACCAGCAAAGGAACCCTTTCTTTCACTTATGTCTGATGATAGAAAGGTCTAAGACAACATCACTCCAAACGTGGTCAGAGACAGACTATGGTACGGTAACTCTCGAGAATTTATTACTGCTCTGCGGAGGGATTAGGCACTAGCCCCAGGTGCGTGTCTACCATATCACTGGGTACGTGTTTGTTTCAGCTAACGTTTTTTCCAGACTGATCTTTCAGTGAGGTGAGCAGTGTGTTGAGTTACTTGCGCCCAAGCTCCTGTGTCTCACAGACGGGCACTTCAGTAGCAATGACCCCACAGGCCTGGAACACCTTGCTGTAGCCCATCCGAGAGCTAGTGCCAAAAATCGCTCGTGGACTTCACATGTCCTGGCACTGAATTACTTGTTTTTCATGTTATAATACACATTCTCTTAATGATGTAGTAAAATATTATAAAAAAACAATTATAATCTTTTTTTTCCCCACATGATTTGGAAAATTTGGGGGTTTTAAAACAACATTCTTTTATTATCTTCATTGAGGACATGTTGAAGTTTTTTCTAACAAGACTGTTCAATTCATGATGATTAAATAACGGAAGTCAAGTAATTGGGAAAGGAGAGGTAGCATGTGATAAGAAGTCCAAGGTACAGAAAATAATTCATGATGGTCTCCTTTTCCATTTGCCCCATGAATAGCGCAGAGATAACAACAGAGGGCATTTCATAAGGTAGATGACCAAATGAGGTAATCCCTTGAAACTGTTTAAAACAATGCCCTGAACAGCAAAATTTCCATAAATACTGCCTACTAACAGTAGTACTGACATAAATGATAGCTAAAGATTTACATAAGACCTCATATACATTCAGCCGCTGGGCTACATGTCTTGGGTATATCATTTAATTTCATCCTTCCCCCAGCCTTAGTAGCTACTACTGTCCTCATTTTACAATGAGAAAACTAAGATAAAGAAAAGTGAAGTCACCTAGTGCCCTAGAGCTGGTTAGTGGTGGAGGGGCTGAGAAACCAGTCGGTCTGACGGTCGAGTGTTGCCATCTAACCACTCTTTCCTACCAGCTCAATAGTAGCCACAGAAAGGAAACTCAACAGGACATGTGTCTTACACATTTTTTGCCCCAAAGCTGTCAGTTTGTTGAAATAGACAAGTTTTTACCTGGTCCTGGGCTCCAGGAAAATACTACTGAATAGCAACTATCTAGTAGAAGTAAATCATGAATAGATATAATTCCCAGGAGGGAACTGCAAGATCATACAGAGGTTTCCCCCATAAAGCTAATACTTATATCACCCTTGGTGACTGTGAAGGCATAATTTTGAATCATGGGTCCTATGAAAGTAATTCTGTAGAACACAGTGAGTTATATAGCTCACCTGTCTCCTACAATGTGTTTGGCAAATTATTGACTGACAACAATATTTCTGAGAGTAAAACCAGACTACCATAGTTATGATTTCTCGCATATTTAGTCCTATCCGGGAGCCTTAAAATGGAAAGGCATTTATTTGGTCTTTTGTCTATACTCACTCCCTTGGCCACCCAGTCCAGTCCCTTGGCTTTCAATAGCATTTATATGCTAATCCTCCTAAATGAAACCCACAGGCTCAGACCTTCTCCCCCAAGTTCCATACTAAGCAGCCTATTCAACATCTCTGCTTGGATGTCTAGCGGACCCTGCAAACATGACAAATCCTAGACTGGGCTCTCATCTCTCCCCAATAACTTGCTCCACCCCAGCTGTCCCCATCTCAGGTGACACCAGTGCCAGCCTTGCTGTTATTCAGGCCAAAAACCTTAGTCATCCCTGATTCTTCTCTCTCGCGTGCGTGTCTCATCCATCAGCTCATCCCACTGGATCTACTTCCCATTGTATAGATGCTGGCCATTCCTCATTAGTCTCCATAGTTCCCCTGGCCATAGTGCCTGAAGTCGCCACCTCCTCTGCCCCCGATTACTGCAGGGCTACAGTGTAGTCTCGGTCCAGCCACTACTGCAAGCTCTTTCCACGGTAAATGAAATGGTGTCAATCCTATGCTCAAAACTCTACAGCGAGTTCCAGCTTATTTCCAAGAGAAAGTCAAAGTCACGGGGGGAGTTTTCTCCTTCTTCCCTTGCCCCCACCCTCCATCCTTTCCTACTACCCTTCCCCTCCCTCATTCCATCCAACTCCACTGGTCCTGATACTGGTCCATGAAGAGTAGGCGTTGCCCCCTCCGCCCTTGCCTTTTCTTGTTTCTCTTCCTGAAAACCCTTCCCTGAGACGATCTGCTTGCTTGATTCTCTTGCTTCCTTCCAGTGTTTGCCCAGACTTCCCTTTCTTAATGAGGCCTGGCCTCAGCCCTGTGTTGAGAGGCATCAGTCTTGCCATCCAAGCACACGTCCATGGGTAGTGAAGGAATACTAGTTCGAAGCCCTACCATGCAGCGTGTGGGCATACAGAACACTTCAAATGGCTTCTTGTTTGAACCTTAGGAAATTGGTACTTGGACAGACGAAGAAACTGAAGCACAGAGAGGTGAAGAAGTTCGCTTCAAGTCATGTGGGACATGGAAGGGCTGTAGCTTGAGCACATCAGCCTGGCCTGAGCTGTGTCCCGGTCTCTAAAGCAGAATGCTCCCACTCCACCTGCAATCCACCCCATCTGCTGGGGGACCCACTGTTGTCCTGTTAGGCACACAGGGCAGCAATGATACCATCAACTTATCCTTTCAATAATCCTCTAAAGTAAGCAGGACAAAAGCTTCAGTTTTAGGGAGAGAAATATTGAGATAAAAGGTATTTAGGTGTCAAAGGTCACTACATGAGTTAAAAGCAGAGCTTAGATGATAAACCAAGTTTCCTCACTCATAGCCCCAAATATTTTACGAGCTGTGCAATTCTCCCCCATGTGTGGCTCACAAGATTGTGCAGAGAAAAGTGCATGGGCCCTATGATCTCTTGGTCTGACAACCAAATCCTAGAGGGGACCGTGATGACTGTATTGGTAACATAAGAGACACCCCAGATTTTGAGCTGGGGGACAATTGCTGAAGGTAGCTAAAAAGGAAGCTCTGGGGTAGAGCCAAGATGCTTACCACCTTAGCATAAATGGCAGGAGAATGCTTCTATTTATAAAGTGCAGGTGAACTCTTGTGGTGTCCCACAGGCTTGCCAACCAGAGATCTAGCCCATCCTGGTGTGTCTTTGTCACCAGTATAATTAGCACTAATAGTGCGACAAGCTTTCTTCGTGACCTTGCTATCTTCACCCAGCCAAAAGAACATGTGCTACCATGGGAATGGCTTTCAGTGATCCAGGATGAGAAATCAGCTTCCTGATGATACCACCTACACTGACCTGCATGCTCTGAGCTTCCCAAACTTCATTCTCAGCAAGTATTGTTATTTTTGATCATCTTTATTCATTGTGTGACCCGTTAGAGCTTCAGGGCTCATTAAGCTCCCTGTGTGAAGTCTGCTTAACAAAGAGACCCCAGGGTTTTGCCTTCCCCTGCTGAGACACCCTACTGCTCACTTAGAGCTGGGGGAAGCTGTGTGAAAAACCCTTGCTCTTTGGCAAGGTCATGTGTTTAAATTCTCCCTGGTGAAGATGTCCTCACACATTTCCAGGTGGGATTGGTAGGAGCGGGGATTTGAAATGCTTTATTTCTAAGCCATTCTTAGAAGTAAGAATAGAAATCTCATTATTTATTTAAGGTCTGTTCTTAGTTTTTCATAATTTGGCCTGATATTTGGCCTGCAGTGTTGTGTTTTAATGCTAAAAAATTTCAACAAAAACTTATCAACCTCTCATAAAACAAAACAAAACGAAGCAAAAACAAAAACAAAAACAAAAACACTGGAAAATGTCCATCCTCATTGAGGGATAATTTGTTGTTAAAATCACAGTTAAAATTAATATGAATTTAGGAAGAAATGTGGAATTGTTCAAACACAGACACGCACACATACGCGTGCGCATGCACACACACACACACACACCCCACCATCAACACACATAAAACCTCTCAACATTTCTTTTACTCTTTGACGTCTGTATGCCAAGTGAATGTTCCTCAGATACTCCCATATGTCCCCAAATATGTGCCTTCCTTATTTCATTATGGCAGGTTAATAGATGTGGCAGGTTAGATTAATTATGACTTAAAACTTGGCATTCCACAGGAAGAAAATATAACTTTCAAATACAATACTTCTAACAATATGACTGATTTTCTTGGGAAAAAAAAAAAAAACCTGTCAAAACATGACATGTCAGATCCAGTTTCCTTCTATCAACATATCACAATCTGTTTTGATGGAGAAAGGATATATTTTAATTATTTGTTTTTAATCTGACTCCAGACTTGACATATGGCACTTCATTAAGTTCTCTCTACATATTCTGGTAAAAACAAAAACAAGCTGTACAAAGTTATTCAACTTCTGGCATAAAAGTTATTTTTAAGAACTTCTATTGCTTCTGATGAGGTTAAATGATTCAAAAAAAAAAAAGTAAAAAAGTCTTCTAAAGCTTGAAGTATCATCCATTTTAAAAGATTTGCCAGAAATCAATCACAGTAGACATTAGCTGTTGGCAAAATTTGTTTCCTGGGTGAGGAGGGGTGCGCATCAAGATAAATAGTAATTGGTCTTTCCGTAAGTTTTTCTTTCTGAAATTCAGATACAGTAAATTGAGAGGAAAAATGCATATACTAGCTAGTATTTTCAAACGGTGGCTGAAGCCCTTTGTCCCTCAACTCAAACCCAGATGAGGAAGATAATAGACCTTTCACTTATTTATTTATTTGGCTTTATGCAACATGCTTTATCAGCACCTTTACTGACATAGCAAAAGGAAACAATTCTGCCAAATTTTTGTTTCTGTTATCTGCAAGCCAATTTAACAGAGCTATCAATTAATGAGAACATTAATTTTTTTCTTGTATGCTACATTTAAAAAAATTTTTAAAAAGTTTAAAAAACTTACCAAGATTTTGTTTAAAATTCCTTCTAGCAAAAAAAAAAAAATAACATTCAGAGAATATGCTGATGCCAATACAGATTTAACCTAGTAATTTGGATTAGAGTTATCTATGTACTTGTAGATGATTAAGAATGTTCAGAGAGATCCATTCATTTACTTATCCATTCATCCAATAAACCCTGGCTTACTATACGTTAGACACTTTGTACTGGGTTAAAGCACTGTACACGGGGTGCCTGGGTGGCTCAGTCGTTAAGCATCTGCCTTCGGCTCAGGTCATGATCCCAGGGTTCTGGGATCAAGCCCCGCATCGGGCTCCCTGCTCCACGGGAAGCCTGCTTCTCCCTCTCCCACTCCCCCTGCTTGTGTTCCCTCTCTCGCTGTGTCTCTCTCTGTCAAATAAATAAATAAAATCTTAAAAAAAAAAAAAGCACTGTACGCCCTATGAGGATAAGACACAATTTCTGCTGTGAAGCAGTTCATAGTGTTAAAGAGACACATTGTGATGACCACCAGGCAAGGGAATGAAAATTGAGTGATTTTAGCCAGAATTCTCTGAAACAAAGACTGGACACAAGATTATTCAGGGACCAAGCCACTGGAATCAATCCTAAGTTTAGAGGCTACCAGGCTCACTAGAGTTTTATATTCTGCTAGTATCTCTGAAAAGTCCATGAAAATAGTCCAACTAATCCACACAATTTAATAATTGTATCTATTAGAGCTAATTTCTAACATCAGTTTGCTAATTAACAAGCCCCTCTTTTGATGGGTGAAAAATCTAATATTTATTGTACCACCTAGTAAAACCTCTGGTATTGATGGGAGATACACATAGTTGAAAGAATTTACAATAGTTTCTCTGAAATTTGGAATTTCAGAGTAAATCCTAGCTTACAACCAACACTGGGTTATGAACAACTGGAACATAGATTAAGCTAGCCCAGTGTGAAAACGCACACACACACTCACACACACACACACACACACACACACTGAAATATCAGAACACTAATACAGATCTCATCATTCTGCCCTCCAGAATGTAGGATTATAAAGACTTGTCTGTTGGGCTCATCAGTTTGTCTTCACTGCATATGACCATGTCTAGTACATGGGAGACACTGAACAAATATTTCTTGACCAACTCTACCAAAAGCAACACAGAGTCAGATCATGGAGGAGGTGCATGGACAGGGACTCAAATCCAGCATATGTTTCATCTATTTCTGAAGACAAGATCACTGAGGGCACACAAGAGGACCTTGTCTCACATAGAATTGCAGCATTTGGTGGCATTTGATCATCAGCCCCCGCTTGGGGACAAGGAACTGAGACTGACGAGGCACGTTACAATCCTTGTACATTTGTGCATAGGACACGGTGCTGCAACTCTCCAGGACACTGACTCCGTTATTCTGAACAGCTCAGTTCCTGTCATTCTCATAAAGTTTCCATTCTTAAAATATAATTCTCGTGTTCATTTGACTCTATTTGACTATGTAATTAAGATGTTGTCTATAGGGATGGTCAAAACCAAGTAGACATCTCATTTTTCTATCCTAAGGTTTATTATATGAATTAACTAATGTTTAAAGATAGAAGTGGGGATACAAAAATAAATACCATTACAAGTAGAGACATAAAAAGAATCTAGGTGGACTAGAAACGGGGGTGGTGAATGTATTAGAGGACCTTAAATTTAAATGTGACAGGCAATACTCTTTCCTTTTGCATCAGGGAGACCAGTGAGATGCATGTAAAGTTTGTGTCAAGGAAGTAAATAAGGAAGTTTCCAACAGAGTAGAAAGCATTGATTGCCAAGAGTTGTACATTTAAATGAGATGTATTCCTTATTGAAGCAATTAATCCTGCTCATTCTTAATAGATAAGAGATTATAATCTCAGGGAAGCTAAAGCTGAAATCATGTGGGAATATGATACAATGCCCAGAAAATTGTCAGGATTACTTTTCCAGCCACAGAAACACGTTCACAATAGGTAGGGCTCCAACAGTGCTCCTTCCTGGATGCATAAACGCAGAGGACGCAGGAGGGACTGGAGACCCCTAAGGGCAGCACGCACTGTGGGAGAACAGTGGTTGGTATCATTTACTGGGGGATTTTCCCAAATGTGCAGTCACGGTCAGGCCGGAGCATTGCTATCTGAACATCGGTAGAGTGTTCTCTACAACTTGGACCAGAACGCTCGTGAGAGGAAAAGATCTGAACTGTGCAATGCTATCTGGACCTTGAGTCAAAAACAGACAGGTAAAGTCCCCAAAAGTAACCTGGACCCTTCATTTACCTCCCAGAGGCTCTTGTGCAACCGACGCAAATGGAGAAGCAACCCCAGCCCACATACGTGCTCAGACAGCCACCAAAGTACAACAGAAGCCGTTCCTTTCAGAAGTCTCTGCTTTTCCTCCTGCACTGATAAGCTTCGGTTAGAGAAGGAATGATTTTTAATATGGTGTTTTTTTTTTTGAAAGTGAAATAAGAACAAGGAGAGATTCTAATGAAACAACTAATGGAACTGTCTACCTGGAAAAACATTTTTGCAAGGGGAGCTGGAAGTTTCCACGTTCAGGACTACTGCGCAGTGTGAAGGAGAGCAGGTTGCAAGCTCCTGGCTCCTTCCACATAAGAAAATGAAATGATAAGGCTTAGCCAAACGAGATTATATTTGGCTATAAAAATATTTTTAACACCCTTTTAATCAAATTCTTAAAGCAAGAAATCCATGAGAAACCATTTGAAATCAAACCTCATGGACTTTATTTCCTATTTGGCAAGAAATGGTAGAGAGCAGGTTTTAAAATCTAAAAATATCTTATTTCCCCTTCAATGTTGGCTTCTAATTTTTGTCAATACACATAGCAATTTCAGCACATATCTGAGTGATGCCCATGATGTTCAGGATTCAGTCTGAATAGAATTGGGTCTAACATATTTGCCATGTCCTCACGGGGAGGAATGAGAGCAAGAACACTCTCTAGAGTCCTTTTTATAAGGACACTAATCCCATTCATGAGGGCCCCACCTCCAAGACACAATTGCCTTCCAAAAGTCCCACTACCTAATACCATCGTGGTGGGGGGACAGGGGGGCTAGGATTTCAACATATGGATTTGTGTAGGGGGTGGGGTGGGGGACATTCAGTCTCCTGCATTAACTAAGGTCCATACCTTACAGTAGGGCTTCCTCTTGGTGTCATGCATTCTGTAGGTTTTGACAAATGCATAATCTAAGTATCCACAATTACAGTATAGTACTGCGTACAGAAATGCTCACTCATTCATCTCTTCCCTCCCCCAACTCCTGACAACCTCTGATTCTTTTACTGTCTCTATAGTTTTGCCTTTTCCAGAATGCCACGTAGTTGGGACTACACAGTGTGGAGCATTTTTAGGGCAGCTTCCTTCGCTCAGTAATCTGCATTTAAAGAATCTGTTCTTTTTATAAGTTGTGTTCTCCAAAGCTAAAGATTCTTTTCATGGAAACAATGTTCTAAAATTTGAAAAGACACCATTCATTTTCCTCAACTACAGTTTCCTCATTTGTAAAATGGAGATATTTTAATTTCAGTTCCCAAGAGTTTTGTTGAGCAGGGAAAGGGATAATTTACCATCAGAAAAGTAAAGTGTTAGACATGCATCATTTTTTCTTAAAATCTCATAATGAGTGCAAGGACATGGGGGATTTGTAGAGAATGGAAACAGTCAGATCATTCCTGACTTGGACGAGGAAGGAGAGGCTAAGTTCTTGTTGTTGCTTTTGATTTTGTTCAGTAATCATTTCTTACTATTATTTAGCATGTTGCCAAAGTACTATTATGAGATTAGTCACTGAGAACACATTAACTCAGAAAAAATTTTCCGTCCTTCTTATTTCAGTTTCTTTGTTTTATAATGAGCAATTGATGTTTTAACTTTTCTTTAAGCTTCTAAAACTTACTTTATATTGAGCCACAATGACTTCAAGTAAAAAATACTGCTCTTACATATGAACAGAGTATTTAGTTTCCACATATTATGCAATGTTTCTAAGGCAGATCCTTTTCTATTCCATATGACGTTATTTATTTTGGATGAAAGGAATTTACTTTCAATACTTGCACTGTATTCCAAACTTGCCAGGGACTGATGGTATTCTGTTGATTTTCATACTAGCAGCATATACTGTTTGTTCAGTATCATTGGAGAAATATGAACGAGTATTAAGGTGTTAGAGAAAGTCTAAGACCATGTGGGAAAATGTATTTTTTTTTCATAAAATGATTGTTCTTCATCTTTGGGATCTCTAAAATACTTTTGGATAAATTAAAGATTTAAAGGCCCTTCCATGAATCACCTTTCTTAACTTTTCCTTGATCTTTATTGTGACAGTGTTTATATTATCTTACTCATCATGGAGAAAATATACATTTGGGTTTAATCAAGGATTTGAACAATGTTGTATAAATGTATCTATGTTCTTAGGTGTCAGAGGGTTGGAAGAAAGAAAAGAACTATATAATGTCTGCATTTTAGTCTTATCAATGCAGAATAGGACTCTGTTATGTGGTGATGTTTGTTTTGAATGGCAGGACCAAAAACATAAGTAACAATTATTCATTTTCTCTAGCACATCCAGGTGCAAAAATGTGACACTTCTTTTTGGCTCTTTTTAAAAACCAAATTAAATATGGTTCTAGGAAAAAATTTGCATGACATGGCAGGAGACCCAATAATGCTGTTATTGCTTTCTAGACCATGCTTGGAGGAGGGAGCATGGTTTGTCCTGGAAGGGGGCAGGGATGCTAAGAAAGTCTTATTCTTAAGGCTCAGACACACTGGTCTCCTTAGGCTGAGGCCGGAGCAGAGGGATCAAGGGACCTCCTGCCCCATCACAACTTTGCTCCCAGGAACGAGCAACGTGGTCCCCCTTGGATTGGCATGGAGAGGCCCCAAGGAAGGCATGTGTTCAGAGTCGCTGGAAGCTGAGGGTGGAGCAAAGATATCGAGGTGTCCCCTGGCACACCAACTAGCCTACTAAGTCCACGGCGGGGGCAGGTGTCTACAGAGGCGAGCAACTGCAGTTGCTTGAGATAATTATAGAAACAACAAAACCCAGGTGCAGACCAAATGGACTCACATGCCCACCGGGAGCCTGGCAGAAAAAGAGACATGTCCATTTCTGGGCAGAAATATACTGTTTCTTCAGGGTTGGATTTCTCTACCTGGCGTACATTTTGTTCATGAATAAAGGTAATGAGAGACTGTCTCAGACAAATAAAAGATAAGAGAATTAATCGTCAGCAGAGCCGCATTATACAAAATGATAAAGGAAATTCATGAAGCAGAAGAAAAAATACGAGATGGAGATTAACACGTAAATAAAAGAACGTGTAAAACCATCATTTGTAAAAATAAGCTATCTAAATCACTTTTAACCTTGTTAAAGTAATTAACCATTTAAATGAAAATAGTGATGGGGGTCTGTACTAGAAGACACACATAGAAGTGAAATGTGTGATGAGGGCACAAGGGATGGGAGGTGACAGGGTAGAATGTCAGAAGACCTTACCTGACATCTCAGATGGTCTAATGATTTGAAGCTGGACTGTGTCAGGATATAGAAAACCCCAAAGCAATCAGTGAAATAAAGAATCTAACTAATTCATTCATGTTAAAGGGGGTTGCCTAATAAACAAAAAGTAGAGATAAAATGGTAATGTAAAAATATATTTAATTCACACTAAAAAAGGAAAGGAAAAATGGAGTGAGGAGATGGGACAAATAGTTTATTTAACATAAAAGACAGTTTTCTTTAAAACTTCATGTCAAAAAAAAATAAAACTTCATGTCAGATTTAAATGAAAACATATCAATAATTATGTGATGTAATACTGACCTGAACGATAAAATTTAAGGAGGGGATTGTCAGATCAGATGAAAGAAACAGAAAGAACCCACTACGTGCCATCTACACGAAGAACATTAAACATATAAGCACAAATGGATTGAAAGTGAATAGAAGAAGGAAGGTGGGTCATAAAAACGCAATTCCAGAGTAATTTAGATTGGCTATATTAACATTAGATAAAGTAGATTTCAAAACAAGAACTATTACCAAGGAAGAAAGGAGACATTACTCAATGATAAAGGGGTTATCATAAAATCAGCGCCCAACTGGAAAGAAGTATGTGCAAGTCTAAGGAACACATGTTTGGGGAAGGGAGCTGCACATCAGTCTCATTTTTTCTAAGATCCCCAGGTAATTTCAGTAACAAGGGCACACATGGCAACATTGAACTGCTTCTCTGTGGAAATCTGGTGCAGGTAGATGAGATGCCTGTCAGAACAGAGTGGGCATCTCCACCACAGAGACAGAGCCAGGGGTCAGGGTGTATTCCACGTCACAGAGAATGCTCGGGACATGGAAGAGCTCTTTTCTACAAACCATCACTGACTCCATAATGATGACTTTTTTAAAGATTTTATTTATTTATTTGACAGAGAGAGACACAGCGAGAGATGTAACACAAGCAGGGGGAGTGGGTGAGGGAGAAGCAGGCTTCCCACCGAGCAGGGAGCCTGATGTGGGGCTTGATCCCAGGACCCTGGGATCATGACCTGAGCCGAAGGCAGACGCTTATTGACTGAGCCACCCAGGGGCCCCTTTATTTTATTTATTTTTTTAAAGATTTTATTCATAATGATGACTTTTCACTGGACTGTATTTAAGTGGCAGGAAGTCAGTGTACGGCCTGATTAAGTTAACATAGTTACCCAAAGGATGCTACTGGGGATGCCGATCATGTCCAAAAGGCAAGTCCTCTTCAGTGGCAAGTGCAGAAGCATTGTTTTAGGGCTTCATGACAAATAGTCATGTTACTTTTTCCTGAGCAATGATTTATCTTTTGTCTCAAATCCCAGGAAGCTCAGAAGCTCATCTACAAGTGCCCAGGATTGCAGAACATTGATTTTGTACAAAACATCATCTCTGCAGCAGCTCACTTCTCTCTCCCAATGGTTGATCTTTGCAGTGTCCTGACTTGTCTGTGCTGGTCTTGTTGATGGGCATGACGCTTGCCTGAAGGCTGATTTGGGGCTGGAGGAGTCTCTTCACTGGCAGCTCACTCACATGGCTATTGGCAGGAGACCTCAGTTTCTCATCACGTGAGCCTCCCTGCAGGGCTGGAGCGTCCTTACGGTACGGTAGCTAGTTCCTCCCAGAGCACACAAACCAAGGGACAGAGCTAAGAGGAAGCCACGCACCTCTCATGATCCAGACTCTGAAGGCACACACTGACACCCTCTGCCATGTTGGTTTTGCTATGGGAGGCAATCTTCTCCCTTCGTTCTAGGAGGGGACTACATTCGAGTGTGAAGCTCGGGACACAGGGATCACCGGGGTCATGTGGGAGGCTCATCACCATCGCTCTACTTCCAAAGTGTTAGGGCGCATGGTACCAAGGAGGGCTTCACAAAAGATGTAATATTTAAAGCAGAGCTTTGACATGCAAAAAACGAGGAATGAGTAACACAGAGAAAATATATGGAGGAGAAAAAAATATAACCTGATATAAATATGAATTACAATGTTGTTCAGCATAACAGGAAATAGGACAACGTAATTGGAGTTATTGATGAATAAAAGAGGGAGCCAGGAGAAAATGATACTGAAAAAAAATAGAAGTCAAGTTGTGTCTTAAATATCACAGGAGGGAGGAAAGCTTGACACCATAAGGCGTAGAAACTATGAAATTTATTTAAATAGGAAAATGAAAATCCCAAATCTACTTTGGTAAGACTGATGGCTAATTGGAGTATAATGATCAAAGTGGACATTTGCTGGCTTTCTAGAATCTGGGTCCCCCTTCCCACGGGACCCCTCTTGTGCTTTGTGGTCTATTTTCTCTGGGGAGGTGGGACACCACGGGCAGGCACGACCTGCCCCGAGGTCACAGACGGTTCTGTGGGCAATGCCTAGCTTGAGCCATCTCTATGGGAAGGTGCGTGCAGGTGCGTGAAGGTGACCTTGAAGGTGCGGGCAGAGGTCAGGCCCCAGTGCAGCATCCGTGTTCCTGACAGTGTACCTGAGAGCCGGCTGATGCTGAGCCACCCGGCAGGGCCAGCAGAGGACAGACGGCAGCAGAAGACAGTCTGAGCCCTGACATCACCCGAATCCCTGGGAAAAACTCCCCCTAAAAAACAACCCTTTATCTGGCCTTCCCCCATTTTGGTTTTGGTTTCAGCCAGCTTGAGTCAGATTTTTGTTAGAAAACTTTCTCCTTGATGCAATGTCATAGCAAATATAATTTTCAAATGTCATTTTGGAAGATTCTGCCCATCACTGGAAAGCGTATAGTCTCTATCAGGTTTGGCACATGAATTCCCAGAAGGAAAAATGTGACTGGCTAGACATTACACATGTTTCTTCCCATAGTTACATGCGGTACCATAATTTTCATGTATTACGATGACATTATTTTTATATTATATATGACTACAATTTCCACTGGAAGAGTATGCTGGCTCATTGTCTCTTGTGCTCCCCCCCACCGCTCTTGCAAAAAAAATTATCAGTGGGGGAGGGGCATTCTGATTGTACATATCAGATGCTCAGGTAGATGCTCAGGTAGATGATCTAATATGGAAGGGTCATGTGCTTAGAAACCAGATTCATTGGTTATCAATCTGATGTTCATTTGGTATTTCATTCCATCATTTACTTATTACCCCACGGAGTCAATCACAATTACACACGTCTTTACTGAACTGTGCTAAGGCCCAGGACACAATCACCGTAACAGGTGGATGTCTGTCTCTCTCTCTAATATGAAAGCCAATGACCTTCCATGCTCTGCACATCCTACTCCTTTCCATTCCATTCATCCAGAACTCCTGAAAGTTTGACAAACGGTGGTCTGCAGAGGCAAGGCGGAGAGCTCGGGGTGGGGAGGGGCGGGCAGGAGGCCCCAGCAGCACAATCTCAGCAACTGGAGATAAGCAAAACTTTCTGGATTGTTATGCCCGGGGCAGAGAGCACAGGGGTGGGAGGGTGGAAGGAAGGTGTCTGATGAGGACTCCACTCCTAATCTGGTGGCGGATTAACCTAGCTCCAGGGTAGGCTAGTAACTAAGCATTTTGTTTAAAAAAAAAATCAAGGTTTTTCACTAGCAAACATTTTTGTATCTTTATTATCTTCCACCTCCATTAAGATATAAGCTACCTGCAGCAGGGACTTGGTCCATTTTGTTCACCGCTATATCCTCAGCAGATAGAATGGCGCCTTGCCTACAGTGATGGCTAATTTATTATTTGTTGACTGAATGAACTTGAAAGATCAAGAAGCTACTGTAACCCCAGAAATAAAGGTTATCTACCTTGAAAAAAAAATTAAAATTAAACGGCATTACGAGTCTTTCCATTGTGTTTTATCATCATTAATTCATATGTCTGTACTTATTTGTCTTCTTGATTCATAGTGGGTACCTTCAAAAAGTCTGCAATTTTCTTTTGGACAAGTTCTTCATACACGGGAAGAAATGCTGAACTCACCTGGTGAGCAGTTACCAAAGAGTTTCTCGCAAGTTATTCAGCGGCTAGCCCCTATTCCTGCAGACCCGCGTGTGATGTGAGATAAACATACTGCATGCATTTCATAGTCCTGTGATAGTTTTCCATAAATAAGCTTTATTTAACAGTTTGTCATAATTGATTAGGGTTTTTTTTTTTTTTTTTTGGTTTGGTATACATAATTGACGGGTCATTAGCAACACACTTGACATTCATTGATCCATGCTATTAAAAATGTATTTTATGAAGTATTTGTGAGTTTATAGATTCTTAGCTATAACATGTCAGTAGTTGTATTCTATGATATTTTTGTTTTCAAATAATTTTCATTGTTAATAATTCAGCTCAAGGTAGTGTCATCCTCCCCACCTCCCAGAGGTATGGTTACTTTAAAAATTCTTCCATATTTGTTCTTTATTTCTCACTTTACCTCTGCAAGTTATTTTTATATTGGTATTTACATGTTTCTTATTAGAACTGATGTTAGTCACCAGGAGACTGAGCAGAGTTTTAAATCTGTACCAACCGTTACATAACCAAGAAATTTTTTTTTTGCATCAATCATTACACAAATTTAGATTCTGCAGATCACTAAAATATCTTGATTTTGCGCTTTTACTTTCTACTGGAATCTGTAGAATTTCACTTCTGGTAGGGTGACTGCAGGTTGTATGAGACTGGGATTTCAGTCATTAACGGTTTTAATAAAAAATATAATCGCAAGTGGAACTACAGCCTCGTATTTTTTCTTTTTTTATTGCATTTTTCCAACAGCAATTCTGCCGACACAGAGCTCAAGCAGCCACTTGATTTAGGCGACTTGGAGGAACGCGGTTCTGATTCCCAGCACCCCCGGAAAGAGCTCCAACAGCGGGGCAGTGACGGGAAGATGGGACAGAAGGGCTTCTCATGAGGAGAGGGCAGGTGAAGCCACTGTGGCCTGTGGGCACGAGCTGGGAGAGCCCGATGCTTTTTTGAGTCGACTCCTAGTTGAACCCCTGAATTAGGTTCCAAGCATTAACTCGAGCTTGAGGGGGTTCCTGAGGTCTGCAGGCAGCCCAGTGTCTGATTGAAATGCTCGTCATTCAACTGTCTCTCCTACAAACTGAGCAAGAGCGACCGGTGCGGTTCCCAGACTGCTGTGCTCTGAGCCGCTGTCCTGCACAGGAGTCCACGAGGAGGGTCACAAAGGCACTCGGGGAAGCAAGGACTCACGGTGAGGTCAGTCTGCGTGCTTCAGCCACCGCCGCGGGCAGGTGCTTAAGGAGTGTGGTCAGTCTGCCTCTACTCCTCAGCAACATTTTCCTTGCTTGGAAAACGCTCCGGTGTCCTACAAGGATGCCCAGCAGCCTGTTAGCCTCGCATCCCACGAGCCTGAGCAGCACAGCCAGGAAGAGCGGGCCCCTTTCCCGACAGCTCCAGCAGAACTTCTGGGTCATTTCTCATGGTTTGACGGTTTGAACCCACGTCTATTTTTGGATAAATCTTTTTGACTACCAGGACTGGACCTAACACCGCCAAGCATTGGTGCCCACCCTGACTGAACCACATGGGCTGAATGTAGGAGCAGGTGGTTCTCCAGAGGAGGGGGATTAGGGCAAGGAAAGGGTGTGAGGCAAGGAGAAGCAATAGATAATCACTGACCCAAAGTGTACATAAGGAAGGGCAGTCAAGGCAATATGACTTCAAAGCTGACCCTCTTCAACACGTTAAGCGCTTATTTGCACCGACTCTGCAATCCATTTCCATTCTAAGGAAACCTTCGTCCACTGTCATAAACTTGCTCCTCTGTGTGTTTGTTTGGGGGATTAATGAACTCAAACGGTGTGGAGAGAAGACCAAGATGACAATTGTCGGAGATGGAGATGTGCCATTAAGAAGCAACTCAGGCAAAAATAAGCCCATCCTCTGCCCCATCTGCACTGAGAAATCGTCAGAGTTACGGGGAGGACACTGGGGCAGCCTGCACGAGAGGAGACTCCAGCTGTGGTGTGTGGAAAAGCCTGCCAGTGTAACCTCGGGGCACTGCAGACCCAGGGTCTCGGGTCACACTTGCCTGGGACCCCATATCACTCTCTGGTCGGGGGATAAGCTTGTCATTATAAGCAGATCTCCACATCATCTTTAAAAATGCTCTCCATTGTTACATAGAGAGACTGAGGCTGGTGGGACAAGAGTTTGTGTGGCTCAACCAGACAAGCAATGCCTCCTATGAAGGTCTGTTTTAGTGAGGCTTGTTTCTTTGTAGTGTGTCCACTGCCTTATACACTGATAAAGCTACAAGAAGAGAGTAAGTATGAAAATACTAAAATTAATATCTTAGGCTTTCATGGTACATAAGAAATGAAAGCACCTGTTCCGTCATCATATATAAAATGTAGTTAGGTCTTTGTCAAAACAGGTCCTTTCAGTGTTCTCAAATATTAGAAACATTAAGTTCTTAAACAATCTTCATAAATGATTATGTGGAAAATTTTGATTATTTTTCCAGAAAATAATTTAAAACCATAATTTAAAAATCTATATTAATTTTATTTGGGCATTTCTCTACTTGTAGAAATTTAAGTTTTAAAATTTTAATAGAAAAGAGGAATGACTAAAAATGTTTTTTATGATAGTTAACTCAAATTCCCAAGACAAGTAATTTGACACCCACGGAATGTCAACTAAACAAAACCAATTAACAAGCTAAGCAAAACTTTTAAGTGTTTTGTCTCTGCCTAGCCCTTAGAAATATAACTGGGGGAACTGTGATGGCATGACTTATAATAAGAAATATGTATATTTGGTCATAGCACAGAGCCCCTAAAATCCTCGGAATATCTTAAGTGATGAGAGCAATACAGGTGTCTCTTGTTATGTTAATGAGATGACTTTTGGAAAGCACCTAAGGATGGAGGTGGTTGCCAGGAGAACCAACCCTGTAATTACAGGGTTGGGACTTTTAGTCCCACCCCTGACCTCCAGGGAGGCTGAATCAATGGTCAATGGCCAATGATCTAATCAATCATGTTTCTGTAAAAATGTTTTCATAAAAACCCAAATGAATGGAACTCAGAGAGCTTCCAATTTGGAAAACACATGGAGATTTGGGGAGATTGGAACACCTGGAGAACACATGGAAGCTCTTTTCTCCATATCTTTCCCTACACATCTCTTCCACCTGGCTGTTCTGAGTTACATCCTTTTATAATAAACTGGTGATCTAGTGAGTAAGATGTTTCTCTGAGTTCTGTGAGCTGCTCTAGCAAATGAATCAAACCCAAGGAAGGGGCTGTTGGAACCCCTAGCCTATAGCCAGTGGACCAGAAGCACAAGTGATGACGTGCACTTGTGATTGGACTTCGGGGGGCAGTCTCATAGGGCTGAGCCCTTACCTGTGAGGTCTGACAGCACCACCATTGGAAATGGTAGAAGTGAGCTGCATTGTAAGGCACCCGGCTGGTGTCAGAGAGTTGTCTGGTGGTGTTGGGACCCCCCCCCCCATACTGGAGTTGGCTGCAGAATCCTAACTGGTGTCAGAATCAGTAGTTGGGTGATCAGAAGTGGAGTTGGGAGCAGAACTGTAGAAACAAAGAGCATATTTAAACAAGAAAGGAGAAAAAGTCTAAAACACACCACTATACTCATATCAGTGGAGATATATTAATAAAATTGGATAGTGTTTATTGAGCACTGGCTATGTGCTCGGTACCATGGTAAACGTTTTACATATTTTATTGCATTAAATATCTCCATTTCACAGAAAGAAGTGTCAAGCCTTGGTGAGGTCACACAGCTAATACATGACAGATGTGGGGTTTTAACCTTAGGGACTATGCTTCCAGGATCCTCTTTACCAACATGCCAAACACCTCTCTCTTTTACAAGCGTGTATTAAACACGTATTCAGTTGGTTTCTGTACATGTTCAGTTATAGCAATTCTATAGAACCGATCTTATTCTGAGTGGAATTATGTCGCTGCAAAAATCATATGCTAAA
The DNA here is from genome assembly GCF_964656455.1 of Halichoerus grypus. Lineage (NCBI taxonomy): Eukaryota > Metazoa > Chordata > Mammalia > Carnivora > Phocidae > Halichoerus > Halichoerus grypus. The sequence goes on from NC_135721.1 coordinate 2,996,432, forward strand.
ATCCTAATGTACGGTACCTTAGAATGTGCCCTCATTTAAAAACAGGGTCATTGCAGACAAGGTTTGTTAAGATGAGCTCATACTGGGGTAGAGTGAGCCCCTAATATGGCATGACTCATGTCCTTACAAAGAGGGGGACTTTGAATATGAACACACACAGAGAACGCCACATGAGGATGAACGCAGAGACCTACAAGCTGAGGGACTGGATGTTGAAGATGACCAGCAAACCACCCAAAGCAGAGCAGGGGTCTGGAAGATTCTCGCTCATGGCTCAGAAGGAAGCAGCTCTGCCGACTGCTGGATCTCGGACCTGTGTCCTCCAGACTGTGAGGCCATACACGTTGCTGTCTAAGCTCCCTGGTCTCTGGGATGCATTGTGATGGCGGCCCCAGGAAATTGAGTGAGAGGCTATCCTCCTCCCTCCACCCAAAAGGAAGTGAGGACTACAAACTGGCAAAACATAAAAACTTTAGCTATTTAAGGGCAGAGCCCTTTTTAAAATTGAAGCCTTTTGGGATCTAAGGCCCCCACCCTTTGAAGTGGGATAGCACCAGGAGACAGAGACCATCCCTGCCCTGGTGGTGCTGACAGTGGGCTGCACATGATCAGTTAATCTTGGCAGGAAACCGTGTGTTGCCCAATACATATTCTCAGTGACAATGCTCTTTTTTTGATTCATAGTGTATAAGAAAAATGTTTCCTTTTTTAAAGGAGTGTTAAGTATTTACATGTCCCAAAACCTTCTGGTTTCCTCCTTATTTGAAATAATTCTATACCATAGACATGTCTCATAGAATAAGTCTGCACTATAGACTTTTAATACTTGAAATGCACTTTAATTTTGAGAATTATATGCCATTTCATTAAAGAGTTGGGCATAATCCATGTTATCAGCTAGAGCTATGAATCCCCCAGTACCAATTTATGATTGTTTAATGTTAAAAAAAATGGTAAAGAATGGAATCATTTATTTATCCTGGATAAAAGTCTTTCCAGAGCTCCTCATTATAAAGTTCACAAAATAAACAAATTCCTTGAGAAACACTAAACTCGACTCTAAGGTAAATGGTCACTTACTTGAGGCGTTCATGTGTCTGTTTCTATTCTTTTAGAGAATTCTCTTATCTTTGCCTCCAACTCCAGTAATAAAAAGCAAGCAAATTGATGATAAAAGTCATTAATGTTGCCTTTGGGTTAAATGAAAAAATCCTGATAAAGATGATTTGAAAAACCCTGAGCTGCAATATCAGCTGGTTCTCTTTATAGGAGATCTCTATCACGATGCCTATAAAATACGTTTGTTCTGAAGTATTTGATGAGACTCCCATTTCAGAGCAAAAACTGATGGCAGTGCACTGAGTAGGAGTAGAGAAGTAAATGCTAAGATTATTTTTATGATGACTACATTAATTGCTTTCCTCACTGAAATCAATATGGAGACTGGAATTTGAGGAGTGATGTAGGTCTGCCTGATTCTTTGAGCATTATGGTGCACTTGCACAAAAAATGTTCACTTGGCCACCAGAGTTATGAAGGATTTGATTCAATACTGGTTGAACCAGAATCTTTATTTCTTAGGATGGGCAAGGGTATTTTCCAAACATCTTCATTAGCTGTGAGACAAAATTGAAGATTGAACAAATGTGAATGTAAGCGATATTTGGGTAACATTACTAATGGGTGATGTTTAGAGAGATGGTGATGCAAGTAAAAATGCTATTGGATTATTTTTATGAATGAGCCACAGTAAAAGTTGCTATTTCAGTATTTGAAGTGTATCCTAAAGTATATTTAATGTATCCTCGGGACTAGAAATAAGATCACTTTGAAAAACCATTAAGACCATCTCTATCCAAATACAACCAGAAGCCAATTTCTTTAAAATTCCAAGAGGGGACAGGGCAGAAGAGACAGAGATAGGAGATAGAAATTGGAAAATCTTGCTAACCTGTGACAAAACATTTTAAACTCAGGATTTTTTTTTTTTTTTTCAGTGTGGCCATTATGTTTAAATACGTTACCTAAAAAGCATTCAAAGCACAACTTGTGTTTCCAGTGATAGATTTTCTAGATGGATGGCAAACTTCAATTTTTAGTGTTAGGTGAGAATATCAGAATATTTTATGCAATAAAAAAAATCTAAAAAATATGGCAACAACCACTAAATCTAAAGTACACAATTTATTTTTGTGGAGTACCAGATTTTGCCAAGAAAATAGACATGCTTTAGAAAACCATGTTAGGTGTGCTTCAGAAAAATAAACACTCTTTAATTTTAAAAAATGTTGATTCAGACAATATCAGATTAGATTTTCTTAAAATCAAATATTTTGTGAGGGCATTTTTTGTGCTATGATATGAATCCCCAGAAACTGTAAATATTTGTAATCATTTATTTTCCTTTTTCAAAGTTTCCATGAAGGGGCCACACAAACCAAGACCATTATGATAAATTGGATGAGCAATAGCCTGTTTGAACAGAGCAGGCTTTTATTGTGAAGACCCCCTAAAAAATCACAAAGTGCTACAATTTCACAACAATTTGTTCTCTAGAATGGGAAAATTCCTAGTAAATTATGAATGCTCAAAATGGCTTTGAAAAGTCACTTGTGATTTTCAAGGTTGGGTTAGCTTGTCCCATTACCTAAATGGCTGTTTGTGCCAATTAGTTAATTTCTTTTTATTAAATTAATCCTAATGGATTTGCTGGATAATTTCAATTTTCATTAAGTCATGCAGGAAAAAAAGGGAGAGAGAGAGAGATTCACAGCCCCCAGCCCATGACACAAACATTGCAGACACCTGTCCTTTATTATTCAGCCAAAACATCTCCATTTTTTTCTATACCAGTTATATCACCATTTCTGCAGGCAAAGCAACAAAACTGGAAAGAATATTTAAAAGAATAAAACACTGGATTAACCAGATTCTGGGGAAATACCCTTTTGAAGAACATTTATCATAAAAGTTAGAGGTAGTTTTATCATGTTGTTGGCATTTATGATTTTAAAATATTTGCTTTTGAATAATCAGTAATCTCTCATGCCAGTTAAAACAAGAAAAGTATATATTCTTTTTTTTTTAAAGGTTTTATTTATTTGAGAGAGAGAGAGTGAGAGAGCACAAGCAGGGGGAGAGGCAGGCAGAGGGAGAAACAGGCTCCCCGCTGAGCAGGGAGCCCGATGAGGCACTCAATCCCAGGACCCCGGGATCATGACCTGAGCCGAAGGCAGACGCTTAACCAACTGAGCCACCTAGGTGCCCCTAGTAATTGGATTTTAAGAAAAATAAATGACAAAACAGAGTAAGTGAGCAAGAGCATGGCAAGGATGGTAATGGTGGCCGGTCACAATTTTAAATGCAATTGTCAAAGTGGGATTCATTGAGAAGGTAGCGCAAAGGTAGGAACTTTCCGGGGATGCCTGATAGCTGGACCAGGTCTTTCATCATAAACAGAAATTCACCAGGTGGAAAAAGGGAATAGTAATCCTGGGGAGACTCAAAATCATGAGGCTAGGAAGTCCTAGAACCCTGGGTTCTGTGTTGTATCTGTGTGTATGTGTGCCTGTTTGAGACAGAGAGTCAGAGACAGTGCAGAGAGAGGACAACCAAAATACTTTTAGACCACTGTCTGTTGGAAGTAGCTAGCTCCTTATTTCTTCTGCATGACACACATAATTTGGAGGTGACAATATTTTGACTGATGTCATGGCATCAGAACCATGCTGGTAAATGTTTAATGATCCACTCTCCAGAAAGAAAATCTCTCATTTGTATCAGTTGCAAATTTCCATGGTGTGAACACTCTGACCATGGCCAATTTGAAGCAACCAACACAAAAATCTCCAAGTGAGCCTTTGGGAAGAGATGTGCCGTAATGCAGTGTTACCATCTTTCTACCCTACAGATACAAAACATGCAAATAACCTAAAAAGCATAGATGACAGAAAGATGTGGTAAAATAATTGGGAAATGGTGCATTTCCAATAGTTACTGGCTTTGTTTTTGATAGAGCTTATTTAATGAAATTATATGCAACTTATTTTTAAATAATTACTGTGTTTAGCTACTGATTTACAAAATCCCTCAAAGTTGAAGACACTGGTTTTCATATACTGGTGTAGCCTGTTCCAGGACACCACTGGGCTGGCATAGGAATGAAGGGGATTCTTTTTCCCTAAGTCAGATCTTCAACCTTTTTGACCTAAATAAATTCCTCATTTCAAGGAAGCGTGACATTCAGAATGGCTCTTCCTTTGTGGGAAGATGATCTTCCCTAAAGCGTCAGAGCCTGGTGGCCGGTTAAGAGCATCGCCAGCTTTGATCCAGTCCCACCTGTTGGTTTTGCTTTCGTTGCTTGTGTTTTAGGCGTCAGTCCCCAAAAATCATTGCCAAGACCAATGTCAAGGAGCTTCTTCCCTATGTTCCCTTTAGGAGTTTTATGGTGTCTCGTCTTATGTTTAAGATTTTAATCCATGTTGACTTATTTTTTTCGTGATATAAGAATTCTATTTTCTTTATGTGGTTATCCAATTTTCCCAACACCATTTGTTGAAGAGACTCTCCATTCCATACTGGTTGTTATTGGCTCCCTTGTCAAGTGGCAGTTGACCTTATGGACAGGGATTGATTTCTGGGATCTCGGTTCTCTCCCACTGCAGCCCGTGGCTGGCTGAATGGCCTCATATGCTTGCATGTTGCTGGTAAGCCCATGCCAAGGGCAAGCGTGATGCCAGCAGGCTTAAGGGGTATATTTTGATACTCTCTTTTGAAATACTTTCACATTTTAACTTTGAGGGCAGATAGAGGACAGCTATGGAGATTGCAATTTTTAATCTTTGGAAGATAAATATGCCACTGACACAGTGAAAAATGCTGATTTCCCTGGTGCTTTCTTCTCTGTTTGAACATATCCCCCAGTATGAGGCACTCCCCAGACTCTCTTTTTATCTTAAGGATAATAAGTTCTTTAATGATGGTACAGCGAGGGCAGCATGATGGAGCCATTCTTACGCCCGGTTGCAAATACATGTTGTCACCAACTATGATGCTGAGACAAGGTGAAGGAAAAAAGGATGCTTTGCTACCTCCTCCATCACAAAAAGGAAGGGCTCCCGGGCTGCCTCTTCTGCCTGCTGAGCTACCTAAAAAGTCTAAAGAGAAACAATTAATAGGAGTAGTATCAATGAATAAAACCCTTGTTCTCACATGAGCTAATGATTTTAAAGATTCTTGTTTTGGTTTTTTTGTTTTGTTTTGTCTTTTTTTCCCACCTTCCTGGTAAGTGGAATATTGCAGGAGATTTTTCCATTACCTAAAAATATGGGAAGAAACATGCTGCACGATTATTTTTCCAAAATACCTTACTAGAAAAAAATATCACTTATGCATAATTAGCCAATAATCTCTCCGTGCAACAGAGGGCATATTTACTCCTTACTAAGGCCCATGAGTTGCTTCAAGGATTTAATTTTTCATATTCAAAACGAATTTGTGAGACAGAAGGTACAGTCCATGAAAGAAGGGACTTAGTTTGTTCTCAAATGTAGAAACTCAATAAATGTTTGTTGTTTGAGTAATTTCCTTGGCTCAATCCCAAATTTGCAGTCAAGGAAATGTACTTGGGATGGTTGATGACTTTGCTCAGCACTGGCTGGTTAAAAAGTGGTAGAGCATGATTTAAATTGAGCATTTTTTGGTTTCAAAGCTCTTTTCCCAAAGTACTGTGAGACCTCCATGGTGTCCACCCAGGGTAGAAGGTGAAGCAGCATGTGGGATGCTGAATTTAGAGTCTGAGGTCTGTAGTCCTGGGCTCACTTCCTGATCCACAGAGGAGAAGCTCAATGACCTTCTCAACTTGCCTTGTCCCATCTTCCGCAATCCTCACATCTGTCCCGAGAAAGTCGAAAGGTATTCAAACACTTCTACCATTTAAATATACTGCCCACTTGTGATATTACTTCTGACTAAAAACTGCAGAACTGTCCTTGTTCTTCCCTTTCTTTTTTTCTTTTTTAAAGATTTTATTTATTTATTTGATAGAGAGAGACACAGCGAGAGAGGGAACACAAGCAGGGGGAGTGGGAGAGGGAGAAGCAGGCTTCCCGCGGAGCAGGGAGCCCGATGAGGGGCTTGATCCCAGGACCCTGGGACCGTGACCTGAGCCGAAGGCAGACGCCTAACGACTGAGCCACCCAGGCGCCCCTTTGTTCTTCCCTTTCTTGCATGAACATAGTAAAACAGACACTCTGACATGCTCTCTGCACTAAATCTGGTATTTATGGGGCATTTATTATGCCAGTTGTGCACGCCCAAACTTAGACCAGTTGCATTACATGAACTCCAAACAGTCTCCTGCGTGGTCTGTGTGCGTACTTCCCAACATTCCCAAGTGAATTGTAGGTACGATTAATTCTGAGATGTGCTGCACTGGACACCACCTGGAGCATCATGGTAAAATCCAGTATGTTGGTTAGAGCATATTCTTTTTTGAAAGCAATGACTAGAGATTCTCTCGTTGAAGGTTATCTTTCTCCCTTTGATAGATGGGCTTCTGGAATTTGAGCCTTGGAAAGAATACACTGCCTCATTGCTATTCTATTCAGCTTTCAATCATCATGCTGAAAATGAAGGTAAAAAGGAGCGAGAAAATACCAAATGGTCATCTGAGAATTGCTTTGGGAGCCCAGTAAGAGGCCATCTTGCCTTTGAGCAAAGCATTCACCCATGCTGTACGTTTGTTCTGTGTGTTCCTGACTCTCAACCCCCTGCATCAAACCTGCTGTCCTCCATGCCCCCTAGGCTCTTGGGGGTAGAAAGGAATGGGATCACCACGAAGTCTGTCTAAAGACAGTTGTAAAATCAACCTAATTTTTATCATGAGAATCCGTATCTTTCGAGTAAGAGTGGGACTCCTAGAAATACTTTCAGAACTTTTCATGGTATTTGGAAATAATGAAACAATACTGAAAGCTATCTGATTTTGATTCATACTAGAGATGGGGGCACAAGGAGGGACGGCTGACGTGGTAAATAATAATAAAGAGCTCTCAGTTAAATTTTAATCTCAGATAAACAGTGATTTTTTTTTTTTTTTTTTTTTTAATATAAGTGCATTCGTCTGCTCAGGCTTCCCTAAGAAAGTACCACCGACTGGGTGGCCCTGGCAACACAGATGAAGCTCTCACAGTTCTGGAGGCAGGGAGCCCAAGATCTAAGCACCAGCAGCCCGGGCATCTGGTGAGGACCTGCCCCGCTGCTGCAGAGGGCTGCCTTCCCCCTGTGTCCTCACCCAGCGTGTCCTCAGCGCTCTCTCTCTCGTCGTATAAGGCATGAATCCCACCATCATGACCTCATTTGACCCTAATTACCTTCCAAAGGCCCCATCAGACTGTGAGTTAGGACTTAAATGTATGAATTTGGGGAGGACACATTCAGCCCTAAGAGTAAGTATATCTCAAGTACTGTACGGGACATACTTACACCAAAGGAACTATCTGTTGTTTATCTGAAGTTCAAGTTGGCCAGAGCATCCTCTGTTTTATTTGTGTGTTTCCCTGTTTAACGTAAAGAGAGCCAACCAGGAACCTGAATACTTAGACGCCAACCCCACCTCCACCTGCCCATGGGAACTAGAGAGTTCCTTCATTCTGTGCTGCTCAGTCTTGTCAGTAAAGTGGGGATCCTGAGACCAGGAGAGACCTGCCTCGCAGGGTTTTGTAGGGAGTGCACCATATAAAAAGATTTGGCACTAGCCAGATACCTTGCCCACAGCACTCAGCCCTCCTCCCCTGACTTCAGATTCAGTGATATATGATGCACACTCATGCCCCCTTCCCCTTAGCCAGCAGCCTTCGACTCCACATCTAGGCAGGAATCCAGATGCCCTGCAGGGTCTCACAGCAGCATTTCCTGAGGTATCTTCTCCTGGGAGTGTGGAGTTAAACACCAGGTCCACATCCAAATCAATGGCAGGAGGAAAGGGGCCAGGAAGAGAGAGCAGGGGTAGGGATGACGGAGATGTGAGCCCGGAGTAACTGAAGATGGTCTACAGGACCAAGGACAGTGTCCATTAGGGCATCAGACTGGGGTCCCCTGAGGCTGGGTGTCTGTGAAAGAGATTTTCAGTTTTAGACTATGCAGTTAAAAGTTATTAAGCTATGATATAGAAGATGATGTAATACAGAATATTACCTGCATATAACATGGAATATAGAATAATTTAAAAGTGGCATCAGTTTCATGGATGTACAATTTAGACATTTTCTTATTTGTAATAAGTTTATTTTTTTGTGAATTTTGTATATAGTTTAAAAAAAAAAAAGAGAAAGAAACAAGAAATTACCCCGATACAACTACACAGATGGGACTGTATCACTTTTATTGCATATCCTTCTAATGCTCCTAAATATCCACATAGTTCTTAATATTCAGATAAAGTAACGCAATATGAGATTAACTGAACACAGTTTCATCGCCTATTTTTCTCTTTAAGTTCTACGTTAAATGTTTTTCCTGGCTAGTGCATTTTTCCTCAATAACCTGTTGCAGTAACTTCAGGTTACACGATTTTTTTGGTCAAGGTCCCTATTTTGAGAACAGCCAGGTTATTTTCACTTTATTTCTGATATCGTAATGCGTAGGTGAAGAACACTCTTCCGTAGATTACACGCTCCTGAACACGGATCTAGCGTACATTCATTACAAACGTAACCACAGTGCCGAAGTGTGTTTAAAGAATCTTGATACTTACTTCGGAATGACTCCCCAGAGTGGTTTTACTGGTGTCACCCTTCACACCGCTTGCACTGAGCGCCCGAGGCGGTCCGAGAGCCAGCCCGGCTCTGAGCTGTCGGAAAGCCCGGCCTCCGGAATCGGAGCCCGCATGACCTCCGGCAGGTGTGCGCGGCTGTCACTCCCAGAAACGACTGTGTTATACGGGGGCCTCTCAGAGCATCAGCACTTTTTTTTTTTTAAACAATCTTCCCTTTTTGCCGGAGGGGAAAGATAAACAGGATCCAGAGACGTGAGACGTTCAGCCTCAGACCCAGGGAGGCGGGATGCCATCATCCAGCTGAAAATCGCTCGTGACTTCGTTGAGTCACGCGTCCCCGAATAGAACGGAGGCCTGCGGCAGAGCTGAGGTAAGCGGGTGCAGGGGGGCGGGAGGGGGCGGTCGCACCCGCACCTCCTCTAGTTCTGGCTCAGAGCCGCTCCGTCAGGAGGGACTGGAGGCCTAGAACAGCCCTGACTCAACCGGCCGGCCTGGGGGTGGGAGAGGCGGCCGGCCAGCCTTTCTCTTCCTCGTCCTTGTCTGGATTTTGTCAATGGCTGTGGGTGGTTCCACCCATATCACCATAGTCACGGAATCAGGTTAGCAATCTCTGCTTTAAAATACACGTCTGTTCACCCCAAATCCTCCGTGCATGTCCAGGAGTGTGACGTCATCTATACTTCCATACCAGAAGTGTGACCATATCACATGTCTGAAGGCTCCCATTTAATTTGCAAACTCTGTACTTTTGATTGACTAACCTTTAGGGATAATGTGATCATATAGATCAGCATTTCTCCGACTCAGAAGTGCTGAGGGATAACCTGGGGGTTTCGGGAAAATGCAGGTTCTGATTCAGCGGCTCTGGGCTGGGGCCTGAGAGTCTGCATTTCCTCCAAGCCCCAAGTGTTACTGAGGGTGCTGATCTGAAGGCCCCTCTTTGAGTAGCAGGGCATGGGCAATAAAGGCCCCAGAGAAGTCCCCAGTCTACGTCTACCTCTTCCTTCATTTAGTGATGCCCCGGAGGAGACCCTTGCTATTTTCATGAGTCTACTTTAAATGACACCTTTCTTCTGAATTATGCTTTTCGTTTATTTTCTAATTTGTGAAGCAGCATTTCATAGTAAAACAGGCTTGTGCTTTTGATCCATGTAGACCTGGCTTCAAATCTGGACTCTGCATTCCCAGCTTCAGACATGTTAAAATGCCATTTCCCCATTTTGCTCTCTGTTATTTAACTGATCTGACTTCGGTCTCACCGCACATCTCCCCAAAAGGTACCTGCTTCCAAGCAAATGGAAAAATCCAATGGATGCAAGAAGAGGGCATGCACAGGAGTGGGTATTATACTCATGCCACAAAGGTACATGGAAAAATCATGCTGTAAAATCAGCCGTACAGATCCCCAGAGGGAGAGAATTGTTACTGTTTTCGACACAAGATGCATTTCCTCTTCGCCCGCCCGCTTCTACAAGACATAATATTGCAAACACATCTGTGTGCTACACTTTTCTTGTATGTCAACCTCTTGTAATTTCCTGACCATTCAATACACATTGTCCTGGACACACTGCCTTGTGTGGGTGGTGTTTGGGGGAGGGAAAGAATGTAGCAGCTCTCATTATGGACAATGCAGTGTGGCTAAGGAGTAGCATGCTTTGGAGAGTAAATTACAAGGGAGATTTAGCATCCTGGTGTACTCAAGATGGAACTCAAGCCAATTCTGTCTGAATCTAAAAGAACTAGATAAGTCCAATTGACATCAATATACTTTCCTTATTCACCCTTTTCTTCTCTGCTCTTCCTCTGAAAACCACTGTGATTCACGCTGCTTGCGTGGCACACGGGAATGACGCTGTGGCCAGCATGTAGCCCTTTGTGTGCACTGGTGGTCCCATCCCATGTTCGCTATCAGGCACTGGACGTTGATTAGATGTTCAATGATCACATACTACATGAATCAGCCTCTACGTGTTCTTTTCACGAGAGTGGAAATCAAATAGTTCTAATATTGGGGAATAATTGTATATGGCAAGTTAGAATTTTTTGATACCTGAGGGTTATGCAACAGCTCTTCTGTTTTAACTGGAGTTTTGGAAAAAAAATCTAAAATATATTTCATGCATTTACTTGTTTTAATAATTATAGTATAGGTAAAGCAAGTAAATTTGACTTGACTCTGGATTTTTCCATGAATTATCATCTACTTTTTGGATTTATTTATGCCTCAAATTATGACCCGGGGCTAAAATGTTATAGAAAACATAAAGGTGCAGAGGGGTTTGTGCTTAGGCTGAGGGGCACTTGGGTAGTTTCGTCTAAGTTTTGATTAATTCATTATATGGTTTTCAATTCTTTTTACAAATATAGTACAGAAAATGTTTGGTTAATTAAACGTTTTCCATAATGATGCCATGATCCACTTGGATTTTGATATGTAAATATTTTAAAAAACTCTTCTAGCATTAATCACTTGCATATAGATTTGTTATCCAAAACCTTCTTCATTGAATCTGTGCATAATCTTCCCTTTGGCAAAATCTTACGATGGTTTGATACAGCAGTCATTTAAAACTTTTTAGAATTGTTGGGCACAAATTGGATAAAATAATTGCAATTCACCGCTCTAAAAATCTGTATTTTAACAATATAATTAGATAGATTTACAGCTTTTTGCTTTTGAACACACAGCATTAGACCCAGTGATGTTCAAGAAACTTCCCTCCTCTTGTCTTGCAAATACCATTTACATGTTGAAAGCATAGTACTTTTTAGGCTACATTATTGAAACAACACTTTGCATGGATAACAAAGCCCCTTCAGAACTTGGCAGTGGGTCACAGTCTCCTTTCAGAGACTGCTATTAGACATGACTGCCCGTGACTTGAGATTTAGTCGTTTCCTATTAAAGGGTATACATTTAATTTGAAAACTTTCAAACAGCTATTTGAAAAATATTTGAACGCTATTGAAATATATTTTTTAAATGCTGTGAGTATCAAGAGCCATAAATCCAACAGTACCAAAAATAGAAAATAAAATAATTTATTAAGGAAATTCAGAAATGAACAAATTGAGTAATATTAATTGAGCTGTTAATAAAAGTAATAGCAGTTAGTATTTATTTCCTAGTATGTGTCAGGTACTATCTTAATATATATTTCACACACACAAATATACACACACTCATACATTCACTTAAGCCCCTTAACAATGCCATGGTATGGATATGCTGTCCCCCATTTTATACATGTAGAAACTAAGAACTGGATTATGAACGTTGGCCATCATCATCATCTAGTAAGTGGTATAGACGCTTTAAACCCAGATATCCGACTATAGATCCTATACTGAACCACTGTATTAAACTTCTTTATGTAACAGGTGATTTGCATTATATTATTTAATCAACCCAACAACCACCAAATCACTATAATTGCATTCAGTTTCTATATGCACCATGGTAAATAAAGTTATAAGAGTTTAAGTAATCAGCTTAATGTATAGTTAATAAAGGGTACACCTACTTTGGAGTAGTTGTCAATAGATCCTACTCTTGTTTTATTCTCACATTTTGCCTTCAACTGTAGCATTCATATCTGGGCCTTTATATCTTTACATTTTAAGAATAAATGTGTGGATATACAGAGGTAATGAGGAACATAGGTTGCTTTTCTTTTTTTAAAGATTTTTATTTTATTTTAGAGAGAGAGAAGCGGGGAGGGGCAGAGGCAGAGAAAAGAGAGAGAATCCGAAGTGAACTCCCCACCAAGTGCAGAGCCCTATGTGGGGCTATCCCATGACCCTGAGATCATGACCTGAGCCAAAATCAAGAGTCAGATGTTTACCAACTGAACCAACCCAGGCATCCCAAGGTTGCTTTTCTAAATTGCCTTAGAAGTACAACTTAATTCATTAAAAAAATGGGGGGAGACTTATTAATCTCAAATGTTTGAATTGGTCAGGGAGAACAAAGATTCAAGGAATGTGCTTTGAAAACAGCAGGAGACCATGCAGAGGTGCTGGGTGGTGGAGAGAAATAGTTTTCTTTCTACTTGCTTTTCTTCTCATGTAGTTTAATTTATGACATCACCAAGACATAACATTAGTGGTATTTTCCAAGTTGATTAAACATCATGTATCCTTACAGGAGGAAAATGATGCACATCAAATAATTAGATGTTCGGAGATGCCCCTCACAAATGTGAGGACACACAGCATCTGAGAGAAGTGAGCTGCCGTTCGTGTTGGATTGGAAATTCATAGTCACTGACACTTCTTTCAAGCCCTGCAGTTGGGTGATGTGCATTTTCTCAGCCATTTTTGGCTTCCTGTATTTCAAAGCTAAATCTCTGAGGCAAGTTCAGTAATCTATGGTTGAAGAATTGAAGTGTGAGCAAGATGCTGAGAAAGTTGTAGATTGCCTTGAAGGAGAGTAAGCCGTCCAGCAAGAAATTGTTTTAGAACAACTTCAAATAGTTACTGCTGGTGGAATATGGTTGATCTTCAATTTATATTCATTCAGGGCAGATGTGTCTATTTCAAGACACCTACTCCAGAAAGACTCCAAATCAACTGGATTTGAGCTTTGAAAAAATTCAATCTCATCCATCAGTGTTTGTTGGAGCTTGAACTCCAGTATAGAATGTGTATGTGTATAATATAATTATATAATATCTTTTTCTTTTTTAAAAGTAATAACTAACAAAAAACTAGCCCAACTTTTGGAGGCACATTCATTTCTAGGAAATGTAAAAGTCTTGAGTGCATGAAAGCATGGGACCATGGTGGGTGTGGGAGAGCATCTGCCACCAAGTGAGAAGCTGACATGGAAGCAGTGTCCTCAGGTAGAACCTATCTCACTGAGAGCAAGTTTAGATGGATAAGACCATGAACTACAACTCCTGGAATATTTCCCTACATAATAAAAAGGAAAGAAATTATACCTCCAAATAGAGAAGAGATTGGCAAATGACATTTTTTTTTTTTTTTTGAGAGAGTGTGAGAGAGTGTGTGCACCTGCATGCAGTTGGGGAAGGGGCAGAGGAAGAGGGAGAGACAGAATCTTTAAGCAGGCTCAGTGCTGGGTCTAAGATCATGACCTGAGCTGAAATCAAGAGTTGGACTCTTAACCGACAAAGTTGCCCAGGTGCCACTGTAAATGACATCTTAAATTCACATTCCCCAGGAACTCCATAGTTATTTGTCCAAACTTGTGATTATAACATTGGCTGAAGAAGCAAAATATGAATGAAAACAAAACAGAAAAGATAGTTTCTTGAAAACAATCTCTAGTTGTTCATATGTTCAGTCACTTAAGGGAATATCAGAAAGAGATCCTACAAATGTGGAAAAAACACCATAACCAATCCTGCACACCCCCATCATGAACTGATCTAACCCTAACCCTCTGAAACTCAAACACTTCCTTTCCTTTCCACCTCAGCCCCGCGTTTACTCACGCTCTCCCCAAATCTCAGTGTCTCCTAGCTTGTGTTTAACGCTGGCCTCTTCTACTCTCCTGTCTCCCCCTGAAGCCAGAACAACCTGGATGGAAGACAGATCTGAACCAATTTTCCTTCCTCTTCTCCAGTCATTCCCCATTGTTCCCAGGACAAAGATCCTTCCCTACTTCAGGCCAGTCTAATTCCTCAATCTCATCTCCAGTGTTTGAACTCGGCACTTGGCCACTGGCACTGCTATTCTATTGTCTCAAGAAAGTAGCTCCTTCAACACACCAAGTTCTCTCAAACCTCTGGTCCTTACCTTGACATCTCTGTCCTCTCTTCCTCAGATTAGTGAACTTCCTCAAAAATTTCACACATTAGGGAAGCTACAGCAGAACTTTCCAGACAGAGAAAGCTCCCTCTGTTTCTCTAAAACATATGCTTGTATGCTAATTTTCCCATTGTATGGTTGTTTTTCCGTGGCATACTCTCTCTTGCTTGGCATAATGGAACTCAATAAATGAGTAAATAAGTACTTTGCATATAAGAAATATTATAAAACATTCTGAACAAAGAAAGTGTTGAAAAAGTGAACAAAAAATAATTATACATGTGCAGATTTCAATAGTTTTAATACGAGCAGTTTACAACATTTTTATTTTGAAATATTAAATTATGGAAAAGTTGCAAAAACAGTCCCATGTACCCTTCACCCAACTTCTCATGTTAGCATATAACTAAGAAACTAAAAAGAAAGTCACACTGACACCATAATGTGAATTAATCCATGGGTTTTGTTCAAATTTCCTTGGGTCTTTCCACTAATAGCTTTTTTTCAGTTCCAAGATTCATTCCATTCCCTCCCACTGCATACAGTCATCATGTGTCCTTTATCTCTTCTGATCTGTGACAGATTTTCGGTTTTTCCTTGTCTTCTATGACCTTGACAATTTTGAAGAATTGTTTTATGGAACGTACCTCAGATTGGGTGTGCCTGATGTTTTCTCGTAATTAGGCTAACTAATGGGTTTTTGAGATGACCGCAGATGACACAGATCACAGAGGTGATATGCCCTACTCATCACATCATAACAGTGGTATTTAATGTCAAAGTGACTTATTTCTGGTGACCTTCATCACTTCATTGTATGGTTTCTGTCAGATTTCTCCACTGTAAGTTTACTATTTTTCTATTTCATACTATATGTGCTGGAAGCTGGCCACTAAGTACAGCTCAGCCCAAAGGGAGGGAATCCCATGTCCCCGAGGAGGAATTATGAAATATTTGTAGACATACGTTAAAACCACAACAGCCATATTTTGTGGGAGAGATTCTGAAGTTAGGAAAATGTTCTCTTTTTCTTTATAGTTTTGTCCCCTCATTATAGCATTCATTAATAACCTTGCCAGCAGTAATTACTGCTATGCTGTTCCAATGGTGATTTTCCATTTCCCTCATTCTTTCTACATTCATTAATTAGAATTCTTCTATAAAATAGTCGTCTTTTCTTTCCCATTCATTCATTTATTCAGGCACATGTTCATATTGTTTGGACTCTTGGATAATTTCTTATTCTTGGGGTAATAATCCTACAGGGTACTATTACTTATTTTGTTGCTGTAGTTGGTCCAGCCTTGGGACTGGGTGCTTTGCTCTATCAGGCTGTCTGCTGTTCCTTTGACATAGCCCCTCCCCTGATCATTAGCCTTTCCTTATTTTCTGGATGACAAGGTACTCCAAGCTTGTCTTGTGTTTTCCCTGCCCCAGCTTTAAAGTCAGTCTTTGCTTCAAGGAGCCCTGGTTATCCTTTATTGGAGAATGGTATTTAGAAACCAAGATTGAACAACAAGGGTGTTCATTGCCACTGGGGCATCATTGCTTCTAGGCCCTGACCGCAGACAGAGCTGGGAAATATATGTCTGATACTACCCTGTGTAGGCACACAGGTCTATACTTACCATTTAACTTTCTATTTATATAGAGTGAAAGAAACACGAGGCCATATTTATATCAATGATTCTAATCTAGTACCATAAGCCTCTTTTTACCCTCCCTCCTTGCTTATTTGTAACTTTCTGTCATTGAGTAACCAAGCTCTCAAATCTGCAATATAGTTATTTGTTTAATTCTAGCTTCAAAGTTGCTGCTATGTACCCCAGTAAAGGACAGTTTACCAACAAGTGTAGAATGTTTGGGTGCATTTCTTTTGTCTTTACTCTTTTTTTAAAGATTTTATTTATTTATTTATTTGAGAGAGAGGGCGAGAGAGCATGAGCAGGGGAGAAGAGCAGAGAGAGAGCGAAAAGCAGACTCCCTGAAGAGCAGGAAGCCAGACATGGGGCTCAATCTCAGGACCCTGAGATCATGACCTGAGCTGAAGGCAGAAGCTTAACTGACTGAGCCACCCAGGTGCCGCTGACACACATTTTTTTTTTCTTTAAATTAAGACTATTTTTTTAGAGAAATTTTAGAATGACAGCAAAATTGAAAGGAAGGTACAGAGAGTTCCCAGATACTCCTACATGGTCACACGTGTGTTCCTGTTCCCCTCCTATTTCCTCCTTCCGGCTGCACTGGATTTCCACAATTCCTTACAGTGACAGCTTTTAATTCCTCCTTCCTGGAAGATTAAGGTCCCTGTTTCTTAGGGGAGATAAGGAGGGTGGGTCTGAGAAGAATTTTGGCCTGGGCTGATATTACCCTTCACTTGTGGGCAACATGGAAACTTTCTTAAATTTATCCCCACCTTCTGCATGGGTGTCTGCTTGGATTCATGTAGAAAAAAGCCTGCAAATTTCAGAAAATGCCATGAGGACTGGTCTTTAGGAACTTCATCCTCTTATGGTAGCCTACACTCTGCCTTTAAGAATTTATAAAAGTTTAGCTAAATTTCCTTCCTGGCCTATGTGCTGTCTGGCAAGGTGTATCCTGGGTTTGCAATCACTTGGGACTTGTTTCTCACTGTGGCTACTGTCTCCCTTCATAGTCTGGGTTAGTTGCTTTTCCCATGATATCAGTTTTCTTATGAATTCAAGAAAAGTCATCAATATGCATTTTTTCCTGCTTTTTTTTGTTGTTGTGAGGGGGAAAGTGGCACATTCTTTAGTTCTCTACATCTCTGAGCTGAAACAGGAAGTCCTTCAGCAATTTTATTTCATTTAGTATTTTTTTCCATCAACAATTTTAATTTTTTGAAGTGAATTACAAAATAATTAACCTGGAATCTACTTATGAAATGATTTCATGGATTCCCTACACTAAGCTAAATAACAAGGTGACCATCTGTCAATAATAGAGGAAGCAGCTCTTCAAGCCTTCATCATACCACCGAAATCTAGAACAACAGATTCTTAAACATTAGGTCTGAAAGATCCTGAGGGGATCTTTTTTCCACATTTGTCTTGGCTTGTAGACTTCATCGAGAATTTAGCGCATCCAGTGTATTCTTAGTATAACTGATTTCACAAGGGATATAAAGATATGTATGTCACACTAACCTCACCAATCATGATATTCTTTGTGAACAATACATAAATTATAAAAAATGTCATGGAAAGAGATGCTCAAGATGCAACAATAACAAAACACCTCCCAGAAGAATATTCTTCAAGTCCCCTTGCACCTGCTGTGTAATTTCTCAGATTGCTTCCCCTCAGAATTAGTTTCTGTAATGACAGCCCACTATTGAGAGTGGTTGTTCTGTGCAACCATTTGCCAGTCTTTGCAAGAGCGTGCCTTCTCATACCTTCCAACTTATTTCCTAAAGGACCTGAAAGAGGATGGTGCCCCCTGCATGTGTTAGACAGCTGGAGGTGGGCAAGAGAACGTCCCACATAATCCCAGCAGATGCACGCATTGATGATGAGAGTCTACTGAACACAAAGGAGAGAACAAAACCAGTTATTTAATTCAGATTCTAACTCACAGCTTCCAAATCTTAGTCCAGTGAATTTTATATTAAATCAGACTGCCTAAAAGATTTTTTCAATTGTTTTTTTTCCCTGTTAGAAGATTAAGAAACCAATGCTCGTGTTTAATGAAGCATCCAGCTACATTTTAAACTGAATATGTATTCCATCTCAATTTTCTTTGATTCTGGCTGAGTCCATTTGGTGCTATTATCCACAGATGGACAAAGCTATTTTCTATAGCTGATTTCACTTGTGATTCTATAACCTATTTGCCTTCCCATCTCCCTGTAAGCCCTAAGATTATGTTTTTCAAATACCCCGCAGTACTTGTTCATTCTCACGAACGCTAACTCTGTACCTAAGTGAATAGCAGCACCATTTCCAAAGAATCCTAACTGGGGATCTGAATTGCAGTCATCTGAAGAGAGGTAGATAGCTTTAAGAAGAGGTCCAAAATGTTCTTTTTCCCAAGTTATTATCCTAAGTAGGTCAGTGTTTTTCAGTAGATGTGGTGAGTGAGAATCGTAGAGGTGCCTGCCAAGAAGATCCTCAGGCACAACCCTAAACTTACCCAGTTAGGATCCCTGCAGGTTAGCCCAGGAATTTGCAGAGATGCTTCATAATATCTACAACATTCATATTTTTCCTTTTCTAGGCAAAATTTACTATTTTCTACTACATACTTCTACTCTTAAAATGGTAAACATATTCTTCTTTTTGTTCATTTCCCTTTTGGAAGATGATGTTTTGTTTTCAGCTTTTTAATTTGTTTTCCACCCATATTATTGACTATCTTGAGAGTGGTAAAACATTATTTTCATCTTTTTCAACTACAAAATACCTTGTGACAATATAAGAGCTCCTCTATATCATAAGTCACTAATCTAAGACTCCAATGATAATCATTCATTTGGATTTGAAGTTGAGGTCTTAAGTTTTGTTTTCGTTCTTTTTTTTTTTTACTAAAACTCAGAAAACTCAAGATATATCTACCAAAATAGGTTATGAGAATTTTGAGGGCTTTTAAAAGTAAATCACTTAAGCCTTTTTCCATTCTTGGTGATGTGTCAAAATGTTCTTCCTTGAAAGGGAAGAGAAGAAAACACAAAGAGATCTCTAGTGTGAAAACCACGAGGCAAACTGAAACACCTAACACAACATTCCCAGAAGGCAAAGTAATTGAAAAATACAGCATCTGGTTAAAGGATTGGAATACTAAGTATACATTTACTGATGACTGAAAGTCTTTCTTTTTCTTATGGAGCTAAAGAAATAGTGATAAATAGAATCATTTTTAGTTGGCAGTTTGACAGACAAAGAAATGGGCAGTCGTGCGCTTGAGCTAAAAAGACCAGGTAAAACTTGAAGGATACGTGTGAAAACAGTGCCCACGTCACAGTTACGTTAGCAGGGACACTGAAATGCTAAACCTGATTGGACTGAAGTAAGTCAAAGTGAAGGGGGTTTCCTCACAGCATGGCAGGCATTGCTAAGACGAAGCACTACTTGAAGATCATAGAACCCAAACACTGCAGTGTCTGCATTCTTTTCAAGCTTAAACACCACTTGCAAGATTAGAGAATGGTTTGGATGTGTGACATAGCTAAATGAGCAGAGGTTTGGTGGTAAAAAGGCCTGGATTTGATCCCAGATCCATGACATTCCAGCGAGGAGCTCTATGTGGGTCATTAAAATTCTCTACACTTGAGGATCCTCAGCATAAAATGGGAGCTAGAATCCTGGACCTTCTGAGTGACTATTGGATTTAAATAAGATCCAGGAAAAGGTGCCAGGAGAACGTATGTGTCCATACATTTGCTCCTTTTGCCTCCTTTGTGCTTCCCTTTTGTTCTCTCCCCCAACTCCAGGGAATTCCAGGGAGGAGATCGGAGAAGAACATCAGAGAAGAACTTTGTTTTCTCCCCATCACTGCCGGAGTGATGCTCCCTGATTCACATCTGCTTACTCCAATACACAACCATTCCATTGCTTTCATCTCCCAGAGGACCAAATCCAAATAACTTCCCCTCATCTAGTCCCTGCTTATGTCTCAAGTCTCCATTCCGACTGCTTCACAGCACCATGTGGATATGGGGGGAAGAACAAACTGGCATCGTTTGGACTCCGTTTACACTGTGGCTTCAGCATTTCTAGCCTTCTGACTTGGGGCAGAATATTAAACTCTTTTCAGTTGTAAGTTCATCTTTTATAGACTAGAAACAAAGATAACCGTGCCTGTCTGAGCGGTTATGAAAACCACATAACTGAACTTTGTAAACGATTAACTCTTATTGCAACAAAGAATGACTTTTCCCATTGACTGAAGGTATATTTCTGTTTCAGGCCTGTGTCTTTATGGGTGTTTGTTGCTGTTTTGCTTTAATTTATTTTCCTAATCTGAAATGTGTTTCCCCTGCTTTTCCTAAGGAAGTACGGTTCCTTATTCACTACAATAACACAGTTCCAGACTTGGTTATTCTTCCGTATTCAGTACTTCTTGCCATCCTGGAATGAATTAAGTAGTCTTTTCTCGGTGTTCCCATAGCATTTAATTTTATTTTTTTATTTTTATTTTTTTTAAAAGGTTTTATTTATTTGAGAGAGAGAGAGAAAGAGAGAGAATGCATGAGCAGGGGGAGGGGAGAGGGGGAGAAGCAGGCTTCCCGCTGAGCAGGGAGCCCGATATGGGGCTCGATCCCACGACTCCGGGATCATGACCTGAGCTGAAGGCAGATGCTTAACGACTGAGCCACCCAGGTGCTCCTTCCCGTAGCATTTTAACTCTTATCTGTGGTCAACTGTAAAATCCTGTATTATACTTGTTCAGGTGCCCTTTCCCACAGTACAATGTGAACCTCAAAATACCAGGACTGAATCTAGCACAATACCCCTGTCTCACTCTGTATAGCAATCACAGATTGCTCAATCAGTGATTTTGTTCTTTTTTAAGTCCACATAAAACATATTTTTATTGTGGTAAAATACACTTAATAGAAAATTTACCAATGAGACTGCATTAAATTATACAATCTAGTGGAATTAAGTAACTTCACAATGTTGTACAACCGTGATCACTACCTATATCCAAAAAATTTCATTACCCCAAAACCCATTAAGTAGCCATTCCCAATTCGTCCCTCCACCCAGCTCCTGGCAACCTCTAATTACTTTCTGTCTCTATGCATTTGACAATTCTGGGTACCTCACATTAAGAGACGCATACGGTATTTATCCTTTTGTGGCTGGCTTATGTCACTTAGCATAATGTTGTCAAGGTCGTGCATGGTGTGGCATGTTCCAGGATTACCTTGCTTTATGTAGCTGAATAATATTCCATTGTATGGATGTATCACAGTGTGTTTACCCATTCATCTGTTGATGGACATTTCGGTGGTTTCCATAGTTAGGTTATTGTGAACAGAGCTGCTCCAAACATTCATGTTCAAGTGTTTGTTTGAATGTCTGTTTTCCATTATTTTGGGGTGTATCATAGGAGTGGAATTGTTGTGTCCTGTGGCAGCTTCATGTTTATGGTATTCAGGAGGCACCTAATTCTCCCACAGTGGCTGTGTCATTTTACATTGTTCTCAGTTTCTCCTCAGCCTTGCCAACACTTGTTGTTTTCTATTCTTTCTCAAATTATGGCCACCCTAGTGGGTGTGACCTGGTTCCTCATTGTGATTTTGATTAGCATTTCCTTAGCGACTAATGATATTGAATGTCTTTTCATATGTTCATTGACCATTTGTATGCATTGGACAAATCTCTATTTAAGTCCTTGACCAAAGATTTAAAAAAGGCTTGTTGTTGTTGAGTTGTAAGATTTCTTTATGAATTCCAGAAACTAGGCCCTTAGTAGTTACATGATTTGCAAATATTTTCTCCCATTCTGTGGGATACATGTCACTCTCTCAATAGTGTATTTTGATGGACAAAATTCTTAAATTTTGATGAAATCCATCTTATCTATTTTTCCTTTTGTTAATTGTGCTTTTGGCATCATATTTGAGAGATCATTGCCAAATAGATAAGGTCTTAAGGATTTGCCTTTTTTTGTAGTCTTCTAAGAGTTTCATACTTTTGGCTCTTATATTTGTCATTGATCCTTTTTGAGTTAATTTTTATATATGGTGTAGAGTAAGTGTCAACTTTTATTATTACTACTACTACTACTACTATTATTATTATTATTATTATTAATTATTTTACACATAGAGATCCTCTTCCCTATCACTATTTGTTGAGAAGAACTTCCCCCTCCTATGGAAGGTCTTGGCACTCTTGTTGAAAACCAATTGGCCATAGAAATATGAGTTTATTTCTGGACTTTCTATTCCATTGACCTATATGTCTAGGGTCATGAGATCAAACCCTGTATTGGGCTTGTACTCAGCACAGAGTCTCCTTGAGATTCTCTCTCCCTCTGCCGCTCTCTCTCATGATCTCTCTCTCTCTAAAATAAATAAGTAAATCTTTAAAAAATATCTCTAGTTTGGGGAACCTTGCCAACTTTTAATATAATTCTATTACAGTGCTTGAACATATTGTATCAAACCCTACCTTTATTGACAGAATTTCTGAGGGAACATATGTGGACACTAGAGTTGAGTTTCAAGGGCCCAGAAATTTCAATTCAATATTACTCAAGAGAAAATATAATGATAAAAGGCCAATATGAGAAAGAAAGCAGAGTGTACTAAGTGTATTGATGATGTCCATGAATCATGAATAGACATATATCAACCGGGAAATGTGTATATGAATGCGTAAGATAAGAATATTTTCTATTTTAGAAAGAGCAAGGCTACAGAATCTGCCTTGCTTCCTCTCTAAATTGAAACTCTTCTACTTGCTTAGAATAATCAGTTTTATTATTAGTATGATTTTAAAACATATTTCATCTCCAAGGAGAAGTCACACCAGTTCAAAGCTGGGAATGAGAAAAAAACCAGCAGACAGCAGAAAGCACCAGTATATTATTGTACTTGTAGACGTAAGTGCGTGGGCTACGTAGCCTCAGGCAAAAATTTTAGGTGGGTCTAATAGTGCAATGCCTTGAATCCTTCTTTCTAGAGCTGCAGAAAAAATAAATCAAAGTTTTTGAAAGAACTATCAACTCTTATTTAATTTTATTGCTTCTGCTAATGTAAACAAGGGTCATGTAAATATTGGCAAACATAAAGTTATTGGAAATACAGTCAACATTATTGGGCCAAGGGAAGGAATATTTTGATTATTTAAATTTATATTTTTCTAAAAGCATTTGATGTATAAAGGTCTATCAACATCCATAATTATTCATTTTTTAAAATTGGAACTCCAGACTTATGGAAAGTTTAAAAAACAACCCAAGGGGGGTTACACCATGTGTATCTCATCAGTACTGTGTTAAGAAAAAAGAATTGTTGCTTCAAAGTGGGGGAATTCAAGTCTACCTAATCTCTGAAGACTAATTATTATCACTGTATATACTCTTAAACTCTACGAGGCCTCCACCTGCCCCTTACAATTCTTTAAAAGTTTGAGACAAGGAAGAACAATGACTATGATTCTGAGATTATACAGGTTTTATTATTTTCTAAGGCTCTGATTATTAATTAACATTGAAATGAACCTACCATCTCTTCTGGGCAGAGCAGTGTACATTTAATTATACTAATATTCGTCAAAAGGTTAAGTAATCTCTGTATCTGCTTTGGGCTAAGGGTATTTTATAAACTTCTAGTAATTTGAAGCAGATCAAGTGAATAGTGATTGAGGTACTTGAAACCATTTTATTATCTGGATAAATTTATTAGGAAAAATGCCCATTGTATTTGATTCTGAACTGATAGAAGGATCAACTACTTGCTTAGTGTATCTTATGCCAAAATTGAAGCTTATCCAATTATCTGGTCTAAGTTGTGCTGGTTATTAATTCTCATTGGAGCAGAGAAGTTGTGATGGCATGCTGTATCTGAATAACCATCTAAATAAGACGATGTTTAACACTGATAGATACTCTACTACTATTGTCTTTGCACACATTACTTCGCTCTAGCCTCACGACAAACCGAGGAGGTAGGTCGTGGGCACAGATGAAACTGTTTGGGCTTAGTTCATTCAGAAAGGTCTTTTCCCCAGAAGCCACCTTAATGGAAATTTATAGCCATTGGACTTCTTACTAGTAAAGCTCTTCCAAGAAATTTTGTATTTTCCTAGAACTGTAGGATGAGAGTAAGTTGGACATAAGCCATTGACATATGTGATGTTTTTTTTTTCACTTCTCTGCTTCTCCAGTTAGATTCTGAAATTTTCTGTCAGAGCCTGAGTTCATTCATATTTGTATTCCCAGGACCTAGTGGTGTTAGTGGTGATGTAGTCATGCAATAGATGTGTCTTAAATGAATGAACAAATCTGGAGCTGACCAGTAGTCCTTCCTTGTTTTCCAATACAAGCCAAACAAAACAGTCTGCCCTGGACGTTCTCATAATACGCGGCACTCAGTTCTGTCTTGGCTCCCGGCACACTGTATTATATGTGTCCGTGTTCTTGATGGCCCCGGCCCCCACTCCAAACAAATGTAAAGTTCTGAGGGAAAGGACACGACCATATCCACCTAAGAACTCCTGGTCCTACACAATGTCTGAAACATAGTGAGCAGGTGCTCAGTAAACATTTACGGAAGGAGGATGTGGCTGGGAAGGTCTTTGTGTCTTCCCCACTTACCTCCTGCTGAGGAGGGGGCTTATAATAAAAGCATAATAAGAAGACACAAGAAATGTTAACATAATAACATATGGATGTTTTTAAATTAATAGTAATGCATTTTTTAGAAGAGTCTTTGTTTTAGATCTGCTATTCTGAAGAAAAATCTAAGCCCTTTCCAGGAAAGACAGAAACTGTCCATTGCCAACGGTCTCTTCCAGGATACAGCGGAGAAGAGTGGTTTCCTTCCCTAAACCAGCTCGTGCTGCCAGGATGAGTGGGAGCCTCACCGGAAGCAGACCCAGGGATAGAAATGACCAAGGGAAGACTGGAGGACGTTGAAGAGAAAGCGGGATGATCAGAGACTAAGGGCTCTCAGACTTCCGGGGAAGGTGGGCGTGGAGTGGACCCAAAGATGTGCGCAGAGGAGTGACAAATAGAGCTTTGCTTCAACCTCTGCCCTCAGTCTTGTGATGACTAAAAGAGAGATCACTTTCTCTCCTCAATAGCACATGCTCCACGGTGATTCATGTTGTCCATGAATAGTTAAGTTTGTATACCTCTCCCTTGTAGTTCAGAATACTGCATGGACATATTTAAGATATGAGAGATGTCACCTCGTCAGAGCAGTCATGGAAAGCCGGATTCCAGGAGCAAAGCCACAGGGTCCTAAAGTTGCCTCAGACCTACAGAAAGGCACAGGGTTCTGGGCAGTTCGACTGGTGTGTCACATTGGAGCAGGCTTCCCTGAGGCCCGTGGGGGCACAAACAATCCCCCAGGAGACCAGGAGATGCAGCCGTGCCACCATGAAGACCATCAGCACAGAAATGTCTGCTGCTGAAAATCCCAGCTTTGCCTTCTTCAGATCCATTATGCTATGGAAACCATGCATTAGGGAGATCGCTGGCCTTTTTCTTTAGGTGAACACGGTCTTGACTTTTCCTCTGCATGATCCCAAGGGCCTAAAAGCACAAAGCCCATTCTTCCTTTCTTTTGTTTTATCACCTGCCCTGCCGTGGGCAGCCCATGCTCAGAAGCAGGGCCCTGCGTCCTGTCACAGTTTCCTGCCAGTTCGATGGGCGTCAGGGGCCCTCTCCCATCCCCCAGTGCCCTCATGTGTTGCTCTTCTCAGATGTGGACTGACTGCCAGGCACTCCCACTGCCTTCCCCTGTCTTTGGGAAAAGTGACCACATCCATCGGACCTTAGCTTATGCTTGTATGCCTACATACACTCGCAGGTACTTGCGTTTATGTAATGTGCACTCGTGGGGGAGTCTGGGGCAGGAATGTGAGCTGGGAGAGCACTGTGGGCCTTGAGAGTCGGGTCGGCATCAGGAAGTAGGGGAATGGTGTGTACTCACCAATATTCATACAGACAGACACATTAGAAAAACTACTTGCTTTGGAGGTTGATATTATAAATTTCAACCTACCTCTGGCTTAATTAGCTACTTAATTCTTGGGGTGATTTTACCAGACTAAGTTCACTTCTGTGAGGCTCTGCTTTTTCACCTGCAGAAGTAGGGATAGCAAATTCTACTTCTCAGGGTTATGTGGGATGTGCACTCGATGCTATGAACAGTAAATGAATAAATGTGAATAAAACTGAATAGGCTCAGCACATCGGGAGTCCAGTGAAGGTGACTTCTTCTAATCCCTAGAAATTTTAAGAAGAATTTGTGAGTCAGGAGTCTCTTACCCTGCCCTTGATTGTCACAGGGCTTATTAGTCTGTCTGGGGACAGGAAGTGCTGTTGTTTGACCGTAACAAGGAGGAGGAAGTCGTCTGGTTAATGTGTGTACACACGACCCTGAACCAGCTCTTAAATAAGCCTCCAGTAAAGACAGCTAATTACCCTGCACTTTACCATTGTGCTGTCAAAATTACAATCGGCCCTTTCCTCAAGGAAGAAGGCTTATTTGTACTACGTAATTTGTGTGTTTGTTTATTGGTAGGTCCGCAAAAAGACAGCAGAACCTGTGAGTTCTTATTTTGTTTTACTTTTTCTTATGAAAAATTGTAAACATACATGAAAGGAGAATACATGGTATAAGGAATCCTGATCGCCCATCCGTCATCGGCTTAAATAATTATCAACAGGTAGCCAAATGGTTTTCATCTTTACCCCAGCACACACCCTAATGCTTGCTAGGTATCTTTTTTATAATTCTACTGATGCATAATTTACAATCATAAACTTGCCCCAATCGAGGTGTACAATTCAATGATTTAAAAAAAATTGAGTCATGCTACCATTCCCACAGTGTAGTTTTAGAACACTTCCGTCACCCCTACAGTTCACCTCTGCCCACTTGCTGTCACGCCTTGACCCCACCCCAGCCCCAGGAAACCACTGCCTTCTTTTCTGGCTCTCTAGAATTGTCTCTTACATTATTTCATATCAGTGGCATTAAACAATGTATACTTTTGTTTCTAGTTACTTTCACTTAGTTTCATGTCTGTGAGGTTTATTGTAGCATGTATCAATAATTTCGTTTTATTGCTGAATAATATTCTACTGAATGGCTCTACGGTATCGTGTTTATTCATTCACCAATCAATAGACTCTTGGCATGTTTTTAGAGTTTACCTATTATGTGTAATGCTACTCCGAACGTGCAAGTACCAGTCTTTGCGTGGACATATGGTTTCATTTATCTTGGTTAGATAATCAGGAATAGAATTGCTGGATCGTTGGTAAGTTTGTTTAACTTTTCAGTGACACTGACAAACTATTTTTGAATTGGTGATTTTTTTTTACCTTCCCACCAGAAATACATGGGGCCTCCAATTTTTCCATACCCTTACCAATGCTTTTTCTTTTCTTTCCATCCTCCCCCTCCTTCTCCTCCTCCTGCTGCTCCTCCTCCTCCTCCTTCTTCTTCTCATGAATATTTTATTGACTGTAAGTGGTATCTCATGTGGTTTTGATTTGTTTTTCCCTAAAGACCAATAATGTCAAACATCTTCTCATGCAGGTTAGTCACGTGTATATCTTACTTAGTAAAAATGCCTATGCAAACATTATCCTTGGGCAAGTACCCATTGTCTCGATTACTTTATATGTTTACTGTAGTAAGTTTTTAAATCAGTTATTGTAATTCCTCCAACTTCCTTTTCAAAATGGTTTCCCCTTTTCTCTGTGTCTTTATATTCACAACTTAATTATTAGGTTCCTGCCACACCTCTTCATGTCCCCATTCTTCATCCAGGTACAGTGTCTCTGGGTGAGAGGACAGGATGCAGGCACATTGCATCATACTATGGAATAGGTCTAGTTTGGGGATTAGTTAAAATTCATAACATCATCTTCTGACACAATTTTTGAGGAACTGATTTTAAAGCAAAATTTAAGATCAAGAGCATGAACCCTCTTGGAGAGCCCACTCTTAGGAGGGCAAGGATAGGTAAGCTAAGGAAAATGCTTTTATAAATGTATATAAATGACTTCATTTAGAGTAAGAAAGTCAGGGTGCACTGTAGGAAATGGACTCCTGTTAAAATAAGTACATAAAACATAACCTCGATACTATGTAATCTTGGATCTTGATGTCATGGGAAAGATAGTCTCGTTCAAGGTGAGTCTTCTTCCCTTTTCCTCCTGAAACAAATCTGGCTTTTAAAATCTAGTTATTAATCTGATATTATATTTGTTGCTTACTAGGTGAGAAGTACTCTACTGGGCCATGTCCAAATTATTTTATTTTTATGGAAATATATAAGGTTATAAGGATAATATTTGTATAATTTGGGGGGATAGTCACTTTGGCTTGTGAATTGAGATACCACTAATAACAAATAAAGATTTACAGAAAAAGAAACCAAATGAAACTGTAATTGGAGTTCTAGAGTAGGGAAATAAAATGGAACAAAATGTTCACCAAATTTCACGGCAGCCTATCCAGGTACAACGCGTGGCTAATCTAGTCATGTAATAAATCTAGCTGTATGAAGGGAGTAGATGCACTACCAAAGTTTACCTTTACTGTGTAATTTATAAACAAATTTGTTGGCATGCAAATTATAACTTGTCCTGAAAACTTCTTCTACTAATTAAAGCTTGCAGAAGCTTGGGGAGGACTGAATAATTAACACAATGCTGGCGTGATTCTTAGGTAAGTGAAGTATCACCAAATTAGATGTCAAGATTAGGAAAAAATGAACTACTTGAAAACTCATTTTAGTTTTTGAACTCTGTTTACTTCTGAAATATGTTCTGAGGAACTTGATGCAAGGGCGAGACCATGAAATCTAAAAGTCCAGGAGCCCGTTGGGTGCACAACACATGCAAACAGCTCCTGCCTTGTTTTGCTCTAAGCTCGACATGGGCCACTTCGGCTCCTTGTACAGCTCAGCTGACTGGTGCTTGGACGGGGTCAGTTGTCTCTCTTCTGTCCCTCACATTGATTACACGGCAGAGTATAGGGAAAGGAGTATGGGGTCTAGAGTGAATAGCCTTGGAAGCATATTCTATCTTCGCACATGAGCTTTGTGACATTGGGGTGATGGCTCTCTTGCCTTTCTGAACATAAGTTTATTCATCAATAGATTGGAGGTCATTATAGGCATCATATAATTCAATGTGATAATCAAATTAAAGATGATAGTGACCCCTCCCCTCCAAAAAATGTATTCCTCTCCATAAGTTTAGTTTGGGCATCATATACTAAGAAGGTCACATAATCATACACTTAGTAATGAGTAGAAGGAATGCCATGAAATGAAAATCCCATTAAAGAAAGAAGGTTGAGATGTGTAGGGATCTTTAGCTTTGAAAACTAAAGAATAAGAGGGTTAAAATGTAGAAATGGAACAGATTTAGCTCACTTTATTCCAGAAAGTGAAATAATTGCAAACGGTACTCGGCTATAAAATATGCAGCTTTTTAAGCAAATTACTAATAATAGTAATTCAGACAACTCTCACTGTCTGACTCTTTTTCATGTGCACAGGGTTGAGAGCATTTCAATTAGAGGTGCTGTAAAAGGGATTTCTGCCTGTGGGATGGAATTTGTTAAACAATAACAAATAATAATAATGATGATAATGATAGTTAAACACAGATTCAAATGCATTTCATGTAATTTTGTATTCTCCAGCATCTGGAAGTTCCTGCTACATATTAGATATTTAATGAATACCTGTCCAGTTGAATTCCCAGCCTTCTCCTCTGTCATGTTTAGGACAACTCCCATGACCCACTCTCTTCCTATTCAAGCAAACCCAACTACACACACACACACACACACCTGCAGTTCTCCTAGAGAAAAGGGGATTTAGTTTGACAACATAACTCATTTGTTACTACAGGAAAGTTTGTAACATTACCTTGCACCAGGAGGGGGAAACTTTTGTCCTTGAGGTGTAAGACCACATTTATGTGTATGTATGTGTGTATGTGACTATCTGCAAGGCACAGAATCAAGTTTTCAATGATGGAAAGACTATGGAATCTTCATATAATCAATGGAGGTATTTCATCTTTGTAGTGGTGAACTGCATTTAATTTAAAATAGTTTGAGGAACATGAGGTATGCTTTTTTTTAAAGATTTTATTTATTTATTTGAGAGAGAGCTCACACAAGCCGGGGTGGCTGGGAGGGCAGAAGGAGAGGGAGAAGCAGATTCCCCTCTGAGCAGGGAGACTGATGTGGGGCTCGATCCCAGGACCCTGGGATCTTGACCTGAGCTGAAGGCAGACACTTAACCAACTGAGCCACCCAGCATATGATGCATGCTTTAATCACTTTCCACTTGAGAAAAGAGGCTCAGAAGGAGACTGGCAGGAGAAGAGCCAAGGGCTGTCCTTAGAATGAATAACCAATCTGGAACAACCCACTTGATTGTAATCGTCCATATGTTCTCACACTACCAAAATATTTATTATTTTTAAATGTTAATGTACATTATTTGATGTCTGGGAAAATGTTTCCATGTCTTTCTGGAAAATGCTAGATGAGTATTATCTACATAAGCTTAGAGACAACTGATGGAGGTGGAGATCAGTGGCAACCCAGATGCACTCATGCACTGAGTGAACCATCATTGATCTCAACCATGGATGAGTATCATTGCACTTACAGGTGAACTCATACAAATGTTTTCCTGGATACCAGAATATTTCAGAGTGTTCGTGATTATCAATAAAGACAGAAGAAAGTACAGTGCGGATGAATTCTGACACAGAAACTCCAGGCTGGCCCCAATGAGAGTATGTGGCAGGAATTCGAGAATGTCCAACGAGATAGTCTTGCAGCTTTGAGGCTCCAACACGAGCAATGAATGCAGGCAGCACAAGGTGGTTTGGAGGCTGAAGGAGAGTGAGAACCACTACTCCAAAGCCTGCAGTAGCCAGCATGACAGACAGGACATGCTGAGGAAGGGCGGGGGGTGTGGGGTTGGTCTTGGGTCAACCTTGAAGGTACCCCCTGCAGTCAGCTTCACAGGATCTATAAAATGTCCCATGTCTACAAGGCACAGCCTCTTTCATGCCCATTGTCCTCAGCAGGTAGTGTTTTTGCTTTTGTCTGCTTTTTGGTCTTGGTCATTTACTTTGTGTGACTTGATGCTGAGAAGGTTGGGAGCTGTGTGCTCCTCAGCGATAATATTTTGGTAGGCTAAGTGTTCTCTTGCTGGTCATTTCTTTCTGGACAATATTTAGAAAATATGAGAGTATGTCTTTTTAGATAACTGATGGCTGGAATCAGCTGAGGGTTTTTTGCATTTCCCCCCAACTCCGTGTACCAGGGACATGTTGTGGAGGTTGTGCGTCATCAGCCTTTTGTGTTTTCACTAGGTCATATAATTGTTGAAGCGCTAATTGTTGAAGTACTTGTCTGAAACTATTTTTAAAAATGGAACCACCTGCTAAAACTGTTGGTAAAATAATTGATCCTTAATATGTCCTTAAATTTGAATTTTTGTCGGTTGTGTAAAGCAGGACAAATTTATATCACAAAATATTATCTGTCAATAATTTGCAAGATACTTTTGTATAAAATGTTATTCTTTATAATGTCCACTTTAGGTGCATACTCAAGACAAAGAGGAGATCAGTCCATTGGCTATCTAGCTTTCAAATTACTAATCTAGATAAAATGGCATATAAGTACTGACTACAACTCCACAAACAAACAAACTAGTAGGTGGGTTTTTATCTATGTCTTGAAGTGACTTTGGTAGATCTGCTTTTTTGCATTAAGACACTTTTGAAGGTAACCTTAGTCAATGCAAGCATTGATAAAATGGCCAAACTGACAGCTGAAAGCTGCTGCCGGAAATGACTGAAGACTCAGAGATCTTGCCACTCCCTTCCACATCTACTCATTTGCCACTGCACTTTATACAAGTAGGTGGTCTTCCCTGCATTGGGCCATTTTATTTATTTTTTAAGTCAGCCAACCTGGAAACAGGGACACCTGCACTGTGTTGGGGGTAAAGGTCTGGGTGGGTGGTACGGGAGGGTGGGCAAGAAAATGTTTAGAGAAACCTGAAAATCCATTCTGGAGACAAGACAGTCAACACAAACACTAGGAAAAAATAAATAAAAACAACAACAACAACACTAGGCTGTGTGATTGGAGTGAACTGAACACACACAGTTGTGTTGCAGACTCCCAGAAGGAAAGTATGGCTGAGGGTGAATGGGAGTGTGGTCCTTTATCCTTGGGGAGTGAGTAGGATTTGGATGAAGTAGAAGAAAAAAAAAGAGGAAGTGGATATTAATGTCTTATATATACATCACTAGCTTTTTTTGTTTTTCTTCCTGGTTGGAGCATGGCTGATCAAATAGATTGAGTCCTTAAACCATGGTACTGAATCATTATTGAAATTTAAATCTGAAATGTATCAAATATATCAATTATATTAGGATTAACATAGTCGTTTTTGTTAAAGCTGAGAGTGGAACCATAAATCTTTCTGAATTCAAATGATTTCCTTCTGATTAATGTACCAGGAATTCTGTGCAGTTGATGTTCTCACCTATACCGTTAATTGACGCGAGAAAAAGTAGGAAGAATAACTTCTTGCATTTTTTATTATGAATGTCATTTCAGTAAGTCACTGATGCAGAAGAGGGGAACACCGAGGTAAAATTACCGACTGTCAATTACACCACACCCGGGAGTTTTCCGCATACGGAATAAAGCATCTTGCTGTTTCCCTTCAGGAACTTATTCTTAGGGAAATCCCCATGGCTTAAATTCCTACTGAACATGACATCGGGTCTGTGGGGGAAGGGGTCTGGGCCAGATTGTGCAGTAAAAGGATTCTTGGTTGTACAGGGGTCCCGATCCTTCTTTGATGGCATCTCCATTCACTTCAGCCCCCAAATAGGGAAGAACCCTCCTTTTCAAAAACTTGCTCTCAGATGAGGAGCTAATTAAAAAGAGTTAATTAATTAATTAATTAATTATTTTAAAGATTTTATTTATTTATTTGACAGAGAGACACAGTGAGAGAGGGAACACAAGCAGTGGGAGAGGGAGAAGCAGGCTTCCCGCGGAGCAGGGAGCCCGAAGTGGGACTCCATCCCAGGACCCTGGGATCATGACCTGAGCCGAAGGCAGATGCTTAATGACTGAGGCACCCAGGCGCCCCAAGAGTTAATTATTTAAAGAAATTACAAGGTGTTTTAAAAGCAGCCTGGAAAGCTCATGTCAGAGGATAAGGGCATATTCACAAAATATTCTCCAGTGTCTTCAGAGAAAAGTGGAGACTGCCTACAAACTGGTTTTCTGGAAATGTCAGAAAATGAACTAAACTTTATACAGATCATAGAATGGGCTCTCAAAGGCTCAGGCTTAATGCAAAAAATCAACAATTCTAGATGGCAGTAGTTCAGGATTATTAAGAAGGTGGAGTCAGGGAAATAAAGGTAGATTTAGTTATTTTTTAAACTTTCATCTTATAGGAGTCTGATTCAGAGTGAGTGACTAGATAACATTTTAAAATCCTCAATAAACTATCAACTGTACCCTGACGTTCACACCTTGCAGAAGGCTGTCTTTTTCAATTGCATAAAACAGCCCTTCTCCATCATGCATTATGTCCTCTATGCTGTGAGGTTATTCTTCTCCCTTTGACCCCCACTCCCCACCCCACTAACACACACACCATCCTGCCCCCACTTCTGTGATGTCTCACTTCATCAATGGCATCACCACTCTCTGACATTCCCAGTATTAAAAATAAATAAGTCACACTAATTAAGAATACATTTATATCAATACTATTTCCCCCCTGGGGAATTTTTTAAATAATTCAGAAAACACTCTTCTCAGGCACTTGTTACTTCCTATATGTCATCTAGGTAGAAACAAGCAACAGTTGTTCATCATGGAGGGCCCACAGTCTAGTCAGGAGATAAAAATACATGAAATGTGAATAATCATTAATCACTTTGGAGAATTGTTTACATTTGGGGAGCTATCTTAGTGCTTTTGAAATGGCATCAGTATGTCGGCTGGACAACTGAAGGGGATGGTCTTGAACTCACCACCAGATGCCTGCAGATGATAGTGATGGGTAATCAGAATTGGAAGACTGTGTTTAATGGTGACCGTGGGTATCATGGATATTCATGATGAGAGAGAACTTGAGAATGGAACATAGCAAGGGAAGGCAAGAGCCAGGCACTGTGGGAACTTGGAGCCTGAAGTAGGAAAGTCAACATCTAGGGAAGGACCACACATCTACAAAGAGAAATGTTTCTCAATTCTAAGGCAGGAATAACAGAGCGAGATTATAGTCTCACAATAATAAGACATAGATAAGAGAGAAGGTCAGCTCAAAAAGTAGAGAAATAGACCCTTGACATTAGGAGTATTTATCTAAAACTGTTTAAACTCCATGAATAAGAGCTTCAGTCAGGATATTTCAACTTGGTGACAGGAACTCAGTGACATTATTTCCTCCAGCTCAGTCTTTATACTTATATCTCATTCTCATACACTATTTCAACATTTAGCTATTTGTATTCTCCAGAGAGAACACACTGGGACACAAACATACCACTGCTGGCTAATTACATATGTCATTAACATACATGTATTGAGATTCTAGTTTATATGTGAGGCTTTTACAAGTTTTGTTAGCGTGAGTTTGCCCTACAAATTTAAGGTTGGGAGCAATGCAGGCCAGAGACGAAAGAGAAAACCACATCCAACTCGTGTCACCTTGCAGGACTCCGCAGGGAGTCAGCCTCCATCTTTAGCAGCATGTCAATCACCCACTCATGTAAACAAGTTGTATATCTCTCCTATATATACAAATAAGTTAGCTATCGGGCAGTGGAAGACAAATAACGTATAGCAAAATCTGTAGGCCCGCATAAAAGCCACAGACGTGGAGTATATTTTTTTGGAGAAATCCTGGGTAGAGATTGAAACTGTATAATAACAGAAAGGGAGAAATGGATCACACATTCCCATTAAAACCACTAAACTGGTCCAGTGGCTATATGTGGTGACAAATAGGATTTATACCATCTGCTCGTGGTCTTAGCTTAAAACCAAAACTAAAACTAAAGCTTTGATATTTCTTGAGTTGTGTTTCTGATAATGACTCATCACTGGATCTAGAGAGAATGAAGAGAACACCACCAACTGTAAACTAACTCTACACAATAGGGAAGAAAACAAGCAGAAATTATGGAGACAGAATATGTATATGTTTCTGAGATGTTTTAATATCCTCGTTAAGGATTGCTGGTTTTTTTAAGATTTTTTATTTATTTATTTATTTATTTGAGACAGAGAGAATGAGAGAGACAGAGCACATGAGAGGGGGGAGGGTCAGAGGGAGAAGCAGGCTCCCTGCCGAGCAGGGAGCCCGATGCGGGACTCGATCCAGGGACTCCAGGATCATGACCTGAGCCGAAGGCAGTTGCTTAACCAACTGAGCCACCCAGGCGCCCAAGGATTGCTGGTTTATTTCATCATAAAAGTCACAAGTATAGTGATCCATTTATCACTTATATCTGGCATACGAGAGATGCATACAATCAGGAGGCTCTATAATCTAGACTTCAGAATTTCGAACAGCTCAGAACGGGAGCAGAGAAACACAGCTAATGATATGAGACCAATGTTATCACACACACAAAAACATGCTCTTGGATTTCAAAGTGAATTTTTTTAAAAAGGAAAGTATGTAATCAAAAGTGAACATAAAGATACAGAACATGCCTAAAGTAACCATTTCCAGAAATCTGGATCTTAGACAAAGGGAGAATTTGTAAAATTTCAAAGAAGATGAGAAATGACTGATTTCTAGAGGAGAAGGGGCATGGGAGGAAAATGGTAAAGCAGATTTCCTATTGGAGAGCTGACACTCAGATGACTCTCATTCTGAGAGAGCGCTGAGTTGTGGTAATTTTAAAAAAGTCTATGTGGGGGAGAGAGGTAATTGGGTGATGGGCATGAAGGAGGGCCCTTGATGTGATGAGCACTGGGTGTTATATGCAACTGATGAATCACTAAACTCTACCCCTGAAACTAATTATACCTTATATATTAACTAAATTGAATTTAAATAAAAGGAAAAAAAAATCTATGTGGCATCCGTTTTCTCTCTCCTTGTGAAAATGGACCCACCCATTCTGACTCGGAGGTAGGCAGATGATCAGGAAGAACCAGTCACAGAATTCCATCCTTCTTCACATAACGTTTTATGATCCCAACCTAGCTACACGTGTTCCTTCCCCAGGTACCTTTTTCTGAATCTGAAGAGATAATTGTCTATAGTCTCTTTAGTCAAGAAACTGCCTTGATTATCATGAAAATAAAACTCATTTATGCTGAGAGAATAAAAGGCCATAAAAAGGAGAATTAGTTCTAATTGTCACTGAGTTCCCACTCCCAGGCCTTTCATTTCAAATCTGTGAAGCTCAGTATCTTCCCAATAAAGTCTGCATCCTTTGGGTGTGTGCTTTTAGGCCAGTATGGGTTACGTTTCTGTCACTTTCAACCAAAGGAATCAACATCAACATAACCAAACAAAAAAGAAAAACAAAAACAAACAAGAAAAGAAGTCTTGACCATGATGAGTAATAGCCTAGATCAATGCAGAAGAAACTTGGACATGAGGTTGATGAATGACTTTGGGGTATCTTTGAAAACTTACTGAGAATTGAAGAGATTATGGGAGAGCTGAAAGGGGCTAAGTGTTCTGATTTAAGCCCCAACAAAGGTAAACAGGATGCCCCGACGAGGCCCTAAATGGGTGGTGCCATATCCAATATCCCTGGAAGAATGCTTTCCACATGAGGTCACTCTTCAGAGGAAACGTCAAAAAAAGATGTTAGATTTATTTTAGATTCAGATTTATTCACACTAAAGAAGACTTACCTCTCATGTGAGCCCATAACCAGCCCATTCCAGCCTAGACTCATTGACTGGTGAATCTGGTTTGCATACCGGGAGGTCTTTCTTTGCTGTCCCTATACTTTCCCTGTCTCCAGCTTCCTTCTGGGGCACTCCTCTCTCTCTTTGACTTTAGAGTTCTAGTTATCAGACATTTTGCTTTAGATTACCATTAGTTTATTTCCTTCCTTCATACGTTTTTATAATATTTCATAGTGCCATATAGAATCTTTCTGTTCCAGGAGTCAGAGGATTAAGTCTCCACTTGACATATTCTAATGAATCCATTTATCTAAGGAAAACAAGCACTTAGATATTATCTATTACTTGTGCTTCTATCAGTGATGGCCTGTGCTTTCTGAAAGCTCCTACGTTTTCCACCTGGCACACTCACATTTTGCTCTGCTTCTTCATATTTGCCAGCTTTATATCTATAGTTTATGTTTAAATGTTATTAAATAGAAGAAACATTAACTGCTGTCTACAAAATATAATATGCATGCATTAATCTGCATATGAAAATAGAAGATGGATTTCACAACTATAATCCCAGGGACGAGGTTACCTTCGGTATTACTCTCCTATTGCTGCTGTAACAAATTACCAAAAACTCAACGACTTAACACGTATTTATTATCTTACAATTCTGGGGTCAGAGGTCCCAAATGGATTTCACTGGGCTAACGTCAAGAGGTGACAGGGTGTGTTCCATTCTGGAAATGCCAGTAGAGAATCCTCCTAGTTTTCATTGCCTCAAGAGGATGCCCATGTTCCTTGGCTCAGGGCCCTGTCTGTCTCCAAAACCAGCAATGATGGGTGAATGCTCCTAATATCCAGGTACTTTGCCCTTCTCCTCCACACACACACCTCCCTCTGACTCTCACTGCTTCTCCCTTCCTCTTCCTCTTTTTTTTTTTCTTTTACTCTCGAAGTCCTTTATTGTACAATGTCATCTGTTTGGGGGAGGGGCGCCAAAGGACTATCGGGTACACAGCGAAGTAGATAAATATGCCAAGCTTTTTCTTTTTTCTTTTTAAATCAGGCATTTATAAACAAGAAAGCATACATTAATTACATAAAAATAGTTTTCGATAGTAGAGTAAGTCATCCTGTTGTCATTTTAAAGACCCTTTGATTACTTTGGGCCCACCTGACTAACCTAGGGGAATCTCCCCAACTTAAGGTCAGCTAATTAGCAACTCACTTCTGCCTGCAACCTTTTATCCTCTTTGTTGCATTGCAAAACGTATTCACAGGTTTCAAGGATTAGGGCATAAACATCTTTGGGGGCATTTTTTTTCCTACCACACTTTAGAAAACAAAGTGCTGCCCATCCTGACTTTGGAAACATGGCTGGACAAGTAGGTTCAGGGAAATGTTACAGACAAAAATACAGCTGGATTTATTTCAGCATTATACTTGCCAAAGTGTGCCCTAAGATAAAGTTACAAAACATTAGAACTATGCACTGAATACTAGCAAAATTTGGTGGCTTCATAGCTTTCTAAAAAAATATTGAAAACTCCTGGCAAAGGGATGGATATCAAAAGGGAAGAATAGTCCTTTGTCTGGATAAACAGGTAAGTATTTGTATATGTATGTGTGCATCTATTTACCTATCATATATATTAATAACACATCAAGTAATTAAAGTAAAAACTTTAATAAAATATAGGTTGAAGTAATTATGGGAAACAATAGGAACATAAAAAAATTCAGACATTTTTTGATAATCCTAAAGAAGGGTATACAAATTGACAGACATAAACATAAAATCCTTTCACTAAGTCTAAAAAAGAAACTGAACAACCCTTCACATGAAGAACAAAGACATATTAGTATCCAGTCATTGTTGAGGATCTTCTATTTTTCCAAGATATTTTATAGAAGATAGATCTCAACCTCATTTCCATTTTTTGGTGTGTGTGTGTGGGGGGGTAAAAGTTGGAAGTATAGAGAGAAAAGCTGAAAATATTACAGAATTTTATTTTAATCAAGATAAAGTCTAAGCTTTAGGTTGATTCTGTCATCATGGAGGATTCATCCTTTACTCTCTTTGGAATCATTCAAGAACTTTGCACTGTGGTGGTGGGAACCGAAGGGAGGTCCTGGAATGGAGTCCAGAAGGTTGGACATCTTTGTTGTTTTTCCTTCTGTCACTGCTGCTGCTGGACAATGTTCCTCCAGCACCAGCTCAAAGGTGTTTCTGGAGCCTTCTACTCCATGGTGTGTAGACTCAGCATCAGGAATACTCGCTGCTGCCCTAAGCCTAGGGACCCTGGCCCTTGTGCCCTCAGCCTTACCCACTGAGGATCCCTCCTGGACCCTAGTGACAGATGAACCCTGGAATCTGTCTCTAACGGAAACCTCCTTCTCCCTACTGGGAGTACTGAGAGCAGTTTGTTCCCATACAAATCCCAACTCTAACAACATTCATTTTCAAAAATATGTTTAAAGTTGGGACATGGACCCAATGGTATGATGTCATCTCCAAATCCAATCCCTCCCAAATCCATCCTTCCTGCCAAATTCCCTAACAGTCCATATCTTAAAAAGAATCAGAAGTTTTCATCTTTGTCTCTCCAGGAGCATCTTCCTGCAGGACATCAACTACAAGCATTTCCATGCATCCTAGATAGCAAAGGTACCCACCAATTTTAAAAGTGGCAGCAAGTTTGCAGATTCCAAATTACATAATTTTACATACTGATTGAGGCAGACTTGGTTCCTATCACAGGTTTATTAAATTACTGAGAAGGAAAATGCAGGATATGATGGACATTCTAGATTTTTTCACCAGGGGGTGGAAAGGATTCAAAGGATGTTATGTAAAGAGCTGACCACTGGCTAGCACAGAAAGATTAAAAAACTATAAACTTGAAACTATAAAATAATTTTATCAATTCAATTTATTAAGGGTTGTATTTTGTTTCAATACTAACAACAGCTAAAGACTTCTGTTCCCTATACTTGTGATGAGAATCAACAGTGTTTCTTTCATCAGAAGCTCTTTTTCATATTAACTGACATGTAACACCCTCGTCCAAGGTGTTGGCACCTGGAAAGCAGGAGGTTGGGAGTGTGAAACTGGTTTCCCCTACAAAGATGATTAGAATATATATAACATCATATGTCACATTTTTGCTGTCACAAATTTGAATTATTAAAAACACTAAGAAAATACGGGAGATGTTAACTTAGAAGGTAAAAATCAAATGGGACATGGTAATGTCTATCATGTGGAATAGGAAAGATCATTCTGTGTTTCCAGTGTGGGGTCTACATATATAAGTTATTGGAATTCTGTTTATGTCTACAAGGCTAGAGTGTATTTTGCAAGAATTGTAACAAGGAAGTCCCATCAGGGCAGTGGATTATAGTCACTGTAGAATTTTAAAATCACGTGGGAACTTTGAAAATACGAGACACCATGTTCCATCCTAGCTCAATTAACTTCAGGTTTCTTGACGTGGCGCTCTGAGGACCATCGCCCCCAGGCCAGGCTGGACTGGGCACAGCATTCACTCAGGAACAAACCAATGAAATCCACACTCTTCATAAGATCTCAACAAAGAATTGGAGGTCAGCAACAAAGGAGAACTGTTAAGAGATGGATATATTGAACAATTCTTATTTTAAAAGCAGAAGACAAGGTAATGGGTTGGTAGTCTAGCAGAGTCGGAAGACATCAGGAAAATTTCTCATCAGGAAGGCAAGTCACAGTGAAACCATTGACCTTAACATGAGCCAAATGAATCACGGGAGCTGAGAACCTCAGCTGTTCTTATTGGATGACGTCCACATTATTAGAGGAGGAAGGGGAGTTTTCATGCTACCAGTACTCACCAGTCTTCTGCAGGGAGAAATAGATTCCCCTCATTAGAACTGATCAAGGAACAGCCAAACCACCACCTTGTAGGTGTGTTTTAGGGGAGACTAAGGTATTAAATTTTATCTCATCAGTTAAAGATTATCAGAGATCAGTATAAAACCTACACTGAGATCCAAATTCCTAGGTTTCCAAGCCTTGTTTGAAAAAGCCTATTTTAGGAACAACCCATATGGAAGGTGCTTCTGCTGAGGAATCCTGCCACCAGGGTCCTAGACCTCACCATCTTGATATTCTCTGAATCCCTGGACATTCTGTGCACACACCTGTGAGCCATGCTCCTTGCTCTGTTTATGTCTCTTTTCTTTTGCCAAGATCAATTTTATCCATGTTTCTTAAGATGATGATTAACTTTTGCATGTATTTAAGTTCTTCTAGACTACTCATTCTGGGCTCACTGCTCATAAATCAATTCTCTTTAAATTCCATAAATTGAGTGTTTAGACAACAAGAATATGAAGTATCAGAAAGGGAGACGGTAATATGTGTAAAGCTAAAACAAAAAATAAAACAACAAAGAAATACAAATTAAAACACCAAAACTTATCCCGAGGTACCATTAGTTTCTATCCGTTCTTGACAATAACATTCTGTTCATGTGTAATTAATGGAGGAGGATATAAAAATGGATCCTCTCTTTATTCAAATAAACTCTCATGACTGCTTTTGGAACCATAAGAGCACTAATTCACATCAGGTGTCAGCTGAGACAGGCAGAATGAACAACATGATGCAGATGAAAGTCGGGCAGGTAGGTCCACAGTCTGGGGCATCAGAAAGGCTCACTCAAGGATTTCTTGTCGCAGGTAATTTCTTGTCACAACTGGGCTGTTTCACAGAGTGAAAAATTTGGACAGCAGAGGTAAACTCAGCTGGCCCAGGGAAACAAGCCCTCATTATAAGGTTACTCGTGAGCAGGAAACACAAAGGACTCTGCCTCCATCCCCAGCAGTCCCTTCGGAGTCTGTCCCTTGCTCTCTGGTTTCCAGGGGAAGCTGAGGCTCAAGGAGCCACACACAGCGAGGGGAGGGCCAGTGCCGACAACTCTATCTAGGCAACTTACCAAAAATACTGGCCACTCTCAGAGACCGTTTAATGGCTTTATGGAAGTGAGAATTAAAAAGCAAAGTCTCAGGACTTGAT
This sequence comes from Halichoerus grypus, assembly GCF_964656455.1. Lineage (NCBI taxonomy): Eukaryota > Metazoa > Chordata > Mammalia > Carnivora > Phocidae > Halichoerus > Halichoerus grypus. The sequence continues at coordinate 3,038,654 of NC_135721.1, forward strand.
TATTTATATGCCAGAAAGATGCTTCCTTTACTCAATTCTCATATAATGCATGCATCACACAATTCTGTTTTGTGAAAAATCAGTATCCGAAACAACGAGAATGACACCTTTTTAGGAATGAACTTACTGTAGAAAACAATGTATTTTTATATAATCAAAGTACAGCTTGAACAGTATGAGACACTGAGACATATGCTGTGTCTGATTCAGGGATTTCTATTTATTACTTAAAATAACTACAGACCGTCCCTGACTTCAGACTATTCGACTTAGATTTTTCAACTTTACCGTGGTGCACAGCGATATATACATTCAGGGGAAAGTGTACTTAGAATTTTGAATTTGTATCTTTTCCTGGGGTAACAATATGTGGGATGATCCTCTTCCATGATGCTGGGCAGCGGCTTGAGCTCCCGATACACTGACTACCAGTCTGCTTTCACCTCCAGTAGGGCATTCACTTGCTTGCACGAGACCCTTGACCCAATTATAAAACAGGCTTGTGTTAGATGCTTCTGCCAACTGTAGGCTGATGTCGGTGTTCTGAGCACATTTAAGGTAGGCTAGGCTACAATGTCTGCTATATTGGATGGATCAGGTATATTTTCAACTTAATGATATTTTTAATTGCGATGGGTTTATCGGGATGTAAACTCATCATAAGTTTAAGAAGACATGTACACTTGTGAGTTTTTTGTAATTGCGTTTTTATGAGCACACACATTTTTAATTTTGCCTCTTAATTTTTTCACTTCATTGAGTAACATTTTACTTAAATAGGATCACTGGAAGTAACCGTCAGCCTCTGGTCTGGCTGAAATGACATAAGCAGGAGTTTAATGCGAGTTTTCCAGTTCATTCCATATTGATGGCTCCAGTTATATAGAATGAACTGAAAAAATGGCAGAATCATCTTCAAAGTCATTTCTTGTGCTATTTCAGCTCTGGCCAGATTGGATCCAGGCTCAAATTGTTTCCAATATTGCCTTCTGAATTGGATTTCAATTTTCTGGTGTGTGTGAATACACCTGTGCTCACAGGATAGCATGTTTTTTCCTTCTTTCTGAAAACTGTCATAATTTAGTGTCTAAAAGGACTTTTCATGGACAGCATTCAGAAGTTCTTATCAATAGACTGAGCATATGTGGCTGCCTTAATGGAACTTTCAATGTAGGGGACACCTAATAGGGATGATTTAAAAACCAAAAACACTTCTTCCATTACTCTGGAGAGATTTTAGGCTTAAATTAACTTGGAATTAAAATAAAAGTAAAAATCACTGAAATGCTACAGTTTGTAAGGAACTATTTCCAAGAATCAGGAATAGCAGTAGAAAAGGGGTGGCCCCTATAAGCCCAGAAGGTCTCCAAGTGATGCGACTGAGTTCTTAGAATCTCCCCCAAATCACAATAATACCCTCATCTTAGTCTAGTGCCTCACTTCTTTCTGAAATCCTTCTAAGGGGACACAGAACCTTTCCCAGGGAAAACAACAATGAATTCTGTAGTGCAAATTCTGCAGGACAGGCCAAGGAAAAGCATGTTCAGAGTAGGGAGTAAATGCCAATATGGTCATTCTTTGAGAGAAGTTATTCATGATCATGGAGAAGGAGACAGTCAGTTCCGGCTGAATTTACATACTTTTCCCATTTCGTGGAAGGGAGATGAATACAGTGAGGGTGTGGACTCCAAGACACACAAACCAGAAAACCAATACATCGTAAAATAAAACATCCTGGTCCTTCTCAGAGACTTCCCTCTCAGTGTGGAACACCTAACAATGTGTGTTTTATTTTATTTATTTTTTGCTAGTTTAAGAGGCCAATGCTGAGTGAGATCAGACCACCGACGGTGCTGCGGACGTCCAACATCAGCTTCCTCACCCAGTGACCGTAATGCCATTTTGAAATATGAACCTGAGAAATGAACATGCAACTTACAAAGGCAAGGGGCCAAGGACTCTTTATAAACATCAGGGGCTGCTGACGCATTCACGTGGAATGATATGATGGCCTCCTTGGTTCATTCCTCTGACTGTGGCTTTTCTACCACTTACCTCTCTTCCATCATGTGTGAGACCACTCCTAATTAAATGCACTGACAATAGAAGAACATTTTGTATCGAGTTCATAGGCTTTGCTGCAGTACCAGTGATTATTGAATGCATGTGTGACGAGCTGTATAATTAAATGAATGAGGATGATTTTGTGAATTAAAAATTCAAGCTCTGCTCTGACATCAATACTCTAATTCCCAGACTTTCCTTTCCTAGGACTACCCTATAGCTCCATCATTACTATTCTCTGGATTTGGTGTCACCATGCTCAGGGTGTGCATATACAAAAGAGAAAATGAGTACTTGATGCTATTTGAAAAAGAAGAGGCTGAAGATGTTGAATATCAATGAACTCTCTCAAGGAAAAGTGATTGATACACAGCAGATTTTCCTAGCCTAAAAATTGGAGATAAACAGGGTCACATTGCTCTCCAGGCATGGTGATGGAATAAACTGTGCATAAAATATAATCAAAGTAGAAAATATGATTGTACTGGAAAATTCCGATTAAGGTGTGGACAGTTGTATACTCATGTCAAAGCAGATATTAACACAATCAATGTCAAGAGGACCTGTATTCAGATAAAAAGAGATGTTGAGATAAAATTATTTTCCAAATAAAAAGAATATTTTTTCTAAGATATTTCATATTAAAATTCATTTTTATTAAGTAAAAAGAAAACAAAAATTGGTAAGGTCAGAGTTGGCTGATTGAGTCAAAATAAGCTTTTCTGTGTCCTACAAATATCTTTTTCAATGAATACATTCAAGAATCAGGAGAGAGAGTTGGGTGAACTGTTAAGTTTCAAAAATCCTATGGAATACTTTTGTTTTAGTTAACATGATATAACCAACTGATAGGTGTACACCAATGTGGTATAAATAAAATAAAAAATAATTTCGGGTGGGTAAAGGGTTGACAAATCTAAATGCTGATTGAGATAATGATAAAAACTCACCTGTCTAATACCTCAGAATTTTAAGATCTTTTATATAAATATTTTAACATTTGGTTTTTACTGCAATTCTCTTAAATACATACTATTTTCTTTATTTAAATTATATACATTTCTTATTCAAAGACTTAAGAGATATAAGTAAGCAAAACCATAATACTTTCATTTTCAGGTGAAGTAACTCAAAGTACACAATTTAGTCTGAAATGTTACAATGTAGTAAATAGCAGAATTTCATTTCTAAATCAGTGCTCTTCCTTTGAGGAAAAATGTTGGAAGAGTTTTATTACTTTATTTTAACATTTATAAAGCTCCTTTGTCACTATTGGCTTCATTATCAGTCTTGGCTACTAAGCTGTTGCTTTTCCAAGGAAAAGTATGTTTTGTTCATCTCTGTCATCTTTCTGCCTATTGGAATGCATGGTGCATACTAGACATTTCCTAAATCTAGGGTTAATCTGGTTATGCCATCCGCAGCGGCTTCAGCTAGCAGATGTGATTTCCATTGTCTTGGGTACATGGCTACACGTTTGTTAACTGATTGGGTCAGTTGTTTGATGGTAGAAAGCAGATGGTTTCTGCTGAACCTGGAAGAACTTACCTGGAGGAAAAAATAATTATCTAAATGCCCAGATTCCTCCTGTGCCTGTCAATGGAACTAGCTTCGGACAGCACTCTCAAAAGAGCAAAATATGTCTTTGGGGTCCCTTCAAATTCTTCCATTCTTTGTCACCTTACTTTGTGAAAATCTGCTTTCAAAAGAAAAAAAATAAAGGAATAAATATTTGTACATTATTCATATTGAGTTCTACCTGAGAAGATTGGTTGCCTAGAATTCATGTCCACATTTGATTCTGAGAGGTCTTCACTTACAGCAGAGCTTACCAATCCCTATGAGTCTGCCGGGAAAGCCACAAGAAACACAGTATGCGTGAATGCCTACCACCTGTCAGCACTTTACACATACGATCTCAAAAATCCTCACAGGCAAGACTTGAAATACTCATTAATATTCCCATTTTACAGATAAGAAAACACAGTTTAGAAAGGTTAGATGCTTTGTCCAAGGTCCACATGGCTAGTAATTGATAAAACATAGACAATAAATCAGATCATCCTGTGGACTTTTATTGCCTCCAGGGACAGGCAAGTCCACTCATGCTAGAGTTCTGATCTATTCATTTTCCTAACTTTGCTTCTATCTATTTTTACCCCTTGCAAGACAAAGTACTGTGTCAACAAGATCAGATGAATTTCATAAGAGAGTCTTAGATTTTCTTTAATAGTTATATTGAGGCTACAACTTTTCTCTTCAATACTCCTTGCTGCAAAGGAGTCATCCAACTAAAACTCACAAGCCAAATCTGGTGTGTCACCTATTGTTGTTGTAAATAAAGTTTTATTAGAACACCACCACACTCATTCATTTACAATTTGTCTAGGCCTACTTTCATGCTACAACAATAGCACTGTGCAGTTGGAACAGTTGCCACACGGTCCACACAGCCTACAGTATTTATATCTGGCCCTTACAGAAGAAGTTTGCTGCAACTCTAGATGGTGAAGCAGGTCTTCCTCATGCCCTGTGGGGAGGTCATTTCCACTTCATGCTGTTTCCCGCTTGCCTCATGAATTCAGTTGACTTCGCAAACTAATCTGTAAGCTCTTTATTAATATAACAAAGATCAATGGGTGCCACTTAGGTGTTGGTTTCACATTATCATGTTACCATCCATATAAAGAACTGTGCACTGGGGCACAGTTAAGTGAGTATATATGTTTTGCTGTGAGTCAGAGAAGAAATAGCAAAAATAGGTCAGTTGGATTTGGTCATTAAAGATGAATAGGGTTCCCCAGGGAAAATGGAACAGGGGATAGACATCCTTGGAAAAGAGAAGCCAGAAAGAGTAGTGAACAAGTCAAATATGAAAAGGGGTGGCGTGTAGTTCATTGGCTCATGGGCATAGAGGTTGGGGTTTTAGGGAGCAGTGATGTGTCTTAAGCAAGAAGTGCTGTGATGTTCTGTGTGGGACTCGGGGAAGGTGGCTCAACAGTCTGAAGGCTGCATTAATGATTTGTGTACCACAAACCCCCCTCCCAGTCTGTACACAGTGAATTTGTTTAATAGCCTCTTAGATGACCTTATCATTATTAAAAATGTCTAGGTTACTTCCATCTGTGAGTGCATGTGAAGGGCACAAACAGCCTTGATTGAGACCCAGCATTTTGGTACTCTCAGCTCTATCTCAAAACTCTAAATCTCCCATCAAATAAGTGACAGAGTAGAATGTTTGCACACATGTAAATTCCTTATTTTTCCTTTAACTGTAAGATGGTATTGAAGTCATGTGTGACCAAGAGATATTAAAAACAAAGACATCTTATTTAATAAAATATTTTCAAAAGAACTTTAATTGGAAAAATGCATAGACTAATTCCTAAATCCTTGGCTAGGGAGCTAAGATGTTAAATAAATGCAAGATGTTACTATGAATGTAATACACTGAGCCATCCACGTTTTTGAGACAGAAGCAAAGATAAACAGAACAGTTTTTCTTCCAGATCAAACGGCAACTTAACCCAGGGTGTAGTATTATGCTTAAAATAACCTTCATTTTTGGTGCGCACACTCTTTAGGGTCAAAATCATTTAAAATGTGTTCTGACAGTCGGACCACTGTTCACCATTAAGATCAACTCTTAGGATGTCCACATGATGGCTACTAAGTCACTGCTGCAAATCATAGTGGTTACTACAATGAGCAGATTCGTGGAAGGACTTGCATGTTCCCACACTGCCTCTGACCCTAACAACCATCCACCTAACAGAAGAAAAGGCACTTTCAGTGCCGTGAACAGCTGACTCAGTTATTCATCATTAGAGTGAGCACAAGTTTAAATACACATGGTTACTTAGGGCTTGGAGTTGTCATAAGCTTGAGAGATCAGTGAGAAACTCTTGGTGGTGGTATCACCATGTGATTCATTAAAAAAACTCAAATTTTTGAAACATGTTGTATAGCTATGTATATATGTGCTGTTGCAACACACACACACGCACACACACACACACGCACACGCACGCACACACACACGCACACACACACACGCACACACACACACGTTGTTGGTGCTATCGTTTGCTACTGGTTTGGGTCTCTCTTCATCAGAAATTGGATGTCAGCAGGTTAGGGACCCAGTTTACCACCATAGCCCCAGAGCCAAGAGTGTGTGCTCAATAAATATTGGTTGAATAAATAAATAAATAAATAAGCAAAGTAAGTAATAATTAGTAGAGGGATTCCTTGTTTGGCAGCGTGATTGCTTATAAATTTCTCCTAAAATCTGATTTATCAGTACAATTAAAATGGCTAAATTTACTAAGTGAAACAACAAAAATCTATTTTGATGCATATCTTTTCTCCAAGGCAAGCAACATATAAACAATAAAACAGAACAAAACCCTGAACATGGTTAGAAACATGTTATGTCTGCAAACCCCCAAATGGCATCCAGTGTGTGCTTCATTCAACTTTGTAACATCTGCATATAATGAAATCTGAACCCCCTCCATCCAACTAAACTCCCCAAACTCTTGCCAATGCCCCCAGGGAATTTTTGTACCATGAATACATACTTACAAGGCTATTTCTTTAGCAACTAGATTTGTAAATCTAGTAATTTCTCCAGATAGCAAAGGTTAATGTGCTAAGAGGAGAGAGTTGAGGCAGAAAGTTGATTTGTGGTCTTTATAACACCAGGAGATACCCTCTGTCTTATTTTGGCTTATGGATGCTTAGTGTCCAACAAATACTGTCTTTACAATTTCTTAACAGAAAATATCCCATTAGTTTATTTTGAACCATTCTACTCAAATTCCCAGGGATCTAGACTTTGGGGATAGAGCCTGGATCATATTTTGGGGATTTTCACTGCAAGAGCAGTGTGCATTTCTATAGTTTTAACCTAAGTGGCTTACAAGCATGCTTACAGGCACTTACCACCCCTCCCTCGTGAGAACTTCAATTCCAGCTTTAAAAGGGAGCACCAGGAGATGCATGAGGATGCATGACTCTGGGTCAAACACACACGGCATCTCATGGATGAGTCCTCATGAGCGGACTCCTTCCTCCAAATCATCATCTGACAGACCTCAGCATCTTCAAGGCCAAACATGGCTTTTGGCTCTTTGAGGTCTGTCTTTCTTTCCTTAAGATTTTCACCATTTCCTTTTCATGAAGTGCTTACCATGAAGTAGAAACATGGTATCCTGTGGGAATGACCTCTGGTGTTTTGGATGGGAATGGCAGAAGGGCTGAAAATTTGGCTGCCTCTGATGGCAAAAAAAAAGGCAACATTTTTCTCCTCCCTAATTCAGAAAGGAGATGTTTTACATTTATCCCACACCAAAATTTATATGTAACCCTTCCTCATATTTGGGCACCAATGCAGAATAGGCTCCCTGGGATGTTGCATGATATCTGAGTTGTCCTTTTTCTTTTCATGTAGGAAGAGGTTACTTCAGTCAGTGATTTTGGAATTTATCGTCACCTAGGTAATATGGGTCTGAAATTCATTGTGTGCATGCTCTCTGTTCAGGAAATTATGTGCTAAATAAATGAAGAGGTAACACTTTTTTTTTTGGATGCAACTAATAGAAATGAATTCTCCCTTAACTTGCAAAGAAAAATCAAATAACAAAACAAAACAGAATTACTGGAAGACTATGAAAGAGGTTACAGAAGTGAAGGAAATGCAGAGCCTAAGGAATATGGAGTCCAGGATAATCCAGGGATCTGGTTGGTAGAAAATAATAGACAGACTCATTGGATGCCTTCCCCAGGACCATTTAACTTTACATATTTGTCTGTTATCACTATTCCCATGCCCCAGTCTTCCATGTCCCAGTACTACTTGATTTGGTGCTCAAGAGTCATACTATTTCCTCGACCAGGGCTGGCATTAGTAAACTCAACTTCCAGGGGTCACCAAAATCCTTGCCAAGGAGCATGGCTAGTTTCCCAGAGAGTGAACCAAGGGCTCTTACCAAAAGAAGGAAGGAGGGATACTGGGAAGACCCAAGCAGATTGATGTCCTCTAGAGAAGTTAGGAGGAAGCAAAATCTTCAATGTATGAGTAAGCCATTTCAATCTACCTGGTGTCAGTCATTCCATTAACTTCATATTACTTCTTATGTCATTGAATTGCATTCAGTGGCCTCTTAGAAAGCTTGTTGTCAGGTTAAGTAAATATTATCAGGTAGCCTATATCTGATATAACTCCAAAGAAGGAAAAACCAACCATATATACTAATTTCAAAGTGCCCTAAGGCAAAATATATTTGTTTTGATGATGCTGAGGCAGCATAGGATTTTTGGGTATCATAGAGTGAACTTATAATACCAATTATTGCCAAGCACTCTAGACCCGGAAACAAGATAGAACTGGATCTGTAATTGAGATGTTGTCTTGAAAATACATCTGTGAAATAAAGATGTGTAGGCAGATGAGTTTCTGAAAGTCTCTATTAGTTCACGTGTGCAGTGTACAGTAGCAGGTTTATTTCAGGATAGTCAGTGAAGAGTCACATCCAGCTGGAATGGAATCCTGGCTCGGATATGTTCCATTTATATGAACTTGGACAAGTAGTCTCACTGGCTTGAATATGGCAGAAGGCAAGGGCTGGGGAGAGACCAGAGGGTAGGAGGTGGAGGAGATGAGGAAAGTTCCTGTTCTTGTACAAAGTCCAAGCTAGAAGATGCATATAATTAATTCCATGAAAGGTCCATGTTTTATAGAGAAGAAAACTGAGGACCAGAGAGGGGATGTCTTCAAGATCACACAAAATGTTGGGGTGTACCACATGCTGAATGTTTGTTTTCCCCCCAATTCAGATGTTGAAATCCTAACCCTCAATGTGATGGTATTAGGAGATGGGGCCTTTGAGAGGTGATTAGGTCATGGGGGTGGAGCCCTCTTGAAGGGGGATTGGTGCCCTTGTAACAAAGACCCCACAAAATTCCATCACCCCTTGTACTGTGTGAACACACAGTGTAGAGGTGAATGTCCATGAACAAGGACATGCACCCACACCAGACACAATCTGTAGGAGGCTTGATCTACTTGCAACTTTCAGGATTGTGAGAAATAAATGTCTATTGTTTATAAGCCACCCAGGCTATGGTATTTTCATAGAGCAGCCTGAAGGACTGAGACGGGGGTTTTACTATGAAAAGTCCTAGGAGTAGGGCAGAGTGTTTGAATTGCCAAAGCACACGACTTATTGCATAGAGGGATGACTGATGTGTGGTAGAAGAATTTCCAGAAGAAGATGAGCACATAGGCTTATGCCCATAAAATTTTTCTGCAAGACAGACATTGCCATTACTTGGTTGAAAAAATCAGATTCTCTTAATTTTTTTTTAAAGAATTTTATTTATTTATTTTGACAGAGAGAGAGAGACAGCGAGAAAGGGAACACAAGCAGGGAGAGTATGAGAGGGAGAAGCAGGCCTCCCACCGAGCAGGGAGCCCGATGTGGGGCTCGATCCCAGGACCCTGGGATCATGACCTGAGCCGAAGGCAGATGCTTAATGACTGAGCCACCCAGGTGCCCTGCAGATTCTCTTAAATTTTACCTTTGCTAACTTGCTGTTGTTTTGGATACCACCTAGAAATATTTAGTTGGCTGGAGACCACCAGTTTTCATGAAGAAAGTATACTTTGCATAAACTGTCAAAGGAAGAAGGGATAGAATAGAAGAAAACAGTTTCTCTTAATAGACTTTATTTGTATATATACATGTGAGTTTATTGTACAAACCCAATCAAAACCACTTTCTTTTGGTAAGGTAGCTAGTCCTGAAACCTTGGTTTCAAGCTAGAACCTTCACTTACTTATTAATCTTGATGATTACTTTCCAGCTGTAAAATATACTGCTTTGGGGATTATACCATTCTTTCCAAATGTTAATTAAATATATTTTAAAATCCTCCCTAGTGATGAATGTTTATCATTTCTTCACAGGTGGGAATGGAAAAAAGGTTTAAAGGTTTTGAAGGGAATCCTAGCTGAGCTGGGAATCTGTGATTACCTACACAGACTTAACTCTTGCTCCTCATCAATGCCAAAAACCCAAACCTTGGAAATGAGTGCACATATTTCCTTGATCCCATTTTATCCAGCCTCTGTTTATTACAAGATTTCTGGCCAAGGGTGGAGTCTTTCTGTGGGCCTTGGACTACCTCATTTAAAATCAACCAATATAGATTTGGATGGGCCCTCCCTTCCAAACACCATCATTTGCCTTACAGCCTTGTTTGACACGACATTTCCTCTCATTTTCTGGAAGAGTACATACAATGAAAAGAAAGATTTCCAGCCCATACATAAACAGCAGTCACCTTGACATGACAGCACATTGAAACAAATGAGTGAGTCTTATATTAGAAAATCAAAAATTCCTTGCCCTGGTATCACTGAGCAATGTGCAATGGAAAGAGAGAGGGACAGGTAATCAGACCTGGGTTCAAGTCCTGACTCCTGAATCCTTGGCTGTGCATTCTCAAGCAAGTCATGTAAATTCTTTGAGCTCTAGTGACTTCACTACAGACAGGGGTTATGATGATACCTTCTTCACATGATTATCATAAACATCAAATATAGGAAAGATTTTTCTGAACTCTAGGTTGGTCGTGATAAACAGCTCAAGAACGAAAATACTATTCCGAATATGTCGATAGCACTTTATTGGTTATGGAAATACATATATAAATTTGGCAACTGAGATAATAATCCGGGACTTTTTCCCCTAGTGTGGTTTATATACTTTTATGAGCTATTCTCAAAAAAAAAGTAAAAATAAAACTAATCAAAGTGATATTAAAATTATATCACACAAAATAATTCTGAAATAATTAAACTATTGAATTGACTGCACTTGTCTCTGGAGAAAACCAATGCTGGGAGCTATTATGTAAGCAACACAGATATGTGCATTTATATGTGTGTGCATATGTAAGATGTACGTGTGTGTGTGCACGTGTGTGTGCATACGTTAGATGTTTGTGTGTGTGTACATATGTTAGATGTGAGAGAGAGATTATAGTAGGGAAGCATGTGGAAAAAGAGAATGGGTAGGTAGATCAAAGAAACAGTGGGTTCAAGACAGAACTTGTGGGTCCTGGGTTTGGGTGGAGGTAAAGTTTTGTAGAATTTTAGGGTGTCCATTCTAAGAGAGTTTCAGGAAAATTCAACCTGACATTAATTTTGCATGACTTGGGCCTTCACCTATGAGTCATGTCTTAGAAAAATAGATGGCACAGTGAAACTGGGTAGTTACAAATGGGTGGTAAGAGGTAGGGATCCACAAGGGATGCTGGAGTTCCTGATGCTAATAACCCTGTAAGGCTATGAACCTCGAGGGAGAAGGGCAGGTGGCTGCCAGCAGCCAGCAATCAAGCCTCAGAGGTCAAGTTTGGAGTTTTAGGAGGAGAGAAGCTTGCACGAGGACCCTGAAGAGGGAGAGCTGGGGGACAAAATATTAAGAACTCATTCTTTTTCCTTTCTCCTGCCTCTTCCTCAATGAGCAGATGCAACCAGAAGCCAATGGACAAGGGACCCAGGCCACTCACCCTGCTGGGGTGGACAGCAGCTGGACAGGAGCAAGGAATAAATGTAAAAGGTCACATTGCAGATAGCCAGAATCAGAAAGAATGACATGGAAGAGCATAACTTTAAGGAAAGATCAACCCAAGCTCCAAACCCCAGGTCCGCTGCTACTAAGGCAAGTTATTTAATTCATGATGCTTAATTTCCATCTCCTTAGTTGCCTGAGATGTTTAACTGGAAAATAATATTTACACTGCTGGATATCTATGAGGATTAGAAAAAAATATGAATAGGGAACTACGTCATGGGACTGTGAAGTTATGCCATTAATATTATGACTCTTAACAATGATGGCATTTACAAATTGGGATTTTGTAAATGTGTGTGGTGTCCCTACTATATATTAGACACTAAGTTTGTCCCTGGGTCAGTGGATGGATCTAAATTGTATACAAATTATCCCTTGAGTTCAGAAGCTCAAAGAGGTGGAGGGAGGGTGGGAGCTCAAGGTTCAACACAAAAAAAGTCTCCCAAACTTCTGAATTCCCCAAGCTTTCAAATAAGTGTAGAATGGCAATAAAAATGTATACTAGAGAAAAAAAACCCCTACTTTCATAACTGTATGCCATTTATTTTCCTTTGTTTCCCAAGAGATTGTAAACTATCTCTGCACTATGATCTCTTCTGTGTTGCTCACTGCTACATCCCCAGTGCCTAGGACAAGGTCTAAAACATAGAAAATATTCCAGAAGTAAGTGTTTATTGAATGACTATGAAGGTAAGGGCTGGACCACCCAGCACTCTATGAAGAATCCCATTGACTTGACCATTTCTTGCGTCCCTGCTCCCTCCTTGGGCCAGCTCCATGCCTGTGCCAGTGATGGAGGCTCAGCTTGTGAGCGGGCATTAGATGCTCACTGTTAGGGTCCTCTCTGATCTTGACATTATTTCTGTCCATTTCCATCCCTGATATCCTTGCTGCAGGTTATGTAAATCCACTCAAATGAACATTACAGAACTATGAACATCTCAGGGAAAAAAATGGTGTTCGAAGTTCATGGTGGTCCCCCAGCCACTGCTTGTTGGCTGTTTGGTCTTCCCTCAGAGATGGCAAGCTTCCTAACCATCTTGTTAGAGACCTCCTGGGGAAACCATTTTCCTCACAACTTAGTCCACACAGACAGGTAACTCTAAGTGAGCTCAGGAAAGGTAAGAGCTTGGCTGCAGCCACACAGATATTGAACAGCAGAACCGAACGGAGAGATTCCTGTTTCCAATTCTAATTCTCTCTGGCTGCTCCTGGGTGCCCCGTTTCACCACAAAATGAGGCACCACAAGAATCCTCTCTGCTCCCGCCCAGCCTTCCCATTCTGTACGCTGTCTTGTTTTCCAAGCAGCCTCCATAGGCACTCCACAAAAATAAATATTAAATAGGCAAAAGTATCTCAGTGGTGCGCTCATTCTTTTTTGTATAACAAGTTTGCCTGTCTGCTGAATATATTAGCATTCACTGTGAGATGTTTTCAAAGGGACCACATATCTATGGTAAATACCTTTCAATTCATTTTGGAATCACAATAATTATGTAACTACTTTAAGAATGCTGAGTTCCATTTTCTCTGTGTATTAGCAACCTTTTCTGGACTACCTGCTCTATTGAGTCCATATTAAAAATGTCATTAACTCCATTTAATAGATGAGAAAACAGTGGCTCAGCAATTTTAAGTCACTGGGTCCCCATCAGGCACAAAGAACATGGGGATGTTGAGCTTAGATTTGAAACTTAATCTCTCTGGCTCTAAGCTTAGAGTACTTTCCATTATGATACACTTTCTCCTGTCACCAGTTTGAATGAGTTAAAGTGACTACTTTGAGTAAGAGATTTTGACACTCTAGATTTTCATCCTGACAGATACGTTTATGTTATGGATGTGCTGAAACCAGTTGGCGACTTTCTCTACTGGTTGAAATACTTGCTGTTTTCATTGGAAGTTCCAGCTGCCATGACAAAGAGGTCAACACCTTCTTTCTTCCAGATGTTTGATTTGGTGGCAGGGAAGTATGGTGGGGTGGGTTGGGAGCTAATGGTCAAGAGGATTTCGCAAAAGCTGAATGAGACTTTTTGTGGAACAAGAATCATTTAGTACTGGGAGACATTTGTATCAGTTAAGTATAGGTAATTATGGCTTTGAAAGATGTGACTCCTTCACTAGCTTTATTGTTGTTTTCCAACAAAGAGGCTAAGAGTGAGTTATTTTCTCTGTGTTCAGTTTAACTGTGTTTTGAAGAGCGGAAGAGAAGAGAGATCGAGAATACGTGGTGAACCATCTGTGTGTCCTGTGTCTTTATGGGAAGTAGGAATCTGAAACCATTAAATCATAGATTGACTCGTCCTGAAAAAGGAAAAAAATGTTTTCTAGCATCAACAGACATGCTGAGAATCATTTAGTTAAACCTATTGTGAACTTTAAAGAGGTGTTAAGTTCATGGTGCCCACCAGCCAAAACCTCTCCCAACAGCCAACGTCTTCACCATCATCTTAGACGTTTCCTGAGGAAATTGTTTTCCAATAGACAGTTCAAATTGCCGTCTGCTCTTTCAAAGAGAATAACTTTGGATGTTCTTTTCATGAGAAGCAAAGGATTAAGTGGTGTGAACAAAATGGACTGTATATAATTTTGCTTTTGTGGTTGAGGGCATCACTGTTCTTGCTCCTGGGTCATATGGTAGGAATTTTAAATGTTCTTTTCACCCCACTCAGACCCTCCTCCAAGTTAGAGATCTCAGGAGCCCATGCCCTTTTTGCTTGCTTATTTTTGTCATAAGGATATATTTTTCTGAAATGCTTTTACTGCATCATCTGGACACAGATCTTGCGTTCTTGCACAGAGCCTACGTGATCTGATTGTGTTTTAGTAGGTCTTTATCTGACTATACCAATTCATCAGTTCTATTGATTTTGAACACTCCTCTATTTACATGGATGACTTTCAATAATCAAGTCTAGTGGAACTTGAATTGGGGCTTTGCTGTTGTTCTTTTCATCCTCGAAGTATTAACATGAGCCCATATTTATTTTGTTGCTGCCAGCAAACGAAGTGAAAGTCCATTTTTGTTTCAAGAGAAATCTCAACATCAGAAATGCAGAGATAAAATGCCTTCACATGGTTTAGGGTCCCTTGACTCCCCTCCCATTTCCATGTTGTTTCCAGCAAAAGGTGGGAAGAGGTAAGTTGCCTGGACTCTTCTCTTCCACGTGATTCACCAATGGTTTGTCAGGTGACAGTACCCCGCTCTGTTACAGGCTGTTTCTAGGGAATGTGATCCTGACAGAGGGTGTTCTGTGTGGCACAGAGGAGGGGTGTGGCTCTGCCATCACCAGGACGTGGGGATCCCCGGATCAGCCCTTTCTGGACGATTGTTTCCAGTGTGCTCACAGGGTGCTCACAGGACTTGAACATGGTGGGACGTACTCGGGGCCGAGAGAATGGTGCTGACATCTGCTCAGATTGTTCTTGGAGTGTCTCTGTGTCCTCAGTCCCCCTCACACTTCACTCTTGCCTTAGAGGATGCTCTTACTCCCCTCAAGATTCATTCCTCAACTGAGCCCTCGGGCCTCTCCCTCCCTCTGTGTTCCAAACCTTGCTACCTAGGCATTCCTGTTCTCACCAAAGCCTTAACTTGATCCTCTCCTGCTGGAGTTGTTTGTTTGTTTTTCTCTAACATCTGAATTTACTCACCACCAAAGGCTTAAAACAAACATCTGACAGCTACCACTTCCTGTCATTCATTAACTCCTAGCAATCTGGGCTCTGGCCCCACTGTCCACTGAAACTATGCTCTGTAAAAAATGGCACATGGATGTCTTAAGCATCAAAACACAGGTGCTTCCTTTCCCCTTAATTTCTTTAGCTGCTTTAAATTAATTACCTACAGCATCTTGGCCCTTGGTTGGCATCGCATTCAACTCTCTTGTATCTTGTGGTGTTCACCATTTCATGTGTGAATTATTTCTGCTTATTTTGGAGAAAGGTTGTTCTATTTTTTTTTTCCTTTTTTATCCCATAAAAAAAATTGCCAAAAGTTCTGGTGTAGACTTTCATCTTCTTTCTCTCTATATGCTAGCCAGTGCTTTTTTCTCTTTCTCCCTCTCTCTCTCCATCCCCCTCTCCCTCTCTCTGTGTGTCTTTCCCTCTCTGTGTGTCTCTCCTTCTCTCTCTCTCTCCCCCCTCTCTCCCTCTCCGTCTTTCTCTTTGTGTGTTTCTCTCTCTTCCTCTCTCCCTCTCTCTCTCTATTAGACATTGAATGCCGAGGTTTATCCATGCATGCAACTTTGAAAGCCAATTGTAATCCCCAAATTCCCCTTTCCTTCTTTCTTAATTTTCAGAGAAGATCTCTCTTTTTAAAAAACTCTTTTAACACCATTTTGTCATTTACAAATTCCAGAAATGTAACCTAAATAAACTTAAACAAGAGAGGGAAGTGTGTGTCTCATATAACCGGGAAATATAGAATGACAATCTGTCTTTAAACCTGTTGGAACCATGAATTCTAAAGATTTATCTCCATTCATTTCTTAACTTTGTTTTCTGGGTATGTTTTGCTCATTCTTTCTTACTGCATTCTGCTCTTTCCAGGCAGCCAGAAAGTATTGCTTCAAGTAGTGCTCCTAAACTCTGACCTTAAAACCCAATAACTCAGGGACCAGAGAAACCTCTTCCCCACCTCCTTCTCTCAGGGACCAATGACCAAGTCTTAGGGAAGACATGGGTCATCCATGTGCTCATAGTGGTGTGGATGTGAGAGGAAGGATTAGTGCAAAACTCTCAAAACACGGGGAGGATACTGGTCAGCTGTCCTGGTCAGGGTTCTCTAGAGAAGCAGAACCAATAGGATGTGAAAGTCACTGGCAAGTCCCAAATCCGCAGGGTGGGCAGAAGGCAGGGACTCGCGGAGAGTCCATGGAGGGTAACCGGCAAACAGTAGACGCAGACGCAGACGTACACATGGTCAATAGTCATCGCTCCTCCAAGAACTTCAGACCACATGACACTATGCTGATCATCCCTAAAAGGTTCAGTTTCTTCCTCTCTATCATATCAGAAATAAGTTTGAAGAGACATGCTGCTGAGTCTTCTCGGAGATCCCGCTGTGGGAAATGTGGGGAGGGAGCTCAGCACAGAGGCACATGTCTGAGCTGAGACGGAAAACCACCCAGCCCAGCGCTCTCCTGCCAGCTTGTGGGTCCCTGGAGGAGTCTGTGGAGCTCGGTTTCCCGGGAAAGCAGTGCAAATGAGAGTGGAGTTGACCTAAAAATCCCTATTGATCTCAGAAATTCAAAAAGCCTGGAGTGTAGCTGTTGATCACATACCTTGAAAATGCACCCAAGGTAAATACAGAAATTATCCAGTAATAAGGGTTTTCTGGAGTAGCTCATTGATTGTTTACTAAAGGGCCCAGTTGAGCCTTCCAAGTCCCAGCCTTGCTCTGTTGCCCCTAAAAGAGTATATTTGACCAGAGTCTTTATGCCACAACTCACGTGAATCTGTAGTGATTCGTGGCTCTTTATAGATATTTGAATTTTTTCTGCAGACATTGCTTAAACGCATAGTCCTTACCGGACGACCTGTGTTTCAGGCTCCCTGATACCTAGGAGAACAGAGCTTCCAGGCTACGATAAGGGATAAACGCAAATAATTATGATAAAATATATTTAAATGTTGTGTGAGAATTTTCACTTCAGAATATTAAGAATGATTGACTCTATCAAGAAATATTTATTGTATACTACCTATGTTTTAGGTATGGTGCAAGGTACTGATTCTTGGAGATCATACTCTATATTCTTTAAATGACTGCCTTGGAAACATATTTACTTAGGCTAACAGTTCCAGACACTTAGCGGTATCTATTTGGGCCAGGCATTGTACTGGGCGAAAGTAAAGGGCAGGAGCTCCGGTCACAAGAATTCAGGAGACATATAATGTATTATTTTTTTCAGAGTTACAGGTCTGTGATTGATCAGTGTTGCACAATTCACAGCGCTCACCATAGCACACATCCTTCCCAATGTCCATCACCCAGCTACCCCAGCCCTCCCACCCCAACCCCGACTCCAGCAACCCTCAGTTTGTCTCCTGAGATTAAGAGTCTCTTATGGTTTGTCTCCCTCTCTGGTTTCATCTTGTTTTATTTTTCCCTCCCTTCCCCTTGTCTTGTTTCTCAATTTCTCTCAAAAAAAAAAAAAAAAAAAAAAAAAGAAGAAGAAGAAGAAGAAGAAGATAGCAGGAGGGGAAGGATGAAGGGGGGGAAATCGGAGGGGGAGACGAACCATGAGAGATGATGGACTCTGAGAAACAAACTGAGGGTTCTAGAGGGGAGGGGGGTGGGAGGATGGGTTAGCCTGGTGATGGGTATTGAGGAGGGCACGTTCTGCATGGAGCACTGGGTGTTATACACAAACAATGAATCATGGAACACTATATCTAAAACTAATGATGTAATGTATGGTGATTAACATAACATAATAAAATTAAATTAAAAAAAAGAATTCAAGAGACAGATAACTTATGAGGTGTTTGTAATGCAGAGTTTCGGCAGGAGCTCAGGGCCCTTCCTCTGTCCTCCGTGGCGGCTGTGTGGAAGAAGGTACCATCTCCCCAAGGGAGGCTGTGGCAGAGGGCATGAAGGCAGTGAGCCCCGTCTGTCCTAAAGAGAGGAATGGAGTTCCTGAGCCCCACACAGGGCTCGTACTTCCGGTTTCACTTCTCACCACCGGATGGATGCTTCGGCTCATGAGGAGTGGAAAAGAGAATTAATTAATTATGCAGCAATTTCCAGCACTTCGCTGGGAGAATCAACCGAAAATTGCCTACTGATGCTGATTAAGGATTCCATCTGTGAGGATGAGGGAAACAATTTGTGTGAGATATGAAGTTGCCAGAGACTTTTATGGGGATAAACACCATGTACTGTTGAGTGTGCGAGTGTGTACATCTGTGTCTGAATATCAAGGCTGAGTGCAGATACATCGCTGGGAATCATGGTAATCAAGACAGAAATATCGCTTTTCTGGAACTTATCCCCGTACTCTTCCAGTTCTCCAAGTGAAATGTCCTTATTTCCTTGCTCACATTTATGGATTCCTTTACTCATCCAATAAGCTTTCTTATGGAGATGAAAGACACTTGGCTCTATCCACTGAGAGGGTGTCCGTCCCGCGGAATGTCCAGCAGCCCCGCCCTGAGGGACAGCGTATCGATTCAAAACCCCTCAGTGCCTAAGTCACATACACAACAACAGACCGAACATTTATTGGTGTCTTACCATGTGTTAGACATCGAGATACATGTTTTTCATACTTTAATTCAGTCATATTCGATTACACTCATTTTAGAAATTCAGAACCTGGAAAAGAGAGGGGTTAAGTTGGATTAATACTTGTGCATTTGCTCTCTGGCCAGAGCCTTCCTCTCTTGCCTACAAGAACACATGTTGGCTTTTACTCTGATGCTCACGGGGACGGAGCACATAGTGATGCACCCCATCCAGACACCAGGTGACAAGGTTGAAGCACACATGCGGTTAGTAATGAGTCTAAATTCACATGGCCAGAAAGGGACAGACCTGAAATTTGGCCCCAAATCTTTTAAGTCCAAGACAAGTTTTCCTTTCATACACCTATAACTGGTAGGTTCTGCTCAAAGACATAATATAGATGCCGACATCGTCACAATTTCACTTAAGGTTTTTTTTTAAACCTTCCAAGGGGAATAATTTACTTCTACCAGCCTTCTGACTCCAGCTCACTGCCAAATTTATTTGATGAATGTTCAAAGGCATTTGATTGTAGTTTTATTTTATTGAATGAGCTGCACACACACACGGGACAGAACTGGTCCACATGTCCTAGCTTAACCAGACTGCAAAACCAGCATCCAAACAGAAAATGGCACTTTCTTCTGTTCAATTACAATCCTGATTATTATTTTTTTACATAAATAGAACTGCAGCTCGACGGCCAATAGATCAAAGGCAGAGCTGCATTAAGAAATAGTCAGGTTGTGGAGGCTGGCTGGCTTCTGACAGCTTTCAGCTGCTTTGATCAGACGCCTATCAGCACAAGCAGGCACCTTTTCTTGCCTTTTGTCTGAGTCAGGAAATGAGAGAGATGAGAGCTGCGTTTTGGTCCTAATCCTAACCACTCTGCTTGACAGGAGATGAAAGGTACACCAATTACTCCTGGTAAGAGCTGACGACAGTATGCATTCATTATCCCAGTTATTATTACAAAGTACGTGGTATTCTTGGGTACCCAAGGAGAGGAAATATTTAGAGCAAGTGAACTCTCCACCAGCAATATTTGATAAGCTCCAGGAGAGGAACCCTCGTCAACGTGTTTTCAATGCAGCTTCACCAAGAAGATGAAATCGAACGAAGGCTCCCCGTTCTCCCCGGCACCGATCTCCCAGGACAGCACCCAGCTGGGAATTGTGTGTGTGTGAAACTGTAAAATGAGAGAACACAGTGCTTTATGAGGCCATATCTAAGATGAGGGCTCTTTTGTCCCCAAATATTTTCTCAAGGGCAATTTATGTTATTGTTTTTGGGCATCAGTGGATGAGTCAGCATGTAAATAATGCATCTATTTAATAAACTAATTTTCAGTTGTAACTATGAAAACTATGCATCATCAAACATATAATCTGTTTCCAAAGGTGTTGATCCAGTGGCCAGGGAGATTTAGATCTGTGTAATGTCTGAAATAAGAACTATAAATAGAGTAATATTTGCAACTGCTTTTCCCATAATAGTATGTACATGTGTATTTGTGTGTGAGCATGTGTGTATGCAGTGATGGGGATGATGGTTTTACATCTGGGCTCAGAGATCTATGGTCTATGCAACATATGTATGTTTTTGTAATCTTCATAGCAATGTTGAGACTTGGGTATTATAAGACCTCAAAAGGAGGCAAACTATGCCTCAGAAAGTTGTTGTAACCCATTCAAGTTCAACTGAAAAGTCATGACTTTTTGATTCCAGGTTTTTCTAATGTGTCTCCTTATTTTGTTGTGTTTGAGTCTCCTATTGTCATGAATTTATTTAGATATTTATGCCAGCTCATAATCTATTTTCAACCTGAATAATTTTTTCAATCTTCTAATCCTATGCTGTCTGCAAGACCAGATCATTTGTTACCTACTTTGTGCAAGTTGGTATTATTATTCTGGTGAAAATAACTCTATCTACCTTACAAATATCCATAGGACAATTCACTCGTGATATGTAGTAGAGTTAGTTCTATGTATGTTTGATTTATGTATTAAGATCTGAGCTCCCAGAAGATATGGCCAAATCTTATTCTTCTCTGTATCTCTAGCTAGAACAGTGTCTGACAAAAAGAACAAAAGTATTCAATAAATATTTAAATTCAACTGAATCTAATTACTAGAAAAGTAGTCATTATATTGCCTACAGGGCTCCGTGGCAAGTGGTTCTTCTAAAATTCTTCTATCTACTTTATTTTTTATTTTTTACTTTTTTATTATGTTATGTTAATCACCATACATTAAATCATTAGTTTTTGATGTAGTGTTCCATGATTCATTGTTTGAGTATAACACCCAGTGCTCCATTCAATATGTGCCCTCCTTAATACCCATCACCGGGCTAACCCATCCCTCCCACCCCCCTCCCCTTTAGAACCCTCAGTTTGTTTCTCAGAGTCCATAGTCTCTCATGGTTCATCTCCCCCTCCGATTCCCCCCCCCTTCATTTTTCCCTTCCTGCTATCTTCTTCTTCTTCTTCTTCTTTTTTTTTTTTAACATATAATGTATTATTTGTTTCAGAGGTACAGGTCTGTGATTCAGCAGTCTTACACAATTCACAGCACTCACCATAGCACATACCCTCCCCAATGTCTACTCATAACATTTTCTGTTTAGGGCCAACCTTTTACCTAGAAAGAAGTTGTCGTTAATTCATTTTGATAATTCATGAGTCCCAGAATCTTCCAACACTATCCAGCCTTTCCATGCATCCACAAGAAGTCTTGCTTTCAGGAAATGACTTTTCCATAAGAAACACTAATCTAAAAAAATTTAGTCTAATAACTTCTCATAATTAAAAAAATAGCATTTAGGTAAAAAAAAATAGTGGTTCTCCTTCTGGTAATGGTGAAATATTTTGTACAAAATGAAGCCTCAGATAACAATTTTAAACTCTGGAATAAAAATAAAAATATATATAGACATAACTAATTGAAGGCATGGGAGATATTTCAATAGCAGATAGAACTGGAGGAGTGTTTCTTTTGAAAGAATTTTACTGGAAGAGGTATTCTACGGCAGGGAAAGGAGAATTTTGAAATCCATGAGAAGAAGAACATTCAAATTCGCCATCACTCAATGGAAATAGTGGTCCAACCTGAGGGCAGAGGCTGAAACTGGGAGGGACTTTTTAGTCTCCATCCATTAGAGTGGATGTATGGAAAGGCTGGATAGTGTTGGAAGATTCTGGGATTCATGAATTATTAAAAAAGTTAATATTTACCTTTTAAAAATTCTGTACTTTATTGCACTTAACTTGTTTTAGTTTTCCTTTACTGTGAATTAGTAAAAATATACACGATACAAATATTGAGATGAAGCAAATGAGGAACTTTCTGGTACAGTAAGTTTTATATAATTAGGAATAGAGCAATGAAATTATTACATAATTTACATTTTACATGCCACTATTTCCATCTCTGAATTAATTCTCACGGAGCTAATCATGACATAATCAAGCATTATAGCAAAATATACGTACAGAAATACTGAAATAAACTCCATTCATTATCAACCCTCTATCCATATAATTATTTCAGCAAGTAAGAACTGCACTAAAAATGGATATCTTATGTATTACTTAACAATGAGTTGTTTTGGTAAATAAAGATATTAAAGATTAAGTAAATAATGTGTGATCCCTTAAATGACACAAAATGATACTAAATATGGATATAGAACTTAAAATGATAAACTTTTGGTTTAAAACAAAAATTGAATTCATCACAAATGATGATCATCTCAAGATATAACCTTCTATAGATTGGCCTGGCCATTTGAGTTTCTTTCTCATTGCTCATGTAAATAGCAACTAATACTTTTCAATAAATAGTTTGAAGTCTTTAAAAAAAAAATAAGAAAATGATTTTCTAATATATTATTTCAATTAATATTTTCAAACAGCAATATGAGACAGGCATTATTTCCATGTACAATTAAGGCTTAGAAACGGATGTTCATATATATTAAGTAACATGTCCAAGTTCAGAATTTTTTATCGTAAAACCTGACCTCTCCTTCAGTTACCCTGGAGCTAATTCATGTTTGTTTTTGTTGTTTTGTTTTTTGTATAATGCTTCACAGCTGCTTGTGGATTTCTATAGCATACATGTATATGTCCATACAAATATAGTTTAAAGTGTTATTGGTAACTCTACATAGTTGATTGTTGGAGCCATTATTACTGTGTAAATCGCTAAATACACCAATCCTTTCCCAAACAGCTCTGATTATGCACATTCTTTTACGGTGATTTTACCCTAAACTTAGCCAGCTGTATTGCATTTTGCTCTTCGGGAAGGTTAATTAGGGAGTGATTTATTGATGGCATTCAAAACTCTTTATGGCTAGGTCATGGCCTGTAATGTCTGACTGCTTGTCTACCAGGATATCACACCCCTTGTTTGCCTTGGAGCTATAAAAAGTCAAGCACAAGACCTCTGTCTAATTTTACTTCCTTAGATTTGTCCTGACTCCATGTTGGTATTCGTTAAAATATTAAAATGCATATACATAACAAGGAAAAAAGGTAGGAAGATGAGTAAATACTATCATAGTTATAAGTCTGAGTATTATGTTAATTAAAAAAATGGTACTTTTAAAATTTGGTTCATACTTTAAAACATATTGTTTATTATTCTGGGCATTCTCCTTTTTTTCCTCCCTGTAGAAAATAAATTACGTATTTATTCTGATTCCTTGGGTGAACAATTGTTCAATTCAACAAGTAAGGGATTTTCGAGTTAAAGTCCCTTAAAGAAGGGATAGGTGGAGAGGATCACACCAGATCTAAAACACCCAGCACAGATTATGGCATATGGTAAGAGCTCAGTAAATGAACAGAGTTTTAAATGAATTTTAAATGAACAGAGTTTTTGTGAAAATGAAAGAAATAGTGTTTGTAAAAGTGTGTGTTTTTTTTTTTTTTTAAAGATTTTTTATTTATTTATCTGAGAGAGAGAATGGGAGACAGATAGCATGAGACGGGGAGGGTCAGAGGGAGAAGCAGACTCCCCGCTGAGCAGGGAGTCCGATGCGGGACTCGATCCTGGGACTCCAGAATCATGACCTGAGCCGAAGGCAGTTGCTTAACCAACTGAGCCACCCAGGCGCCCCAAAAGTGTGTGTTTTTTTAAATTCCAGTATAGTTAGCACACAGTGTCATATTAATCTCAGGTGTACAATATAGCGATTCAACAATTCTATACATTACTCAGTGCTCATCATGAGAAGTGTGCTCCTTAATCCCCATCACCTATTTCCCCCATCTCCCCACCCATGTCTCTCCAGTGACCATCTGTATGTTCTCTGTAGTAAAGAATCTGTTTCTTGGTTTATCTCTTTTTTCCCTCTGTTCATTTGGTTGGTTTCCTAAATTCCACATATGAGCAAAATCATATGGTTTTTGTCTTTTTTCTGACTGACTTATTTCACTTAGCATTATACCTTCTAGATCCATCCATGTTGCAAACTGCAATATTTTCTTTTTTTTTATGGCTTCTTTACCCATTCATCTATTGATGGACACTTGGGCTGCTTCCATAATTTGGCTATTGTAAATACTGCTGCAATAAACATGGGTGTGCATGTATCTCTTTGAATTAGTAAATACCCAGCAGTGGAATTATTAGATTATATGGTAGTTCTATTTTCAGTTGTTTGAGGACCCTCCCTCAGTGGCTGCACCAGTTTGCATTCTCACCTACAGTGCAAGAGGGCTCCTTTTTCTCCATATCTTAACCAACACTTGTTTCTTGGGTTTTGATCTTAGCCATTCTGACAGGTGTGAGGTGATATCTCATTGTACTTTTATTTTTTATTATGTTATGTTAATCACCATACATTACATCATTAGTTTTTGATGTAGTGTTCCATGACTCATTGTTTGCATATTACACCCAGTGCTCCATGCAGAACGTGCCCTCTTTAATACCCATCACCAGGCTAACCCATCCCCCCCCCCAGAACCCTCAGTTTGTTTCTCAGAGTCCATCGTCTCTCATGGTTCGTCTCCCCCTCCGATTTCCCCCCCCTTCAATCTCCCCTTCCTGCTATCTTCTTCTTTTCTTCTTCTTTTTTTAACATATAATGTATTATTTGTTTCAGAGGTACAGGTCTGTGATTCAACAGTCTTACACAATTCACAGCGCTATCTGTATGTCTTATTTGGAGAAATGTCTGTTAGTGTTTTCTGCCCAGTTTTAATTGGATTATTTGTGGGTTTTTTTTTTTTTTTTGGTGTTGTGTAAGTTCTTTATATATTTTGGATACTAACCCTTTATCAGATATGTCATTTGCAAATATCTTCTCCCATTCAGTAGGTTGTCTTTCAGTTCTGGTGATTGTTTCCTTTGCTGTGCAGAAGTTTTATTTTGATGTAGTCCCAATAGTTTATTTTTACTTTTATTTCCCTTGCCTCAGGTGACATATCTAGAAAAATGTTGCTATAGCTGATGTCTCAGAGGTTATAGTCTGTACTCTCGTCTAGGATTTGTGTGATTCCAGGTCTCACATTTAGGTCTGCAATCCATTTTGAGTTATTTTTGTGTATGGCTTAAGAAAACGGTCCAGTTTCTTTTCTTTTCTTTTTCTTTTCTTTTTCTTTTTTTTTTTTTTGCATGTAGCTCTCCAGTTTTCCCAGCCCATTTATTGAGAAGACTGTCTTTTCCCCAAGGCATATTCTTGCCTCCTTTGTTGAAGATTAATTGGCCATATAATTGTGGGCTTATTTCTGGGTTTTCTATTCTGTTCCGTTGATCCTATTTTTGTGCCAGCACCATCCTGTCTTGATGGCTATAGTTTTGTAGTATATCTTGAAATCTGGGATTGTGATACCTCCAGTTGGCTCTTCTTTTATAAGATGGCTTTGGCTATTTGGGGTCTTTTGTAGCTCCATACAAATTTTAGGATTATTTGTTCTAGTTCTGTGAAAAATGTTGCTGGTGTTTTGATAAGAACTGCATTAAAACTACAGATTGCTTTGGGTAGTATGGACATTTTGACAATATTTGCTTTTCCAATCCATGAACATGGAATATCTTTCCATTTGTTTGTGTTCTATTTCTTTCATCAATGTTTTAGTTTTCAAACTACAGGTCTTTCATTTCTTTGGTTAGGTTCATTCATAGGTATCTTATTATTTTTGGTGTAATTGTAAGCGGGATTATTTTCTTAATTTCTCTTTCTGTGGATTCATTATTCGTGTACAGAAATGCAACAGATTCTGAATATTGATTTTGTATACCATGATCTTACTAAATTTATTTATCAGTTCTAGTAGTTTTTTGGTGGAGTTTTTGGGGTTTTCTATATATGGTATCATGTTATCTGCAAATAGTGAAAGTTTGGCTTCTTCCTTACCAGTTTGGATGCCTTTTATTTCTTTTTGTTTGATTGCTGTGGCTAGGACTTCCAGTACTATGTTGAATAAAAGTGGTGAGAGTGGACATCCTTGTCTTGATCCTGATCTTAGAGGAAAGCCCTCAGTTTTTCACCATTGAGTATGATGTTAACTGTGAGTTTTTCATATATGACCTTTATTATGTTGAAATATGTTCCCTGTAAACCTACATTGTTGAGGGATTTTATCACGAATTGATGTTGTACTTTATCAAATGCTTTGTCTGCATCTATTGAAATGACCACTTGGTTTTTATTCTTTTTCTTGTTGATGTGATGTATCACGTTGATTGATTTGTGAATACTGAACCACCCTTGCATCCCAGGAATAAATGCCACTTAATTGTGATGAATGACTCTTTTTAATGTGTTGTTGGACTCAGTTCGTTAATATTTTGTTGAGAATTTTTGTATCTCTGTTCAGGAGAGATGCTGGCCTGCAGTTCTCTTTTTTTATAGTATCTTTCGTTGGTTTTTGTATCAGGGTAATGCTGGCCTCACAGAATGAACTCAGAAACTTTCCTTCCTTTTCTAGTGTTTGGAATAGTTTGAGAAGAATAGGAGTGAGGGTACAATTAGCAAGCTAGGTGGAGAGTGTTGTGCTATGCTCGTTCCTACCACTGTCCACATGTCTAGGCTGGGGGTGGCGGAGGGAAATGGCACCTGCCAGCTTCTTTATTTCTGGAGAAGTCTCCTAAAGATCTGCCCCTCCAGCATGCTCTGAGATTAGTAAACAAATCTCCGTCCCATATACCTTAGGCATTTTTTAAACTGCTGCTTCTGTGCTGTATGTCTACAGGGCTATTTGTTGTGCTGTCCTTTAAGGGCAGGAAATCTGTTTCTTCTTAGCCTTCTGGCTCTCCCAGGGCTGAGCCCACTGATTTGTAAAGTTCTAGGTGTTAAGTCCCGCTGACTATAGAACTTGTGAAATTAAACTTCTCTGGTTTCCAAAGCCAAAAGTTATGGGAATCTGTCTTCCCCTGTGGGTTCCCCAGGCCTGGGGTTCCTGGTCTGCGGGGTCTGTTTCTTTCCTCTTTTTGTACCCCCAGTGTCCTTCCCTCCTGTGAACAGTTCCGTGGTCTGTTTAGCACCTGACCTTGTCTCTGCCTTTTCCATCTCCTCTGATGTGGACTCTTTTGTACACTTAGCTGTGGAGGGTCTCTTCTGCCAGCCTTCAGGTCATCTTTCTGGGCTATTTACGCTGAGGTGGGTGTTTTCTAGTTTGTATACATGGGAGGATGTCAGCTTAGGATCCTCCTAAGAAATCTATTCTGGTAACTCTCTTAAATCACTCTCTGAAATTGTCTTGTTTGTTAATGATTCTAAGAAATATGAAGTTAAACTATAGAAGAAAAGCACAAAAAGATATGTACATTTTACAGTTAGTATGTAAAAGCATGTATCTATGTTACGTAAGTATTGGAGAGAAATAGAAAAATGAAATCACTATGTCAAGGTAGTGAGAATGTGTTTTCACAAAATATTTAAAATTGATAACAGAAAATATTTTCATAAATTTGAATTTTAGGATGAAAGTTTAAATTGTGGCCTCTTGATTTACTTGCTTGAAAATTACATTGACATTTCCTTATGTTTACAATAATGTGTGACTATTAATTGCCAATTAAAATTTCTGCAAAATTTGAAGATCAGCATTTCACTCATTTCCACATATTCCTTATAAATAGGACAAGAAAGACATTGGCTGTTCTTATTGATAAAACCAGAGTTTTTCCAGAAATACTGGAGTATTTTAGTCTATACAGATTTGGTTGTTTGGGCATAGAGAAAACACATCTTTTCTTCCCCATTTTGGTGTTTATCAACTGCTTTTAAAGTTATGTAAAGCATTCATGGGGCTTGCTGTATGTCAGTGACCTTGCATTTAACGCCCACAATCAAACTAAGTTAGGCATTACTAGCCCAGTCTTATCAGTGAGGGACTTCAGGATGAGAACTACTCTTGACAAGAAGAGTTGTGCCAAGCAGTTGTGTCTGAACACAAAATGCACACGTTAGTTTAAGTGTTGAATAAGCCCATCGGGGATAAGTGTAGGAGTGGCCTTGTCCTCCCCCAACATTTTCACCTGGCTGTAGAGTTTTCCCCTCTTTCTGTCACCACATTGGTTTTACTCCCATTTCCTCTGAAGGTCCTCTGCAGATGTTCAGATATGATCTGGTGTTCTCAGTCACTTGGCAGTTGGCTTTTATCCTGACCATATTGTAGGCTCCGTGTCATGGTCACCTCTCCTCCGAGTCCTTTCTCATCTTTTCTTCAGTGTTGGCATCCACCTATCATTCTGTCTGTGCTGTCTTCAGTCCAGTTCTCCAAGTTGCGTTAGTAATCTGGTCAGTCACTTGTGCTGTTGAATGTTGACTTTGAGTTCCAGGACATAAATATGTGGGCTTTGCTCTGTGAGTATTGCTATCACAATCAGGGTGTGATAACTTTGGTAAGAACAATTCGGGTTGACTGCTACCATTTGGGAAGGATTTGTGGTGGAACATGTAATTTTACCATGGGTTCTTCTTTTGGCGAGCTGCCTCAGTTGTGGGTGCATGTACTTTGTGAGTGGATGCTGAGCCAGGCCAGTCCCAAATATATTCTGCTATCAATGCCAACAGCTGGATCCAACTGCACGGGCACCGAATGCTAGGCCCTGTGCCATGTGTCCTGTATATATTATGTCCAGTCTTAGTAAAAAGTCTTAAAATAGGCGTTATACCCACAAGCAACTTACGACCTAGTTGCAGGGAAACAATCACATTCAACTTCAAGGGTCCAAACCCTGTGATCTTTGCAGCATTCTAGAGGATTAGCAAGTGTGGTCTGCTGATCAAGAGACACACAGGACACCATGGTCCCTCACTGTGCAGATTTCCTTATGGCCTCTGCCTGGTTGGTCCAGGCTATGACCCACATCTGTGTCCAGAACCACCAGTCAAAACCTTCACGTACCTAGTGCTGGGGCACTTGAGCACTTGGCCTACCTTATCTCCTCGAGCTTAGAGACAACCTGTGAGGCAGCAGTGGCATCCCTATCAATCTAGAGATAGAAGAGCCAGAGTCTGGCTCCCTCACACCCAGCTGACTCCTCCACGCGTGCTCCTGGCCATCATTATCTCTGTCCTGGAGCTCCAGCTCAAGACAGCTTATTTCCTGACCCCTAGCCTTACCCTTACTTCAAATTCTTGGAGATCCTAAACCAAGTACTCTGATCATCTGGAAGTAGAGGGTTACTTCCTAATGGGATGTAATGCCTATGCTTCTGAGGTCCCAACAAAACTTATTACAAAATGAGTTGTATCCTTGAAGCCACATATCACCTCCAGCTCATAAGTCTGCACTTTGCAATGAAAGAAAATACTTTCTCTAAAATCTGAGTCCATGTTTGTGATATCCATTTTTTAAAACATTTTCCTCGAGCATTAAAAAAAGATCACCTTATTTTGGGAAATGATACAAATGCTAGGATTATTCACATTTGTTAATTTGCATTTTGATCATTGAGTACTTACAAATTTAACAATAAATGTTTAAGAATAATTAGGTCATGCTAATGAATAGAAATAATAATTAGAATAGGTAAGAAATTTGTGGCAAAACTGTTTTTTTTTTTTTTTTTTTTTGCTGTGGTGGAAAAATGATAAATTTAGCAAGCAAGCAAACCCACTTCAGATCTGTCTCTTATTTTGGTCTTGGTTTCTATTTTCCTCATAAATAGAATTTTATATTTGGTAATATTGTGTTATATTTAAAAATTATAAATGCCATGTTATATTTAAGTATCCTGCTTCATAACACACATATATGTAGTATGTATTATTTGATAGATGTCAAATATTTCACTTAAGAAATGATGCAGCATTATAATATTTTATTATCTTCAGCTGACCACTGTGGAATATACCTGTGCAAATAATGTCAGGTAGGAGGAGGGTCTGGTGTTGATGCTCATGCAGGCTGCTCAATCTGACCCTCTGTGAGCCAGGTTTTATTTTTTACTTTAGCACTTTCAAATGTTAGGAAGGAGCATGTATATCAGAGGGCAGAGAGTGGGATAAATTAAAAATGCAGAGTTAGAGAAAAAAAAAACATATTTTCTTTAACTCCAGAATTACTAGTAGACATTATGGACATTATTTCGTTAACTGGTATTTCAGAGGTAGCATCCTATTAACGTTCTTAGATTTGATTGAGTAGTTCTAGCAAATCATTGTCAAGATTGATCACCTAACACTATAGCAACTAGTCCCTTATGAATAAAAGATGACCAAGTGAGTGAAGAAGAGAAGAGCTCAAATTATGGCAATCAAATTTCTGCAGTGATACATTTCATGCTTCATTATTACATCATCAGAAAATACCTAGTGTACATTATTTTTAAAGAAACTGAAATCAAAGGGTGTTGGAAGAAAATGACTGGGGTTTACGGACTTGTCAGATGTGTGATTGTGAGGAGGTCTGTCATCGTTGCTGGGAGAGGAAGGGTAAAGTTTTCCAAGAAGAATTGAGCAACCATCTTTAGCACCTGTTACCTGGTCCCTTCATTCTGAGGCGATGCCATGCTGCCTTGCAATCTAAGACAAGAGTTTTGTCTGGTTAGCTGTGCCTCCCTCGGTGTGCGCTAAAGCTCTTGAGTATAAGCCAATTTTATACATTGCCTTTGATCCCTCTCACAGTATCCAGGTATACTGATGGGTCTGCCTAGATATTTACTGAATAAGTGTCGAACAATTAGAAAAATATCTGGGGGGATACCAACAAGAAAATATACAGACCATTTCAAACGTCTCTAAAAATTAACCAAAACTGCTTTGGCACATTCCTTTTCTTGGGGAAATATTCATCCCAGTGACAATTTATTCTTTAATTGGGCCTCTCCTAGGGGACTGATCCAAGGACACATGTTAATATAGCGTATTTCTTAGGGCATCACTAGGTGTTACTCCAGTATTATCAGATGCTTGTTTTTAGTAGCACACAATTATGGGAAATTACTTTAATTAACTCAACATTAGCACTTACCACATTAGTGAAATGAATACATTAGAATGAGGACTGCCTAGTCCTACCTATTTATATATTTAAAAATGTTATTTAATCCTTGCAGATGTCTTCACATAGAGGGTCAGTTAATTACTCAAGACATGGATCCCTGATGTTCAGAGTAAATCTGACACGTATTTGTTACTTAGTCATTATTATCACTTCTGATCAGCTTTCCTGCTTCTGTGAATTAGTATTTGCAATTTAGAATCTTTCAGTGTTTAAGATTCGTAAGGCGCAGTCTTAAAACCATGGCCTCTGCTTACATCTCTTTGAGCAGGATCTCCTCCTTCTTCTCGGCTCCTGAGTCTTTCACACATAGACCATGCACGCCCCAGATAGCGCTCAGCATATAAAGAACCATATGCAATCCTCTGAGATGCTCTGCACATTAGCCCCCATGCCCCTTCTTATGTTGGGCCCTGTCCCTTCTTTCTTGAAAAAGTGACCCAACACAGTCTGTTCCCAAACTTGGACCAGGTGTCCCTCCAATAGGAATGCTTTCTTATAACCCCCCTAATTTTATCTCTGCTCCTACCAACTTCCCGCCCCACAGACATATCGTCCAATGTTGGCTGAGCAATCTCTTCCTCTTGCTGTACCACCACCTTGTGAATCAGGATACTTATCAAGCTGTATTGCAGTTGACTATCTGCCTCCCTAGATTAGAGGCTTCAAAAGATAAGAGCCTGGGAATTTTATCTTTTTATGCTTAGACCAGGATTCGTATATAGGAGGTACTCAGAATACTTGTGGATTGTTCATAATAATCTTGTGATTATACATTTATTCCTTTTTCTAATCACAGCTTTCAATTGTGCCATATTGTATGGGTTTTTCTGATACTGGAGTTATAATGAGGCAGGATCTCTGAACCCACGTTCGTTTCTGAAGGCTTTAAAAATCTAATCTCTGCCTGATTTTACCTTATACTCCAGTGTAGGCATTGCTGTCACCTCAGCAGCCTGGAGGTGGAGGAGGGGTAAGTCACTTTGAGACACCACCTCGTCTTCCCTAGCAATGCCAACATTTGGAGGAAAGGGGAAGAGGGGATGAGATACCTCTACGTGTCTAGCCAAATATTGGGAAAGGAATGAATCAGATACAGCCCTTGTCCTGTATGGCCTCTGGTGAGTGCTGATTTCTGTGTGGGTGATGTGTGGCTTCTTGTGGGGATCGTTATCTTCATGTTGGTCACATCCATCACCGAGGACTGTCTCAGGTATGAAGTTAGATCACTCATTGGCCTCACTCCTGGTGCACACTCCCATCTTCTTTTCACACATGAGGATTGTATTTGCTGGGCCCTATATCTTGCCCCTCCATTAATCTCGATGGGTTTTCCTATGGAAGCAAAAAATAAAAATTCAGGGCCCCCTTCAACACTCTCCAAAGGCTTCAGGGGACAAGAATGAAGAGAGGGTGACCCCATCTTTTGCTCAGAGACACTTGACGATGATCCTTACTGCATGAGCATCTCCGCCTTTGTAGGCTGTGAATCACAAGCAAAGAGTTGTCCCTATACTTGCACCCACCTCCTATCTCCAGGGAATATGTGCTCACCTCTTCTGAGAACTCTGGCTGCCCTTCCCCCAATCATTAAGAATGAGTCTCTCTGGGTCCTTCTTCCTTTGGCTTTGAAGAGAAGAAAAACAGCTTCACACTTTCCCAGCATGGGGTCCAATAATTCCCATTGAGGCAGATGACTGTGGACCTCTCCTACCCCAGTGTCCTACACAGCTTGAACATGATGTTAAGCTCTGTGGCAGCACTCATAAAAAATTTGGAGTTACTCCTTGGCATCTTTTTTCTCTTTCTTTTGTATCTTTAGCACAACACATGGACAAGAACAGTCCCACTCATCATCCTGTTAAGGGCTGAATGGGTGAGTGAATGGATGAATATTTAACCAGCTCTTACTTCCAGTACAGCTTAATCTGTATTGTGATTGTCTTTTCTTCAAATTAAGTTATGTTATCTGCAATGTAGCATTTCAGCAGATCTCTGGTTTAAGTTAGACATTAGACCCTTGTTACACAATAACTAAGTGTCCTCAGAGATAGAAGAGATGCCTAATATGTAACCCATCTTCCCCCAAAAGATTGAAAGCTGGGGAAAATAGGACCCCCCCTGTCTCCTCCATTTCTCCTCACTGCCAGTAATAAAGTTGAACACATAGCTTTCTCAACATGTGTTTTGAGAATAAAGCCAAGGATTTCATTGGACCCCTTGTGTTAATTCGATTCAATATCCTTGTGCCTATGTGGAAAGATTCAAAATTGTATTCATTTTTATAGATGATGATGTGGAAATGACATAAAAATGATTAATAGGATTGACTAATATGTATCCTACTTTAAAAATTTGTACTTCAGTTTTATAAAACAAGGTCTTTGAGTTCTCTCATCTCAAGAATGCAATCATGAGTAAGGTAACAGATTGTTTGTCACAATTATCTCACAGTTTATTGAGAAAGAATGAATTTGTTAATAATGTCAAAAGTAGCTTAGCATTTATCATTCCCTATCAATCTAAACTTTAATTGCTACCAGGCCCTCAAAAGGTAGGGGCTATGTAACTTCCATTGCTGTAACTCCCATTGCTTAGCGCAGAGTAAACGTGGGTAGAATTTAACAGAGGAAAAGAGGCAGGCTGGGTACCATTGCATTCTCTGATACAGATTTAGAGAAATTATTTGGAGCATGAATAAAAGCAATAAAATCCAGCTTCAACTCTTGATGTTGCTTTTCTTCCAAAGAGAAAGACCGTCACTGCCATTGATTTAATGACAAGGACAGGACAGGCAGCACATATGCAGAGTTACGACAGGGACACTAGTGATCCAGGCTGAGTCCCTGTTGGCAAAATACCCGGAAATGAACTGGAAGAGGCTGTCATGTACGTAAGAAGGGGGAGATGGGCCAAGAGACGTGTAGGCTAGGAAACAGTTAGTTGAGCTAAGAGGTTTCCAGTAAGAACACCAGTGGGAGTGAGGACCTCAAGTTTGCATTCAGAGAGAATGTGGCAACGGGTCAGTTTGGAATACAAATTTTCCTCTGCTGCACATAAATTTAGTAAAATGGTTTAATATATTACTAATAATGAAGCTAATTCTTACAAATGAAGAACGAGTGTTGATTGATAATGTATTTGTCTTCAAGGGACAGAAAATACAACCTAGCATGGCTTAAATAAAAATAAGTTTATATTTCTCACAAAGTGAGGATGCTTGAGGTATGCAGACAGCGACCAGGTTTGTGATTGCAGAAGAGGCGTCTTTTCAATTCTCTTAACCTTTCCGTCATGATTAGAAAATGTGGTAGCTGATCCTGATGCCATGTTAAAATTCAACCTGGGAAGAAGAGAAGGGGAAGGAAATGATTTGTCTATTTTGTTGATTTAGTTAGCAAATCAAAGCGGTGACCCTATGTCCATCACTGCCACTAAATAGCCCCTTTATGGGCGTCACTAGGCACAGAGATGGAGCTGAGGGAATGCAACTCAGCTTTCACTGGGCTTGTGTTTGGGACCTCAGAAACAAGGGGGCTGGGATGCCCTTGGGTCAACCAGCCCATAGTCTGCCCTGTGCATATAAGGTTTTCGTTACTAAGCCACTGGGGGCTGGCTTGAGCACATAGTTCAGTTTGATCCTTAGAAGAGAGGATAAAAATTGGTGTTGTTATTCATTAAATACAATTTTAATTTTGAAAAATTCTATGTATTTGAAGAAGCACTAGAATATTACTCTCCCAAATGCTAATGTCCTGAATAAACACATTTTAATTATGATTATTAAACATGCATGAAATGAATAAACACATATGTTATTATTAGATAGAAGAGTTCTGAGAAAAAGAATTTCAGACCCAGACTAACAACATCCTTCCATCCTCATGCGCTCCGCTGAGTTAGGTTCTGCAGGGAGATTTCATTTCTCCTGCCAGGAATTCCTGTCTTCTTCCTTCCCACCCAGAGAAGATTATTCTTCATCCGAATCACAGAAATACCTAACAAGATGATTGTATCTTTATTATTCTAGAGCACATCATGTTCTATAGAATTCTTCCGAATAGGTAGGGATGGGCCTGAATTAATAATCGACTATGCAGATCACTTGGTGCTTACGGGACACTATCCTCATGGGACTGAGTGAATGAATGATGATTGAGTGAGTGAGTGAGCAAAAGTCAAACCCTGCTCATTGAAATCTTCTGTTTCAAGTGATCTAGAAGATTTGGTCACACGTGGTTTACACACAAACGACGACAATCTTACAGGAGCAGAGAGTGACTGACGAGTGCACGGGTGTTTGTTGGTGGGGATGTGGTCCCTGTGTAATTACAGTGCCTTTCTTCTGTATTGGAATCTCACATAACCCTGCCTGAGATCCTGCATTAGAAAATACACAGCTTCTTTTTGTTTCCTTACTTTAAATGTGTGTGTGTTTAGTTGGGGTGCCCTACTCTGATATTTCTCTCACAAATGCAATGAACAGTGATTAATCTCTCTGGATTTAGTGCAGGAAACATCTCCATAGGCAGAGACAGAAAAGCATTTCAGACAAGACGTAGAAATTGTTCTCTACACCAAGCCGAACCGCAATGCAGTTTCAGTGTAGACCAAACCCAGTGTAACCAAGTGTTTACCTGTCTGAGATGCACACGGACAAATCTGTTGGAAGGACAGAAGTCAGCGGATTTCTGTAGCGTGCCATTTGCTCTCTGACGGTTCAACGTCAAAGTATGAAAAATACCTAGTGAATTTAGGGTAAGAAAAATTACATTTCAGTCTCATTAGTCTGAAGTAGTTACGCCTTCAATCACCCACCTACAGAGTACACAATGTGGTCAGGAAGATAATTAGGATAATTCTCAATCAACTTTCCTCCCTTAAAATTGCCCGAGGAAGTCATTTTTCTCCCATTTATCTATCTTTCTAATTTTTCCCCCCCTTGAGATAAGTGTGACAAGATGGACTAATGAACAGGAGAATCCAAGAGTCATTTATTGCCTCCAGTCTCTGGACTGATGTAAGAAAGGAGAAATAAACTTTATTTAAAAGTTAATAAAAGTGTCTAAACAGGCTCAGATCTTTTTTTGCAACTGTGTAAATTCTAAGTAGATTAGTTCATGCATTACTCTGGCACATTACTTACGGGGGAAGAAAGCAGTCAGCCACAGAAGGCTTGGCTCTTACCTGCACCTACGGGATTAACACCAGCAGTAAATAACAGTTTTATGTGACCTATTTGCCAGCAGGTAATCTTCATTCGCTGTTGCAAGACTATTTAACATATTATCATTCATATCCCTAATTTTCCCCAGCTTCCCTCTAGAGAGTCCGTGGTTCCTCATTAGTCCTGGAAAGCCTGAGGCCAGAGACATACTTGTCCCCTGAAGGAGAGCGCTATTACCTTGCCATCATAGTCTCTGGTTGGCTGTCTTGTGTCAAGAGTCCTCTGCTTCCATGCTACCCTTAAAACATTTCTCTTAAACTCAAGTCTCCTAAGCCCTCAAATACCATTACCACATCACTCCTGCCCTCGTAGAAATTGCTTTCTAAACTAATGAGCACACCAGAAATGATAGGAATGTTACTACTCTGTATATTTTAGTTATTCATGGTTATGAAATCATCTACATTGATTGACCCCTTACTTTTCGCCAGACATCAGATACCGGCTGTCTCCTCTGCTCTTCACATGTGAATGAGGTCAGGCTCATACCCCATACTTCACAGATGAAAAACTGAGGCTTAGAAAATTGAATTGAATTGCTAGCTAGGAAAAGGAAAAAACTGGATTTTATTTCCGACTTGTGCCCAAAGGGTGTCCACTCCCAAAGTCAATTCTAAATACAGAAATTTATGGTAAAAATGTTCTTAAAGGGGGGTGCCTGGGTGGCTCAGTTGTTATGCGTCTACCTTCAGCTTGGGTCATGATCCCAGGGTCCTGGGATTGAGCCCAGCATCGGGCTCCCTGCTCGGCAGGAAGCCTGCTTCTCCCTCTCCCACTCCCCCTGCTTGTGTTCCCTCTCTCGCTGTCTCTCTCTCTGTCAAAAAATAAATAAAATCTTTTAAAAGAGTGTTCTTAGAGGAATATGCATAACCTAAATATAGAACATATTAGAGTTTGACATCTTACCATTTGCCCACAGCCTAGTTAGGCGAAAACAAACAAACAAACAAACAAACAAACAAACAAAACTGGCTCTAAATTTCAGGTTGCTCATCTTCTGTTTTTATGTCTGAAGGGACTAGGAGTTTCATTGGCTAATTCTATCAATCTTCCACGAGTGTGTGCAGGCTGATGTTTAGGCTGAGGAGCAGTATCCTTGCATACGCATTTCCTGGCCAGGGTGTAGATGTCCAGGGCTCCTGGGCCCCCTGAGAATGAGCCTCATGTGCCGTGGCCACAGGACCCAGCGGGGCAAGAGTGGCATCGGGACTTGCACACAGAGCCAGCATGAGTCCTGCCTCTGGGTTTACTCAACCCCTTCCCTGACCTTGAAACAGATTTGGAAAGCTCTGCTGTTCACTGAAGCAGGAGAGGACACACCAGCTACTTGAGTATGATGGCGGAACCCAGACGCTTCTACAGAAACACTATTTCCCGTGTGGTATGGTTTACGGAGATTTGTCTCCAGTATTTGGCCTGCCCTGGGTGCTCAGCTTTTCTATTAGTGGACCTCTGAATTTGTGACCCTAGTTTAAGAAGAAAAGAAAAGAAGAGAAAAGAAAACAAAGGAAAGAAAAGAAAAAGAAAGATTTTTTTGTTCTTTTCTTTGTTTTCTGGATGGATGGCTTTAATTTGCTCTGTGGGAATGTGGGAAAACAATTCCAGGACGGTAATAGTCCATGGGTTCCATATCTATCCATGCAGTGGTTTGGACCAATATATATATTTTTTAATCAGTCAGAATTCTCCACTGCAACAATGAAACCTCTCTGTCTACTTCAAGCAAAAAAAAACATTATGTGTGCAGAATTGCTGGCTCCATGCTGAGCTTCGGAAGAAGGGCATCCCCACCCCCCCCAACACACAGCAGACAGCCCCACTGTTGTGGCTGAAGACAGAATGCTGGAGCTCTCCCTTCCTGCAGCCATGACACCTACAATACTAGCAGCATCTACGGGACTTCCGCATCAGGAACTTGCAAGTGTGCCTCCCACTAGGAATCCACCTCCCAGCAGCCCTGCCTCTAACGCTGGTGCTTCTCCATCTGCCGATCAGACAAGGTAGACACTTCCCCAAACGATTCCCAAAGTGGGATGAGCACAGATCCAATTCTCTAGCCCATGTGCTTGGGATGTTTGATGATGATGATGATGATGATGATGAGCTTATTTTTTGTCTTCCCAGGAGCTTCTGATCATTATTCAGATTTGGATCCACTGTACAAGGGAGGCCCTCGAGGATCTTTGCCGCAATGGAAATAGTTCTGGTTCTGTAAGAAAAATGAAGAGCAAACACTGCTCTCCAGGCCATGACTCCTGGGAAGCACAACCTATGTTAGAGTCCATTTTTCAAAGCAAAAGACCTGTGAAGCATTCAAATTGGAACAGGAACCCAGGTAGCAATCACAGCAGAGCCCCTGCTGCTCCACTTTCCACAAAGCTGGAAACACATACTTAAAACACAGTAAGGACCAGTCAGGCGTGAAGGCACCTGCAGGAATCCGAAACACGTGAGCCGGGTTCTGATTTCCCACTCACAGAACCTTCCCTCCGGGATGTCTCCATTCCGGGATGCATGAATTGGACCCAAGACTGAGAGATGAAGGCATATTTTAATAGAAAGTAAAATGAGAAAGTAAAAGGAATTTTTCTGCCACAAGTATTTTAGATGTGACACTTCTCTGTCGGGCAAACTTTCCCTGAGTCTGTGAATGGAAGAAGCTCGTGCCCCCCAGTCCCACACTCTTTATGAACCCACAGTGAACAAAATATTAGTTTTACCATAGTTTGAGATAAGGAAGAGTTGACAGAAAAATAACTGTATTCACACTGGCATTTTTTTTACTGTACTTTGCCTCCCACACTTGTTAAAATAGTGAAAGCTGAAGGTAAGAACATTTGGAAAACACAAAAAAAGCTTTAGAGATAAGAATACAAATCACTGAGAAAAAAAAAGTGTCACACAGATCTCTTCACCTGGAATCAAGACAATCAACATTTTGGTAAATGTCTCTCATTTTTTATTATATGTGATCATATATGTGTGTGGTAAAGTACTATATAATTAGCATTGTATTATAATTATTTTCCATGTCATTAAATATTTTTTCATCAACATTTTGAGGAATCGTTTTATTTCTTTATATAGATAGACCACAGTTAGTGAAGCCACTTACATTATACCTTTTTGAGGTTTCCAGTTTGGGAAAATATGCATATCATTTCTAAATGTTTGCATACAAATCATTACTTTAGCAATGGATTTACAGGGGCAAAGATTTGGATATTTTAAAAATTCCTAGTAATCATTGTCACATAAGATTCAGAAAAAGGTGTAATAATATGGCTCCAACAGAAACAACGTAATCCAAAAGCTTGCCATCTCATCGTCAGGATGATTTCACTGATTTAAAACTTAACTAAAGGGGCTCCTGGGTGGCTCAGTCGGTTAAGCGTCTGCCTTTAGCTCAGTTCATGATCCCAGGGTCCTGGGATCGAGCCCCGCATTGGGCTCCCTGCTTCTTCCTCTCCCCCTCCCCCTGCTCTCTCTCTCTCTCAAATAAATAAAATTTAAAAAAAATAAATAAAACTGAACTAGATAAAGGAACGTATTGCTTCATATCAATTTGTATTGATATGATCATTAACATTGTTTTTTTGTTTATTTTCAAACACTATTGATTTCTTTCTTAATCATCGATTGATACTATTTTGTCATTCTATTGTGTTTTATTTATCTTGTGTTTATATTCATCATATATTAACTTTATAATGATGATCTACTAATTAATTTATTACTTGAAGTTGTAGCAATATATTTGCCTGTTGATTTGGAAATCTAAACTTGATTTTTGGAACTGTGATAACTTGTGATATATTCTCTTGATTTTAGACTCAGCGAGCTGTCCTGCTCTACTCACACACATTTAAAAGAAAAAGATGAAATGTTACACATGTACCTAGAAGTATGCGCACACGCATTTTAAAAGCACAGTATTACAGCTCCATGTGCTCGTACTGAGCTTAGGGAACAGAAGGATGTTGGCACCAGCTGTGGAGTCCATCCATCACCTTGCCCCCCTCTGCTTAGGAGTCTCTTGATATTATATTGGTTAAAAAATGCCTCTATCCCAAAATAATATATTATTTGATTTTGCCAGTTTAAAAAATTATATATATGAATACTCTGCACAGTGTTGCATGACCTCTTTACAATCGACGTGATACTTTTTAGTTTCACTTATGTTTATGCGTATAGCTGTGGTATATTTATTCTCATGCTAAATACATTATTTTGCAGGTGTATAGCACAGCTAATGATCTAGTCTACTGCTGATGAATATTTAATTTTCTTCCAATATTTTTCTACTATCAAACACCTTGCCATAAACATGGTATTAGTCAAGATCCAGTTGGGATAACTGTGAAAACCGAATACAATGAATCATTAACTAGTAGAGTGTTCTTCACTCTGAAAATAGTAGAAGGGGATGGAGAGGGAGAGGGAGAAAAAGGAGAACGGGCTGAGGCACAACATCCTGGAGAAGGCAATGCTGCCCTGAGGAAGCAGATACTTGCTGCATGACATGGGTAGAGCTGGCCCGTCACCCTGGGATGGGGGGATTCACTGGAGGGTTCGGGGCACAGCTGGCCCATTAAGGACACAGAGGTGAGTGCTCCTGGGGCTCTTGCATGCTGACCTGCTGGAGGCAGTAAAAACAGCACAACAGAGCCAGAAAAGGAAGCCGTTTCCCATTACAGTCCTGCAGTGACCTTCCAGTCCTCTCTAAGGACAGAGCCCAACCTCTAGCTGGGTAGCAAAGGAGAGCTGTTGGCAGGACCTGTCCCTATTAACACACAGCAGGGCGAGGAAGCCTGCTGGGGAGCTGCGTGGCAATGGTGGCAATCACCCACTGTGGACACAAGTCCCCTCATGCTCATCTTCAGGAGCTGGAATTTTCCAGGGCACGTGCCCAGGAGTGGAAGCCAATGCCTGTGCATTTCATCGTTTTTTTTTTGTTTTTTGTTTTTTAAAGATTTATTTATTTATTTATTTGACAGAGAGAGAGAGAGAGAGAGCGAGCGAGAGAGGGAACACAAGCAGGGGGAGTGGGAGAGGGAGAAGCAGGTTTCCCGCCGAGCAGGGAGCCCGATGCGGGGCTCGATCCCAGGACCCTGGGATCATGACCTGAGCCGAAGGCAGACGCTTAACGACTGAGCCACCCAGGCGCCCCCATTTCATTGCTTTTTAAGAAATGCCAAAGATTTTCCAAAATTATCATTTTATATTATTGGGTATGACATGTAATCTCTTTGTGGTTTTAATTTTCCTTTCCGTTATTACTAAGAAGGTGGAGTTTCTGCTTTCCCTCTGTGCAGTGCTGGCTTATGTCTTTTGCTCACTTTGTCTACTTTATGTGTGTATGCCATCTTTACTTGTTCTTCTCTGTTTTTTACAGATTATGAAAATTAACCATTTTTAGTTGTATGTTTTGCAAATATCTTCTCCCAGTGGTCAACGTCTTTATGGTGACTTTTGTTGAAAAAAATACCAATTTTAATATAATTTTAGTGTTAACAAT
Source organism: Halichoerus grypus (assembly GCF_964656455.1). NCBI lineage: Eukaryota > Metazoa > Chordata > Mammalia > Carnivora > Phocidae > Halichoerus > Halichoerus grypus. The sequence goes on from NC_135721.1 coordinate 3,080,811, forward strand.
TATTTGTTTTCTTTATGGACTGGGTATCATAGATTTAAGAATTCCTTTTCAGGGACATGAAAATATTCTGCCATCTTCCCTATGACATTTTTTAAAGTTTGGCTTTCCTTTCAATTCTGTAATCCATTTGGGATTAATTTTGAGGGGGGCATAATCATATGGAATCAGGATCGAGTTAACTTTTTTTTTTTTTAATATGGATCGGGATTGTCTGGGGACCATTTATTGAAGATTTCTTCCTTATTAGACTCATAGGCACTGGTTTATCTGCAATAAAACTGGCTTCCACATTTTGTAGTTTTGTTAGTTTTTCAGGGCTGTTTCTTTGTTTTGTGACAGCCCACGCTACCCTAAATATTATAGCTTTGTACCAAGTCATAACATCAGGGAGAGTGTTTCTCTCCACCTGGTTCTTCTTTAGCAACAAATTGGCGGTTTTTGCAAATTCTATATAATTGGGGGATGCATTTGTGAAGTTCCATGAAAAATTTAATTGATTTTTCTGACAAATTTTTTGGAAGAATTGGTATTTTTATAATCCATGAGTACAACACATTTTCCATGTGTTTGGCCTTATTTAATGACTTTTAACAAAGGCTTACAGTTCTGTCCAGAAAGGTTTCGAGTCTCTACTGCTGGCTTTCTTGCTGGCTTCTGTCTGCTTATTCATATTTTATAAAAAGTTATTTTAAAATCTGTGTTTTCCAATTGCTGTCGTCGATGTATAGAAATGTAGCTGAGGGGCGCCTGAGTGGCTCCGTTCGGTTAAGCATCTGCCTTCGGCTCAGGTCATGATCTCAGGGTCCTGGGTTCAAGCCCCGCATCAGGCTCCCTGCTCAGCAGGGTGTCTGCTTTTCCCTCTCCCTCTGCTTACCCCTCCCCCGCTCGTTTTCTCTCTCTCTAGCTTGCTGTCTTTCAAATAAATAAAATCTTAAAAAAAAAAAAGAAATGTAGCTGAGTTTTTAATAAGAATTTTATATCTAGTCACCTTGTGGGTTAAGACCTAAAAGTAAGGCCCAGTATTATGTGCTGCTTTGACATGTGGGAAAACTAGGCAGACCTGCAAGTTCCCATCTTTACTTTGTTCCAGAACATAGGATCCCCTAGACACACCACCTCCTTATCGAGGGAACCAGACATAGTTTCTGCTTATGCAGGAGTAGTGGCTTCAATTCTTGCAAGACCACGGATTTGTTCAAATAAGCCAACCACATGCCCCCACGGGACGTAGCGACGCCTTTCCCTCACGACACTACAGAGCCTGCTCCCTGCAGCCCCCGGTGGTTCACCCTGTTGGCAAGTGCAGCCCCCTGGGGCCCAGGTCCTGTGCTGCGTCCTCCTCCTCGTCCTCGGACTCCGAGACTCTGTGACCGGTAGAGTTGCCAATCTTACCTTTCCAGGGCGGTGTGTCATGCATGGGGCCATCCACAAGCCTGTGGCAAGCGGGTCTCCAGCCTCACCAATGGGGGGAATAGGAGACCAGTAAAAAACCACCTTGTTAAACTTACCTTAAATTCTAAAACTTCGTTTCTACTCTTTGTGGCTTTCCACAGACCCACGCCCCACGCTGAGGTGGTGAGCGGTGGCTCTGTTGGAAGTGTTACCAGCCCAGCTCTGGGAGTCCAGGGTTCCCAGAGCCTGGGGGTTTGTTTACCTCCAGCCAAGAGTAAACAGATTTTTAAAACTCAAGGGTGCCGTACAAATGTTCCCGTTTTAAATAAATATCTAAGAAACGCTTTAGGCGGCCTGATGGGGACAACCGTAAGCCTCTCCACACGGTGATAGTTTTATGTCCTTCCAAACTCTGTGAACTGTAACCCGATGTTTTGTTTTGAAGCTCTCCACGGCCAGGGCCTCTGGAATAATGTTGAATTGAAGTAGAGATGGCCGATATCCTTGACTTTTTCCTGAACTAATATTTTACTGTGGACTACATTTGTTGGCAATTTTGCACATAACATTTTCTGATGAAGACCATTGCTTTCTTTTCTAGTTTGCCATAAGTGTTTCTTGTGAATTGTTGCTGAATATATTAAATTATTTTTAGGATGTATTGAGATGATCAGAGAGTAGTTAACTTCTAAGAATTAATAAAAATATTTATGGTGATTCACACACACACATCTCACGATGTTGGACTCAACATGAACTGCTGGAGACGGGCCAACTTGAGAAGAAACTCATTTCTAGATTTTATCTACTAACATTATTTTCAAAGGTTTTCAAATATGTTCATGAGTTTTATTTAACAACAGTTTGTCTTCTTATTCTTTCTTCTTCTGGATATAATATCACAGTTTAAAATCTCTCATAAAATGAATCAAGCAAAATTCCCTCTTTTTCTGGTCTTCGGAAGTGTTTAAAAAAGAATGAACCGTGTATTTTCCTTGTGAGATTTTAGTTTTAGTTTTTGACTCAGTTTCATTGCTGGTTATAACACCATCCAGAATGTCATTCTATGCTTTCTTGCCATTTTCATCAAGAAAGAGAGAAAAGAAAAAAAAATACAGAGTTTCAAGTTGTATAAAATACTTGGGTTTTCCAAAGAGGGACCTCTGATCTAAAACTCACTGAAGAGAAATAATGATCCCCTCCAAATTTCTCATGCTAAGGTGAAGGCTGCCTAATGCAAAATGGATGTATGGCTCAAATCCAGAAGCACCTTTGCCTAGGACTTTTTTTTTTCTCTTTCTGTCTCTGGGCAAACTGTACTCAGGCACCATCTTCTCTTCCTGAGACCACTGTGGAGTTAGGTAGAGTTGACTGGTACCTTTTTTCTTTTTGGTTTTCACTCCATTTTTTGATGTTTGATTGCTGATAGCTTTAAAATATCACCTCTCCCTCTCCCTTTGTGTCCCACATCTGGAAAAGCTGATCAGAACACTCATGTGCTCCTTCCAGGCAGAAAATTCAAACCATGCAAGCTGCTGCCCACATGGGAAGCTTCTCCTGGCCCCACCCCAATCACAATAAAACCCCCCGAAACAGGCTTCTTTCTTGCTTGCCCCAGAAAGCTTCATTTGTAAGTAGTAAACCTTTTCATACCTTCTTCATACTGTCCACATTTAAACTAAGTTTTAGGTAGGGTTTTTCCTCTTTCTGCACAGTGGCTATAATACAATGGAATTGCTGAGTCTAATTTTAAATGCCTGTTTATTTAAGAAGTTGTCTCACCGAGTCTGTTCCAAAGCGGCTGGGCTAATTACATTCTATAATGTTAATATATGAGTGTTCTGATTTCTCCTTGTCAACATTTATTATTGTCTGTCCTTTTGATTACAGCCCCTCTGTTGTGAATATAACTGTATCGAATTGTGGTTTTTCTTACGTTCTCCCCCACAGAGGGCTGGCGGGGGCTGGAATTGGGTATTTCCCTTCCCAAGGTCAAGTAGGCTCTGAGAATACCCCAGCAGGTTAGGTTCCGCTTAACCAGCTTCCCCTGAGGGCCAGTCTTATGAAGGACAGAGTGTTCTGGCAATTTTCAACATAGCCCCTTATCCCTCCCCCTGCTGAAACTATGGGGAGATTTTTCTGCAATATTTATTGTGGGCACCTGGTTGAGCTCCTGGAGGTAAATCTCACAACATCAGGGGGGCCTAGGACTAGGTCCCTCTGGAGTTCTGATCTCTCAGAGTTGTTTGCACTGAGCCTCCAGCAATTCCCAATTATAGGCAAGCTTTCCTACTCCGGGGCTGGTTTTCAAGGTCACTTTCACGTGTTGGTCTCTGCTTGGGTGAGCCTGACTCTATGCAGTCCTGTCTGTCCTTTCAGTGCTGGGAGCAGACATTTGCCCTCTGGTCCCCCATCTCTTCCAGACCTTAGAAAAGTTGTTGATTTTTCAATCTGTCCCCCTTTTTACTTGTTAGGAGAGGATGGCCCCGTCCAAGCTCCTTATGTTCTAAACTGCAAAGGGGAAGTGTCATGTTGTGGGTTGTAATTTACATTTTTCCCCAATGGCTAATGATATTGGGCTCCGTATCAGGTATTTATTAACCATTTGTGCATCTCCTCGTGTTGAAATCTTTTGCCTATTTCTTCTTTGTGTTTTTCTCATTAGTGAGTTGGAATAGTTCTATTTTCTGGATACCAGTCTTTTATCAGATAGAGGATTTTGAAGTATTTGCTCTTATCTTTGGCTTGTCATTTCATTTTCACAATGCCGTCTTCTGGAACACAAGCGTTTGTACTTTCAGCAAAGTGTGTTTTATCCGTATTCTCGTGCTTGTGCTTTTGGCTTCATGCCTAAGAACTCAGCCCGACCACAAAAAATTCTGTTTTCTCCTTGAAATTTATAGTATAAGTTCTTCTATTAAGGTCTACAATTTCTTTGAAGCTAGTTAGGGTGAATGGTCTGATAGGAGTCTAATTTCATTTGTAATGTATTTTTTATTGTGGTAAAAACATATAACATAAAATTTACTGTCTTGACCATTTTTAAGTGCACCAACAGTGTTACTTGCATTCGCATTGCTGTGGAACACATCTTCAGAAGTTTTTCATCTTGCAAATTCTATGCCCAATAAAAACTCCCCTCACCCCCTCCCCCAGCTCCCGAACCACCATTCTTTATAAGGTTTCTGTAAATCTGAGTACTTGACAAACCCGTATAAATGGAATCATGGAGCATTTGTCTTTTTCAGTTGGCTTATTTCACTCAGCATAATGTTCTCAAGGTGCGTCTATCCACATGGGCCAGAATTCCCTTCTTGTTTAAAGCTGAATAATATTCCATTGTGTATATAGACCACATTTTGTTTAAAGGGTCTAATTTCATTATTTAACTTATTTTCACATTTGATACCTATTTATCCCAGCAGATTTTTTGGCAAGACTGTTCTTTCTCCATTGAATTTTCTTCACACCTTGTGGAAAATCACGTGACTACCCATAGGAAGGCTTCTTTCCTGTTCCATTCTATTGATCTATGTCTCCAAGTCTTGATTGCTGGCTTGCCTCCTGATGAGGGCACACTTGCGTTTTCCAGTTCGAGGCAGAATGTTATGATATGATGGCGTATGGAACAGGGCCCCAGATTTTGTTTCTTTGCCCATTGGTCTACGAGAGCCAGAAAACAGTATGGTCGGAGGCCACCAGGGACCAGCGGACTCTCTTAGGAGGAATTCTGATCCCAGACTTGGCCTTCAAGCTGGTTCTGCTTTCTGGTAGTTTCTCTGATTTCAACACCTGTTCAGCTATACATATATTTTTTCTCATTAAACTTTTGTTTTAATGGGTCTCAAAATTCTGTGACAGATTTTTGGTCAAGTTGTTTCCATTAAAAAGTACTGATTTTTAAAAACTAATAACTTAAAACTGCCACACACACACACACAAAAATGGTCCACAAAACATTCTTCTTTCCTTCTGAAGGTTTTACGATGCATTGTTATCATTAACCAGTTTTTACCATTAAACTTAAATGGCCAATTGACACAAACAGCTGTACTATTAAAACGATACTTTTGTCTTGCACCAATGTTTCACATAGGGGATCAGTTTCTCTACATATTGAATCTGCCCAATGCTAGAACTAAACTATTTTTTTTTCTTTAATACCTAAGCCTCTATAAAACATATTTGGGTTATACTGTGAAAGAAATCTGTAAATGTATTTTTTTCCAAAATGGTAACCAACATTAAATGATGGACTTTATTTACTTTTTTTTTTTTTTTTTTGGTTATTTCCTTAAAGATTATACTTTGATCCCTTTTTGAGGCCCCTTTAGAGCTATTATAATGGTATTTTGGGGAAAAGCATATGAAGCTGTGTTACTGTATTCTCCCATGTGCCTCCTGGGTCCACCCATACTCTCTCTTTTCCCCAATATCAGAGAATTTTTTCAGGTCCTCTGTCTCACTCATATTTGCAACCCTGACAGAGATCTCTGTCCTGCTCACAGTTCGTGTTTTCAGCACTGAACCGTAGTGGCATCTGAGGCCGCTATAAAACTCAGACTGATGACAGCCCAAAAGCTTTCCTAAAAGTTGTGCCATCTGACTGAGTTCTGAAGGATTTGTCGTTGGCCCTGCACGGCGGTGACGCAGAGTGACACGTTGGAAAAACACCACCCAGGACTCTTGGACTTCAGGGTGCCAGGAGGCAGGGAATGATACAGAACATGTAAAAAAGCAGGTCTTAATGTACATCCAGGTCGTGCTGAGAAGTTTAGATTCGTCTGAAGTCAGGAAGATTTATCCATAATTTTAAACATGGAAATGGAATGGTCATATTTGCATTTTAAAAGATCATTTTATCTACAGTATCACGAATGAATTAGAAAGACACAAGGCTGGAGACAGAGAAATAATTTTCACAGCTGTTACCATAATTTAGACAGGACACTTAATGAATTTCATATTTTAATTGAATAAAATGATACAAAAATTCTTGTAATGAGAGTCAGATCATTGCTACTATTTTCAAAATCCCCATTGTTGGTGCCGACCACAGTGTTCTGATGAGCTCCTGCTCCCAGACAAATTGTCACATTAACACATCTCCTGTGGCCCAAGTGACGTTTCCCAGCAAATATGAAACAGACTGAGTCGAATTGCAATTCTAAGTGTGAGACAATCAAAGATTTTTATCCTGACAGCAAGGTTAAAGCCTCACCAATCCTGTGTAAACAAATGATCATAGCGTCTGAGCATGCGACCACTTCTGGTTGTTTTCATATATGACAAAAATGTGTGTCTATCTTCAGTGATGGTCTTTTTGTGAGAGTGACTTAGGCCAATCTCCATTCCGGAAGACAAAGAAAATAAACAAAAAACAATGAGTATTTTAGAGAACTTTTGAGATTCTCAGTTCCCCTAAATTTTAGGGTGGACGAAAATGAGCCCCCCGGTCAGGCAGCTTTGCAGAACTCACAAAGGAACAGAGCACAACAACTGAGGGCTTAGCCATTAGTTCTAGAGTGGTTGCATTTCAAACTGGACCGAGTTTCCCTGCTCACTGAGCATGCTGCGTGGGTAAGTTCCTTCCCCTCTGAACGTGGACCTCTCCATGTGCGTACGGGGTGTAACAATGCCTGTCTCATAAGGCCATCGTAAGACTGAGTAAAATGTCACAGCAAGCACTTCAAACACAGTCTGACACATGGTTAGTGCGAAATGCCTGATTACTATTGTAGCTTTAAAACAGCGAGAAAATTTAAAATTGGAATGTGAACGTAGATTTGGCATACATCAAGGCTCTCCTCACACCGCGGTACCGGCAGTCCCTGTCCTTGACGCTGCGTTGATTTCTGTCTCATATTAATTTTCTCCTTTCTGCATTAGCTAATATTATCACAACCAGAGTAGAATTTATATGTAAATTTCACTTTAATAAAATGTAACAGTATTATCTGATAAAAATGTGTTCTTAATATGAAATGTATACCTGTGGTCAGGATCAGTAAAGGTCTGTCATCTCCTCTTCCCTTCAGATAAACTTATCCTGTATACAATTTGCACATCATTTAGCCCTAAAATCCTGTGATCTGAAGTACTTTTTAAAAATATATTTGGAAAAGTTTGTTGCCACGGAATCTGAAAGCGTCATGTTTTTATTTTTCCCTACTCATCTCCAACCCCGTCTACACTTTATACATGTCACACACACACAAAAAGTTGATTCATTTATTGATCCATCCATCCATCCATCCAGCAATTATTAAGTGAGGGCACATTGTACATCAGCATTAAGGTCCATGACAGACAATGGGAATACAAACAGGAAATACAAAATAATTCCACTTTCTTTTTTTTTTTTTTAAAGATTTTATTTATTTATTTGATAGAGAATGAGAGACAGAGAGCATGAGAGGGAGGAGGGTCAGAGGGAGAAGCAGACTCCCTGCCGAGCAGGGAGCCCGATGCGGGACTCGATCCCGGGACTCCAGGATCATGACCTGAGCCGAAGGCATTTGCTTAACCAACTGAGCCACCCAGGCACCCATAATTCCACTTTCTAGGGGAGAGAAAAGGAGAGCAATAACCCTGAAAAAAAATTTTTTTTTGAGCCACCCAGGTGCCCAACCCTGAAATTTTTAATAAATTGATGTATACTCCCCTTTTTTTAGTGTTCAATGATTCATTAGTTGTGTATAACACCTAGTTCTCATCACATCACGTGCCCTCCTTAATGCCCGTCACCCAGTGCATAACCTTTGATGGATGTTTTTATAGATACCAAATCTCTGGAGTGTGGAACTTTATAAAAGAAGCTGACTTTGATCTGAGCGTCCAGGTGAGTGTCACTAGGCAACCTTAGCCACAGGGTGGTGGGGAAAGAGAGCAACGGAAGGTCTTGGAGTTGAAACAAGGAACTCTGTGGCCACCTGACGTATTCCAATCAGTGTCCACCTCTGGAGTCCACTTCTAAGGGGCCCTGTGTGTCTGGATTAGCAGCCTGAATTCATCCAGGGAGCTGATAAAGGAACTTTACTGAAGACTAACGTTTTCAGATTTGTATTTTATAAAAAGAGCCAAATATTCACGTTGTTTTGACCCGGGGCCATGATTACAACTACAATCAACACTGAATTCCTTGTGAACTGTATTAAATGCCGTAAATGCCATACACTGATTGTATCATAATGTAAGATAAGTTGTGTTTTCTCACAGGGGTAAAATGTAATGTACATCTATTTTCAGAAATCAGTAGTGGATTTCTTTGATGAGGAAAAAGAATTAAGCTCATTCCATCACTCTTAAGAGCATGTTTGAAAAAATGTATATTCTAAAATGTATACATTTCTTAAGCAGTTACTATGTGCTGTGTCTGGGCCAACTGCTTACTGTACTTTATCCCGTTCTATTTTTCAAACCACCCTGTTGTTATCAAGCTACTTGCTCACCTAGTAAATAGAAACTGAAGGACCCTACTGTGCCATACACATTCACTCTCAATGGTCAAGAAGATATGGCCGTCCTGTATCTCTGTTTTTCCCTGAAGACCCACAGTCAATGTTGTAAGCCACTTTCTGCCTTGTGTTGAGATTATTTATATTATTTCCCTTATTAAAAAATGAGTCCTGGGGGCACCTGGGTGGCTCAGTCGTTAAGCGTCTGCCTTCGGCTCAGGTCATGATCCCAGGGTTCTGGGATCGAGCCCCGCATCGGGCTCCCTGCTCAGCGGAAAGCCTGCTTCTCCCTCTCCTGTTCCCCCTGCTTGTGTTCCCTCTCTCCCTGTGTCTCTCCATCAAATAAATAAATAAAATCTTTAAAAAAAATGAGTCCTGGAAAAAAGGTCTTAGGAAGAAGTCTGATTGATTTCTATATCCACTCATAAAACATATAGAATCAATAGCTATTTGATAAAAATGGGATAAATAAATGAGTAAATAAAAATAGTAAAAGAAAGTAGCCAATGAACTGTCATTCTATTACAAGAGCACTTTCAGTTGAAACCATTGAAATAGTTTTCATTATACCCATTAGTTTATTCTGAGAACAGTCAATTATTTCAGAGAAGATTATTAGAAACAAACACAAAGCTAGACATAACCGTGAAGACCTTTATACTCCTATCTTAGACAATTCAGGCTACTTTAACAAAAATATCATATACTGCATAGTTTAAACAGCAAATGCTTATTTCTTTCCATTGTGGAAGCTGGGAAGTCCACGATCCAGGCATAAGCACATCCAGGGTCTGGTGAGAGTTGTCCTCCTGGTGCACAGACGGCTGTCTTCTCACTCTGTCCTCCTGTGGTGGACGGGCACAGGGCGCTCTCTGGGCCTTTTTACTCATTCCACCAGGAATTACCTCCAGAAGTTCTACCTCCTACTGCCATCACCTTAAGGGTTAAGCTTTCACCATATGAATTTTGTGGGGTCATGAACATTAGTCCATTGCAATCTCAAGGTAGAGTTTTCTGTTTGTTTTAATTAAGGTTAGACTATACACAGTGTAATGCGCATGTTTTCATGTGCCATTTACAGAGAACATACCTTGATCAAGATCGAGCCATCCAGAAAGTTTCCTAGTTTTAATTGACTGTTCTCAGAATAAAAGTTTCCCAGAGAGCGCCCTGTGCCCGTCCACCACAGGAGGACAGAGTGCTTCCATCTCTCCTCCAAGGCGCCACTACAGTCTTACATTTAAAATAATAATAATAATTATTATTATTATTTGAGTGTAGGTGACCGCCCTGATTTTTGCTCTTGGACTTTGTCTGAGCCTCCTCGGGCTGCCATCACAAAATGCCACAGGCTCGGAGTTCACACAACAGAAACGTATTATCTTGCAGGTCTGGAGGCTGGAAGTACCTCGTCCAGCATCAGCAGAGGGGGTTTCTCCTGAGGCCTCTTTCCTTGGCTTGCAGGGGGCCTGTGTCCTCACATGGTCTTCCTTTTGTGCACTTGTGCCCTCGAGGTCTGTGTGTGTGTCCAAATTTCCTCTTTATACAAGGACACCAGCCCCACTGGATTAGGGCCACCCCAATGGCCTCATTTGAACTGAATCACATCTTAAAGACCTTATCTCCAAATAGAGTCACATTCTGAAGTCTGGGTGTTAGGGCTCCATCATTTGCATTTGGGGAGGACATGGCTCATAACAGACTTCATATAATTTATCTATGACATATAATAAGCACCTTTTTCTATTTGTTTTTTTTTCGCTCAACATAATGTGTTTGAGATTCATCTATGAGACTGCATATGTTCCTTTTTTTTAAGATTTTATTTATTTATTTGAGAGAGAAAGAGAGAGCATGAGCAGAGGGGAGGGGCAGAGAGAGAGGGAGAAGCAGGCTGCCTGATGCAGGACTTGATCTCAGGACCCTGGGATCCTGGCCTGAGCCGAAGGCAGACGCTTAACTGACTGACCCACCCAGGCGCCCCATATGTTCCTTTTTGATCCTTTTTTTTATTGCTGGGTGATAGTCCATTATATGAATATGTCACATACTCTTCAGTTTTCTGTTGAGCACTCAGGCTGTTTCCAGTTTGGGTTATTATGAGTAAAGTCGCCCCTCATTATTACACTGCAATGAAAAATGTGTCAAATGCCCCCATCCCCAGACTCCCACTATTTTTTGAGGTAAATATGATCACCTCCTTTTGTATAAGGAAGGAAGTGAGGTTTACATGATTTCCCCAATTCAGGGACTCAGAGTGTTGGGGTGTGTCTCAGGGCCATGCAGTGATGTTGTCTCCCAACTCCTCGTCCTGATCTGTGAACAGCCTACACCGCTATTTTTATATTATGTTCCCGTAAGGATGTGGAGCTTCTCCTTATGGGTCCCCTATCTGCATCCAAGTGTCCAGCAGGGGTCCGGCTACAGGGGCGACCAGCGTTGGTCCCTAACGCCGTAGCCCAGTACTCTGGAGAAGACAAGCGACAGTTATATGTAATAATTTTGTCATCATTTACCTTCACATGAGCTGCTGAAAGCAGAACCAGGGGAGCTGGCTGATCCGCATACGCTACTGTGGCATCCTTTTTTTTTTTTTTTAAAGATTTTATTTATTTATTTGATAGACAGAGACAGCGAGAGAGAGAGAGAGAGCACAAGCTGGGGGAGAGGGAGAGGGAGAAGAAGGCTTCCCGCTGAGCAGGGAGCTCTATGCAGGACTCGATCCCAGGACCCTGGGACCATGACCTGAGCCGAAGGCAGATGCTTAACAACTGAGCCACCCAGGCGCCCCTGTGGCATCCTTTTTTTAAAAAAGATTTTATTTATTTATTTGAGCGCGAGAACACGAAAGAGAGAGAGAGAGAACGAGTGGGGTGAGAGGCAGAGAGAGAAGCAGACTCCTCACTGAGCAAGGAGCCCAATGCAGGACTTGATCCCAGCACCCCGGGATCATGACCTGAGCTGTAGGCAGACGCTTCACCGACTGAGCCACCCAGGTGCCCCTCATTACTGTGGCATCTTAGTGAAAAGTCATAGGGCACAGGGCTGGAAAGCATTTTAAAAATCACATAGTTAAAATTATTTATTTGTCCAATAAACGTAAACTCAGAGTGATTATTCCCTCCGGGTACAGGCAGAGGTAAAATTAAATGCAAGATTCCTGACTTGACTATTATGTTTGAACTATTCCATTTTTCTCTTAAGTCATGATGCCTTTAATAGTTTCTTTATATTGTTTTAAAATGACAAAGAAACTCACTTGTTATTTACCAAGCGTGAATAAACAGAACATTGCTTTCTTGCCTGAAGCCCTTGTCTTTTCATGCCCTCCGTAAAATAGTATCTTTTCAGAGCACCCCGGGCCCCACATGAGCATAGCAAAGCTTTTCTGCTGTGAGAACACTGCCCGGCTCACCTTGGGGATGTTCTGTTCGGGAAAACACTATCATCTAGTCCACTGATGTGACCTCAGTGACCCACAGTCCGGGGGGAGCATGAGATCATATTACAGACAAGTATTTCAGGAGAAGTGGGTTGTGGATACACTAAACAGCAGTTTTGACCATCGTATTCAGTCAGGCACGTAACAAAGGCCCCACTGTGCTCAGCACTGTGCTAGGGGCTGGAGTCTGGCCGTGAGCGTTAGCAGCAAGAAAGGGCTCCTGGCCTCACTAAGCTTGGGTTCTACCAGATATCACAGCTCAGTGTAACTTCAGCCTTGCCGCTCAGATATTCTGTTGGAAGTCAAACAGTCCTAAATGTGGCGTCCAGGGACATTTGTGTTAAAAGTTAGAGGGGGTCCAGAGTGGCCCGTGGAATGGTGATTGTGAATTACAGCCCAGCTGGCAACACTGGTTCGGGGAAGGTGTGCGAGGACAGGAGTCCACGGACTTTGATTTGCTAATTAATTTTGCAGAATGACAGTCAAGTTACACTCCCTAGGAGACTACATGTCTATTCCACCTTTTGTGAAGAAGAAGAAGAAGAAAACAAACAAACAAACAAACAGCCAAGCTTAAAGCCTTTTCCAAGAACTTGTTAAAAAACCAGAGACAAAGCTGTAAGGTGACCATTGCGTTCAGTAGACAGCCAACCAGAAGCCCGCAACGTGCTGCATCGCCTTCCTCACTTCCATCCCCTGCCTGGTCTGTTAGCTGCTTTCCTCTGGTCCTACCTGCATGCGCAGATTACAATGCGTAATATATGAATGGGTAGGCTTTTCTGGGAGGTCAAAGGATAAAATGTCACAATTACATTCGTCAATGGTACCTGGTGTCTTTTAGGCTTCTTTTCCTTTTGCCTTGCCATTGACGTCCCCAGAGGGTTAGGACCCCCTCTGAACACATCGTAGCCTCGGCCCCCCACTGTCGCCCTGCCCGGCCCACCTGCAGTGGCATCCTGGGCGTGTTCATAGGTCGCCGCTCCAGTGAAGTAGAATCCCTCGTGCAGCGCAGAGCTGTCGGCTGATTCTCCACGGTGGGCAAATGTCCTAAAGACACGCTTTCCAGGTGAGGAAAGCCAGAGGGCCTGGGGGGACGATGGCTGGTCAGGCTCCCAGAGCACACGCACCTTTAGAAAAATTATCCAAATGCTTTAGGAGGAGTTCTTTCGTCTGCCAAATAAGGGTTCCACTTGCCTAAAGCCTTGGAGGAATTTATGTATTAAGCTTGTAAAAGGATTTACATGGTGAACGTGTGATGCATTTGGTGCGTCATTGTCCCACTGGATCCATCTTACCTAATGCCTTGTAACGAGGTAGGTTTAACGTGGTCGAGTGTCCCAGGGTAACACTTTCTAAGATGTTCACAATGGCAAATAGAAGTTGTTTTAGCATCCTTTCTGTGTATAGTTCTGTCGAGCAGATTTCAGTGTGGAAGATTTGATGTTTAAAAACAAAATATATTCTTTCTCTCTGCTCATGCTGTGCACTCTGGAGATAGTGAGAGTCCAGGTGTTTAGTAAATACAATTGTTATGTTTTAATAAAGCAAAAACTTTGCACATAATGATTTCTGAACTTTCGAAAGCTCCGTGTATGTTACTATGTGGCATTGTCCTTGGTAATATAGAAAATGATACCTCTGAGTGGCACCAATGATGATACTCTAATGGCCAAGAAAAGAACGCCTTTGTCCACTGAACACGATTAGAGATACCAAGCAGTCTATCAGTTAATTAGGCAGCTGTTTACAGGGGGCCTGCCCCATGCTGGGCTTTATCCAAGGAGCAGCAAACACAGCAAAGGTCTCTGCCTTCAGGGAACTTGGATTTTAGTGGAGACAGAAGTCAAAACCCAAAATAAATGTGCAAATAAAGACTGAGAGCACCGTGTATTAAATTAAAATAAAAAGTAGACATTTCTGAAATTCATCATTTTGAAAATCACATGTGGAATTTATAGAACATGAATTAGGTATATGCATGTATATACTAACCTCCTACCCTGAGGAAGAGATGAGCATGAGGAACCAGAGAAAATAAGTCTTTTCTTTTGAAGACATCACATTGGAAACCTTATAAGCTATTGAAATACTAATATGGCTAATATTTACTGAGTATGTGTTCCATGCCAAGGTCTGTCCTATGTGATTTACGTATATTAACTCACTCATCATCCCCACTTTACAGCTGAGGAAACTGAGGCCCAGAGGCTGGAGAACTTGTCCAGGATCGCTCAGTTACCGAATGGCAATCACATGCAGGTGATCTAGCTCCAGAGTCCACAGTCCCACCACGGCAGAAAATACCAGTTCTTCTTGGAGAAAGGAGCCACTATCCTGTTTCTTGCTTAAGAAGACTTAAATAAGAAACCCGAAGAGTCATTGCATTTTGAGAGGATTGCAGGTCTGCATTAGACTAAAGTCATCAGAACACGTATTTCTTTGTTAATAATCAGAGAAAATCTGACTGTACTAAGGAGGTCCTAGACGAATCAGGGTAACGAGGTAAAGAGCCATGCGCTGTCCTGCCACAGAAACCTCCCTGTATGGGTGTGCTGTTTCTGGAAATGCATCATGCTGTCCGACACATGGCTCCTCTCGTCTGCGAATGGCCGTCTGGGTGGTGACAGTTTGCCAGCTCTGCAGACCAGAAGCCTGGTCCAGGACCATCTCTCAAATGTTCAAGACGCTCTATACACTCTCACCAGGCACAAGAGCGGGGCTGGCCTGGGAGCTGCCTCCTGACGTTTTTAGGGAAATGCCCCAGCTTCAGACCTCGGTCCTCTGTCCTACACCACATCCAGCTACACACAGTCCCTAAACCTGCACTAGGGTCCCTGTGCTTTCGTGCCTTTGAATGTGCAGTTTCCTCTGCTTTGAACTCTGTTCCCATTTTGCTTCATCTGGCTACCTCTAGGGTACCCCAAAACAGCAACTTTTAGGTATAATTTCCCCTGGGAAGCCTTCCATGACCCTCTCAGTCTTCACCAATTGTCCCCTTTCTGATCTTCAGAGGTTTCTATGCATTTCCACCTCCTTCTGCTTAATCATATTTTAGTGCAAATATGTGTTCGAATGAGTCACCTTACCAGAATCATGGCCAATCGATGTTGGTGATTTTAGGACAGAGCAGTCCTCTCTGACTTCACCGTGGCTGGCCTGGGGGGTGAGCTGGATTATCTGTGGAACTTTTAGCAGAGCACAGACTACTCCAGGAAAACAAAAACAAAAACAAAAACAAACAAGTGTCAGGATGTATTTTTATGCTTGAGATTTATCCTGCCTGGAAAGGCTTATTTGCCTCTCATTTCTATAAACGTCCTAAGACTGGACGTTTGCACATCCTCAGAGTCAATGGCCTCCTCTTTCTTCGGGATCTGTGTTGAGACCTGCAAGAGCCAGACCCACTCTCTGGAGGTGAGCGTGAGTCCTGCTGCCCATGGAACCCAAGGTGGTGGGATGTCCTCCAGACTCCTCAGTCCTCTGGGACCTCACTGTCTGCATACCGTCACCCCCATATGGTGCGGAGACCAGTCCCCTTCCCTCAGGATCCCCCAGGGACCGCAGCGAGCTTCCTCGGCTTCTGCTCCAAGGCTCACCCCACCCCGCCCTTCCTCTCTGACAAGCGTCCCCTCTCCCCGTGCTGCCACTCCTCTCTCGGACATCTCCCCTGTTCCTTCACTCTCGAGAGTGTTGTTAATATAAAGAAGGTGACTGTTAGGGCAATATCAGGGATTTTAAAAGGTTGCTTAAACACTTAAAACTGAAAACTATACTGTAAGGCAGTAAAAATGGACTGGATCAGGCACTCCCTGCCGCCGATTGCCTCATAAACCCCAGCAGATGCCGTGTTCTGCTTCGTGTTTTTCCTCATTAGACCTTCCCAGCTCCACAAAGCCCTTGTATGTGACTTCTGTCTACTGCCCCCAGTCCTCTCCCGGAGCCCTGCTCCCTCCCAGAGGTATTAGAGCTTGGTGATTAAGAGCATGAGCCTTGGAGTCAGAGCCCCAGGGCTGAGATCCCGGCTTGCCCACTCCCGGTCCCCTCCTCGTGCCTGGACCCCTACCCCTTCATTGACAGTCAAACAGAGACAAGGCTATCACTAACTCCCAGGGTCGTTATGTATGGATCACACAGAGCCATGAGTGTTTAGAATGATCTCAATAGGCTCTTAATATATGTCAGCAACTTTCCCTCCAGCAGGTGATGCAAATGATTCTGATAGGCTCAGAGGCAGGGTTGACCGTGCACCTCCAGTTCTATTAGCCGATAGCACTTTGTTGGACTTCGCTCTGATTACAGATGAGCTGAGACGGTTTTTATACACTTATTGACTATTCATGCTTCTTTTTTTTTCTTTTTGATAAATTGGCTATCCATGCCATTTGTCCATTTTTCTATCAGCATTTTTTGTGTTTTAAGAGCTCCTTATTAAAAACACATTTTGTTTTTTTCTCTCTGAACACTTGTTGCAAATATTTCCCCGCATTCCTTATTTGTTTATGTTATTTCTATTAAATTACTTTCATTTTGGCTTTTGTCTTTGGAATCTATATATCATTGCCTTCTCCTTTGTGACTTCACCCATTATTTTATGGTGACTGATTTGTCCTCTTCCTACTAGGACTTTCTTTTTTTTTTTTTTTAAGATTTTATTTATTTGACAGAGGGAGACAGCGAGAGCAGGAATACAAACAGGGGGAGTGGGAGAGGGAGAAGCAGGCTTCCCACGGAGCAGGGAGCCCGATGCGGGGCTCCATCCCAGGACCCTGGGATCATGACCTGAGCTGAAGGCAGACACTTAACGACTGAGCCACCCAGGCGTCCCCCTACTAGGACTTTCTTAATGACACCTGCACAGATGGCTTGGCTTTACATTGCAAGCAGCTGGGAGAACTTTAAAAGAGAATGGCGCTATTGAGAAATCTTTTTTAGAGACCCATGTTGATTTAATTGTTTATCATTTTGAGACCTTTTATTATCAAATTCAATGACAATATACTAACTGTAAAGATGATTAGGTTAGTATAAAGACGTTCCGAGTTACTGCGTCAAGCTTTTAGACACTGCGTTTTCACCATAAAATACAGCTGAAGGTTTTGCGACAGAAAGAGTGCCAATGCAGAGTTTCTATTTTTGGTCCATTTAGATTGAAGCCACAGCAATAGTAGTATATTCTGGGCTTCTTAGAGTTTATCACTATTATGCAGCTGTTGTGTCTCTTAAAGAAAATGCCAAGAAGAAATAATGAGGTTGTAGGGAACTCTGAGAAGTAGAAACTTTCAAAGCAAAATCACAAAGCTAAGGAAAGGAAGGGAAAAAAAAAAAAAAAAAAGCCAAAGCTACAGTCAGTCTCACGGCTTATTTACATAACATTACCCTAAATGCTTTGCATTAAAATTTTTCTCTGAACAATTGCCCTCTTTGGAATATGCCAAGAACCAAGTCTGTTTCTTTCAGGAAAGAACCACACCGATAATTTTGAAGCACAAAGTGTGCAGCTGCAGTCCCTGGTTCACTCTGGGCTTGAACTAAAGACGCCTTTGATTGGCATGGATGCCGTGCCAAGTGAGGAGACCCCACTAACATGGAGAGGAAAAAAAAGAGACAAGTCTTATTCATTCTTGAATAAACATACCATTCAATTCATGTAAAGGGAAGTTAATTTCAGAAAGGTTTACTTCTGTTTTCTTGAGATAACAAGATGTGAAGCATTTGCTCAAACTCAGACTGTTGATAAATTTCTTCAGACAGTATCATCATTTGCTATGTATTTTATACACATAACAGAATGTTATTTTGGTAATTTGTTAAACTCATTCTTGCTGTACCTTCCCTGCGCATGAATGGCATCATCCCTGTCTTTTCTGGGCTGTGAGAAACATTCCTTAAGAAGTTAAGAAAATTTAACATCCATTTAGTTTGGCTCAATCTTTCCTTGTTTAAGATAACGGGAAATTCTGGAAAGGTGCTTTTGGTTTCCCAGGAAAGAATGATTCCTCCAACCTCTTTGGAATTAAAACATGCACAAAAACGGTGTTTCATGTGTGCAAATCTAATTCCATATTAATATGCAAGTTAAAACTTCCTCTGTGACCACCGTATGAATAGCCAGACACTGTCAGGTCAGAGTAGGGGATATTTTGGAAAGGCAGTTTTATATCTATAGACATCAAGTAGTTGCATGAAGTATTCACTATCTTTACTATCACTGTCCATATGAAAATTCATAGAACCATTGATGTTACAATATTTGAAAGTGCCTTATAATACTTTTAGATAAAAGCAAAAATCATTAAAGTATACTCTATCCCTAAGATTCTAAATAAATAGTTGGTTTTGTTTTGATTGAAAATTACTGAGTAAACAAGTTGATCAAGAGGAAATGTAATCTTAAGTTCAGTGTATTAATACCAGGTTGAATGGACTGCGTGCGTAAAAGGGAAATTGAGGGCAGATGTAAGGCCATATGACGTCATTAACAACTAGTAAGTTAGGGGATTCCCACCAAGAGCCATCTTTTCTTTCCTCTTCTTTGGTTTTCTTTTCCCTTCAGGTTGAACAGAATCACAAAATCTAACATTGGCTTTTGGGTTTAAGGGCTAGCCCTTGTTTCCCCTTGCCCAAACGTACTAGAGAGTTCTTTTTATGGGTTTGTGATAAAATGGTATTTTGTTCCCGTTTGGATTCTCTTCTCTGAATTACAGATCCCTTGATAACTGTGAAATCAAAAGGGTCAAATGGCAGGGCAGGTTTGGGACTGTGGCATAGAGTGGTTTCCGTTTTCTGGAGCACTCTCCACTCCATGCCCATCCCCCCCCCCCCATGCGGTTGGTCCAGTTCTTCCACATGGCTTAGACTGACCACCCAGTATCTCTTTCTCAGGAAGCATTCTCTGGCTAATAGTTTAGATCGGGCGGGTGTCTCAGGCCGTTCATCATATATGCTGTGACACTTGTGAAAATAAAGGGAGTGTTACTAGTAATTATAGTGAGACAATAGGTATAGACCAGCATAGTTCAAGTTCATTAGGGTTCCAGGATCTGGGTAATTAGTCTGCTTGGGCTGCCATAATAAAACACCCGGGCTGTATGGCTTAAACCACAGAAATTTATTCCCTCAGTCCTGGAGCCTGGAAGTCTAAGATCAAAGAGTCAGTAGGGTTAGTTTCTGCTGAGACCGCCTTCCCTAGCATGTAGATGCCACCTTCTTACTGAGTCCTCACGTGGTCTTCCCTTAGTGGATGTCTGTCTCCTAATCTCTTTTTATAAGGACACCAGGGATACTGGGTTAGGGTCCATCCTAACAACTTAATTTAACCTTAATTACCTCTTTAAGACCCTATCTCCCAATACCGTCATTTCTTGAGGTACTGAGGGTTAAGACTTCAACATATGAATTTGGGGGGACGCACTTCACGCCCTAATGGTCTCTCAGAGCACACTGCACATTTCATTTTCTTCAGAGAACTTATGTCAAGTGAGATAGTAGCTATACGTTATTTAATATCTGTCTCCCCCATTTATCAGGTAGAGACCAAACCTATTTCCCCCCTGCTTATACACCGCTTGGCACAGACTGGGCACCAAATAAAAATTTGTTAAAGAAATGAGCAGAGAGCAAACTCTGATCCATGCATCACAAAAGTCTTTTGTCAAGGTAAATTTCACCTGCTTTTGGAAAAAGACCGTGAAGAAAACACATAGCGGCATTTCATGTAAGAAGGTGAAGTTGCAGGAAATAGACAAGACTATCAGTTCAAGAAGTAAGTTAATTGGATTTTCTTGGAGGGAAGGGCAAAGGAAAGGAAAGAGTCATGGATTATGTAAACATTCAGGACAGCAGAAATCAAAACGAAACAACCTTGCCAAAAGCAGACCAAGTATTCTGAAAGTGCAACTTTGTCACCACGTCTGACTCAGTGAGGTCTGGAGCACTGGGCAGATCTGCCTGTTCCCATGGCTGCTTTGGCAAAGTCCCACCCTGTGGACCTCAGCCATGGGGCCAGCTGAGGCCACAGGGAAGATGCTGAATGCTCAGACACAGACACACACGCACACGCACATGCACACACACACACGCACCACCACACACCCAGTTACATCGTGCATGATGCTTAGCAATAAATTCAGAAGTAGTGTAGCCTTTACTTGGGTAAGCATTTTTTTTAAATTAAATATACACTAAATGCTCATATAATAAAGGTTAAAAGTGCAGTTAAGCAAAGAGAATAAAATTTACTCATAATCCTTTCATCCAAAGGGAACCACAGAAAGAGTTGGTTTTATTCTTTTGAATATACAATGTTCTATATTAATACATGTTAACCATCCTTTTGAAAGACTGTATTCCTCTACAAAGTGAATGTTTCATACCTTACTTAGCTAATTCCCTACTGATAACCACTGTGTGTGTGTGTGCGCGCGCATGAGCGCTCGCGCTGTGACTTTCTCATGCCCCACTGGACTCACCACCTCTGTTCAAACCTTTGATTCTATCTTCAATTATCCTCTTCTTCCCTTACTGCTCACAGAACCATAATGAATGTCAGCTTGGGATCTTGTGTCGCCTTCCTGATTTATCTTTTATCCCGAGAAAAGTATTCTAATGGGCTTACATATGTATATATTAAAAATATTTAAGGATAACATTAAAGCAATATACTGTAGACCCTATCTTTGTAGATAACTTACAAGTATATTCTCAAATTGAAAAAAAAAAGAGCTTTTAAACAGAAAAATTTTAACACATCAATCACAAATATTGATTCAATTCCCACGATGTGGTCCAACTTTTGTCATAGAGGGCTCTCCTTCCTCCAGAAGTAGATTTACCCCTCACCTCTACAGCTGCTGATTTATTCCTTCTCAGCAGGTATTTCAAAGTTCTCAGTTCAAATTTGGAGCCCTGGATCTAAGGTCTTGCAACTTGTAGGTAGGGTGAGGAAGTTATCTGTATAGTGAGAAAAAAATTTGGTGGGATAATTGTCCTCTCATTTGCCTATTGTTTCATTCCATCACTAATTTCATGACCATGAAAGCTATGGGCCAGATAACAAAGTATCAAAATAAGTAGCGTAAGCCGGTGCTTATGCAAATGTGGCCAAGGGCAAGGTAGAATGGTATAATATGTGGAAGAACATTCAGAAAATATAATTTTGCCTTTCCATGTAGGTTCCCTAAATTGATACCTCTCAAAATAAAATGAATTGAATGAATCATGGAGACAGTGAGGGTACAATGAGGATATACATTAGAAATGTAAAGAATTGGGATTCTTTATAAAAAGGGCAGCTGTCATGAATGTCACTGTAGGGAAGGAGATTGGAAGTTTCCTGATAGCTGTAAAGCATGCAGAAATCACAGAATTTAGGAGGTGGGGGACATTAACATGGCAGCCAGCCTGACCTTGTTGTTCTACAGATACTGAAATTGAGTCAGAGAGATGCATTCTTCACCACATCACAAGTTGAGTTCATAGCAAGTAAGAAACAAATTCAAGTTTATTCCCTCAGCTCTGGAGCCTAGAAGTCTAAGATCAAAGAGTCCGTAGGGTTAGTTTCTGTTGAGACCACCTTCCCTAGCATGTAGATGCCACCTTCTTGCTGTGTCCTCACATGGTCTTCCTGAATTATGGGATATTTAAACTATTTGTACCACTTGCATCTTTAATCAGCGCCTTTATAAGAAATGCACAGTAACCTAACTCTGTTAGTTTTCTCTCAGTGTATCACAAACCAGCACAAAGGTAGCAATTTGCATTTATTATCTTGGTTAATCTCCTGTTTGATTGACTCAAAGTCAATTGATTAGTGGCTGTAATTACATCCGTAAAATCCCATTTTCCAAAAATGTCACTTAACCGCTGGTGTGCTATCTCATGGTATGGATGGTGGGGAATCAAGGCGGGCCATTTTGGAATTCACTCACACTTAATGAAATATTTTAACTTCTCTCAAAAAAAAAAAAAAAAAAGAGAGAGAGAGAGAGAGAGAACAAAGAAGCCAATGCTGAATGACTGTGTTACAATGTAGCCCTTTTATTGACTGAAAGGCGATCAGGCAAGAGCTTCCAAGGAGGCAAAAATATCTTTGTTGGTCTCCATCAAAAAGAGAGATAGAGATATTTGGTCAGTTGTTTCACCAATGGTCACAGCTTATTATCACTATTTCAACAGAGAAATACCCTGTTTACTATATAACGTCCAGAAGAGAAACACTTCTTACCAAATAGACAGTTTTTCCAATGATGGAATCATATTATGACCTAAGGAGATTTCCATTGAGATTGTTCCCTGTCCTTCTCTAGCCCTGTACGTTGTTTGTTTTTCTACTTACCACTACTTATCATTGTCCTATGTTTTCGTGTCTTTCTCCCCAACTGTAATGTGAGGTTTCTGCAGGCAAGTGATTTCTGTTTTGTCCAGGACTCTGACCCCACTGCCTATAATCACACCTGTGCTCACCAGGTGACATCAGTAAGTGTGGCTGTGTGAGTTCCAATGAGGAGCAATAGGACCTGGTGCTTTTTATTAATTAGTGTATCATTTTCCTGACTGTTGTATATTCAATCTACCTTTTCTATGTTCCGTTATTTAAATCTTTTTTTGGGGGGGGAGGTTATTTTTATCATTCCATTTCTTCCTCTATTAGCTTATTAATTACACATTATTAAACTTTTTCTATAAAAGTTATCCTACAGATTTCAAGTGTATTTTCATTCATTATATTCAAATATAAAATGATTCTTCGGCCACCGTCCAACAATGCAAGGATTATAGAAGGCTTCAAATCAATTTTGTCCTTTTCATTTTTTTTGCATTTTTCTTATACTGTATTATAATTCTACTTGAATTCTGTAACCTTATGGACTTTATCATTGTTGCTTTATATAAATAATATTCATCTAGTTATCTATATGTTTATCTTTTCTTTTTCTTCATTCATTCTTGATCTTCTTCAGAATCAACTTCTACCCATCTGAAGAATTTATTTAGTGAAGAAGTACTATCATGAAACATTTCATTTTTTGCTTAACTAAAATATTTTAATTTTGTATTTCTATTTGGAGGATATTTCATTTAGGAAACATATTTTTCCAAATAAAAATATGAAAAACCTCCATTCATAAAAGAGAGAAAGATGAACTACCCCGGTTGGATCAAGGCTCAGAGACTCAGCTGACCTGTCCATCAGTCCTTGGAACAGCTTCCAGACAACCAGATGTAATTTCAAAACTACCAGTGCCATTGGTGAATTAGACTTTCTAAAACTGTGCTTGAGGAGAATAGCATGGTAGGAGGGAGCTAACAATGAACTGGGAATCAAGACTCCTTTGTTTTATTCCTGATCTCAGTGCCAACCAGTTAAACTAGTTATGTGACATTAAACATTCTTAATACGTAAAAAAATATATATGTGCGCAACTTGTTCTCCTTGTTTCGAAAGCAGTAAGACCACTAGCTACCTCACAGAGTCATCGTAGGGACAAAATGAGGGAATAAAAGCAAATCCACTCACTCAGCATCTTGTTCAATGTTAATTACCATGGCAGGGCTCTCTGGCCACAGAAAAGAGAAACAGATTTTTGGTTACAAACCAGAAAAGACATGTTTTTAAAGAATGTGGTAGCTTGCAGAATCTGGAAAGAAGAGGGAAAAAGCTGACTCAAAAAAAAAAAAAAGAGAGAGAGAGAGAAGTGCCAGGAAGGACAGCTCTGGGTAAGAGAGCAGTTGGAGTTTCTTGCTTGTGGATTAAGACACTACTGCTGGAATCAATTATTTCCAGTGCTTTTTTTTTCACCCTCTCTGCTTCTCATCATTCTTCCCATACTTCACAATCACACAAGAGCTAATACAGCGTAGTTCGTGTCTGCTGCACTCTCCCTTCCTGGCGTAGTGGGCACCTCACTAAGAGTTTTCACCAAAATTGAACACCATGAGGTAAGTGCGTTTTCTAAAGGAAAGTGAGGTTTTCTCACTAAAAGGAAGGCTGTGTGGTGGTTGGCTGTAAACTACAAACATGGTCTTCCATCCTCGCTATATACACACACATCCAAGCCATATCAGTGGTGGTTGGGTGAAACACCATCGTCAAGAGAAAAGGGACAGACTCTGAGCTTGGTGTGACTTCTGGTTGCTTCAGATATTAGTACTTCTATAAAATGAGTGACACAAATATCATTCCTACATGTTTAAATTTCTGAATAGGAAAGAATTCTTAAACCAAAGCAGACCTACAGTTATTCATGACCTAGGTTTAGTTTGAAAACTAATTTCATTCTTTTCCTTAGACTTTTATTTATTTATTTAAGAGTTATTTACTTATTTTAGAGAGAGAGAGAGAAAGAGAGCACGTGTGTACATGAGCAGGGAGGGGCAGAGGGAGAGAGAATCTTCAGCAGACTCCATGCCCACCATGGAGCCCAACACGGGCCCAATCTCACAACCCTGAGTTCATGACCTGAGCCAAAATCATGAGTCAGACCTGAGCCACCCAGGAGCCCCTATTTCCTTAGACTTTTAATGGCTTGTTGGGGGATTCCTTTCCTATCTAAACAATGTTTTTAAAGAATAATTTAATTTTTTTGAAACTTGTGGGTTTTTTCCCCCAAATTTAAGTAATTCAGATTGTAACAAAGATTTAAAAAATCCTGTAAGAATTTCTCAGAAATGACCATTAAGTTGATATTTCCCCACTATACATATAAAATAAAATGAAACAAAGTGAGGATATGTAGCAAGAAATAAGTTGAAAAATATGGGATCATACTCTATAGTCTTGATTTTTAGAAAAAAATGCTTTAAAAAATTTCAGTTCAACAGAACAAAAATAAGCAGTTGGAAACGGAAGTTATTGCTAACATACATAGATGTAGTTCCAGTTGTAGATGAGTTTCCATTGCTGCTGTAATTTAGTGTTTTGATTTTTCAAGTCTTATAATATTTTGTTCACTTATCATCTGTGCCCATGATTTCCATATGGGTCTCGTCTTTGGTTTTGATGTATTCAGTGTTTATCTCCTGTCTTGTCTTTGTTTATTGCTTATTTGAGCTCATGTGGGTCACTGCAGGTGTATTTCCTTGGCTAGCTGGTTTGCAAGGAGGACTTACAGGGGCCACACCTGTGGTTTCTGCATGAGGGACATCTGTCTTCCCAGAGCTGTGTGGGTATTTTTCCACTGTCCTTTGACATTGTGGGCTGTCACGGCTACTACATTTATCTTTGGATAGGTGGACTTTTGTCATAGATAATTGTTTCTCCCCAAGAAAGGCTCACGGAAGCCCTGTTTTTGACTTCATTCCTGTTTGAAATGTTTGTCTGTTGCCTTCATAATAAATGACAACAAGACTGGATATTGTATTTGAGGTCCCATTTTCTTTCTAGTCAATCTTTGTCAATTGCGCTCTGTTGTCCTTTTGCTGAGAAACTGGGGATCTGACTGCACTGCCCCTCTTCAGCTTGCCCAGGAAAGTGACTTGTTTGCGTCCTAAATTCTTGAATAAATTCTTCCTTTCTCCTTGATGTTTACTAGCTTATCCAGCATATGCCAGTTGTCAATTTGTTCTGTATCAGTTTCCTTTTCTGGGAAACATTTTGCCCTTTACTTCTGCAGACTCAGGTCTTTATTTAGGGGAAATATGTTCTTTTATATATTTAAATTCTCCACTCCCCCTTACATTTGTTGAGTTCTCAACCTTGGGGACACGGATTATTCAAAGGTCTCTTTGTGCTCCACAGCAATTATCTCTACTTAATTGCTCTAATCTCTGAGCTCTTTCCTAGCATTCAGTTGGACTATTTCCAGTGTAACCTCTATGTCAGTAATTCAAATCCCAGTCTTGTTTAAACGTTTCTAATATATTTGTCTGTCCTGTGCTGATGTGTCGGTCCTCATTTTGTTGTGTTTCTTCTTTCATTGCACTGTTTTTTTGTTTTGTAACTTCTTTTTTTTTGGCCTGAGCAACATCTCTTTGCTAAACTCAGTGAATTGATGGTCTTATTGAGTTTTTCTGTAGGGAGAACTTGAAAGAGTTTCCCCCTGTTGGGATAATTTTTACTCTCCACCCCCATCATCCCAACCTGTCTGTTTATCTGAGGCTCGCAAAGATTCTTTTTCCCTCATTGGCCTTCAGCTCTCTCTCCCCCAACCCCTCACTGGCCTGTGTGCATCATGGACATTCAACGGTTTTTTTCACCTCCTTAGGTCTACCCCTCAGGTCTGGCTCACACTTTCTCCATTATCTTTTTCATTCCCTTAAATATGAAGTGGAGAGAAAGGGATGAGAATGGGAGCTCTGCGCAGCAACTCTTGGAAACCATAGTTGTGCTCTTTTTTCCAAGATTTTGTTAAATATACTTTATCAAAATTTAATTTTCAAAGCTGTAAGGGTAGCCTATCCCCATGAAAGAATACCTTAGAATTTTTATTGTTTCTGTTTCAGCTAGATGCCCTGGCGAAGAATGAGACTCTCAGATATTTCCTGCCTCTTCTAAACTTCTAGAGTAAAAGTTTCAGTACTTGAAATTCTTCTTATTATTCCTCTTCCTCCTCCTCCTCCTCCTTTTCTCCTCCTCATCCTCCATGTCCTCTAGCCTACCTATTCTGTTCCACTGGGTGCTTTCCCCACCTTGGGGAGAAATGGTACAAATATTCAAGATATTTTACATTTATTCTTTTCAGGCAGAATGGCCTTTTAAGAATGGGGGAAGGGAGGGGTGCTGGGTGGCTCAGTAGGTTGAGCGTCTGACTCTTGATTTCGGCTCAGGTCATGATCTCAGGGTTTTAAGATCGAACCCCACATAAGGCTCTGTGCTCAGTGGGGAGTCTGCTTGAGATTCTCTATCTCCCTCTCCCTTTGCCCCTCCTCTCTTGTGCACATGTGCAGCATGCTCTCCCCCCTCCCCCCCAAAAAAAGAATAGGGGAAGGGGAAGGGAGAGATCATGCTGATCCTTGCCAAAATTGTTTCTTTGACAGAATTTTCTAAAGAATATTGATGAGTTTTTCCCCCTTTTGCTTATAATATTTTAGTAGGTCTTATTGGTTTAATTTTGATCATTTTCTCAGGTATCAGAGCAGAAGAGTCTATGGTATAGTTTCCCTCCACCAATTCACCTAGAATAATGTCGGAGTTATAATTTTTAAAATATTTTCTTTAGTTGGAGACTTCTTTGTAAAACACAGGTTTAATGAGGAAGGTATGAACTAAGAATCTATAGAATTAATTTTTAGTTTGGTTATACACCCTCAAATAAGTATGAGACCTGCTCCAGTATTCACATTCAATGATTCTGTAGCACTGGGATTCCATATTAATGATTGCTTTTCTCTTATGCTCTGTAAGAAAGAGTCTGTAAACATAGCTTTCGTGGAAGAAGATCCAAAAAGTCCAGGACAGTTTGAAAAGTGTTTAGAGGAACCAGAGTTTAATCCTTCCTATTTAAATGAAAACTTCTGGCCTTTGAGCTCTTTTTGAAAAATTAAACTGCTTTTGTATGTTATTTCATGATCATTTTCTTTATTTTTGCCAGGTACCAGTTTCATAAGCATGATGCCAATTTTGTTTGGCTCCGTGGCAACCCAGCTAATAACCATTGTTCTATTGCTCATTGAGCTGCACCGTCTAAAGGATGTGCTATGTCTTATTACATCTGCTTTCATCTCACCTTAAGGAAGATGCTTTTTTCAGGGGGCGGGTACAAATACCAATTTCACGTAGCTTCACTTTCAAAATATTCTTAGCTCTAGCATGTGTGCCCAACATTTGGAGAAACATTATTCTAGATGTTTCTGTGAGGATGTTTTTGGATATGATTAACATTTAATTTGTTTAACTTTGAGTAAAGCAGCAGTAAAGCAGTCAAAGGCCCAAATAGAACAAAAAGACTGACCCGAGCAAGGGGGGATTCTGCCAGCAGACAGCCTTAACTGTCCCATTGGCAGGGGCCTGCCACCCACTAGACCACCCTGTGGACGGTGGACCCACCAGTCTCCTTAATCACATGAACCAAGTCCCTAAAATCAATCTCTGTGTCTCTATCTCTCTCCCACATATATATGTCTCTCTTTGTGTGTATCCTATACCCAGGGTTCCGTTTCTCTGGAGAACTTGGACTGATACACCATGCCTTAATTATCTCCAAAAATGTGTTCATGACAAGAACACTGTATTTATCAAGGGAAACATAATTTTTTTGGAGGGTGGCGGGGGGACAGGGGGAGCAGAGTAGAAGAGCATAAAATGAAACAAAGCCTCAGCCCAAGAGAAAAAGGGATCTCTTAATTTTGCTAATGGAAAAATGCCTGGAATTGCGACTCAAGATGCTTCTGTTCCCTCTAACTTGACGCGCTCTGATACCTCTTCTTAGCTGCAGGTGTTGGCAATCCTTCCCTTACAACTGATTGCCTTTATGATTAAACATCTCTAATGTCACACCTAGACTTGTTATCAATTTCTAGTTGTCAATGTTGTTAATCATTCTGCTCTGTAATGAAATTGAAAAAAAAGTTTCCCTTCTAAGAACTAGTTGGCAGCTCACCCGAAAAAGCCATACTTAACATGTCCTTAAATCTTTCTTTGTACTCCTGCCCATCCAGACCACATATTTCATTCAATCACCTTCACTCCTTCCTAAAAATACTGTCTTGTCAGAATATCGTGTTCACAAGTCCTGGCCTTCAATAAAATCCCGAGTCAGTTGTCAAAGTTTGCTTTGGTTTATTTGTTTGTTTAAAATTTTTATAGAGGCCAAATGACCTCAATCCATCAGTCTCACCTTGTACTCTCTTGACCACAAAACCTGTATGCTGAACCATAGGAACCAAAAAGGAAAGATGTTGATATACTCTCAGGGCGTCTACCTTGCTCACTCCCTGAGTCATTTATGCACTTTTAGAGGAAACAGACCCCCATTCCCTTGTCCTCTGTCTTCTATCATCAGGGGCAGGAGACTCATTTCTCATCATAAGACCCACTTCATGGAAATGAAACGATTCTCTGACCACCTAAATTTTGGCATAGATTTTCCTGGTCTTATGCAATCTACTTTTTGAAAAAAAGATTTTATGTATTTGAGAGAGAGAGAATGAGAGAGAGAGAGCATGAGAGCAGGGAGGGTCAGAGGGAGAAGCAGACTCCTCACTGAGCTGGGAGCCCGATGTGGGACTCGATCCCAGAACTCCAGGATCATGACCTGAGCCAAAGGCAGTCGCCCAACCCACTGAGCCACCCAGGTGCCCTTATGCAATCTACTTTTATCTAGTTATCATGAAAATTTAGAATTATTGGCAAGATAAACACAATATTTTAAAAGTTATTATTCTTCATATATAAGATAAAATGATAGAAGAACATATACTGTAGTTTGTATGTGTTTGTCTAAAAATTAGGATCATGTAGGTTAATAGGCCCTCATTTAGCAAAATATTGCATCCTTATCCCTAGAAATGTAAAGAACGACTTTTATACTTTATTAGAGAAGCCTGCATAATATTAATTTTTATATACAATTTGTTTTCCAGCCTAAAGAGGAATTAGCCTTTAATGATCAGATCAGCATGAGTCACTCTTACTCAAGATCAGTTATTCTGGAAGCTATTATCAATAAATCAATGTTACTTTGATCACTAAACAGTATGCTGAACATCAAAGGAAATGCAACAGCATTTTCAAAGTATTTTGAAATAGTGTGTTGATAAAGAGATTACGGAGTTTGCCACCAGACAAACAAGGATTTGAATGGCAACTCTTTCACTTTGTATCAGATAGGTAAAAATATTTTGCTTCTCTGAGCCTCAATATCATCTGTTTACTCCTGATATGACAAGACCATCTGGAGGATTAAGGGAAATAAAGTCTGCAAGTCACCAAGCATTGTGTCCACACAGGTGGATGCTCAATCAAGAGTCTCTGCCCACCCCTTTTCCTTGAATCTCTATTCCTTTGTCCTTATTTTTATTTTTAAAAAGATTTTATTTACTTATTTGAAAGAGGCAGAGAGAGAGTGAGAGAGAGAGAAAGCACAAGTAGGGGGAGGGGCAGAGGGAGAAGCAGACTCCCTGCTGAGCAGGGAGCCTGCAGGTGCTTGATCCCAACCTGGGAATCACGACCTGAGCCGAAGGCAGACACTCAGCCGACTGAGCCACCCAGGCACCCCATCAATTCCTTTGTCTTTAATATATGGGTAATATTATCAACCACATATGGTTTTGTAAGGATTAAATATGATACCATATGAAAGGTTTTGGAGTAGTGCTGGGACAATAGTGTGTGGCTACCAGGGATGGATCAGCTGCTCAGATTCCATCCCTCCCTGTCCCGTTCTGCTGGGTACCACAAGGGCTAGAACACTAAAATGACACTCTTCAGATCCTTTGCCACTGAGTTCTGGACCCTCTTGGGATTTGGAAGCAGAATGGAGGCTATCCTCCCGCCACTTGGGCTGCTTCTGAGATTTTAGCCGCACTGTCAAGATAAGAAGTCTGTGTGCAGCACATGCAGTGCTCATGCTCAGTGTCCTGTGGCTGCTCCCGTGGCTCATGTGGTGAAGCCCTCTGGGGTCTGGCTGCCCAGTTTCTTAGATTCAATGACATGTGTCCTTGAACTTGATAGTTTTGGTGGTGTTCTTGCAAGAATGAGATCACTGGTGCATACATTGTTTCTCCCTCTGGACTTCCTTCGTGGAGGCCCACCAAACTTTTCCCCAAAACATTTTTTGGGCCTCTGAATTCCTTTTAAGACATTATTGTATATTTAAACTTCCGCAATGTTTTCTATTGCCTGTACAGAATCCTGAGTGGCCCCCAGTTGGTCTTCACATAATACTTTTCTGTTAGTTTTCTTTGATGTCAAGGGAATTACAGTCCAGCTGCGGGTGGAGGGCAGGGGACAAGTACAGAGGAAATGTACAGAGAAAAATCGAAGTCTGTCTATGAGTGATTGCCAAGTGGCTGCATGGCCCATGAGAGCTCTGAGGGACAAGGACAGGGGATGTGGCAGGCTGAAGAGGGGGTCCGAGCATGGTCAAACCTGAGAGGAGAATGTGAAGAGGAGCACTAGGGTCATCTGTAATGACACAAAAACATATTATCACCATAATCTGAGTGAAACGACCCAAAATTCTTCCCAGATAGATAGAACACTTGAGGAGAATGATAGTTTGGCTTTGTTTCCACAAAACTTTTTCTAAAAATTCCTGTGCCTAGACAGAATTCCAGTGTTCCTGGAGCTTACAGAGGGGTCATATGTCTGCTGGGATGGGGAAATAGGGGCTCAGGGGTTAGTGGTAAAGAGGATGGGAAGTAGATCAGTAATGATTTTAGGGTCAACATAAACCAATTTGATTTGTTTTCTTCTTTCAACTTGTTTGGACAACATCTCTCTTGATGGTTTCTCAAGTTATATATTAGGGTATTTAATTCCTTCCTAGACATATTAACAGTCAGTTATTGCATGGCAAAATCACCTTCAAATATTTCTTTATGTGGACATCCAGAAACACTGCATTTAATGATACACAGTACTCTTTAAAAGAAACGACCAAGAGAACACTTTTAGAGGACTATAGAATGTATGAAGACAAACAAGAAGTGAGAAACTATAAAAATAATATTGCTATTATGTTAAGATCCCAGACAACTTTTCAAATGAGATTAGAAAATAGATTCTCTTAATTTTATGGCAGTCATTTAATTATGTTGCTCCCCAATTGCCTTTACAAGAGAAAAGGGCTTTGTAAATTAGATTGTTTTATTACAAAATTCCAAAAGAATGTATATTCTCTGTAGTCTCTTATTTTTCTGTAAATAGTCCTTGACGAATAAGCAATGGGTGGGCTGGGTGAGATTATATAAGACCCAAACTAAAATTTAAACCACCCAAGGTGATTGTATCTAAGATGATTGCTAGACACACATCTAGGATATCATTTTTGAACAAGGAAACAGAAATTTTGCAAATTGAGGCAAAAAAATTACATGCAAAAAATACAATTATGAAAAAGATTTAATCTCAAGCATCACATACCCCAGGATTTGCTGCCTCATTTCTCTCCATACTTTAAGAGTATATTCCTCTGACACACAAAATTGTATTTATTAAAGACTACTAACACCATTTTCTGCATCATTTACAAGTAAATTCATGCCTCCCTTTTTGGTCTAAATTTATTTTTATTATAAATAATACTCATAATAACTAACATTTGTTTTTTTTCTTGGTAATATAGTATATAAAGTGACCCTTTACAGATTAGTTGTTGAATTTTTCTGCAAGCAATTCATTCTCTTTGCGGAGTCCTTGTCTGAGGCTTTATCCACTCAGCACTACTGGTATTTGCCAGGTGCTCAGGTGAACGATGCACTTGCCTGAGAAAGAGTCACCTTGGAGGTGTGATGTTTGTTGGCTGTTACAACATCCTGACATGTGTCTCTGGGATGCCCCAGGAATGCACCATTTCAAGGGAAGTAGAAAATACATTTTTTTTAAATCATTTTTTTAGGTGCACCTTGGGGAGAGGAAAAGATGGTGGAGGAGTGGGGGACTCTATTCCAACCAGTCCCCAGAATTGAGCTGGATATCTACCAGACCACTCTGAACACCGACAAAATCAGCCTGAGATGTAAGAAGATATATCTCGATCTCTCCAAAGAGAATATCGCAGGCAGTTGGTTTTGAGGTATGAAGAAGGGAACCGTGATTCCACAGGCAGATATGAAGGATAAATGGAAGGGAGAAGGAGCCGAGCCATCGGGATCCTGCACCACCGGTGAGCAATAGCCTCCCACACTGGGGACAGGGCACAGACTGGCAGACTGGTAGCGAAGAGGAAAGGACTTTAGGGCAGCCTCCCAGACTGAAACCTGGAGTGGTGGGGCTGCACCTACAAATTGGGGGTGGCTGGTGGTTTTAGAAGCAAAAAGGGCAGAGATGAGCCCCGATCTGGAGGCGAGGACTGGGAGCCCTGCTGAGGGGTGCACAACCCAGGACGCTGTAGTTTATAGCAGCACAGACAGAAATGGAGATAATGTGGCCTGGAGAGCTCACCGAAGAACAGACTGCAATCTCTCTGCTCTGAGGTAGAGGTTTGGAAACTGTCTCTTCTGCTCTGACTCTTAGAAGAGATGTGGAAAGCCACCAGAGAACAAAAGCCCCCCAAAACTGGTTTTCACTGAGCCCACCCCTCCCAGGGGGCAGGGCAACTCTGCCTAAACAGGGTTGCCTGAGTAACAGCATGGCAGGCCCCTCCCCCAGAAGACAGGCTGGGGGAACAAGAGGCTGACAACCCTAAGGTCCCTATAGAACAGGTTCATCATGCTTGGGTGGTGTTCAATAATTTGGACTCTGTACATTCCCTCAACCATCCCTCAACAGAATGAATAGGAGGAGGAACCCCCACAATAGGAAAGACTCAAGAGACTGTGACTCCTGCCACAGATTTACAAATGGATACAGATATAAGCAAGATGTCAGAAATGGACTTCAGGGTAGCAGTTGTGAAGACAATAGCTAGAATGGAGAAATCGATTAATGGCAATATGGAGTCTCTAAGGGCAGAAATGAAAACTGAACTGGCAGAACTTAAAAATGCTATCAGTGAGGTCCAATCTAATCTAGATAATCTAACAGCTAGGGTAAGTGAGGCAGAAGAACGAATAAGTGATCTAGAAGCCAATTGATAGAAAAGAAGAATAAAGAGGCAGCCAGGGAGAAACAACTCAAAATCCATGAAAACAGAATCAGAGAAATAAGTGACACCATGAAATGTTCCAATGTCAGAATTATTAGGATCCCTGAAGGGGTGGAGAGAGGGAGAGAACTAGAAGATATATTTGAGCAAGTCATAGCTGAGAACTTCCCTAACCTGGGGAATGAAACAAACATTCATGTCTTAGAGGCAGAGAGGACCCCTCCCAAGATCAAGGAAAACAGGCCAATGCCCCAGCATGTAATAGTAAAACTTGCAAATCTTAGAACCAAGGAAACCATCTTAAGGGCAGTTAGGGGGAAGAGACTCCTTACATACTGAGGGAGGAACATCAGAATAACATCAGACCTATCCACAGAGACCTGGCAAGCCAGAAAGGCCTGGCAAGACATATTCAGGTTACTAAATGAGAAGAACATGCAGCCAAGAATACTTTATCTGGCAAGCCTGTCATTTAGAATGGATGGAGAGATTCAGAGCTTCCAAGACTGGCAGAAACTGAAAGAATATGTGACCACTAAGCTGACCCTGCAAGAAATATTAAGGGGAATTCTATAAAAGGGGAAAGATCCCAAGAGTGATATAGAACAGAAATTTACAGAGACAATCTATAGAAACAAGGACTTCACAGGCAACATGATGACAATAAATTCATATCTTTCAATAATCACTCTCAACGTGAACGGCCTAAATGCTTCCATAAAATGGCACAGGGTTGTAGATTGGATAAAAAAATAGGACCCGGGGGCGCCTGGGTGGCTCAGTTGTTAAACATCGGCCTTAGGCTCAGGTCATGATCCCAGGGTCCTGGGATCGAGCCGTGCATCGGGCTCCCTGCTCAGTGGGAAGCCTTCTTCTCCCTCTCCCACTCCCCCTGCTTGTGTTTCCTCTCTTGCTGTGTCTTTCTCTGTCAAACAAATAAAATCTTAAAAAAAAAAAAAAAAAAAAGACAGGACCCATCCATATGCTGTCTACAAGAGACTCATTTTGAACCTAGATACATCCAGACTGAAAGTGAAGGCATGGAGATCCACCTTCCATGCCAATGGACCTCAAAAGAAAGCTGGGGTAGCAATTCTTATATCAGACAAATTAGATTTTAAGCTAAAGACTGTAGTTAGAGACACAGAAGGACATTATATCATTCTTGAAGGGTCTATACAACAAGATCTAACAATTGTAAATATCTATGCCCCTAACATGGGAGCAGCCATCTACATAAGCCAATTGTTAACCAAAATAAAGAGTCATATTGATAACAATACGTTAATTGTAGGAGACCTCAATACTCCACTCTCAGCAATAGACAGGTCATCTAAGCAGAAAATCAACAAAGAAACAAGAGCTTTGAATGACAACTGGACCAGATGGACCTCATAGATATATACAGAAAATTATGAACGAAAGGGGAGAGATCACGACTAACACCAAGGAAATAGAAATGATTATTAGAAATTATTATCAACAACTATATGCCAATAAATTAAGCAACCTGGAAGAAATGAATGCCTTCTTGGAAACCTATAAACTGCCAAGACTGAAACAGGAAGAAATTGACAACCTGAATAGGCCAATAACCAGTAACAAGATTGAAGCAGTGATCAAGAACCTCCCAAAAAACAAGAGTCCAGGGCCTGATGGATTCCCTGGGGAATTCTACCAAACATTATAAGAAGAAATAATACCTATTCTCCTGACGCTGTTTCAAAAAATAGAAACAGAAGGAAAGCTTCCAGACTCATTCTATGAGACCAGCATTACTTTAATCCCTAAACCAGGCAAAGATCCCATCAAAAAGGAGAATTTCAGACCAATATCTCTGATGAATATGGATTCTAAAATTCTCAAAAAAATCCTAGCTAATAGGGTCCAACAATACATTCAAAGGATCATCCACCACAACCAAGTGGGATTTATCCCTCGGATGCAAGGGTGGTTCAACATTCACAAATCCGTCAATGTGATAGAACACATTAATAAGAGGAGAGAGAAGAACCATATGGTCCTCTCAATTGATGCAGAAAAAGCATTTGACAAAATACAGCATCCTTTCCCTTTTAAAACTCTTCAGAGTATAGGGATAGAGGGAACATTCCTCAAGTTCATAAAATCCATCTATGAAAAACCCATAGTGAATATCATCCTCAATGGGGAAAAGCTGAGAGCCTTTCCCTGAAGATCAGGAACACGTCAAGGATGCCCACTCTCGCCACTATTGTTCAACATAGTACTAGAAGTACTAGCAACAGCAATCAGACAATGAAAAGAAATAAAAGGTATTCAAATTGGCAAAGAAGTCAAACTCTCCTTTTCCAGACGACATGATACTTTATGTGGAAAACCCAGAAGACTCCACCCCCAAATTACTAGAACTCATCCAGCAATTCAGTAATGTGGCAGGATACAAATTTGTATGGAATCAGAAAAGACCCCAAATCGCCAAGGAAATGTTGAAAAACAAAGCTGGGGGCATCACGTTGCCTGGTTTCAAGCTATATTACAAAGCTGTGATCACCAAGACAGCATGGGAGTGGCACAAAAACAGACATATAGACCAATGGAACAGAATAGAGAACCCAGATGTGGACCCTCAACTCTATGGTCAAATAATCTTCGACAAAGAAGCAACAAATATGCAATGGAAAAGACAGTGTCTTCAATAAATGGTGCTGGGAAAATTGGACAGCTATATACAGAAGAATGAAACTCAACCATTCTCTAAAACCACACACAAAGATAAACTCAAAATGGATGAAAGACCTCAATGTGAGACAGGAATCCATCAAAATCCTAGAGGGGAACATAGGCAGTAACGTCTTCGACATCAGCCACAGCAACTTCTTTCAAGATATATCTCCAAAGGGTAGTGAAGCAAAAGCAAAAATGAACTTTTGGGACTTCAACAAGATAAAAAGCTTCTGCACAGCAAAAGAAACAGTCAATAAAACAAAGAGGCAACCCACAAAATGGGAGAAGATATTTGCAAATGACACTACAAAGCACTGATTTCCAAGATCTATAAAGAACTCAAACTCAACACCCAAAAAACAAATAATCAAGTCAAAAAATGGGCAGAAGACATGAACACACACTTCCCCAAAGAAGACATACAAATGGCTAACAGACACATGAAAAAAATGTTCATCATTAGCCATCAGGGAAATTCAAATCAAAACCACATTGAGATACCACCTTACATCAGTTAGAATGGCAAAAATTAACAAGGCAAGAAACAACAAATGTTGGAGAGGTTGTGGTGAAAGGGGAGCCCTCTTACACTGTTGGTGGGAATGCGAGTTGGTACAACCACTTTGGAAAACAGTGTGGAGGCTCCTCAAAAAGTTAAAAATAGAGCTACCCTATGACCCAGCAATTGCACTACTGAGTATTTACCCCAAAGACACAGATGTAGTGAAAAGAAGGGCCACATGCACCCCAATGTTCACAGCAGCAATGTCCACAATAGCCAAACTGTGGAAAGAGCCGAGATGCCCTTCAACAGATGAATGGATAAAGAAGATGTGGTCCATATATACAATGGAATATTACTCAGCCATCAGAAAGGATGAATACCCAACTTTTACATCAACATGGATGGGACTGGAGGAGATTATGCTAAGTGAAATAAGTCAAGCAGAGAAAGCCTATTATCATATGGTTTCACTTATTTGTGGAACATAAGGAATAGCATGGAGGACATTAGGAGAAGGAAGGGAAAAATGAGGGGTGGGGATTGGAGGGAGAGATGAACCATGAGAGACCATGGACTCTGAGAAACAAACAGGGTTTTACAGGGCAGGGGGGAGGAAGGATTGATTAGACCGGTGATGGGTATTAAGGAGGGCACGTACTGCATGGAGCACTGGGTGTTATATGAAAACAGTGGATCGTGGATCATCACATCAAAAACCAATGATGTATTGTATGGTGACTAACATAACATAATAAAATATAATAAAATTAAAAAAGATAAAGTCATCATTTTAGTTATTCAGAATCTCCTCATCAAAAAAGCGAGGAAATTAAATTGTTTTCCCTAAATGCCAGGCAATGAGCTAGGGCATCTCTCATATTCCTTTACACAGACTCTGCAAGGAAGGATTTACCTATTTCTTTCTCAGCTGAGCAAGCGCAGATTCAGCATGCCAGCTGTTTTTGTAGCCACATTATACAGTGGGCACGTGTGTGGCTGAGATTTTCTCCCACCAACGCCCCCCACCCCCAAATCTGGATTCCCTTTTGTTTCTCTTTAGTGATAGCTATATAGCTGTCAGGCTAAAGCCAGAAGGGATGTTTTAGGAAATATGGGAGGAGGGCAAGCACTAACTTCACCAGGGCAAAAAATGGTAACCACAAATCACTAAACATTTGCCTTTGCTCGATCTCCTGTATCATTCACAGCTTCTCACAGTTTGTGCTGGTAAACGTTTGTGCTGGTAAACATTTAAGGACATCTACCTAGAAAACACAAATTTAGTATTTGCCAATTATTACGGTGCAAAATCCCCTGACCACAACAGACTCCAGCTCCCAGGGTCTGAGCAAAGCATGTATGGAAGGGATGTGGGCGAATGGCTCTGGGGGTCCTCGGGGAGCTGGGCTCCTGCAAACACTGCTCACCCCACTTGGCAGGTGGAGAAACTGGAAGCTGAAAACATGAAGCCACTTGCCTGAGGTCCCATATTAACAAAGTAGCTTTGCTGGGGATGGAAACAAGGACTATCTGATTCCAGAGCATTTAAAAACAGCTTTGGAAATTTTTAAACTGCTTATAAGTGGGTGAGAAGTGCATTCTTCTACAGATTCCTGAAACGTACTGAAGCGAGAAGACTGGCCTTTTCGCACTGCCTGTCCCACCTGGTGGGCAAAATGTGTGTGAGTGTGTGTGTGTGTGTGTGTGTGTGTGTGTGTGTGTTGCTCTGTTTTGTTTTATTTTCCTTAAAGTTTGTGGCAATGTCTTCCAGGAAACAAAATGGTCCTGAAATCTTACCGAAGAGATACTTACAAGTCTTCTTAAGAATCTGGTCACAGTGTCAACTGCACCGCTGAGTCTCTCAGTCTTGGAAGGTGAGCAGCAGGGCACAGGCAGTAAGGGATTCTTTTCATTTGCCCTTGACATGGAGCCAGCCATTTCCCCGCCAGTTCTGTGGAACCCTGAGCACAAAGGCTTGCCGGGATGGTGGCGACAAGCTGCTTTGTTGTAAATGCTTCTACCATAATAAAGCACCTTACATACAGATCCCTTTTTCAAACTAGACTAGCAAAATGATGTTATTATTGGACTTGCTTCTGTCCCTGTGGTTCCCTGTTGTTGGATAGGAACCTAATTTATTTCTTTAAATTTGTTTTTCAGGAAACAGGAAACAGAAAAGTACTCAAGCTTTATTAAATGAAAAGTACAGGGTGTTTACCAGCAGTTAATCCAACTTGGAAAGGGCTGTTTTTTCCCCATGCAGATAAGGCAGAAGCTTGGCGTCACTGGGTGAAACTTTCCCCTGATGGCGATTTCGTAATATCTGGCATTAACATCTTCAAGTATATATTAAAATTATTACCTTAATTTAAAGCCCTCTCTTAGTTCTCTCTGCTGTTTTCTTCAGGAGCTGTTTGTAGTACAATCTGATGGAATACAGGATATGGATGTGTAAAAATAATCCAAGAGAATTAAACACACACAGACACATCTCTCTCTCTCTCTCTCTCTCTCTCTCTCTCTCTCTCTCACACACACACACACACACACACACTCCCCTACCCACAGGTATACACACACTCTTCGAATTTTGAGAGAAAGTTAAAAATACCTGCTGTTTGAAATCACTTGCAGGGGAGGGGCGCCTGGGTGGCTCAGTTGGTTAAGCGACTGCCTTCGGCTCAGGTCATGATCCTGGAGTCCCGGGATCGAGTCCCGCATCGGGCTCCCTGCTCGGCAGGGAGTCTGCTTCTCCCTCTGACCCTCCCCCCCTCATGTGTTCTGTCATTCTCTCTCTCAAATAAATAAATAAAATCTTTAAAAAAAAAAAGAAATCACTTGCAAGGGTGATTAAAAAGGACCTTTCCTACAGAGATCAAAGGCAGCTTTTCTTCTCTGCACTGAAACAGGGCTTTTGCCTGTGGTTGTCATTGTGGATCAAGAGGACTGCTCTGAAACAGAGCATAGGATGTCTACCACGGGCTCATGGAAGCCAGGTTTTGTTTAAAAACAATATTTTCCAATGCTATTTATAATGCCTTGACTGAGGGGAATACAGTTTTAGTGGAAGTGGATAGTAAAAGGAAGCAAGTACCTGCTGGCACAGAAGGAAGGATCCTGGAAGTCAGAAGTCCAGGTGACCACTCCCTAAACTGCTAATCTGTGCACTGGGGCTGGAAATATGTTCCTTCGCATTCCTGGCTCTTAATTCCCACATTTGTTTTCCCATTCTACCATTTCTGTAGACCCACGAGAATAGAAAGTGATGCAGGACTCTTTCCTTAAGCAGACTGGATCATATAGACTATAAGTAAACTGAAGAAATGTCTCAGAGCAAGTGCCCATTCCGCAGACATGATTTTCTGGGGTGAGGGTGTGATTGTCCCCCCCTCCTGCCCACACGTCTACACTGACAATTGCAGGAATGTATCTCCAGGGCTCTTTCCAGCTCTGAAATTATATGAATCCAAAATTAACTCACTCCTCTGAAACCTACACCAAGACCATTTGGTCGCTCAGTCATAATAGCTTCTCCATAATATTCATAAATGAAGAATCATCTCTAATGTTCTTTTTCTTATTGTATAATAGCTTCCATATACTGAGTGCTTATGATATGCCAAGTACCTGGCCAATCTCTTCGCTCATACTATCTCTTTGAAAGTCATTGAATTATTGCAATAAACTTGTGATGATTTATTGTTTCCATTTTATGGATAAAGGAACTAGTGAGTAAATATCACTGATATTAACTGGCAGATACATATCAGTAGATCCTTACAATCCTATTATTCACTACATAAATTCTACATAATAAACCCATTCAAATCTCTTTGAATTCAATATACACACATGTATTAATATATAATGTTACATTTCAATCATTTTTTCATTAAAAGGAGTGTCCTAAAGCTTGATTTGGTTTGGTCTTATCAGAAAAGTAATAGATTTGCCCTTCAAGATGGGTATCTTTAAAAAAATGTTTATTTAGTTCATAGTAAAATCATTCATGTCTTTTACAGAAGAGTTAGAGAATATAAGGAAGGTCAGAGAAATGGAAACCCCTGTGACCCATCAACAATATTTTCAGATACCTTTATTTAACAAGGTATCATTTGCATCCCAAAGTCATCCATAGTTATATATAATTTTTAATTATTTTTCCAGTATTAGCACAATTCTGCCTTCCCTAAAGCACAGTTCAGATAATAATGAAAGGAAATGGCACAGATGTAAACCGGTGGGAGGTTTGTAAAGAATGAGTTCAGAAAAAAGAAGAAGTGTAAACTACATCTGTGATGCTAGTGTTCGTGGCTCAGGGATGAATTCACGGAGGACCAGACTCTGGCTGGCTGCACGCACCGACGTGAGGGCCAGATTCCTCCTGTCTAGAATGAGGGTCAAAGCCTCAGTCCTGAGACCAGTTTTGAGAATTAAATAAACATAAGTGCCTGCAATCATTGCCGGGCCTGATCATCGATGATAACTGTCTCCTCCCCATGTTATGGGCTGGTAATGTGGGCATCTAATTTATACAGAAATATTTTGCATCAAAAAAAATCTCACTTTCATCAAACAGGATATATTCTTACCATGACAAACGCAGGCAAACTGTCTTGGAGGAAGGAAAGGAAAATGAAAAAAAAGTAAATGTAAAACGCGAAGACTTTGGGGTTGGGAAAGTATATAATAATGATATACATATCTATCTCATCAATAATTATGTAATTATATGATATGATATGATACAATATCTAATTGCTATAGAAACCAAGAAGTCAGCTTAGAGGGATATGGTAAGATTATGCAGTTGACATCCAAGATCTCTGAACTAATGGAGACTTGATGGACATTTCTCAATTTAGATTATCCTCCCTGTGTGAGAAAGACTTTTTCATATTTCTTAAGCCTTGAGACCATATGAGATGAGGGTGATGATGGTGGGTGAGAAGAGGGAGAATTGAGTGACCCAGCTCATGGAAGGTGTGGGACAAGCAGTGGTTTGAAGCTTTGCTAGAAGAGAAGGTCATGGTGAACCCCCTTCTGAGTCCCAGGAGGCAGGACTTAGCTGTTAGTGGGTGAGGATGTGGGAACCAGATATCACATTGACCACTCAACTTCCTGGAAAGCACTATGTACTTCCTTTTGTCTTCCAATGAAAAATAAAAAGTTTATCTACTTTTCTACTTGAGAAAAAATATATATAAAATACATTATCTATTGCTTTCTCATTCCATGGATTTTCAACAGAAGTGAAGGCAAACAAAAGAGAGAAAGGCTTGTAGAATGGGCATTTGGGGTCCATTTTAAGACTTCTCTACCTGTCATGCAAAGGTGATAGGAGAGGAAAATGAGGTGCCATCCTGAAAGTTTTTTAGAACTTGAACTCCAGGCAATAAGCACATCTTAACTGCATGTAATCCATTTTATTTTTTAGTTAAGATTGACCTGAATGCCATGTGTGTCTGGGAAATGCCAGTATGTGCAAATGCTAAATTCTTATTATTGAAATTAACTGGGGCGCCTGGCTGGCTCAATGAGTAGAGCCTGCGACTCTTGATCTCAGGGTTATGAGGTCGAACCCTACATTGGGTGTAAAGATTACTTAAAAAATAAAATTAAAAAGAAGAAATTAACCAAAATTCCTTTCCAACATTGTTTTTCTTTTATTCTGCAAACTATAGACTGTGAGTCTCAAATTCTGTCAATTTTGTACAAAAAGATGTTTAATGCATTGAGCCATGTACTTCGGTCATCCTGCAGTAAAAGGGAGGAATGGGACCTCACAAGCTCCCATTTTTCATCTTTTTGTGTTGCCTGAAATAGAGTTATGCAAGCCCAGCGCATTGTCTTTGAGTTATTTAGGGGGACAGCCTCTAATGAGATAACATAGAAAGTTGGGATTGGAGCAGCTCATGATCATTTTAGTCTGGTCTAACTAGACATACCACCAAACGTGCCTGGGGTGGGGACATGGAGGGGGCTCTTTTACCTTGTTTTCCTGGAGAGGATTTCGGATTGTCCACCGCACCTTCCCCTCATCTCTACTATATTCAAACAGCTCTTGACTTCTGCTTGATACCTGTCCTCTGACTTTTTCTTTAATTTTAAAAAATTGTTTTACTTAGTGCTTTGTCACTAGCACCTTTATTTTTCTTGCTTCTTCAGTATCTACTGTGCTATCTTATCTGGTCAACTGGCACAACTTTTAAAAATTAACTAATGAAGGTATTAATGCGTCTTTAAGCTAAATATGGCTAAATCAACAGTGGTTACTGGTTTCATTTCCAGCCCAGAGACCATAATAAAGTCTGTTTCCCTACATCAGATGTGTTGATTAATACATTGTAGAATTGGGCTCCAGATTTTTACAGCTCTCTTAATTGATGAGAAGTCAGAGCTTGGGGCTGTATAATTAAGTTAGCTGGAAAATTAATGCAGGAATTGGCTTTGTAATTTGATTGGTATAAAATCTATGAATACACTTACCTAATCCTTTTGAACTAAACTTGGTGCCAAAAAATTATGTTAGCTCCATCTCTGCAATGTTATATCTTTAGGGCAGTGTTCTTTCGCAACCTTAGAAAAGAGTGATGTGTACACAAAACATGATAATGACTGGCTATCCAGAAAGAAAGAAAAAAAAAAGATCATTTTCTTGTTCATTGGTGAAATATGCTGGACTTTTTCCTATACTTTTACCTCCTCAGCTGATAAT
The DNA here is from genome assembly GCF_964656455.1 of Halichoerus grypus. Lineage (NCBI taxonomy): Eukaryota > Metazoa > Chordata > Mammalia > Carnivora > Phocidae > Halichoerus > Halichoerus grypus. The sequence goes on from NC_135721.1 coordinate 3,124,714, forward strand.
CTAATTAACTTCTGTGCCATAAATAATTACAGCTCTGTGACTACAGCTGAATACACTAAAGTCTACTATTAGGATTAGCTGGGTCTGTGGGTTAGCAATATCAGACAATTTTTATGCACAGAAGGAATGCCACACAAGAAAATTCATTTTGTAACTATATGTTTTACTTTACTATATGATGATAAATACCTCCCTATGAAAAACGCAAAGCTCACCAGAGTGACCATCTTTTGAGGACTAGGGTGAAGTCTAGCTATTTGAGTGCTACATATTAATTACAAAACAAACACATCATAAGTAGTACCAGGATAGCCAAATTAATATAATGCCTTCCTGAGTTATTCTCTTTCCGTCCCTTAATCTCAGTCTTTTTTTCTCTCTGGCCCTCACCCTTTCAATATTCAAACCACACAGACTTCCCGTCTTGATTACGTGGATGCTACTAACAATGTCCTATTGTATATCTACTTTTTATCCTGAATGCTTAGTGGATGAAATCCTGAAATTTGGATTATATCATTTTCTTTAAAAATAAATGTGTTGTGTAAATATTCTTTGCAAATTAATTATGGCTGGCTCTTTCAAATGCAATTGTTAAAAAAAAATGTTGAATAAAGGAACAAACTTTAGGCAGATGTCACTATGTGTTCCTGCCCCTTTCTCTTTATTTTCAAAAGTACTTTATTAAGACCATTTACTCCCCTTCTCCAGACCCACTTCTCTGAATGCAGATGCTTCTTATGATTGATCATTTTTTAAATACTTCTCATCTGGGTATTATTGATGACTTCATGTCATTATATGCAGATCATTTTAAAAATGACAAACCTGAAATGAATGATAAAAAATTTGAAAGCACACTTTTATAATCATAGAAAAATTGTGCATGGGAATGTCTTAAATAATTATGAAAATGCATTTATTTGGAACATGTGTTTTAAAGCAAGGAAGAGTTGAGTGCAGTTGGGATAAATCTAATGACTGTACAGCTAATAAAGTTGTGCTTCTGTGGTAAGAACTGTAACCATGACAAAGGAGTAGTGTTTTATCCTAATCTCAAAGTAAGATGATATTAGGGCAAAAAGCCCACAATTTCTGTTTTGAATGGTATGGGAAATTAATGCAGTTTGTCTGAAATACTGAAGAACAGGAAGGCAGCTCTGTGCTGGGATAAGCTGGCTGGGTTGAGGTACTATTGTTTTTGACCATATTTGTTCTTCCCATTATTTCTTATTTTAACATATATATGTATGTTAATATGTATATATGATAGATATTAAAAGCCTATGTGAGAAAAAGAAAAAAACACGTGACTTTTTGACCATGACTCTTCCAAAGGCTTGCTATCTGTATTGGTTTAGCATGTCATGAGCGGTGATATCGCCCTCCTTATTCTGTCTACCCCTTCTCTCTTCCAACCACCTCATCCTGGTAAGCTTTAAAGGCAATTCTTTGTGTTTTTAGAGAATGGAACGGTGGAAAAGTTTGAAACAAACTAAATGACGATTAGTAGAGACTAATTAAATAATCATGGTTTATTTTTGTGATGAAATACTCCATCTATTAAGAGGGATGAGAAAGCTTCACATATGTTGATATATGTATTTGAGTTCTAAGATATTTTGGAAGAGTCTTGGTTTGGATTTACCATGTTTTGGGAGAAAGTCTACGTAGTCTGTATGTTTGTAGATATACATGCATGGGATGTGTCTGGAAGGATATAAAATTCTCTGGTTAATAGTGGTTGACTCTGGGGAGGGAAAAGGGTAAGTAGGGACATGGAGGGAAAGAGATTTTCTCCACTCTTCCTTATTGTCCCTCTTGAATGTTGTGTCATGCATGCGGACTGCCTACTCAAAACAAAAACGTTTCTGTGTGCCAGGAGGAGCAAGACTATTGTAGCGGGATATCCGTGAGGTTTGACTCCTACCTCATCACTCAAGGAGAAAAGTTAACTAAGTTAACTTTTTACCAGGGTGGAGGGATGTTACATGATTCCACTTCCTTACTGAGATGAGCAATGTTTCTAATAGTGAGATACTGAGTTACTGGAATGGCTGGCATTTTTCAGATAACTCCTAGGAAATGTGTAGTGAACAGAAATTCACTTCATTGTCTACGGCGTTCATACCATGTTTCTGTGGCCTGAAGCAAATAGAAGACAACAGAAAACATGATAGATGATTTTTGTAACGTCTTTTGATGTCAATTATTTCACAAGAGATTTGTAAAAGTTAGCTGGTGTGATGGAGTTGGAAGCACCTAACAGCTGTGAAGACTCATAAATGTTCCTTTTTTTCAAGGCCTCCATCAACCTGGGAAGGTGAGAGGGAGTGCCCCTGGACATGGTCGGTATTCCGGAAGGATGGAAGTTTGCACTGTGCACGGCAGGGCAATTCTCTGTCATTCAGCACAGCTCTTCCCGTGGAGGACATTCGTTGTTGAGGCTTCTGTCAGACATCAGAAGAGTGGCCGGCAGTGTCTGCTGGGTCCAGGCAGGAGGAGGAGCTGAAGCAGTGGCTCTCGTTCAGAGTTGTACACGGTGAATTGCATAAAACTAAGTTAACTCCCGAGTAATCATTTTTCTTGCTTTACCCCCAAACCTCAGTGTCGATACAGAGCCATATATAAATTGTGAATCTTTCTCTGTTTGCCTTGACAGTGAACCCACAGAGATTTTTCACTTTCCCTGACACTTCGCCAGCACCTCTAAGTAAATACCTGTTGGTGATCAATTTCATACAAAACCCTGAGCTCCTTGGAGGAAACTAGCTTGCATTGCTATTCTATGAGTGCAAGGAATTTTCTTTCACATTGGCACTAGTTTGTGCCTTATTCATGCAAAAAGGAAAGGAAAAGGAATCTATACATATGTAGTAGGCAAAAAAAAAAAAAAAAAAAAAAAAAAAGCTAAGAGAAATAGTTTTAAAAAGCAGGGGAGGGGGAGATACGTGTGCTGGTTTTGGTCAAGCCCAGGCATCCTGTGGAGGAGCAAGCTGGTATTGGTATTCCCACATCATTCAGCAGGTTGCTGGTCTACAGTCATAGATCCAAAGGTGCCTGAATCTCAGTCTAACACAACACTAAATATACGATGAAGGTGTACTGACGCAAGCCCTTTTTCCTGAGAGAACTTGCTTGTATTCAAGACAATTTCTAAGTTACAAACTTCCTTAACCAGCATTTTTATAAAATCATTGCAATGTATCTGCAAACTACTTTCTTTGTAATTTTAAGAAAGCCAGGGATTCTCACAAGTACAATTTTATCTAACCACCAAAGCTCCTCTAGTACTTTCTGGTCATAAAGCTAGATGTAAGTTTCTAATTGGGTTGGCTGGAAAAAACAAACAAAACAAATCAATGGATTCCACTCTTGGGTCCTTATGATCTCATAAGGCCAAGAAACCCTCTCCACAAATACGGATACCATCAGTCACAAGCAGGCCTAGTGTGCTTCTGTATTTGAAGGGGCAAACCTCACCGGGGGGTTGGGATGAGATTTCTGAAGACGGCGTCAGTCATTCTTACAAATATTTCATGAGTGCCAGTGGTGGGGAATGTCTGCCCAAATGTATTAATAATATCATATGGAGGATGACATTAATAGAATGTCATCAATCAATTTATGATTCCAGTTTTGATTAATGCCAGAAAGGAGAGGACGTTGGTGACATGAGAAGGGGTGACAGCGTGCTCCAATGTAGCGTGTGCAGTCAAGATGAGTGACCTTGGGCAGAGGTCAGAAGACAGCAGGGTCATCCAGGCCAGGGAGGGAGATAGCAGCTGTTCCAGAAGCAAGGAACATGGGATGCTAAGGCCGTGCTTTGTGATGGAATATTGCCATCTTCCAGACACTGACGATGAGTGGGGATGCCGTGTAGATGGTGAGGGAAGTGGACACAGCATGCGGTTGGAGAAATAGGCAGAGCTGCCGAGAATGTGTGGTGACATCGCCGCTGTCTCTCCCTAGTTCCTCACCTTTCCTCGAGGCACCGACTCACCTTTGAACACTTTGTATTTATTGATTGTTTTCCATTTGTCTCTTCCTAATTTCCATCCCGGCTTGGTTTGGCTAACCGTGATGGTGTCAGCCTTGGTACTACCCCTAGTGACTTCACTAGCTCTCACTATTCCCCGGACACTGGAACATTGTGAGAACCAGCCCACCTGATTCTCACAGCAGCCGTGGGTCCCCAGGACTATTATTATCACCATGTCATAAGTCGTGTAATGAGGCTCATAGAGGCTGAGGAATGTGCCCGAGGCCACAGCGCTGGCATGGATGGGCCAGCGTCCCAGCCCGACAACGCTTCCCGGCCCCTGCACCACCAGCGCTGGAGCCTGCTTGGCATCAGGTAGGTGGAAAAAATATGGGAGTAGAAGCTGTTAGACTTTAGTTTGTCTTTTGTTTACTTCTTGCTTTTTACCAGGGTGGAGGGATGTTACATGATTCCATTTCCTTACTGAGATGAGCAATGTTTCTAACAGTGAGATACTGAGTTACCAGAATGGCTGGCATTTTTCAGATAACTCCCAGGAAATGTGTAGTGAACAGAAATTCACTCCATTGTCTACGGCGTTCATACCATGTTTCTGTGGCCTGAAGCAAATAGAAGACAACAGAATACATAATGTGCAAATATATAACGTAACTGGAATACCAGATTGCAAAAATTATGTTCTAAATTAAAGACTATTACATCCCCTCTCAACTGGTTGGCTTTACTTATCTACAACGATGACACTGCATCTGTTATTTAGATGACAATGAAGGGTAAAGGACGTGTTTGATCCCAAAGCTTAGTAGATACTCAATCCTAGCTGAGTGAATGAATGAGTAAGCGACTAGGGAGTGAACAAAGAACTAATGCTTCTCTCTTTGGTAGGCCTCCATTTTGATTACTGAGATGGTCTAGTCTCAGCCAGAAATATTTTCCTTTCCTTCCTTCAGAATCCAAAGCAGGGAGGTTCTGCAGAGCTGGAGAGGGACTGTCAGCATTGCCTTGTCCAGTTTTCCTGTCTCAAGCTCCTCGACACCCCTGTGAGCCTCACCTTTAATGTTATATTTACCAGAGAAGGGGAATTCTATTTGTGATTGTTAAGTTTGTGTCAACCTGACTGGGCTACATGATGCCCAGAAAGCGGGGAAACATCATTTCTGGGTGTGCCCAGGAAGGTGTTTCTGGAAGAGACGAGCATGTGGACTTGTGGACTGAACAAAGAAGATGCCTTCTCCAACATGTGGACTGAACAAAGAAGATGCCTTCTATGTACGTCCAACACATAGAGAGTCCGAATAGAACAAACAAACAGAGGAAAGAACTTGCTCTCTGCTTGAGATGGGACACGCATCTTCTTCTGCCCACAGATGTTGGTTCTCCTTGTTCTTGGCACTTTGGACTCAGACTGGGACCTACAGCATTGGTCACCAGTTCTCTAGCCTTTGGACTGGGACTGAATTACAGAACTGGCTTTCCCGCATGCAGACAGCAGATAGTGACTCTATAATTGCATGAGCCAATTCCTAGAACAAATCTTTACATATATAATATATGTGTGTATATATATATAATATGAATTATATTATAGATTATATAATTATTATATATAAGAGCTATATATTATATGAATTATATATATTATATATTATCTTCATATATGTATATACGTACATATATATATGAAGACCGATGCCCAACTGGTTCTGTTTCTCTGAAGAACCCTGATTAATACACTATTTATCCAACTATTCTGCTCATTAGAATGAATTTAGTTCATCTCTTAAGTATGTTAAGAATTATCTCAAAGGTCCACTGAGTGCACACTCCAATACTGTACCACTGAGCGTGAAGACTATGTTACCCACCTGACAAAGGGGGGGACCGGTGAAAGCAGCAAGAATTTTCCCAGATCATTTACGTAGAAATTGCTAAAATCCCTAATCTCTGCAATGTCCCTGGCTAAGAAGGAAACAAGTGGGTCTGTATTTTGCCATGGGAGAAAGAGCCCAGAAGAAATAGTAGAAGATATTTGTCTTTTTGGCCTGAGCTCGAATGCATTAGCTACTAATCTATATGCCTTTTGGAGCAAAGGGGATGGCACACTATGTAAATTGATTATGCTCTCTCACTGGGTATTTTTCTGCCATAGGAATTAATCTTTAATTTGCTCATCTCAAAAATGAATCCTGTTGGACTGTGCAGCTGGGGTGAATGTCTGGCATTAATAATATGCATCCTTTCAATTAGTCCTGAATTCATCACATTAGCTCCAAATGAGTATTGATCAAGAGATGAAGGGCCCAGAAGGTATGCCGAAAATTTTATTAGTTCCCTAGAGGTGTCATGATATTTTTTAAAGAAAAGATCATGCACTGTGCATCAGTGTTTGAAATATATTTATGGAACTGCAGTTTTTAACTTTATAAAATAATGTCTCTAGTTATTAACTTGTAATAAAGAGAAGATCGCTCGTACTCTCACATTTGGACACTAGGGTCAATATGACCCCTCACGGGCAGCGTGCAATGCATCTGCGCCCGTGTTCACACTACAATACCATAGAGCTAAAAAAAAAGGCAACAATTTTTCACACTGAAAATATAAAATGGCAAAACCCCGAAAGCTCTAAATCAGATATAAATTGATACTCATTAGGAGACAAATGGATGTGTGTTAAGAAGCCCTCTCCCCTGCCTGTGGTTCTGCTCAAGGTGAGCGCCGGCTTTGCTCCTAGTTACAGACCTCTGGGCAGAAACATAGGAAGATATTGTTTTCACCACATCACTCCCCAAATTCAGAGATGCAGGGTCTATTAACCCCAAAAGCTGAGCATCCCCTCCCGCTCCACTTTCAGAGAAGGGAATGGTTCTCTTCTAAAGACTTTTTTCCACCCTCAATAAATCAATGAAGACTGAACAGGCCAGGAAACAACCAAGGATAAAATCCAGCTGGGGTATTCGCACTGCACCCCATGGGAGATGGACACTCCCCACCACCCCCTCCTCTATGCAGGAGGAGAGGCAACATAACCCCGACTGCCTGCAGCACCGCATCCTGAAAACGTCTTGGGGATTCTCAGTCACATATTGGTTCCAAGTGCCAAATGGCAAGGCAGCAGTGATGGGAAGAAAACGTCGCTGGAAGAGGTAAGAACTTGCTGGAAATGGGAATCTGCATTCACTGCTGCACACTTCAACGCTCTGCGTGTGCGGACCTCTAAGAAAGGTTTGATTACAAACAAGCAGAAAATACAACCGAGGAAATCCCAAGCAGGAAATGCAGTAGAAGGAAAGCAGGACGGGAAGAAAGCGTATGAAGTACATGATCATTTCAGAACTTGTCTTCCCTCCCAGCCCGCCCTAGGCAAGTGCGAGGCGGTGGGTCCGGCGCCGAGGCTCGGGGCACGAGGACGGAAGCCCACCAGGCTCTCCCTTGCTGCAAGTGCTCCTTCAGTTCACCCCTCCTGACAGCTCTCGGTGGGGTTACAACGCTCCGCTCGGGCTCCCTGGTCCGTGATAACGCACTTCGGACGCTCTTGCTCTTTTTACCTTACAGCCTCTTCTGGACACAGTTGTACTACGAACCTCCAGCTCGATCAGCCGTGACCATAAATGCAGTTTATTACCGCTCTTAGCCTGCTGCTGCAGGGCCCAGGTGAGCTGAGTGCATCGAGTGGGTGATGGAACCTAAACACGAGAGCTTCACACGTCAGTGCCAGGGAGTTGTGAAATGACGTCTGACTTAGTTTCTGAACCCTCGGTGGAAGTTGTTATCAAAATATGATCTTGATGAGCTCATAGCAGCTTTGAAATATTTATTTTGATTTTTTTAGTTTTATTCTTTAGAGATTTTATTTTTATTTAGCACTGAAATACTACTGTATCTTTAAAGTTTAGTTCACTGAAATTTTATAAGGAAAAATTCTGTGTGAGCCTGAAAAATAATTTAAGAAATCATCAGTGGTTCTTATTCCTGATTTATCTTTTGGTTTAAAAAAAACACTTTTATATAGGAACTGTGTCTAATGATGTGTTCTGCAAAGTACTTACCATCTTATGTTCTATTTTTTGCTCTGAATATGTATGTGTGTATACATATATACATATGTATATAGAGAAGAAATCAAGTAAATTTAAGTTGCACAGATTTATTGGCTAAGAAAGCAAATGGTTTAAATATTATTCTAAATTAAAAAAAAACAAATTTATAATCTTAGAAGCTCAGCTTAGTCACTGAAATTAGTCTTTCATGGTCTGCAGATCTCATGTTCCATGACTTTAAAAGGCACTGTGCACTTGCTGATCAAGCTCCATAAACGATCTATAAGAAGTGGTGGTTCAGAAGACTGAATGCAAACTTTCTTGCCCCAGAATTTTGTCTGAAGTCCCCAAATGCAAAACTGAAGTTGGGACATACCTGTACAATGCAGAGATAACAGCAGTGGGCAGTGAGAAATGTCTTCCAGAGTAAAGAGGGAGCCATCCAGCCCCGCCCGCAACCTGCTCTGACCCGCATGTATCCTTCTCCACTAATACACAACCAAACAGAACTTCAGCCCTTCAGAGCCATTCACTGAGGTGGCAAGTTCACAAGAGAAGTGAATTGTCACCCTGGTGAGAAAAGCGTTCCCCACCCCAACCAGGTGAACGGAGGGGGCCCAAGATAAGGAGACAGCAATACGGCAGTGTGTGCCTCGGTGTGCCTCGAGGTGCACGGAGGGGCATTTTCTGTCTTTATGGTGGCTGGGTGCTTGCTGAGCTTCGAAACGTGTGCTTCCCCAATGCTAGATGGAGCACAAATTTGACGTGTGTCTGCTAAAATTGGGGTAAGGAAGTCAACCAGCTTTTTCTTCTTTATGAAAATTTTGAAGGTGAGAGGCTGGGAGCAGCCTGAGGTGACAGGCAAGGAGTTAGTCGATCTGCGTGACACCTTTTGGCCAAGTAGATGCCATGGAAGTTGGGGACTTGAGCTGTCTTACAGCTCCTCCACCAAGAGGGCAGCCAACCTGAGGGAGAGTTTGTCTGCAAGGCAGTCTCTAGGCTGTTTCCGAGGTAGGAACGTTGAGGACTAGCTTAAGATGTCAGGGAGCTTCATGTCCTCAAGTTGTCAGTGTCCCCCCCGTCCCACCGTGGGAGTCAGTGGCAACCCGGGGTTAGCCGACAGAGAGCTGCCATGGCAGAGGCAATTAAGGTTACAGACAAACCTACAAACACTTGGTCCCTCTCTTGCTAATATTCTTTCCCCACTGGACCCCGAATTAGCCAGAAAAAAAGAAACAAAGAGGTGGAAGAAGAAAAGAAGAGGCCACCTGTGCTCCTGCCCACGGCAGAGCTGCGAGCTGGTGGTTAGACCTGGAGCGGCAGGTGTGGCAGGTGCACGCGAAGGAGAGAGACTGAGGCGCTCAGGAGAATGAAGTGAGGGGCAGGCGTGGGGGGACTCCCTGACAGGTCAAAGTGACTAAATTGCTGGTAGGAGATCGTTAAGCCCAAGATGTCATAGAATGGCAGAGAAAGGTGGTGGAATAGAGAAGGCTTGCAGGCTGTGGTTAGAGGTAAATAAAGGCATTTCTTTTTGTATCCCAGTATGTTCCAACGATTTAATAATGTGCTCACCAAATGACCAATACTTTTGGCAATTAGGCAGAAACGTGAAAATTAGGACGCTCTGAAAAAGCATGTCTACAGCAGCTCCTCAGATAATGCTCTAAGGGATTTGACCGAATGCCATGAATTTAGCCCACCTTTCCACCTTACCCCCGTTCCCTGCCTACTTGGAAGAGGGGGAGCTGGCCACATTTGGTGTTTCTCCAGTGACGGGATTTGAGGTTAGGTTCAACTTGGATGGCTGGGATAAGCAATTTTTATTGCATTGCCCAAATCCAAATGGGCAAGCCGATTCAAAACACTGATGGTAAATGCAAGGCTCAACTACTGGGAGGACATGGGGAAAAACACAGCTCTGTAGTGGGCAGGAGGAGGGATTACATTTGGGGTCGTGAAGGTAAAAATAGAGAAGCACATGATGATATAGCTGGATAAGAAAGGCATCCATGTCAATCACCTTGAACACTGGCTTTCACCTGGGATGTGGAGGCTACATGATGGGGCTGGGGAAGCCCTCTCATCCTGACCACACCTCAGCAATCAGGCTGTTGCAGTGAAAGAGTAGGTTGAATTCGGTCAAGCTATGACAGAGGACCCCCATGCCTGGTTCCTGGAGTCACAGCAGAATTCCATAGAGTTCTTCTGTTTCTTTGAGGAGGGCTATTAGTGGGTAGTAAAACTAAAATAAAATGAATAAAAGTCAAGTAAGGAATGAATTCTTGAAAATTCTTGGTTAATTTCATGGATTTTAAAATCCTCTTAATAATTCATATGCGGTCTTCTTTAGGATGGTGCGTGCCTTGTCCAGGATCACATTGAGGCTGGGTCTCAGCCTCTCTACCTACCAACTTAGGACACACGCATTTCCTGCTGTCGGTCCACGGTTGGGTTTTCACATCAGTTACTCAAGTATTACCTGAATCGTAAACTCATGGAAAACTAAGTCTGACTGAGCACAATGCAAGCCAGTCATGCCGATATCACACTTATCCTTGTATGGTCCTGAATACACAAGAGTTTGTTTCCGTGTGAGTAACTTCTTGTCAAACATGTCACTTCTGTTTCAGGAAACATGAACGTTTAGTCATTTTTGGTGTTGTTAATCAGAAAAAAATGAATGAAATAGTCACTGAGGACGCGGAGGAAGCCTGAAGATTTTAAATCTATCTGCTAATGGACCCTTCCGTCTGTCTGTCTGTCTGTCTGTCTATCTCACCCACGGGGCTTCCTCCGGTCTCGCCAACGAGCCGGCCATCCCTTGATCCTGGAGAAAGACACTGGAAGTAAATGCCAATGTTTTTATCTCTGGGAGACTTGCAACCGATTATGAGGCCAATCAAGGAAACAGTCTTTCAGGGCTGAAAGACAACATAATTCAAATTCTGTTATCAAAGTCGTATCATCAATATCAGGAAATCTTTTTTTTCTGATTGTTTTGCATCTGGGTCAGTGAGAATATACACCGCCTGGGTTTTCAATGGGAGACTAGCAGCTCCTTCTCTTTCAGGAGAATTTAAGAAGTATTGGCTAATTTACTTCCTCCTGTGCTCTCCGACTTCTTTGTTCAGAATTCCCCAGGAAAAAAGATAAGGTGTGAGGTCTCATCATTGCTAGTTTCTAGATTTTTATTAAAAAAAAAAACAACAAAAAACCCTTTGTATTTTGGAATGATTTTAGATTTACACAAAAGTTGGAAAGTTGGTACAGAGCATTTGCATATGCCCCTCACTCAGAATAGTCCATTGCTAACATCTTAATTACCGCAGCATATTCGTCAAAATAAAGAAACTGACATTGGCTCATGACTATGAACTAAATTCCAGACCTATTTCCAACCTATTTTTAGTGAAAGACCATCAGGGACAGGGTCAGCCTTGGTAAGAGGAGAGCCCTTTCTGTCGTGAATCCTCTGCCACCTTCCCAAAGCCTGTGATTACTGTGATGGCCGGGCCACAGAGCTGGCCAAGCAGAGACCTGGGTCCCCTGATGGATTCAGACCCCAAAGCCAAGAGAGTACAATGTTCCAGAAGATACAGGGTATCCTCTTTTGTGCAGGCTGTTGCTCTGACGAGTAAAATCGGTAATCCTGCTTAAGGAAACTTTTATAAAGAGGGAGAAAAAACCCTGCTTTTCCCCCAAACCTGCATGAAATAAACATACCATTCTGTAAACCGTAAACTATGGATTTACCTTCAGGAAAGCACTAACGAATGTGGGACAGTTCAGCAGTGATCACATACAGATGCCAATAATGCTCCCACACCCGGGATAGGAAGCATCCATGGTCAGCACTCCAGAGAGCCTCCTACCGGCACCCGGCACCTGCTCGTCCCACTCCCACGAGGTGAACAACTCACCTGCTATGGAAGTTACTTTTCCTTATAATTTTCCTGCTTTTCCTTACAATTTTACCAACTAAGCATATACCTTAAATACCTCCAGTTCATTTTGCCAGTGGTTTTATAACTTTGTATAAAATAATCAGTAAGTTCCTTCCTTTGTCTGAGTTCTTTCACCCAACACAGTGCTTGCCAGATGCACCTGCACTGCAGTTTGCTTCTACTGGTAGCGTGCCCTTTGAGCCTCTGTCCGGCATTCCAGCGCATGAGCCTACCGCCCAGCTGATTAGTGTGCAGTTTGGGGTTATTGCTCATAATACCACTCTGGGGACGCCCGGGCTGCTGAGTCAGTTAAGTGTCTGCCTTTGGCTCAGGTCATGATCCCGGGGTCCTGGGATGGAGCCCCACATCGGGCTCCCTGCTCTGTGGGGAGCCTGCTTCTCCCTCTCCCTCTGCTGCTCTTGTTCTTTCTCTCACTCTCTCTCTATCTCAAATAAATAGATAAACTCTTTAAAAAATCCCATTAAAAAAATAACACCACTCTGCGTGCATGCATCTCTGTGTCTATCTCGGAATGAAGGTGTTTGCTCATGAGTAACGGGTAGCTTAAACGTTAGCAAGTGACTTCAGACCGTTTTCTGAAATGGTTGTATCAGCAGAGTGGGAAGGCCCAGGCGCTCTGCATCTGCTCCCATATTTACTGTGGTCAGTATGATTCATTTTAACCATTCTGAGTAGTGTCTGCTTGTAAACATTTTAAGTGAAATATGACATCTATCTGAGGATCTTGTAAGGCCTTGAAAAACTACCTTCCGGATGACAAGTCCCTTGATATCTTCATAAGCAGATACTGTTTGGTGCAAGGAACTCTTTAGATTCTCTGCTCCTCTGGAAGAAGGAGGCTGACTCAGACGACAGAGCTGTGTTCTACAAAACTGTGAGCTAGAGACCGAATTCATATCTCTGTTCATCTCAGGATCAGGTGGAAGCCATTGTTAAAACATTCCAGAGACAGAGCACAGCCAGGTTCGAAAAGGTTAGCAAAGGTGAAAGTCATGGTTGTAGAGACAAACTTTCAGAGAGGGGGGACGACTCACGGGCAGGTCAGGATTAGGGAAAGCACTTGGCAGGGAGGAGGGAAAGGAGATGCCAGGTACAGTGGCTGGGGAGGCCGACTGAGGACCAGAGACAGTCAGGTATGCTCAGGACTCACCTGCACGAGGAAGAGGGGCAGGTGAATTGGTCTGCTTTAAACAGACAAAGGCAGGCTTCACAGGCAGGAGCTGCAGACAACTAAACCATACCAGTTTGTGATACTTGGAACGTCTGTCTGATCTAACAGCCTGCTTGCCACACTCAGAAAAGTTAACCCATACCTGAGAAGGCTAGTTGGGATCTCACATAGAAATAATTGCATTTTCTTTTCTTTAGGGCATGCTGAATTGTTCAAATAAATACGTCCTCAGATATAGACACGCCGACTGCTTTTACGAGTTATCAGAGAGCATAGTGCGCTCCGACACATTAGCTGGCAGAACATGTCCGTCATCTTAAAAGTGGAAATTATATTTTTGGGGGTTGAAGTATTCTTAACTAAAAGTTTAGTCCTTTTAGTGTTATTGTTTTTATGCCTGCTTTTTACTTTACCTTACCTGTTTGGTCAGAAGAGGCCACTTAATTTTTTGGCATCAAATGATACACTCTGTGAACTGAATTGTGTCCCCCTCCCCAAGAAAAAACATAATTCATATGTTGAAGCCCTAATCCCCCAGTGTGACGGTATTTGGAGGTGGAGCCCTTTGGGAGGTGATTGAGCTTCGATGAGGTCATGAGGGTGGGGCCCCCAGTATGGGGCCAGTGCCCTTCAGAGAAGAGCCGCTAGAAAGCTTGCTTTCCATCTCAATGAGGAGGTGGCCATCTGCAAGCCAGGACGAGAGCCCTCATCAGGAATAGAATCACTGGCACCTTGATCTTGGACTTCCAACCCCCATAAATGTCGTTTCAGCTCCCGGTTTGTGGTGTTTGCTATGGCCACCCGAGCCGACTGATAGGGCATAGTGAAGAGGGCAGAGGAATACACATGACAAACGCTTTCTCAAAGAAAACCCTTGTAGAGCAGAAGTTAGGATTTATATGGATAATATGGCAAAAGAAGGCAAGTAAAATATATACTCATGTTTTTCCTAAGCATCGACTGGCCCGCGGCGTTTACAGCTGGAAACTAGTGCATAGCGATGCATTGGTTTGTGCTCTTTATGGTTTTAAATTTCAGAACTTAAATCACACCCCTTGAAAAGCCCTGGGCAAGTCACCTAACTATACCGTCATGCATCTATACATCAGGGGTAACTCTCTTATCTCATCGGGATACAATTAATCTTCGGATCTGTACCCTTGGAGACAGAATTAGGTACAACGTAATGTCAACTACTTTGATAATGTGGGTTTATAGTACCTGATACTCAGGATAACGTTATTTGTTCTGGGCACATAAATTCCACCCAAAATTTCTGAAAAACCTTGAACCCTTTTCCCTACATAGTGCTACAAGGTCATAAAAATATGTGGAGTGGTAACAGGTTGGGTAATGGATGGGATGTTTAGCTTTAAAATTCCCGCCAGAATGATGCCCTACGTTGATGACTGTTGAATTCCTGAGTTGTTATAGGGTGAAGGTAAATCATTCATGTAGTCCGTTCTGTGACACATTACTCCCTGGGTCTCTTGACCTCAGCACTGTTGACTTGTTGGTCAGATAACTCTGCTGTGGGGCTGTCCTGTGCATTATAGGATGTTTAACAGCATCCTTGGCCTCTACCCATCAGATGCCAATAGCATCCCTCCCCCCAGTTATGACAACAGCAACAAAAAAGCCTCCCGAATTTCCAAATCTTCTTTGGGAGCAAGTTTGAGAACCACTGGTCTATAATAACAGTCATTTCATATAGAAGGTGGACAATAAATACTTATTGATTTAACTAATGAAAGAGTAAACTAAATTTTGATTTTTTTTTTCAAAGATTTTATTTGTTTGACAGAGAGAGACACAGCAAGAGAGGGAACACAGCATGGGGAGTGGGAGAGGGAGAAGCAGGCTTCCTGCTGAGCAGGGAGCCTGATGCGGGGCTCGATCCCAGGACCCTGGGATCATGACCTGAGCCGAAGGCAGATGCTTAACAACTGAGCCACCCAGGCGCCCCATACGAACTGGTCCTTGAAGACTCGGTTTCAGCATAACCTCCTCCAAGAAGCTTTTCTTGCCTTGCGCACAGCATGCTAGCTGTCCTCCTTCTGTCCGCAGCTCCGTGCCTGATCGTCCCTGCGGACTCACTGTTGTCTCTGGCAAGTTTATCGCGACCCGGCGCTGCTCTTCTTACAGGCACGTATCCCGACCTCTCCAGTGGCCGAGAGCGGTAGGTGTGGCCCATATTGCTAGACGTGTGCTGAACCAAACTGACCTCAGGATTTCAGGGCTTTCTTCCTTCTTGTCAAGAATTATCAAATTCAAGATGTTCCTGATTCCCTGGGGTGCCCCACACAGGTCGGCCCATCCCCGTTAATGCACCCACGGTGCTCCATGAGCCCGAAAGCCACAACCACATTGGATTTAACAGTGGTGTTCAGTACCATTTGAGTATGCCTATGTTTATTTCATACCCAAAATATACTTCATAATACATTGTATGTGTGCCATATAAATATGTATTTGTATGTGCATACACATTATACACACACCTTTCAATGATACTAAAGAATAAATATTTCCGGTATTGGCCTGAAAATTTCTTAAAGAGGAAGTGCCCACAATTTTTAGGGCCCGGGCTTCTAGAGACATTTGTACCAATCTCTGTCAAGTTACATTTTGTGCTGCGCTGACGCTCGATGCTCATTGTTTCTCCTTTCCACTGGATTTTGAACTTCTCCAGGAAAGATGTATGAACATTCTGTGGGTGACCTTGGTTCTTGACATGCGGGAGACATGCAGTGTGTGCACAAATGTACGTGTCCCTAAACAGGAACCTCTCACGTTTCTTTATATATTTCATAAGGGGGTTTGGCTTATTGCAAAGCAGAGTCTATCCACCTGTAGTTATAGATGTTTGAAAATAGACAGCGTCGTTTGCTTGAATTGTCCACATAAATGAGGCAAAGTAAGAAAAATTACTCTCTCTCTCACACACACACAGAACACTGCATAACACAATAAAATAGGTGTTGATAGTCAAGTATTTTGGGCAAAAAAACCCTTGTGCAGCAATCACAGCAGTTAGGGTGCTGGCACTGAAGATGAGACTCAGGTAGGGGCAGCTGGGGGGCTCAGTTGGTTAACCGTCTGTCTGCCCTCGGCTCAGGTCATGATCTCGGGGTCCTGGGATCGAACCCTGGGTCGGGCTCCCTGCTCAGCTGCGCGTCTGCGTCTCCCTCTGCCGCTCCCCCTGCTCTCTCTCAAATAATAAATAAAATCTTAAAAAAAAGATGAGACTCGGGTTACTACAGCATTACCTGGATCTCGGTCACGCAAGTGTGGACGTGGCGGCTGGGGTCCGTGGGGTGGACACGGTCCTGCTGTGGAGCGAGTACTCCAGGGAGCAGTGTTTTCTCTCTAAGTAGTAGACAGGCGTATCTGTTCTGCCCGCAGCAGCCGGGTCCTGGTGTGTACCCTAACTTCCTGATGTTAACAAGTACCGATAAGAGGATGTTAGAGGCTCAGATTTTAAAGGAATGTGATCCCAATGAAGAATATAAACAAAATACGGTCCACTGGTTGCCAGTCCAAATAACGTCTTCCATGAGTGGCGGATGAAAGAAAAATACCTTTGTTTGAAGACCCTGAGTTTCTTGGGGGAAGGTCTCTTCTCCTCATCTCTGTAAATACCAGCAATTCTTCCTACTTGCAAATCTGTCCAGTTGCTCAACAATTTAAATCCATTAGCGGCTACCTGCATAACAACTCCACTGCTCCCCCGAGGTCTGTGGTCTTTACTTTCCTGGTCCAGCGACCTCTGCCACCTGCACTCTCACCACCTCCCCCACCCGGATCCTAAACGTGGAGCTGCTCTTGTTTTTTTTTTTTTTTCTTTTCTTTCTTTCTTTCTTCTTTTTTTTTTTTAGATTTTATTTATTTATTTGAGAGAGAGAGAGAACAGGATCAGGGAAGAGAAGGAGAAGCAGACCCCCGCACTGAGCAGGGAGCCCGATGCGGGGCTCGATCCCAGGACCCTGGGATCATGTCCTGAGCCAAAGGCAGATGCTTAATCGACTGAGCCATCCAGGCGCCCCTCCAATTTTTTTTTAATCTTCAGATTTGCCACATGACCTCATAGGTGAGGCTTTGGACAGGACGCCTCTGCCTGGACATCTCCTCAGGCAGCTCCTCTTCCCCTGTGCTTGGTGCAGGTGACAGTCCTCCACGAAGCATGCCCTGACCTGCAGGACTGACTGCATTGAGTTTCCCTCTATTCCCCACAACGTACGGTGCGTGCTCTTGTTTGGGTGCTTTTTACTCTGGTATAGATTTCTGTCTGCCTCTCCCCCATTTGAGAGGACAGCCTATGTGCCTGGAAAATAGTAAGCCCTTGAAAAATATGTGTCGAAAAACAGAATAGATGCACTGATAATCCTTGTATATCCAGTAAGGTATCTTAAAACCTGGCACAAAATGAGCAATCAATGTTTTTTGAATGAATAAACAAACATAATGAGATTTGGGGATTTAAATTTCTAGCCGAAGGCTGGTCTCCTGCCTCTGGACTCGTGCGGTATTTTACATATGTATACATCTGGGACCCTTAGTAATTATACTTCTACATGGCTTGGTTCTGAGGGCAAGTGTGATTCACGTTTTTTAATATCCCTAGGTATTTGTCACCATGCCAGGGCCATAGTCTGAGAAACACTATGGATATTTTATGAAAAGGACCACATAGAAAGTGGTATTTTTTTTAACAGTTTGTTCAAGGAATCATTTCTGTTTTGCTTTTTCAAATGTGTTCATCAGATACCCACCAAACAGTAACTTAGCAAAGATCTACATAGTCAGAAGTCAGGTCTGATTTACTACCTAATTCCAGTGTGAAAGACTTGTTTCAGATTGGGCAGATGACAGGGCAGAAAGAAAAGGAAATTATAGTTTTGAGGAGGGTTTGATCAGTTTAACCGAAATGCCTCCAGCTAGCACTACTGAGTGAGGAGAATGTTAGTGCGCACTTGATTTTGGTGCCTTTATCCTCATGAACTATAACATTTCACTGTTGCACACAGAGCAATTTAAATTCTCAGGTCATGATGATCATGTTATATATTACTGGAATTGATTTGCTAATATTGTATTGAGGGTTTGTACATTTGGGATTTGGTTTTTTTTTTTCTTGTACTGTCTTTGGTTTTGATATGAGAGTGACATTGGTAATATAAAATGTTAGGGGTTCTTTCCTCATGTCCTATTATCTTTTAGAACAGATCGTATAGAATTGGTATTATTTCTTTTTTAAACACTTAAATTCACCAGTGGGCCTAGAGATTGTGTGTGCGTGCGTGTGTGTGTGTGTCTCAGTGGTGTGGGGAGGGTGGTACATTTAACTACAATTAAATATATCTAATAGTTATGGGACTATCCACGCTAACTATATTCTTGGGTAGGTTTTGGTAATTTGTGTTTTTTGAGGAATTGGCCCATTTTTCCAAGTTGTCCAATTAAAATTCATAGAATTTTTCATAATATTCTTTTACTATACTTTTAATGTATTATACTTCTATTGCATGCTGTATGGATATCTTTTTTTTTTTTATTTCTTATATTGGTAATTCGTTTGCTTGTCCTCTCTCTTTTCTTGGTTACCCTCGCAAGAGTTTTATCAACTTCATCGGTATGTTCAGAGAACCAGCTCTGGTTTGGTTGATTTTCTCTATTGTTTTCTGCTTTGGTATTCATTATTATCTTTCTACATTATTTGCATTTATTTTGCTTACCTGTTTCTAAGTCCCCAAGGTAGAGGGGTAAGCGATTGATCTGGGTCTTTCTATTCTCACAGGAGCATATGAAGCTTTGAGTCTCCAGACACCACTTTGGCCATCCCATCAACTGTATGTTGTATTTTTATTTGTGGTTAGTTTAAAATACCTTTAAAATAGTTTTCTGGAGGCTTCCTCTTTTACCCATTGATTTTGTAGAAATCTGCTATTTATTTTTTGAGTGTTGGGAGATGTTTTGACTATTTTTCGAATACTGATTTATTTTTCAAATCAATTATAGCAATAAAAAATACTTGATGTGATTTCAGTCCTTTGAAATTTGTTTAGTTTGCTTTATGATGCCAGACAGGATACTTCTCAGCAACTGTTTCATGTGGTCTTGAAAAGAGCTTGTTTTCTGTTGCCTTTGGGTAGAGTGTTCTATAAATATCGATTGAATTTGGTAGCGTTCAGCTTCCGTATTCTTGCTGATTTGTACATTTTTAGTATTTTATTTAGTGATTGCAGTACAAATACATGCTTTTCAGTTTACGTAGAATCGATATTTTACCACTTTCAATGCAATGCATAAGCCTTGCTGCCACATAGGTCCTTCACCTTAAATAACGCACGCGACACACTTCGGGGTGTCATACATATTGCATCTATATACCTTGGCAATCATATTAAAGGATGTTATTTTATTTGTTTTCAATCTCCAAACTTATTTGGAAGAACATAATGGAAGAACGATGTGTTATATTTTCCCCAGATAGTCACTATCCTCGCTGCTTTTCTCTCTCCTGGCCGTTCCAACTTCCTACTGCATCGTTTCCCCTGAGTGAGAACCGTCTTTAGCAACACTTACAGAATGATCTTCCCTCAGTGAATTCAGTTAGTCTTTCTTTATCAAGAATATCTTTCTCTCATAGTCATTCCTGAAGGATACTTTTGCTAGACACAGAATTTGGGGCTTACAGTTCATTTCTTTCAGTGCTTTAAATAGGTTCCGCTTCATTCTTCCCTCCAAGGTTGGTGATGAGAAATGCGTAGTCACTGAGGTTATCATCCCCTGAAAATAAGAAACCCACTTTCTTGCTCTGCTTTCATGACTTTTTAATTTGACTTTAGTTTTAGGCAATTTGATTACGATGCATCTGGCCACGGGTTCCTTTTGATTTTGTCTGTTTAGATTCAATGAACAACAATTATCTGTATGTTTACATCTTTCACCAAATTTGGGAGATTTTCAGTCATGATTTCGTCAACACAATTGTTTGGCACTGCACTTTTCCCTTCTCTTGAAACTCTGATGACATAAATGGCTTATTTTTTGCTCTTATTCCAGAGGCTACTGAGACTGTTTATTTTCCTTTTGAGATAATATTCCTCTTAGTTTTCCTCTCCTCTTATGTACCCATTATACTACCAAGGCCATTCAGTGAGTTTTTACATTATGACATTTTTTTTTATTTCTAAATTTTCTGACTGTTCTTGATGTGTATTTATTTATTTTGCTAATACTTTTTAAAATCAATATTGTTTCAACCATGTTCCAGTAGCCTTTTTGAGTACTTTTGTAGTAGTTGGTTTAAGGTCCTTGCTTGGTACTCTCAGCATCTATACCATCCCATCATTGGGGGCTGTCAGTTGATGGACTTTTTTTTTTTTTTTTACAAATTGAGATATTTGTGCTTTTGTCCTACAATGAGTACCTTTAGATTGTATCCTGCACATTTCCAATATTACCTTATAAGGTTATGGGACCTGTTCAGTGTTGGCATTATTCATTCAGTAGGCCATTGACTGGCTTGGTTTCAGATCACAAGTTCTGCCTACCATCAGTGGTTGTGGCTCCAAAGCTCATTCAATTTTCAGAGTCTGGGAAGCACTATTCAGATCTTTCCATGGGTGTAAAATCATCCAGTGTTCAAGGCCTGGAAGGATATGCACCCTTTATTTAGCTCGGTTCCCCTCAGGTCCTTGGTAAGCGAACCAGCAGCCGCGTCGTGCGTGAGCGGCCCAGGGACTCTGCAGCTCACAGACAACACAGCGGGAGGGTTGTCACAGTGCTTCTAGCTCTGCAATCTCTCTGGCCCTCCCTGATTTCCCGAGACCTCCCTTTGGTCCTTCAGCTATCAACTTCAGTTATCCTGCTCTGCCACACTTACTAGAACCGTACCCACATCTGGCTCCAAGCCCTGGGAACATAGAGACAGAAAATAAGCGGTGGGATTGCCCCCCTCCCTCGAACTCCACTCCCTCCAGGTGGAAAGGAGGCATCCTTCCCTTCCTCGGGGTTTCACACGCTGCCTGCCCCGCGGTGGCTCTCCCAGCCAAGGAGCCACGCTCACACCCTGAGGGCCCCTCCCAGAACTCTCTTTCCTCATCAGTGCCCACTTTTGGGTTTCTGTGTCTTGATTCAAGGCTGGAAGACCCAAAAAGAAAAGCAAAATATTAAACTCACCTCCAGCCGGGTAGAACTTCACATCCCAGGGTTCCTCTCCAATACACCTGCTATTTGCTTCACAGAGCTCTCAAATAGCTGCTTCAGGGATTTGTTCTAGGTTTACGGGTGCATTCAGTGGAAAGGACTGGATAAAATGTGCTTACTCTTTCTTTTCCAGAACCAGAACCGTAAACATCACTTCTGAGATATGTTGTATACTTAGTGAATACTAAGTATGTATATCCTGGCTCAAACACAAACTTAGCAAGTATGAGCAACTGAGCGACTGATGTGTAGAAATTTCGTGTAGCTACAAAGTCGAAAGCATTGTCCAGAAAATTTTTATTCAGGGTGGCATGCTATGAGACATTGTCCATCCTGGAATAAGAAAGCTAAATAGGTCTATTTAGTTCAAACTCTCACAAAAGTAAAGTCAATAATAGAGATATTCAAATCATATTCCTAGCTTTTACTTAGTATCAATTTTTTTCATTTTCTACAATATTATACTTGCTCACTCTGTGATATTTCATTGCCCCTTTGTAAAGCCCCATGTGATAAATATCTTGAAGATCTTGACTCCCTGTAAACTTTTCCAGTTTTCAGAGAATCTACTTTGCTTTCTTTAGTCAGAAAATAGGAACTTGGGGGGCGCCTGGGTGGCTCAGTTGGTTAAGCGACTGCCTTCGGCTCGGGTCATGATCCTGGAGTCCCGGGATCGAGTCCCACATCGGGCTCCCTGCTCAGCGGGGAGTCTGCTTCTCCCTCTGACCCTCCTCCCTCTCGTGCTCTCTGTCTCTCATTCTCTCTCTAAAAAAAAAAAAAAAAAGAAAATAGGAACTTGGTAAATGTGGACGTGGTCATTTTCTTTTCTTGGCTTCCAGGAAACATAACACCAAAATACTAGCTTAAAATACATAATATGGCCTACGATTTTGTATTTACAACCTCCATTTCTAATATGCAAATTGACTCATCTAAATTTTCATTGTTTTATATTAATAGATGTAAATTTAATCCTCTTCATATCTTGTAACAGGTTTTGCAAAATCAACATAGTAAGTTGTAGATAAAAAAATAAAGCTGTGAAGAAATTTCCACCCTGTCTTCCAGTTTTTCCACGTGTGGGTCTGATGAGGGGAAAAGATCCATTCAAGTGCAGACCTACTATTTTATTCACCTGTGACTTCCTTTCTCAATGAAAATTCCAATTCAATGCTTTTCTCTGTATTTTCATACGGCCTCAAATTTCATTTGTGTATATTAACATCTAAATCCATTCTGCTTTCTATCAGACCATTGATTTATTTAAAAGCCGAATCATAGAGTTCTCACAATTCAAACAGTTTTCTAAAGTCCACTTGAGAATATATACACAATTTTGGAAAAGCATAAGAAATCCAAAGTTCCCTCTAATTAGTCTAATTAGAGAATCACTAGAACAAACAAAAGTATAGAATTTTAACCTCCCAGGTACCATTTCACAGTATCCTAATAAAGTGTTACATATCTTCCAATACCATCTTAAAGTGAACACAGATGAATTATTTGGGTTATAATCAGGAGATTGGCACAAGCAGGATATTTAAATAAACATTATATTAAAGAGAAGTGTATTCAGAGAAAGTGGTTACTTCAATTTTCTTAGGATTATGTTTACTTTTATTCTCTCTTTGGGCCTTATTCGCTGCATTTCTGTGTAACAGCACTTAAAATTTTTTTCTCTGAATAAAATCTGTGCAGACACTGAAGGGAAAGGGGCCCTGTCAGGCCCCGTGTGATGTGGTAGAGTCACCTTTTCTTTGTAAAAAGCCGAGTCCAGGTCCCCTGGTCTACAGTGGGAGTTTGATAATCAATTCCTTCCATTTGTAATCTATTCTCAGTCCAAGTCTCTGATGGCAAGCAACAGCGTTCCATCTGAGCAAATGCCAGTTTCTATTTCTCCCCTGCTCTTAAATATTGAGGCCATGGATGCAAAACAAGAGAGAGGTGTGGGTGTGAACGTGGTGTGTGTGGGAGGGGCAGGGAGGGGAGCTGACTAAGATCACACACAGCTGCCCCAACTCCAGAAGCCTCCCTCGTGTGGAGAAAGCCGTCTAACTTGATCAGCAGCTTCCACGAGAGCCAGTCTGGATAATTCGAGCCTACCACAGCAGGGATTTTAGGGTCAGAGTATTTTAAAAATTACCTAGTTTTCTCTTCCACACTTATCACCTCACATATTAGTTGGTAGAATGTGGAGATTGCTTCTTTATGAAAAAATATTGAAATACATTCTCACAGAAATATTAGCATGTCAAATTTTATGCACACATATTCCCTGGGGATTTTTTTTCCCATTCCACATCTGTTCAGAATTGAATTTTAAAGTGATTGTTTGTTGTTGAAGCTTTTTGCAAAGATAGACAATGTTTCTTATTTGTAAAGAGGGTAAAACAGATAAAGTCTTTGGAAATACTGAAATGGAAGACCTTTCTAATAATTTTGGCATTCCTTTATATATCCCCACGGCCACTTTATAAATCATTATTCTCCTGCATGAGGTGAAACCCACCTGCTTCCAACTCATCTTAACTCCTCTGAGCTGTAATTCATTTCTCTACATGGCAATATAATCACATCCTTAAACAGAATATTAGGTGGTCATGTGAGCTTGATAATGCAAAATATTGTCACTATTCCTAGATGTTTTTGTCACGTGATAAAGTCACAACATATGAGACATATATTCGGCAAAATGATTCATAAGGAGGCTATTTGAGAAAAAAAAAATTGCATCTTAAAGGTATGTTTTACCGGACTTCCTCTATATAATTTGAGTTAATTTTGTTAAACAGTAATTCATATGTTTCGGGAGACATCTGGAAAACTGTAGGAAGAGCTAGCTGACCCTCGTTCCACATGCACACGTGACCCTGTGACCTTCAGGAACTTTACCATCCACACGTACATGTTTGCTCTGAGGAACCAGACCTTTGACAAAACAGACACATGAATTTCAATATAGTTCTCTGCGTGTCACTCAGATTTTCTCCAATCCTTGACCTCTGGGTTCACACCTGAATCCTAGAGGGGGAAAAATGTCAATAAGAAGTCTTAATGGGCACACTAAAGTACTAAAAAATAATAATAATAGTTATGGATAAAAAAAAAATTTAAAAATATCCGAAACAGAGAAGTAAAAGAAAAAAAAGGAAATGGGAATGGAAATAAGAAAAAAATAGGAATATGGTATTACATCAATGTAATGGGACTAAACGCCTCAATTAAAAATCAGAGATGGTCAGTTTGGATGCTAAACAAGGCTCAACTGCATGCTGCTTAAAAGAAATGTGCCACATTATAAATACAATACTGGGTTAAATGAAATTGGATAGAAAAGGTGTCACACAGTAACAGCACTCAAAGAAACTAGAGGGACTATATAAATATTTGACAAATTCAATTTCAGAGCAAATCACTTTCAGAGGTATAGAAGGTCATTTTATAGTGATAAATGTGTCAATTCATCAAGAGAAAATAATGTGCCTAATCACTCATGAACCGAAATAAATTGAAAGATAGTTTACGGATTACAAGACCCAGTATTGTTGAAATGTCAATTCTTTCCAAATTGATCTATAGATTCTATGTAATCCCAATCAAAATCCCAGCATCTCTTTTGTAAACACTGACAAACTGATTTGAAAGTTTATATGGAAATGCTAGAGACACAGAATAGCAGCCACAGTACTGAAAAAAAAAAATGGAGGATTGACACTACCAAACTTCAAGACTGTAAATCCACAGTGGTCAAGACAGCTTAGTGTCAGTGGAAGAAATAAAAACACAGAAGCAATGATCGACAGGACAGAATAGAGAGCTTTGACGTAGACCCACACAAAGGTATTCAAATGCTCTTTGACAGCGATGCTAAGGCAATTCAGTAGAGAAAGTATTGTCTTTTCAACAAATGGTGTTGGAACTAATAAATGCCCATAAGCCAAAAAACAACAACAACAAAAATCAATCTGGACTTTATATCTTTCAGAAAATTTAATTCAGTGAGACATCTAAATGTAAAAATGCAAAACTATAAAATGTAAGAAATGATCTAGGGTTTGGTAGATTTAAAGATGGAACATCGGGGCGCCTGGGTGGCTCAGTCATTAAGCGTCTGCCTTCGGCTCAGATCATGATCCCAGGGTCCTGGGATCGAGCCCCGCATCGGGCTCCCCGCTCAGCGGGAAGCCTGCTTCTCCCTCTCCCACTCCCCCTGCTTGTGTTCCCTCTCTCGCTGTGTCTCTCTCTTCAAATAAATAAATAAAAAATTAAAAAAAAAAAAAAAGATGGAACATCAAAAGCATGATCCTTGAAAGAAAAAAACTGATAATTGGACTCTATTAAAATTAAAAACTTTTGCTTTTCCAAAGTTAAGAGAATAAAAAGACAAACCACAGACTGTGAGAGAATACTTATAAAATGTATATTTGATTAAAAATCGTATCAAAATTATTCAAAGAACTAGCTATTTGGATCAAATAAGCTATCGAGCAAAAACAAACAAACAAATGGATACACAGAGAGATCTGAAATGCATGTTGCGAAGTGAAAGAAGCCAGTGGGAAAAGGCGGTATATTCTATGACGCCAATTACATGACACGTTAGCAGGTGCCAGGTTTTAAGGGGGAGAAGATAGACATGAAGAGGTGAACCACGGGGGACTTTTAGGGTGGTGTAACTAATCCATATGACCGTCTAATGGTCGGTACATGACATTGTGCATTTGTCCAAAGGCACAGAATTTTACAGCACAAAGAGTGAACCTTGCTGTATGTAAGTTAAGATATAAGTAGTTTGGGAAGCTGAGGGATTCTGGGAAGGAATGCAGACGGTGATAAGATTCCAATGTCCTTGCAAATAATCGAACACAGGCTCAATGAAGAAGGCATAGAGGAAAGTGCTGGCCCACATAACTTTGGGAATGAGGGGCTCGGAGAGAGCAAAGACAAGAGCAACTGCCCATAAGCACTGTTTCCTCGCTGTTCGAGTGGTTTCCCACAGGGAACTGGATAACAACCCTCATGGTGCCATATGTGGATATAGGAAGCGAATGACGAAGGACACGTATGGCAGGTGGTCAGAGCCAGATCCCTCCCTGGCGGGGAGTTTGCAGATAAGCAAGGGGAGGGGGCTGAAATGTTCCATGTGGTGATGGGCTGAAGTTGGAGACATCATATTGGAACTCATATATAACCAAATATAGTTCCAGGTGGTTACATGTACAGCGATTTCTATCTACTCAGGTTAACATACACAGAAATAATTCCTTGCTCTGTCAGCACTGACCGATTAAAGGAAAAAGTACTTCAGTCCCGTGAGCCCATCTAGTGCCCAGGTCTTGGTTTCCAACACTGTTCACCAATAAAGGGAACCAAAGCTTCTTGGAGAAATGACTGATTCTAGGACTGGGGCAGGAAGTATGCAGGATGAGCACACAGCAATGCCAGGAAGTGAGGAAAGCTCAGAGGGAACAATGCCAATCCCTAACGACAGGGGTAAGTCAGAGGAGCACGGGGGCCAGCTAAAGGAGCTCCAACTAACGACAGGGTAAGTCAGAGGAGCACGGGGGCTAAAGGAGCTCCAGCTGGGCAATGCTGGAGTAATAAATAAGGTAGTGTTGGGTTCTGACGCAAAATATAAAATAAATACCCATGAGTCCATACTGATATAAATAAATTATTTCTACCTAGCAAATGAGGGAGGTCAATTTCCCACACAGAATTCAAAATAATGTATTTATACATATATACTTGTTCTTCCCTGAAGGAGAAAGAACATAACCCTCCACTCTTCAAGTGTGACCTGCACATAGAGGACAGAGTGGAAGGTGGGGTGGGGGCTGAGCGGCTGCAAGACCTGACAAACGCTACCATAGCTAAGTGCTCAAAATCAACGATGGTCATAAACTATGTTGATTACGTGTCCTTGATATAATCTGATGAAAATGCACTTGCTTTCCGTGATCTCATTCCTTAAACCCCATAACCCCAATCCAACCATGAGTAAAACATCAGAGCAGTTCTAATAGAGGAAAACCCTACCTGATCAATATTCCTCAAAACTGTCAAGTTCACAAAAAGCAAGAGAAAGTATGAAAAACCGTCTGAACCAGAAGGAGCTTAAAGAGACATGGCAACTGAATCTAACACGTAATGCCAATGAGATTCTGAACAGACAAAAGTCAATTAGGTAAAAACTAAGGAAATCTGAATAAACTGTGGACTTTGGTTGATAACAATGTATCAGTATCATTTCATTAATCGTAACAGACATACCGTATAAGATGTTAATAAAGCAGGAGCTCTCTGTGTCACCATGTGGGAAGTCTCTGTACTATCTTCTCAAGTTTTCTATGTTGTTCTATATTCAACTTTTCTATATTTTTAATCTAAAACTCCTCAAGAATACAAAGCATAGTAAAAAATAATAATCACAAAGTAGCCATGCTGGGCTACTTTTTCTAGCAGCTTATTCCAGTTACATCTTAGTTTCCTTTTCTTTTAAATTTCAATAATTACTTGATAGTGCTGCTGGGGGGTTAAAATCTCATAGTACGGTCCCCGAGTGGATGGGCAATAATGATCTCTGCAGCTCCATAACTAGCACCATTTTAGGGTTGCTGGTTTTAGAATTCGCTGAGGAAAGAATATGTATTCATTTATTTTTATTATTTTCAAATATCAAAGTTGCCACAATTCAAAACTTCTTAAAAGAATACACACCAGTGTAGGGACGTCTGGGTGGCTCAGTCAGTGAAGCGTCTGTCTTCGGCTCAGGTTATGATCTCAGGGTCCTGGGATCGAGTCCCACATCGGGGTCCCTGCTCAGCGCCGAGTCTGCTTCTCCCTCTCCCTCTGCACCTTCCCTTTTAAAAAAGAATACACGTCAGTGTATTGGAAAACAACTACCTTGGAGACATCCATAGGCTTCTGAACCACTTGGGGAGGTAGCTGAATGTGTGTTTGTGAAATCTACTTTGGATTCTGGTGGATTTGGATTCTAAACAAGCCGTGCCACCCAGTATATCCCATACTTTTGAATAAGTCACTTAATCTCTCCAGGCCTCTGTTTTCTCATCTTAAAACAAAGTTAAAGATATTTTGTAGTATTTGTGTGGAAAGTAAGTGGAGTGTTGCTTGTTAGGTATTTAGCACAGTTCTTGGCATGTGGCAAAGTGATATTATTATCGTTATTCATATATAAGTTCACGGATCCTAAATTATTTTACTAGTATCTTAGAACTGCAAAAATCTAAAGTAATGCTTATATATTACAAATATGGGGAGTCAAGATAAGGAGCCAGTGAATGATTTTTCAAAATTTTTGCAACTAGGTAATAATTAAGGAGGTAGAATTGGAGTATAGGTATTTCTTCTTGCAGATGAGTGACCTCTCTGCTATAAAAAAAGGGGAAAAAAGGAGTATTAATGTTTGCAAATATTGGGCAGGATCAAGATAGACATTTCCTTTTCAATATCTTCATATGATTTTTGATAGGAAGACTCAGGAAACTTAATTTTGGCTCATTTATGGTTCAGAAGCCACACATATGGTTACTCTGTTAGATAAATTTTGAGATTAGTTTCCTCCAATTCTAACTTTGCTATATTTAGGAAAGGATGAGTAAAACAGAAAGTGATATGGGACATCTTTCTCCTCCGAGCCTGCACTAACTCCCTTTCTAATAATCCCCCTGCCCCATGGAACAGGATTATTGCCGTATTTTTCTATATTTTTAACTTGTTAGCAATGAATGTGAGCTGGGAACCTCTGCACTCGAGTACTGTGAGATGAGAGGGCATAATCCGCATGCACGCGCGCTATTCTGGATCTGCATGCCTCTAGTCACCTGACTTCACTTTTCAAAATCAAAATTCTTAAAATATTTTATGGGAAAACATTAGCAATTGTGAGGTTAAGCGATTTGATAGAGGCCTTTGTAATAAGTAAATACTAGGTGGTTGCACAGCAGCCTTTTTAAAACAAGAGCTGTTTCACGCCCCCTCACATCAGATGTTACTGTGCATCCTTCTGTGTGGAGGAAACAGAGATGCACCCCTGTTAACATTAACGATTGGACCTCTTGTTTTAAAAGTATTTTCACTTGGGATTAGAGTTGTCACATTTCATAGACAAATCCAAGCAAAAAACTGTATTACCATCCTGAAATCTTTCCCTTCCTCAGGGAAGGACCCCCACCACTGACTCAGCTCTGTAATTTACTAAACATTCATTGCCCAAGAACTAAGCACTGCTGGTTAAAAATTCTTTTTACATTGTCCATAAACTTGAAAATTCCAATCAAAATGACACACACACACACACACACACACACACACACAAACACACACACAGAGAGAAAGAGAAAGAGAAAGAGAAAGAGAAAGAGAAAGAGAAAGAGAAGGAAGATAATGTCTTCCAGATGACAGCTTTCTGGATGGAATCTGAAGCCTGAAGCAAGAGAAAATTTTCATTAACATTCAGATTCCATGTCATTTGGATTCACACTCCCTAAGCAAGCTGATGTGGTCGGCAGCCAGCCTTCTCTCAGGGTGACGACCATGACAACACCATGAGCTTCGCTGCTAATGATTCCTTGAGTGACAGCCGGTCTCCGGGCTCCATGTGGCGCCTCGGCCGGCCTCGCCTGCGCTGTGAGGCCAGAGAGGGGGCCATCCCGGCCCCGGGCGCACCATCCAGGCAAGGACAGACAGTGACTTGGGGAACACAGCCGCCCTCGCTCCTGCACGCAGACACCTGCCCCTCACCTGCCCGGTACTACATGCTCTCAGAACGGCATCAAAAAGATAGATAAACTGCTGGTATTTGGAGCCTCTGAGGACCTCTGTCTTTCCACTCAGGGGGGAGGGACTGACCCTTTGCCTCCCTGCGCCCTCACCTAAGCCATGACTTCTTTGTTGTGCTATAGGTCATTATATTCCATGTTCAAATGTCAACAATGTTTTTAAAATCTCTTACACACACACACACACACACATTTTCCCCCACCGTGGAATCAAAATGTTTTGTTTAACTGACTTATTTTCAGATTTCAGCTTAGCAAACCACAGCCCTCCCATCCCATCATCCTGCACCCTGACTGGTGTGTTTTGAGTCATGAGAGAAGCCTGACCTGCATTTCCTTTCTGGGAAGGATTCTATAGATGTCAATTTGGAACAGGAACATAAACACTGGGATGTGAGATCTACAATGGCAGATGTCTTGTTTTGATTCCCTATGGTATTCCCAAGCGGGGAAGATTGCCTGGCACATGGAAGGATTGAGAAGCTATTTGTGAATGAACAAACAAACAAGTGAACGACGAATGTGTACGTCTCATAACGAATTTAGTTTTGTCATTTCTGCTCGAGATTAGCAGGATAATTTTCAAGTTTAGAAAACACGCTTGCCTCTTGTATGTATCTTCTCCCTCACCTGAGTCCTTCCATTCATTTTGTACGGTATGAGCTTTCCCTTAGAAAAGCTAAAGGCCAAAAGGGGTTTGCATCCAGACACCTGTCCTATTGCCCCACAATGTCGCCAGCTTGTGTTTTCATTCATTTGTTTAATTTATTAAATTATTAGTAGTTACTGAGTGTCCGCAAGGTACAGGGCACAGTCCCAGACTCCTGGATGACAAAGGTGAACAGTGAACGAGGCAGAGTTCCCCGTGCCTGGCATCTTGAATCTAATGAAACATGCAGAGAAGCTCATTATATTTCGAAGGTGTTGGGGCAGAGGAAGTTCTAAGTTAAACATGAGAAGCCAAGCATTGGTCAGAGCAGCAGGTGAGAGAGGTTCTCGTGGAGAACCCTCCTGAAAGCCATTTTTGGGAACCTATCGCTCCCTGATGCGGCAGACAGTGCACCCCTCCGCAATCTGATTGGAGGTTCTATGCCGTGTAGAACACGTACAAATAAAGATAGTTACCCTCTTTTTCTCTTATAAGTCATTGGACATCAATGACCTAGTATAAGAAATTGAATGGAATATTGAGAGAAAGCAAAATCTAGTAAGGGACCAATGTACACTCAGCTTTTAGGAATTTCAGTAAAGACCCATTTCATGTAAATATCCTCCTTTGCTCTGACTGTGGTGATATGGAATTCTTTCTTTTCTTCAGTTTTGGAATGCATATATGGGAGAGATTGAGAGTTTGGGGGGAAGGATAGCTTTCTTATCAGAAAAGTGCACCAAAAAAAAAAAAAAAAAAAAAAAAGGAAAAGAAAAGAAAGAAAGAGAAAAAGAAAAGAAATGTGTACCTTACCTTGACTTATGTGAAAACATGGAAAGATTAATCAATTTGGAGGTAAAATAATTAAAATCAATACAGGTGCACAGTTTATTGGATTGCTTAAATTTTTTATCCTCTCTGACATTTTGTAGTCACATTTGTAAAATGATGTGCTAATAATAATTATGCCTATTTGCAGAAATATTTTAGGATTAAATGAGGTGATTTGAGGACTAAAGGTAAGTAACTAAACTCTGAACACAAGTCAAGTTTTGTCTTCAAATCACATAATATTCCTGTTACCATACAGTTAAAGGAAAGATGCATTGCAATTCAAATTAAGAACTTTCTCCCTCACTTTATGTTTTATTACAGCTTTCTCAAGGTGAAGCTATTTATTTTATTTTATTTTTTTTTAAAGATTTTATTTATTTATTTGGGAGAGAGAGAATGAGAGAGAGCACATGAGAGGGGGGAGGGTCAGAGGGAGAAGCAGACTCCCTGCCGAGCAGGGAGCTGATGTGGGACTCGATCCAGGGACTCCAGGATCATGACCTGAGCCGAAGGCAGTCGCTTAACCAACTGAGCCACCCAGGTGCCCAAGGTGAAGCTATTTAAAAAATAATGTCTATAATGTTTTAAAATCAAAATTAAACATGCGGTGGAGTCAGTGAATGCAAATAAGACTGAACATTATTGATATTAGAATTTTTAATACGTTTTAGCTGAAAATAGCACATGACTACAAGGGATAGATCATACATCTCTGTGTCTTCCCAGTGCATCCAAGGTTTGCAGGAGTTTGTGAAGACAGGGATATTTAACTTGTAAGATAAACGAATTCTTTTCAGTTCAGGGCCAAAGCATTTTAAGTGGCCTCACTCAGATATTATGAGAATTTCTTAGTTACAACAGCCTTGCACAGGAATACTTCTGTGGAAGTTAGACCTTACTATTTGCGAGGGCTTTTCCTAAGACTTTTCTCTTGTACGGACTACCTTTTGAAATACTGTTCTCAAATGTAACCAAGAACATTTTACCATCAAACCAAGGGAGTTGTTCTCACTTTATATGTTCATTTCAATTGGTGATGAAGAAGCATCCGTTTGTGTGGACACACAGCCTGAAACCACAAGGAGGACGTGGAGATATCTTTGAAAAGAAACATAATGGAGTCATAATAATGACAATTTTACCTTCAAATATAGAAAGGGGTAAAATATATTCTCTGTGGTTCCAAAAGGTGAAGGTAGCAAGGGGACATTTTTCTTTTTCCTAGAAGGAATTGCTTTAGAAAAATCAGAGTTTCTGAAATTGAAATAGGCCACCTTTTGCAGGAGGAAGTCTCAGGTAATGTAATTTTTACAGAGTAGACAAGTTCTTGTAAAGGATGTTTAAGCCTGTCCACATATCTGGCAGAGATTGGAAGTAAAATGTTCACCCTCTGGATGACACATTAGAGTTGCCTGGGTGCATTTTGCGACAGGATGCCTGGGCCCCCATGGTAACCATGCAGATTCTGCCGGTCTGGGCAGGCCCTCATCACGATCTTCTCTAAGCTATGGATAGAATAACTCCCTAGGTGTTCTAAGGTGCACCCAGAAGTCAGAAAATGTATGCTAACTGATCTCTAGAGTTGTTTCTCATCGGATGGATCTTGTGCTTTTAGTAGATACCCGTGCTGAGCAGGGTTAAAACAATTGAGGATAGTTGGGGATCAATCCAGATTGCCCTCGTGCCCGGCAAAGCAGTCCCCGTGCAAAGCACCGGGAGCAGATTGATGGAGTTTAAATAGAGCGTTGATCTGTGCCTTGTTCATTACTGCTTTATTCAAGAGACAAGTATCAGCAAAGTCCTCTGGTCTTTGCCTCAAATAGAGACAGATGCTGACAGTTCTGGCCCGCCCATCTTCCCCAGGAAGACGATCTTCATGGAACCAGGCCAGCAGCACCGTCCCCGACTCAGTGACAGAGAAAAGGTTATACAATACATCCACCTAGCTCGTGCATTGAAAGATTGCAGAGCCCAGGGTGTATTTCATTAAAACCACCCCATTCCCAGAGCCTGTTAGCAGTGGCTGGAAAACATCATTCTCAATGCAGTGGGGAAAATCCTGTCATCGTGTGGTGGAAGCAAGATGGGAATTCTGACATCTCCGTGGTAATGTGTGTGTGTGTTTGTCACAACCTCTTTTCCTTGTCACCGTGCCTTCCAGACTTTATGACACCAAGTCTTGGCATAATCTCCGCCCTGCCGGCACATTTGCCTCTACTGAGAATTAGGTGTTTAATTTTCTGGGTCCTTATTGTGGCTTTTTGGATGTAAATTTGCATTAAGCTATTTCTGTGTAAATAGAATTTTGACATAATAGGAGCACCGATGTGGACTGGCGTGGCTGCCGGCACATCGTCTCAAATCCATCTATTCCATACTGCGGCTTAATTTAAAGGCTGGATTACTTGAAAATGCATTTATTAAGTCTGACCTACTTTTTAAATATTTAATATTCCATTTTGGTTTCCTTGTAACAAAAGAAGCTTCAAGGTCTTCGTGTTCTTGCCAATTTTTAAAGCATAGATATTGATTCAGCTAATAAGACACTGTACGGACTCACCGTCCCTGGACCACTTTCAAGAGTGGTATTTAAAGCAATTAGCAGTTCACAAGATCCTACGGGTACTTGGACGTCCCAAAGGACTGATCTGCATTTGTTCTTTCTGAAAATTCACCTTTTTGCCTTTCTTCAGACATGTGACCATGCTGTTGGTAAGAAGACTCGAAATCCACAGTGAGAATACGATCACCACCTTCACAGAGCGGAGCCTGTTTACGGCTTCACTGAGGCTATTCCTTTGATTAAAATATTCTGACAGGGGAAATGGTAGACACACAGGCAAAAGATAGATGGAAATGGTTGAGAATGAAGAGGGAAGAAAACAGGGAGACAATTAAAAAAATAGTATGTGATGCCAACTTGCGAAATTTAAGCAGAATTTATATATGCATATTGCTTAGTTCATTGATAAAATAAGTTAAGGTAACATACACTAAGAAATCTCAATAAGAGACAATAAACAATAAAGTTGGAATAGTGTGAGGAAACAGGAGGGGGTAGAGTAACTTGCAGCCAGGGTAAACCCAGCACAGAGAAATGCTTAGCATACCATTTTGTGCTAGATGGAGTTCAATTTCCCTAGCAGCCAAGCCAAGA
Organism: Halichoerus grypus; assembly: GCF_964656455.1. NCBI lineage: Eukaryota > Metazoa > Chordata > Mammalia > Carnivora > Phocidae > Halichoerus > Halichoerus grypus. The sequence goes on from NC_135721.1 coordinate 3,159,548, forward strand.
TAAAATACGACAATTACATGAATTAACTCTCCGTAAGATTGGAGCAAACAAGTCAATCAATTTAGCTGTTTTTGATCCTGAACTCATAGTGAGTTTGTTCAATAGAGCCACTTAACAGGAATTCTTGTGGTCTGGATGACAACACCCAACAACTTAGCAGTAATAAATGCAATAAAGGGTTTCAAGAGTTGAAAAATATTTATTTACATTAGAGTTCTCTAGCGAGGCAAAAAACTCATACTTAGCTTAGGGAATAGAAATAAAATAGGTAATAGTCAGTCATGCTATGCCATCTAAGCTTATTGTTCTATATTAAGCAAGAGCAACAGTTATCCAAACTGGGAGGAGGTGGTGGTCCTGGGGGGGGGGGGGTCATTGCTTAGTTACTGCTGAAGAAGCAATGCTGAGTATCAGACAAGCTGCTGGGGCATCATGCTTCGAAATAGCAAAGGACTTGGCTTTTATTTCTTGTAAAAGTTTGCAGACAACTTCAGCCAGTATGCGTGGAGAGGAATGGTAACCCTTACAAAATACCTTAATCAAAGAGACAACAATTTTCTTTAAGTCTTGAACAGAAGAAGATGTGTGGACGTAAATTATCATGGGCACCATTTCAGAACTATGGCTGAGTCCTTATGAAGAGCTATTTATAATAGTATATACTGACAAAATCCTAATATGTTTATTAAATGATATATTTTTATTAAATAATATTTTATTAAACGATATTTTATTTTTATGATAAAGTATAATTAATAAACATGTCTCTATGCTGTCTTTGTTAGCTTATTTTTAGTGGACTCTAACCCAGTGTAATTTCCTGGCCTGGAAGCAATTCATGTGACACATCTAATCTTAAACAGATGAAATTTGGATGTCATTATTTCAGCTTTATGAATTCTTAAAAATTTGAATAAGTCCTCATTTGAGACTACTAAACTTTCTATTTTGACTATCAGGCCTTTTGAGTGTAATGGTAACCTCTCCATTGTTTATACAAAGATTTATATTTCTTGCCTGATGCCTTGGCTGGAACTTCAAGAACAATGTTGAATTATAACAGTGATAATGGGGCTGATTGTTTTGTTCCTGATTTTAATAGGAATTCCACTGTGCTTTGAATTAATTAGGATACTTAAAACCAGTGTTAGATATACTCCATTTATCATATTAAGGCATTTCTCTTCCATAACAAATTTACTGACATCTCCTTTAATCAGGAAAGTATTTTACATTTTAAAATTAGTTTTTTTGCCACTCAAAAAGAGTGGATGGATTTCCACTTCTAAACTATTACTTAGATGAATTATACACATTAATTAGGAAATATGCATTAAATTCTTGCAGTATTGGAACATCCTTGTAACCTTGAAATTGTGTGTGTATTTGCATTCATGCAGGCATAGATAGATATCTAGGTCATCAGTCTTTTAAACATATTGATCTTTTTTCTATGTTTTGAAACTTGAAATGCTTTAGAAAGTATGTATTCCTTGAAGAACATATAAAGCTCCTAAAACACGTGAACCAGGTACTTTTTTATAGAATTCTTTTCACTTACAGTTCCCTAGAAAAAATATCTTTTAGTATATTTGCAAACTTATTAACATAGTACTTTATATAATGTATAACATTCATAAAAGTTAAACATTTTTCTCCTCTAGAATTGAGGTTATACCCCCTGATTTGTTGCTAAAATTTTTTACGTGTGTATTCTTGCTCAATTTTTTAATTTAATCAATCAGAACTTTATCAGAGGTCTTAGATTTATTCCTCCTTTCCTGTGGCACGGGACATTCCCTTTTACTAATTCCTGCTGTTATCTTTTAGTGTTTTCCCTTATTTGAATACATTTGGCTGGCCTGTCCATCAGGATAAGGGGCCTGCGGTAACAAGCACCGCAAAATCTCAGCGGCTTAAAGCATCAAATCCCCGTCTGTCTCCAGCTCCCCTCCCACTGCAGGGGGGCAAGAACACCTCTCTGGGTGACCCTGACTCCAGGATGTAGCCAGCACTGTGGTCCATGGCAAACAGGGACAAGACGGAGGAACTGATGAGACCTGGCCTTTAGAGCTCCCAATGTGCAAATGACACACATCCCTCGGCCAAAGAGTTAATGCCATGTCTGACTTCCGGTGGCTCCAAAGTTCATCAGCAGGTGCCTGGAGGGAAACCAGAGGGAAAACACAGGTCTTCTCCTTTCCTGTGGGGTTTTTGTTTGTTTTCCCTCCAGGTTGGCTGTTTAGTTCCATTTTTAGTACCCATTTGGTTAGATATGAAGTATTTTAAGACTTTTACTAGGTTCATTTTTTTTTTTTATTCAGGGTTTGTTACTTTCTAAATATTCTCCTCTTTTGATTTCCTCTTTGTCCTTAGTAATTAAAAATTTACAAATCCAGTGGCTATATTTTTTGTTTTGTTCATTCTTTGGCTTTTAGTTTAAAACTCTATAGCGTTAGGCTACAAAGCACTTGCTCTCAGGTAGCTAAATTGTCTCCATTTTCCAATTCGAGGCTTTTGTAAGTTTGTATCTGGGTGTGTGTGCTTATGTGTGTGCACGGGAGAGAAAAGTTATTGTAATCAATATATTCTAGGATGTTTTGAACATTTTCTTGAGATGGAGGAAAGAGGAAATGAAAGCCCAAGTCTGTATTATTATTACTTTATTTTTATTTTTATTTTATTTTATTTTTTTTTAGAGAGAGAGAGCACACATGTGCCACATGGGGTGGGGAAGGGGTAGAGGGAGGAGAGAGAAAATCTTACACGGGCAACACACCCAGCGCAGAGCCGGACACGGGGCTCAATCTCAACACCCTGAGATCATGACCTGAGCCGAAATCAAGAGTGGGTTGCTTAACCGACTGAGCCAGTTAGGTGGCCCCCATCCCCAAGTCTGTATGTTTTTGTTGGGAGAAAGAGTCGGGGGGAGAAAGGAGAGTTTTGAGTCAGGGAAGGTTAACTTCAATTTTGCCCTGAACTTTCCATATACCATCATACTTAGTAAACCAAATGTTCTGTGGAAATCCATGTGTGTCCTCATTCCACAGCAGTGGACCTGAGGTTCTAAGTGATCAGGGCATTTGACCAAAGCCATACATCTAGTCATCCAGAGCTCTGAGATTTGCTCACCTCTTTTTGTGTGATTGGGTGCTTCTTCTGCCTTTCTTTTGTTCCATTTGGGGCAGAAAATGCGGAAACTGAGCAGACTGAGTTAAGAGACCGCTTCTCTCGGTTCATTCCACTGTGGAGACCGATTATTACTGGTGTCTAAGATGATCACTTTTATATGCTATTTTTAGAACTTTGTTCCAAATTCCAAACATATCTACCCGGTGATCCCTAATATCACCACTTGGATAAACCACAGTTAATTTCAGCACAATGAAAAATATGTTCCTTCTCTAGTGGCACTCTTCTCTATGAAGAGCTTTCCTCTTCACCTGTGTGTGACAAAGTACCGGAAATGATCCTTCAGCTTTTCCTGTCCGTTAACCCACCTGGACCACCCCTAAGTGCAGCCACTGCCCTTCCTTTTCCCTCATGTGTGTCCATGTATCTCAGCCTTTAGTGCTGCTTTAGGCTGAACTGCTTTCCTTCCCTCTGGGCATATGGCCAAATGTCCCAAACTTTCTCCTTAGAAACACTCTCACCTCTTGTGAACACTTTCTTCTCACAGAAGCCAGAGAGATTCTAAAGAAAAAAGTAAAAGTGATCATACTATAGGCTTATATAAAACTCTTTAAAACAGGTGGTGCAGTCAGTTAAGTCTCTGATTCTTGGTTTCAGCTCAGGTTGTGGTCTTAGGGCCATGAGATTGATGCCCCACATTGGGCACCACACGCAGCCGGGAGCCTGCTCGAGATTCTCTCTCTCCCTCTGCCCTTCCCTCTCCCCCTGCTCTCTCTCCCTTTCTAAACAACAACAACAACAAACAAAAAACAAAACAACTCTTTAAAACACTCCTAGTGTGAAAAGTCACCAGGTCTGCAAGACCATCACTGTGACCTGGCACCTGTCCGCACCTCTGGACGTCCTGTCCATTGATTACTATTCTCTGCCCTCACTGTCTACTTTGCATCCCAGACCATCCTTCTTTCTGCTTTATTTGGTGTCCTCCTAACTAGTGTGTCAGTCATACAGTAAGCATTACCATGCAAGGCACACAACAGGATCTTCCACTTCTCCCACAGCACTCACAATCACTGTCATTATCTATTTGATTACTTAATATCTATCTCCCCGACTAATCTAAATGCTTCATGAAGGCCAGGAATGACCCTACCTTGTTAACTTTGTATTCCCAACACCTGGTACCTAGTGCCTGACACATAATAGGAATTAGAAATTATTTGTCTAATAAAAGGAACACTTAGAGACCACATAGAAACAACTAATGAAGCATATTGGATAATAAAACATCTTTTTAAAGAGAAAGCCAGCTTATAGAAATTTCATGAAGGCCCCTTGATATCAAATTAGTCTGAAAATTAATTCTTTCTGAACAGAGGTTCTGACAAAATCCTAAACATATATCAAGGTTATAAATTCTATTTATCTTTCAATACCACGAGCCAACATATTGCCTCCCTAAAGGCTTCTTGAACCTCCCCTGGTCTTCTACCATGAATTCTAATGAATCTTGCTCTTGTCTTATCTCCTGAGTTATCCAAGAACTTCAGGAGAGCAAAGAACTTCCCTTTGTATTTAGCATTCCATTTTGTGCATATTAAGTAACTATTAAACCTCTACTGAATAAATAAACACATCCAGGGTGATTTATTACAGAATACTAAATACCAGGAAGCACTAATGGAAGACGTATTAGGACCCAGTCATCACATTAGACCACAATTATGCAAAGTGTAAATAAATACAAATAAATCCAACTTGGAGACCTTACCTTGAAGACTATGTCCTTTTACTTGGGAACACTTTCAGTCTTTATTTCTGACACCCATTCTGCCCTGAATCATGTCCTCATTCTCATACCTCCTTAAAGGAAATGAGAATCATGCCTCACCCCTGGTAATTGCAAGAGTAATCGTGTGTATCACAAACCCTAGGACAGCTTCTCGAATTAAAAGTGTATGTGCCTCATAATTCATTTTTATTTACTGGAAATTTGGCTTACAACTCTTGTAATATTGCATATGATTAATTATGCCATAAAATGTGTATGTTCAAGCTTATGTTTACTCCTGTAAGAGGATCCATGCCTGGTTTTCTGTATTCTATGGGGAGCTCAACATGATGCACTGAGGTTTCATTTGCATGATATTTGCATAAATTTGCATTTCCATACAATTCTATTAATTTTACATAAGAAATACACCTGATTCTAATGATAATTAAATCTAATCTTATGGCCCATAAAAGAAGTGGTAGTACTGGAAGAAACTGGATAATATAAAAGTTGGCAAAGAGTACAGAATGTATGTAAAATTACTGCAAATGATTACTCCCCATTGCATGAGGAGTTCTACCTTCAAAACATTCCTATATTTCTCTTCTCCTTTGAGTCCCATATGAAACTTTTCAGGTAAGCAGGTCAGAGATGACACCAATCTTACCAGAAGAGCCTAGGTGTCCCAGCAATTAAGAGTTATATCCAAGGTCAAGGAATAGGTTTCTGCAAGTATCACATGAACTCTGGAGCCAAATCTCAAAGCTTATGCCTCTTCTACCTCTTCCTGAATCATGGGTCCACAGAGCCAAGAGAGATAGGAAGAAAGAGAACTCTACTAAGGACAAGAGAAGCTCTAGAAGCCCACCTTCCTTCCTGCTCCTTTCTCTGATGCCTTTACTCCTTCCTTTTCTCTGGACTTGCATTCTCTCTCCCCACATACCCAGCCTATTCTCATTAACTGGTTCTATTGAAAGCTGAACTAGAAATTCAAGGTGGCCACTCTCTGGGAACTTGCACTTTCAAAGGCGATTCTGTCAGTTAAGACAGCTTTTTGTCTTAGAGATAGAGCTAATTTTGTGGGATTATAAGCAGGTTGATTTTTGACAATACTAAAGGCTAGTCCTGCCTATGATTGTTAAATTGCTGCAGGGATAAGTCAGAAAGACAGCTCTGTGTTATGAATTCTAAGTCCCTGCATAGATGAGAAAGAGTTAGAATGGGAGAATTGGGACCCCTCCAGGGGTAGCACTCAGCTTTTCAGATAAACAATTGAATCACATAAGCAATTAACAACAACCACAATGATATCCATAGACACATTGCACAGTAGACTCTCTGTACTAACTCTAATGCTTTTTGTAAGTTCATAAAATAGTTATTACTAACTTCCTAGGTGAGCAGACAGATGTTTAAAAAGATTACATAACTTGTCCGAAGTCTCATAGCCAATATGCAGCTGAGCCACGATGCAGACTGTGGCCTCTCAAATTCTAAAATCACTTTTTTAGATTTGATCCTTCAGATTGTCGACAAACATAAGCTCAAATAATTGGAAAGCTAGAAGTGGATATAAAAATCTTGCCCCATGTCTTGCATTTTGCTATGACAAGATTAAGGCTAAGTGACATCTCTCAGATTGGATAGCTGGTTGGTGGCCATATCAGGAATAGAACAAAGTTTTCTAGGTATAGTGTGTTAGTTAGTTTCTTCCTGGCCCCAAAGTATCAGGCCTTCCCTCTCATTCCTCAAGCTGACTCCATGTACATGCGCCCAGAGTCTCTGTGGTGATTCCTTCTGTTTGGATCCCAGGAGGTGGTATTAATCAGCACAAAACAGTACAACCCCAGTGGTGACTGATGGCAGGAGAATATTGACCATGAACAAGAGGCACGACGTCACCCATAATGTATGACTTTATTTTGCATCTAGGATTATCCAAGTTGCCTATACGCTTGTACCATTGGCATTTTGGGTCAGAACAATTTGCGTTCCAATATCAGCATGAGTGTAGACAGGTGGTAAGCCCTGGATCCTGCAGTATGCGCCCTCTGAGACACAGCTCTCACACCCGTGCAGCTGAACCAATAAAACCTACGTCACAGAGCTGTTGTAAGTAATAACAATTATTAGTATAATAAATAATGATACGTATAAATCATATATTATATATATAAAATAAATGAGGAGCACCTGAGTGGTGCAGTCAGTGAAGCATCTGACTCTTGGTTTTGGCTCAGGTTGTGACTCGGGGTCATGAGACCAAGCCTCGTGTGGGACTCTGTACTCAGTGCGGAGTCTGCTTGGGACTCTCTCTCCCTTTCCCACTGTCCCTCCCTACTGCTCTTTCTCTCTAAAATAAATAAATAAAATCTTTAAAAAATTTTAAAAATAAAATAACTGATATTACTGTTTTTTTTTTTTTAATTCATGTGTTTTAATGCCAACACCTCTAAAGCCAGGATCGCCGGTTTATTGAGTACCTGGTAAAAAGAGAGAACAACTGTTGGATACTGTGGTTTAAGTCAGTGCTGGGTAGTTTTCCAAGAAAGCTCAGGAAATAGTTTTGCAGTAATGATACGAGGCTTGAATAATACTTCCTGCTTGCTGCAAACATTTCTAGCACTCACCGTGAATACTCAGTATTTCAGTGTTTATCCACCTAACTTTTCTTCCCCCTTTCTCCCTCTTGCTGTGCAGGGAATTTAACATTGTCACTTTTGGGGGCGCCTGGGTGGCTCAGTCGGTTAAGCGTCTGCCTTAGGCTCAGGTCATGATCCCAGGGTCCTGGGATCGAGTCCCACGTCGGGCTCCCTGCTCAGTGGGAAGCCTGCTTCTCCCTCTCCCACTCCCCCTGCTTGTGTTCTCTCTGTCAAATAAATAAATAAAATCTTAAAAAAAAAAAAAAAAAACATTGTCAATTCTGAGAAGTAAGAATTGTTATACAATATTGGTATGAACATCAATGCAGTATTGTTTGTACCTGACACTTAATACAGGATGTGGACAGTTTTATGCTGTGATATAAAATATATAGCTTATTGTTTGCTCTATCAGGAAAATATAATAATGCCTCAGTACCTGGCTATTGTTCATTTGCTCACTCCAGCATTGTTACCAGACAGTCATGATTTTAGCAAGCTATGGGGTGGAAGGGATGGAGAGTCGCAGCATAGGAGATACAAATATAATTCAGACAATATGCATGGACTAAAATAAACTTATTGATTCATTTCCTTTAGCTTTTGCGCTTTTCCAAGGATAGAAATATGCTGTTTTAACTCATTGTTGATTGTTAGCCCTGGATGTTCCTTATTGCCTTTTCATACAAATAATTATCTTCCACCAACTCAATTCTCTTTTGCCTAACTCAATATTTTCTCTTTCTTTCATTCTTATTAACTTCAGGATTCTTTGGAACCACGTTATCCCGTTTCCACAATCTGATTTTCCTCCCCAGCATTAATTGAGTTCAATATAACAGAAGTCGTCACTGTAAACCAGAGCTTGGGGTCTGATTTGAGAAAGACTTATCTTTGTACTTATTTTGAAAGTGCTTATAAGTTTGTGGGGAAATAGAAATAAACACACTTTGGGGTGCCTGGGAAGCTCAGTCAGTTAAGTGTCTGACTGTTGATTTTGTCTCAGGTTATGATTTCAGGGTCGTGAGATTGGGCCCTGAATTGAGCTCCCTGTTCAGTGTGGAGTTTGCTTGAGATTCTCTCTCTCCCCTACCCTCTGCCCTTCCCCCACTCTCTCTCTCTCTCTCTCAAATAAATACATTTTTAAAAAAAGAAATAAACACAATTTGATTCTAGTATAATGTTGTCACCTTGAGAAAAGAGTCAACTGAATTTGGTCACGTGGATGAGTACACAGCCTTGATGAGAAGACGCTTCACTTGGGATTGAAAGACAAATAGGGGTGATTCAGGCAAAGAAAATATGGAAGGAGCGAGAAAAGAAGGAGGGATAGCATGAACCCACACAGTGTGAGGAGCTACAAGACACCTGGTGTTTCTAGAATACCAAGAGTGGGGTGGGGAATGTCAGGAAAGGAAGCTCCAGGGAGATTAAAGAGCTGAACCCAAGTCCTGTTAGTTGGCCTGTGAGAATTAGGGGTTATGTTGATGAGTGTGTATCTCCTAGAGTCACCAATGGATAAATTAAAATGGAATCCATGAGTTAATGCTACAGTCTAATGTAACCAGGGGCGAATAACTAAATAAGACAGGTGAAGATTGCCATTTCTTGAATTAACAGGATAGAAGGGGTTAGAACAGGGAACGTATAATCCCACAATTGGAATTTTGCCAGAGTAGCTGAACTGAAAACTCCAAATTCCAGTAGACCTCGTTGTAAAATACTGTGTAAAATAGTGTGTGTGATGTAATGACAACAAATAGCCAGAAATCTAAATTGATTATACACACACACACACACACACTAAAATGTAGTGGCAAACGTTGACCCAACTCAAATTTCAGTTCTTTCAAAATCAGTGTTTCCACTTCTCAGATTTGGGAACTGGTATAAGCATTGTCTGTGATGTAAATGAAGTCTTCAAAATTTGGAGAAAACATCTCATATTTGGAAGCCAAGAGCAGAGCAATAATTCCAGCCAGTTGAAGCTTCTTACGAGAAGCCAGCTCAACCTGTAAAAATGGGTCCATGATGACAATGCCTATGAACAGGGTCTCCTGCAGCAGCCTAAGCTTGGAGTGGCCTCCACCAGCCCATCCACCAGGATGGCCGCATGGGTCAGTGTATCTCTCTTCCATAAGAAGTGGGGATTTATGGATTGCCTTAGAGACCTTAGATCTACCTACCTGGTAGACAGCCTTAACCTGGTCACTGAGGACCTGAGGGTTCTCCCAGTCCTCATTATCACTGTCTTCAGTTTTGCAGAGCAAGGCATCATAGAAATCTTGGCTGAGGTTCTCTTCCTTCATGGAGATATCCTCTGGTTAGGGAGAAAGACCCTCTGGAGCCAAACTTCCATCTATACTGGTTTTGCAAGAAACAGTAGGTTTCTGCTGTTTGTTGACATTTGTTTTGGTGGGTTGAACAGGTATTCTGGTGTTCTGAGCTATATATACTATACGGTAGTGTGTGTGTGTGTGTGTGTGTGTGTGTGTGTGTGTGTGTTTAAAGCTCACTAAACCCAATCAGGTCGCCTGGTTTGGTGCCATGTTTCCCCTGCCCCTCATCCTTTTGCTTCAAGGGGAGAAGGGGTCTCACTGGCAAATTTATCTTCAGTGACTTCAAGCAACTCCTGAGGCATCCTTGACCTCTGGTGTAAACATTGACCAGGCTTATCTCTATTCAACTTGCAAAACAGAATGAGGGGAGGAGAAAAGATAAGAGAATAGTTTTATTGAGGGTATATTGCAGAGGCCACAATTCCAAGCCTTGAGCCTGCCTGGGGTTACTTGGCAGGCTGTGCCCTGGGGGACGCCGCCCCCTAATGGCGTGGAAAAAACCAAATACTCTTGCTTTAGCTTAGTTATAAAATGCCAAATCTCCAGCTTATTTTAATTAAAACATGCATATTAACATAAAGAGATAAAACACAATGAAAGAGTATCTTAATGGCATATTTACAGTTATTAAAAATTCAGCTTTAAACATTGTACTATATAGATTAAGATAGCATTTTTATTCATGACTAGTTTTTGTAGTTTTGTAACCTTTACCTAAAACCATACTAGTTTTTAACTTTTTAAATTTAGTTCTTTAAAATTCCTATCTTGAGAAATGTTTGTTACTTCTGTGCTCTTGTTCTTAAATATGAGTTTATTTCTGAGACATTCCCCACATATTCATTTGAAAAGAATTGAAAAGATGGTCAACCGCTCTAAAAATAAGCTCAGTGATTAATCTCTAATATTTAAGTATAATACAGAACAAGTTCATTGTCTGTTTATTACTATTTTAAACATGGACCTTTAGGTATAAAGTCTTAGAGTGCTGGACTACTCCAAAGACTATAATTGGGAAATTAGATTTAAAAAATTTGATCTGTAAGTGAAATACTAGTAGGAAAATAAAATGATGCTCTAGAGGAGGATTGCTGTATTTATATAAATATTTATTAACAAATAAAGGGTAAATAGACACATAAAACTCTTAAGAAAAAGTAGTTTTGAGGGCACCTGGGTGGCTCAGTCGGTGAAGCGTCTGCCTTCGGCTCAGGTCATGATTCCAGGTTCCTGGGATCGAGTCCCTCCTCCGGAGCCTGCTTCTCCCTCTCCCCCTGCAGCCCCCCTGCTTGTGCTCTCTCTCTCTCTCTCTCTGACAAATAAATACATAAAATCTTTTTTAAAAAGTGGTTTTGAAAAATCTCTGGCCCAGGAATTATTTTCATCTTCTGTGTAACTTTCTATGAACTTACTTTTTTTTTTTTTAATTTTTTTTTTATTGTTATGTTAATCCCCATACATTACATCATTAGTTTTAGACATTGAACTTACTTTTAATTTGAATATGTTCTGACATGGAAGCCAGAACACTACTGAATTGGTTGACATCTGCAAGAGAATTATTCATAAGTTGACTTATTAATAAAAACATTTTTTGCATAAATATCAAATATTATTTTTGTGGATGCAATTTATTTTGGGTGATCAAGTTTTCAAAAGTGAGTTAAAATTAGCTCTGCTCCCCCAACCACTAAAGTAGTACAAAACAACGTTCTAGGAATCTTCTTGAAATATGGTTCACATGATTTGGGTGGCATAGAGGAGAGCGCACAACTCAGGAGCGCTGGGTGCCTCTAGGGTAGACAGATGAGGCATTTTTCTGAGGAAATCTCAACTTCTTCAAGTTGATGGATTCCACAATTTCTTCTGACCTAAAAGAAACTTTGAAAATTGAAATTATAAAGAGATTTATAAAATTTGGTGTATAGATTCTGTGAAATAAAGCATTCTTATAATGTCAATGAAAAGCATGCTTAGTACAGTAAGAATTCAAGTCCCAAATTCACATTTGGAATTCTAGGTCTTCCAAATGGGGACTCATGATATGTCTGCATCCTTAGAGAGGCAGTGTGAATTGGTTGGTGCTTATACTAGAGGTTGAGAAGTTGGAAGATTTTGCAAAAACTGTTTTGTCTCTTTACAGAGATGCTCCAATAATATTTATTTTAAGTTTCTTTTTTGAATGCTATTTCAGTTATTTTGTAAAATAAAACAAGACCATCAGTTATCTATATCACATCAATGAGAAGGCAATACTATATGTTAAAAAGATTTTTAGAAAGAAAACTTAATCCATGATCATCACAAGAATAAATGCCCTCCACTCTTTGAGCTGCATCTAAATGACTATACTTGATTCTTTATCTTTGATGTGGCTCTTGAATCTCTGCAAGTTTTTTATTCAATGCTAAAATGGAGCCTAACTCCCAAAGCACTGCCCACTGAAAAAGCTATTTTAATATAAGATCAAATTAAAATAAGGTTGTTTTATTTGGTGCTTCAAAATATTTCTGAAAGAGGATTGCTGCATCACTGTATTTTGACACTCTGCATTCTGTAATCACACCCATCAGAACAGAAGACTTTCTTAATACTGTCTTTTGCATTCGAGTTAACTCTACCCACAGGCAGCTCCCCACTAACCCTCTTCCATGGCTAACAATTAGCAACTTGAAAACATCCTTCCCCCTCTCTTACTGGAGTGGCAACAGGACCCTTGTCTGCCTGTTGCTGGCCATGTGCCAGAGTCAGGTATTCTCAGTGAGTGGAGGATAGTCCTAATTAGCGTGGTGTCCGTGGGATGCTGGAACTGTTACTGTCACAAGCAGGAAGTGCCCTGGACAGGTGGTTTCAAAGGCAGGCTATAAAGAAAGCACAGCACACAATAAAGTCACCAGAGACCAGCTGACACACTGATGCTGATGCTCTTTCTGAAGCTGGCCTTTTCACAGAAAGTGGGTCTTATCTTATCCCTGTGATAAATGTGAGCCTAAGTCACATCATCATGACCTTTGAACATATGAGTTGGCTTTCAACAGACTGCCCATTAATTCCCAGCGAGGGACCGACGTGGGGTGAAAGTCACTTGTAACCATTACTGTACGTGCAGACAGCACACAGTGGTCTCTCTGCTGTAGGGTCACTTAAGATGCACGCACTCATAAAGCCACATGCCCATTGGATGCACTGTAGTTGGATAATTGAGATTTCCTTCAGCACTAATTTAAATAAGTTTAATAAGAGCAAAGACTAAGGATGCACAGTCCCAACTGTTATTTGTATTTTGGAAGCTGTCATATTTTTATCTCATAATTTTAAACCGAGATTACAGGTTATGGTCAGTTTCTGATCTAAGCCCTTAAGAAATGCCTCATTATTATGACCTAATAAAGATCTATTGTCAGGCATCTTGCAAACAACATGATTAGTGAGACTCTCTTTGCCTGCAGTCCCCTTCTCTGTTTGGGTTTTTCTGAATCCTGTCTTCCTTGGTGACATTTTCAAGTGATTCCTAAGGACTCCTGAATATTCAGCTCTCCGTAATTCTAGGTTGAAGCTCAAACAGCTCCCCCAGCAGTTCAGACCTTGCTGGGCTGCTCTCTGGGGACACCTCACTGGAGAACTTCCTGTCTGGACAATAAAAATCCATTCATTCTTACTGCTCATCTTTCTTCTGCTTTTCTCTGAGCCGTGTTTGCGCACCTACAACCAGTTCCTTGCTCAGAAGGAGTCTCTGTCCTGTCAGTCGGCCCCTGCTCCAGGAGGCTTGGTTTCCACGGGTCTGAACGTGCACTTGGCTGAGTCCAAGCAAGGCACTGGTCAGCAATGGGGAGCCTGCCCTCAGAAGATGTTAGATGGGCCAATGGCACAAGTGACCATCCAACAGTGCAGGGGGTGCTCAGGGCCCAGCCCAGTGACTCAAGTGTTGTGTGATCTCAGTCTCAAAGAAACAGTTTCTGGACTTCTTCATTATACCCTCTCTTATTCCAGCAAGCTGAGTCTTACACCATCAGTCCTCCACACTCAGCCAGAAGTCAGCACTGCTCCCATGTTTCACACAAACTGAGATGGCGTACATCTGTGTTTGTGCTGCCCTGTTTGGGGCCACCCAGATGGCGTCAGGGGACGCATCCTACTCCTGACCCTCCAGACCTGCCTGAGTGATCTAGGAACCACCTTTAACCCATGAAGATACATGCTGGCCCTCTCTGTCATTAACTTTATGTTTTGAGACAATTCTCTTAACCGTTGCCCCATATTCCTTATCAGTAAAATAGGGAGAGTAAAATCATGGTTTTATTTAATAATAAAATGATGCATAGTCCATAGCATGCAAATCAAGATGTGGTATTGCTATGGTTAAAGTTAATGCCTTTTTCCATATACACAAAGAAAAAAAAATTCTTCCACCTTCAATAGTATCCCTTCAGTCAAGACCTGGGAGGGCTAATACTTCATGTTCCCTCTCTGGCTAAAGCTCTCCTGGACTCATTTAAATCCCAGACTCATTCTCACTCAGAAAATAGAACACTGAGCCAGAGATTTCAATCTAGATTCCCAATCTTGGTTCCTGTCAAAACATTTCCTCTTCCTTTAGCAAGAAAGAATCCTCCCATCTGGAAGTCGAGGGTGGTCCTCCAGTTGGCTTCTTCTCCGAGGCTCTGTGATGCTCCCCACGTGACTGGGTCTGGACATCTTGCAGGGAAGGAAATACCTACCTAATGCCTCCTCTTCCTCCTGGGTCCACTTACACCCTGTCTCCACTCACGTGGCCAGCAATACAGCCAGCCATGTAGTGAGGTCTCAGCTCTGACCACTGTACCCATGGCCTAAGGGGTCCAAGCGTAGGTGGTGGACCCGAGCTACGCTGGGCCTATAGAAAGCCCCTCTTGTGGGGAATTTGGACGAAAGAAGACTGTCTCTCTTCAAGATGAGCCTGTGCCTTGTAAAATGGGGCCTGTGGCCTTGGCATGTTTCTCCCCCTTCCACAAGAAGCAGACACATAGAACCCCATCAAGAGATGGTGAGAGAGCAAGAAGGAGAACAGAATGGCACCAGCGGGGAGCCAAGAGATGGACACAACGAACAAAGACCTTCTGTGGCCCATTCCTATATCCTTATAATAAGGTGTCCTTTTCCGTTCAACTTACTTCAACTAGATATGCTAGTTGCCAAAAAAATGGTAACTCCCATCAACTGTTTCCCTTGCTTTCATATGTAGTTAATAAAGCTACCTACCTCACAGGGTTGCATGGGTTCTAATGGGATGATATGGAAGGACTAATTAAAAATAGTTCTACATGTGTGTATATATATACCTATTGAGCATAAAAAACTTAATGTCTGCATGAAAGAAATATTTCTTTTTTTCTCACTGCAAATAGTCTGTGGGACTATATGTCTCAAGTATTTCTTTAAAAAATATAATGGACTACAGTGGAGATTATGTTCCTTGAATATCAACCCTTACATCCTTAATTAGATGTGGAGTGCAGTGGTTAACTTCTAAATACAGTTTAGATTCTACAGGGAAAGTGTGAAATAAAATTAAATATATAGAACTTATATAGAACTAAATATACATGCATAGTGTTTTATCTAATTTCTGGAAATGGAGCATGGCAGGGGATATATCCAACAAATTTAGGCTTTTTTGAAAGAAATGAAAATGTCACATCACCTTTGAAAGAAAAGCAAACCATTACTCCATCAATTTTTAATTTTCTTCACTTTGTTTCCTTGATCCTGCCACAAGGTTTTCAACTGTTGTTTTTAAAAAGAGCCAAAGATTTCAAAGCAGCATAAAGTGTATTGGCATACCTCCTCTGTGCGAGGTGCTCTAAGAGATGTTCTGGAGAACAGAATATTAAGTGTTCTATAATCCTTCTCCTGAAAATTTGGAACTTACTACTGTTGAGTTGCTGGAAGAAATGTGGAAGAGGAGCGAAGTGTGATCGGGAACCAGAAATCACAGCGTTCTTGGTTTTGCCCTGCACCGAGGGAGTCAGGAAAGGTCTGACCAAAGAAAAACCGTGGGAGATATAATTTACTTACTTACACTCTATATGTTCTAAATACATCTTGAGACAATTACCCAAGCTGTACTTTGGAGAATGAGTACAATTTCAAAAAGATCAAGTTCAGGAGAAAAGGAGTATATACAGAAGATAAGTTATTACGGACTACCTAATGGGCAATAACAGTTTAAAATGTTTTTCTTATCATAAAATGTTGTCACTGATATTGCTGGTAGGATGAATGAATGAATGTTTGTAAAAGCCTAATATATACATAAAATTACCATATCCCTACCACCAAGAGGTATGTTATACCTCTTTCTATTTTATTCTACATATTGCCTTGTGCAAATTGAGATGGTATACATCTGTATTTGTGTTGTCCTTTTTTTTTTTTTTTTTAAAGATTTTATTTATTTATTTGACAGAGAGATAGAGAGAGAGCACAAGTAGGCAGAGAGGCAGGCAGAGGGAGAGGGAGAAGCAGACTCTCCACTGAGCAGGGAGCCTGACGCGGGGCTTGATCCCAGGACCCTGGGATCATGACCTGAGCTGAAGGCAGCCGCTTAACCGACTGAGCCACCCAGGCGCCCCTGTGTTGTCCTTTTGATTAATATGTTAAGTGTTAAGTTACATGACTAAGTCAATATAA
This sequence comes from Halichoerus grypus, assembly GCF_964656455.1. Classification (NCBI taxonomy): domain Eukaryota; kingdom Metazoa; phylum Chordata; class Mammalia; order Carnivora; family Phocidae; genus Halichoerus; species Halichoerus grypus. The sequence continues at coordinate 3,176,104 of NC_135721.1, forward strand.
GTTTAATGTTTGCACAATAACCTTGACTACTAATACATCTTGAGTGTATATCCATATTTTTACATATGATTCTTTTTATCTACTTTCTTAACTTTTCTGCAGGAATTGCTGTAACTTGCATTACTACCAGCACTATATGAAAATATTTTTTCAATTGTCTTTGCAATTTAAATAACAAATGTTTTATTTTATTATTGTTTTATATCCCTTTCTGTAATTAGCCAGGAGGTGAGGTTATAAATTTATATTTTGGGTGTTTACAGTTTATTTGGTTTAGGATACGTTCTATTAAATTGTCTTTAAAACTTCGTGTGAGTGCCTGTATGTCCTAAAACACTGGTTCATGAGAGCAGCCTGTCCTGGAATCATTCTAAATTTAAGGTTGTGTATGAAGGTCTCTTCTGCCTTAAATCACTTTTCCCCTACAGACTAAGCCCTGAAAATTTCATAATTCAAGATAATACATACAGTGTAGGCATAATCTTCAGAAAAATCTCATTAAGACGTAAAATACTACTCACTTAATACTCTCATTATTTAACCAGTATGCATTTATGTCTAAAAACTGTAAGTTCTTATGTATAAATCCTTGGGTGAGAAAAGGGTCTGGATTTAGAATCTGCTGTATGTTAGAATATCTTGTATATTGGAAACTGTAGGCTTCTGAACTTGGACGTCGGATAAATCACATAATCTCTCTGAAACTCAGGTTCTTCTTCAGTTTAAAAAAAGTACAAAAATTCCTCTCATATATTCATAAGTAAAACATATAATAAACGTAATAATAAATGTAAAAATATGAAGTAAGTTATGGGGGGTATTAGCTGTCTCATGAACTCCAGTGGAACGGCTCCAGTAGAAAAATGTGTTATTTCATTTTTTTGATTTGTCAGAAGGAAGTGCTCTTTACTTTGCTTTATCCTTCTTTCTTTTTCATGTTGTGGCACATTATCTTTTCCTCTGTCTTTTGTTCTCAAATTATTTATTAGTTATGTTTACTGGCCCTTCTTTCTGCTAAACCCATATTGTTATATTTTCATTTCAAATATTGTAACTTTCATGTCTAGAATTTTCATTTTTTTTAATAGCCTCATTTTCCAGTTAAGATTCTTTTTGTGCTCACTCACTGTGACTGTCATTCTATGCAAGTTCTTGGTCATGTTCATAGCAGCTGCTTTAAATTTCTTGTCTGCTATTTCCAACATCGGGAGGTCATTTTAGGGTCTGTTTATAGTAACTTTTTTTTTCTTCACCATTGTTCAAATTTTCCTCTATTTCCACAAATCTCTTACTTTTTTTACTGCATAGTGAACATTGCAGAGGATGCATGGGCATGATCCTCTGAGCAGACTGACTTTCATTCTGGGAGGCAGTTAAATCACTGTCTGATGGCCTTGAACTTGTAGAAGCTTGCTTGGTCTCACACTCTGGTAGGGCAAATATTGGGAAAGCCCAAAGTGTTTCCTAAGCTCCTCTGTCTGCCATGTGTCGGGTCTCCAAATCATGTCTCCCTTCTGTGGGCAGAACCTGTGGTCTTTGCTCTGGTTCCATCCCCATCTTGCTGCCTTTCTGTCTGGGTTCTTACAGTCTCAACAGCACATCTGTAGTTTGGACATCCCCCGAGGATACTATACACAGATTTGGGGGCTACTCTTCTGTGGTGTCCTCCACTCAGGGATTTTTTACTGATTCCAGCCACTCTGACATCCCCAAACCTGGTTCTCTGTTGCTTCAAGCCAGGATGACTGTAGATTCTGTTTGAGTTCCAGACCCATACTTATGTGGGATCAACCGGGAAGTTCTCTCAATGAAAAAGCCATATGAATCTGGATCTCACTCAGTGACTATGCTTCATTCTTTCAAAAGCCAAATACCCCTCAGTTTGTTCTCAGTGGCTTCAAACAACAGACTTAAAAAAACATTTTGAAACATATGTTGTGCCCCCATGTTGTAGGAGTTTCGATTTCTCCAACTGTCAGCCACCTGGCCTTGTCATGTGCCAAGTTGGAAGGTGCTGGGGAAGGTGAGGGGCAGAGACAGGCCATCAGAGGCTGGAGCTGATGCTTTTAAAGCATCACTTCATATGCTCTTTGTTCAGCATATATGATCACATATATGACAAGATCAGCATATATGATCACATAATCCATATTAAAGGATGGTTTCTTACAATTTTGTTAAACACAGTGTCTGTAAGTTACCAGTCATTATGTTAGTTAAACATTAATTTCATCCAGATCGCTAACTCGCAGTTGTGGAGCAGACACAGAAATAGTACCTCAAAGATATTTCATACCTTTATAAATACTTTACTTCAAAGAGGTATATGACTGTTGGCATGTTAACACAAATAGTGACTAGTAAATATCTGAGAGGTAGACCTATCATCTTGCAAACCAAAACTAGACTGTATATCTCATGTTTGAAAATTATTTACCCTAAAAGCATACTTTTATGATGACAAATGTGAAGAGTGACTTACTTCTGTGGGAATCTCTTCATTTTGAAAACAGTGACTATTCTGATCCCTAGCAAGACCAGCTGTTTTAAGCCTTTATTGGCCACGGTTGGTTGTGAGACCCAAAGGGAGGACAACCACCACGTGTTGCCTCGGGCTTCAGCCCGGCCTGAAGTCTGTCCAAGCCAGGCTTTGGGTTCACAGAAGTTGAGGATCTGCTGGCACAAAAGACCCCTTTTGAAGAACATTGTATGGACTTGCCTCGTGGAAACAATAACCTTGTGAATTATTTTGATAATTTGTGTTTCAGGGGGATCTCATCAAGTCTCAGCTCTGGAGGAAGTATTGGGTTTCCTTGTGACACTGCTTGGCAGCCAGGAAGCCATGTCTGAAAAAGGCAGGTTAAATGTAAATAAATACTTCTGAATCTTTCAACAGAGTAGCCATTTATTTAACTTTATTTCTTTTCATGCCGGACCTGGAGTCTAAGATAATTTTATACATGTTCTCTCTCTAATATCAAGAGAAGAGCAAAGAATATTTTAAAATAACAATTGTGGGCAGTATTAATATCATTAATGAAAACAGCCTTGGCAGATCGTGTGTGAAACCATATAGTTAACCCTCCAAATAGAACTTCATTGTTTGCAGAAAAATGGAAACCACGTCCCTAGTTAACAGAAGAGTTGACAGATGGGAATGTAATGAGTTTCCTTCTCTTCTATCATCATAAGGGAAGCACCTGAGGATCAGGAACCACATTATCCAAGTAAAAGTGCAGGAAAAAACTAATCAAAATCTTCATGCGGTAGTATTTCTCTTTAAATGGATATAAAGGATCTCCTTATTAAAGCAATCATTTTGCTTGATGGACAAAATAAACCTGGCCCATATGATGAGTGAACTTCACTAACAAGAATCTCTTTTGAATAAAATGGTAATTCTGTAGTTGTGTTTTTCAAATCATTTTGTTAAGTGTCAAACACTGAATTGATTAACACATGATAATATATGAAAATTAGGGAGCCAAAATGGATGCCACTGTAAAGCTTTATAAAATTATCAGGGTCTGCAAATTCAGCATTATGTGGTCTTATTGTTTTCAACTGGAATAAGCAAAGACTACTGGAGTTTAAATTAAATTTAACAGATGCCTGGACTGGGGCATCTTTTTAGTATCATTTTTTTTCAGAATCCTTAAAAATATAGCAAATATTGCAGATGGAACCCACACACCCAATCCATCAGTAATCCTGTTATATTTTATCTACTCTGAGATCCTCCTATAATGACAGCAATATAGTTCCTTTTTTTAAAATCACAAAGGTGGAAAGAGTGGAAAGTGGGTATCAGTCTACATGAAAATACAGCTCACGTAAGGAACTTCTCCCATGCACACAGATTGGTGAAAGCACATCCCCAGGTCTCGCACTGAGATATAAAGGGTCACCTAATGATCAGCCAAGATTTAAGGAGAACTTCTAACAATAAAAAGGGATAAAAGATAAACAGAAAAACTAATTATTCATAAAAAGCAAAGGTAAATGGGTGTTATCCTTTTTTGGGGGGGTGAGGGAGGAACAGAGGCAGAGGGAGAGGGAGAGAGAGAATCTTAAACAGGCTCCATGCCCAGTGCGGAGCCCCACACGGGGCTCAATCTCATGACTCTGAGATCATGACCTGAGCCAAAATCAAGAGTCAGATGCTTAACCAACTGAGCCACCAAGGTGCCCCAAAATAGGTATTATTCTAAATAGAATATTTGGACAGTTCTGAGTGAAAAAAATCAGGAAAGGAACTACCTAAAACTGAGAAATAACTATTCACCAATTAGACATATAATTACCAGAATAAAAATGTAACAGGGGTTTTGGAAAATAAAGAAAAATCTCACGATGTAGAAGGAGTAGAGGAAGCAACAAAAAGATGAGGAGAAGAACAATAAAACTAAAGAGAGAAAGAGAGTACCATGGTTTGTATTGTGTCTTCTGAAAATAAATGTTGAAGTTTTCACTATTCATACCTCAGAATATGACTTTATTTGGAAATAAGGTTGTTGTGGATATAATTAGTTAAAATGAAGTCATACTGCAGTAGGTTTGTCCTACTCCAATGTGACTGCCATCCCTGCAGGAAGAGAAAAGACACAGAGATGGGGACACACAAGGGCAGGCCATGTGATGACAGACACAGAGACTGGAGGGATGTAGCCATAAGCCAGGGGACTTCGAGATTGCTGGCAAATACCAGAAGCTGGAAAGGAGAGGAAGAATCCTTCCCTGGAGCCTTAAGAAGGAGAGTGGCCCTTGAAAAGTGGCTGGCACAGAGAATGTTAAAGTAAATATAACTACACTGGGCAGATACAGAGAGGGATATGGGGAAAGCAACCAAGTAAACCTTCATTGTAGAAAGGTGTAAAGAGATAATGTCTATAGGATACAATAAAATGGCAGCAGTGTCATCTAGAGAAGTAAAGAAAATAACAGAACAAAGAGCTAAAAGAGTTAAAATTGGCTATATTTGAGGAATGAGAAAAGGAGTGGGGCTAGGGAGTGGAGGATATTATTTGTTATTAAAATTTTATTTCCTACTTATTTTAATCATAAGCATGATTTTGATTAAAATATTCATTATACAATACTTCTATTAAAATATTTATTGTGAAGTACTATTATTACAAATGTTTTAAAAATTAAACTATTTATTATAAAAGACATATTTTTGTCAACTGAACTTGATGCATCTAATTTATAATGATAGACAAAATAAATTCACATTGAAATATAAATTCTAACATCAAATTTAGACATCTCTCAAAGAACAAAAGGAAAGCTTTAGATATTAGGAAGTGTCCTCGAGAACTAGCATCTGCTAGTTTTTGAAGAATTGGATTGTAAGTGGATGACGTGGAGTTCAGGCTGATTTCCCAGAGACTAATAAGCTGTTTACTTGATTTTTCCCATTTGTCTTGGGCACATGACTAGACTACGCTTTTCAGCTTCCCTTACAGAGAGGTGTGGCTGTGTGAAGAGAACTTTGTCCATCTCCACCTGGACAAACAGCACCCTTTGCCTTCCCTCACACCCCACCATGGCTGGACATCAGGCCTGGAGGCACACCTGGAAATCTTGCGTTGAGGAGAGCAGAGCATCTTCACCAGCCAAATCTCTGACTGGAGCTGATTAGGAAATGTGATCAAGAAAGTGTTGAGAAACTGAAAATGCCCATGGCCATGAAAACTCAACCCAATGGGAAGATCATGAGAGGGGGATGGCTTTCTGAGTCAAGCCAGATGGTTTCCAGCCACCATGAACTTGAGGCAGAGAGCCTGGAGGACCAGCAAGTGATGGAACAAACCAGCGGCAGAATCTCCTCTCACAAAGAACTTCAAGGTGTTTGTCGCTACAGGAACCGATAGAAAGGAGTTACAACAGATGTTTACTGTTTTTTTGCTAATGGAACCCCAAGCCTGTGACTAACTGTTGTAACATCAAAACAATATCTGGACACCTAAACTAGCACCAGCAGGAACTGAGCTATGAAACCTGTTCTGTCCCAGGGAAAGCATTCTACTCAGTACCCACTAGGATAATTCCAGTAAGGATACTGAGCAAGAGAGAGTCTCCTGGAGAGGGATGTGGAGGGCAATAGAGAAAACAGAATAGAGAAATTCTACATAGGAAGCAGAATCTGCACCTAATCAAGGGTTTCTCCACATCCAGGGCAGGGCCTGCCACCATGGCCATGGGAGGTTCCTTGTCTTCCACTGTCCCTGGTCTAAGAGGCTCTCCCTGCTTCACAGATACCCACTGTTTGTGTTTGGGGAAGGTGTGGGGGGATTGGTGGGGCAGGTTTCATTTCCCACCATCTACTCCTGAGTTAGTAAGAGTACTGACATTAGCCACAGCACATTTTAATGTAGACCTTTATTCTAGCCATTACCTTTTACTGAGCAATTATCATAATTTTGATGAAGACACTGAAGGAATATGACTTCCACTGAAGGGTGGTGGAGGAACAGTCAATGTTGATAGTGGAAATATGGGCTCTCGTCCTGTCTCTGGAAAACACTCGCTGTGGATTGTCTTCACCTGGGCCTGGGGACTTAATTTCTTCATCAGTAAAACTGGGACACAGTAAGGTACAGAGTTGTTGCGGTCGTGAACTCATCAATAATCAATATATATCACAGTGCTTGGTACAGAATAGGTACTTGGGTGGTAGTCACCCACGAAGATGAGGAGTGTCTCTACACAAGTCTTGAACTAGAAGAACATCCAACTTGCTTCACAACCAACTCATCCTATAAAATTACATTCCTCTCTCTTTGGTCCTCTGTCTTCCAGTTTCTAAGTCGCCCAAAGATTTTGCAAATGTCTTGTCAGTCCTGTCTCCTCAGTGCTTTTAGCTCTGCAGAGTTAGGCTTTCATTTTACATGAATATCTGAGATCTTTTATTGCATGATATCTTAGAGAGCTAACAAGTAATTTTATAAGAGGAATGATAACACATGCATCGTGCCCCCCAGGTGTTTTAAAGCTCTCCAAGAAATAGCTATATCCTTGGTCTCAGGCAAGTGTCTTATCAGTATTTGAATATGCCTGTTTACATATTTCTGGGATTTTTCTGTAGAGCTATTAACACCAGTTATTTCAAACATCTATGTCTGTATAACGAGAGAAAAAAGTTTCCTACAGGAGTATTTTTTTTTACATACAGAGATATGGTCTGTTGAACTGAGTACCTGTGATAAATACTTTAGCATTTATTTATTTTTTTTTAAAAAAAGATTTTATTTATTTATTTGACAGAGAGAGACACAGAGAGAGAGGGAACACAAGCAGGGGGAGTGGGGGAGGGAGAAGTAGGCTTCCTGCCAAGCAGGGAGCCCGATGTGGGACTCGATCCCTGGGACTCGATCCCAGGACCCTGGGACCATGACCTGAGCTGAAGGCAGACGCTTAACGCCCACCCAGGCGCCCTAGCCTTTATTTTTAATTTAATGGTACCTGGATGAGATTTATTTAGTGTAGTATGTGTATAAAATGATAAAGCACATATACTGGATAAATTAACAGATAAATTGCTTAATTTAATTAAAAATAAAAAATATTTAGCACGCCTATGATGTCAATACATTTCTTAGAATCTAAGATGGAAATAGTTGACTCAGCTTTCTTTGTGTTCACATTACATCCTCATATTATCACATAATGAACTAGAGGTTGTCTATAATTCCACTATTACTTAGGCATATAGTCAAAGTCTTATAAAATTGAGGTTTTGCTATAGGCAACTTCAGGCTACTCTGTAATTAAGTTGGTACATTAAATGATATACTTCAGATTTTCCACCAAAAAAGTTTTCCATCTGACAGCTCTTAATAAGTTAAAATGTATTAGTTTAACCAATTGATTTTTTATTAAAAAAAATAAAACTTCTTTAGAGATCCTTTTGGAGAGTTTTGCATTCAGTATATAACATAGGGTTTGGATTTCTTAAAAAACTGGGCATAGGGAAAACAATTATGATTTTAGGTAAAGTCCTACTGGGAATGAGGTTTAGTTAGGAGGACCATCATTGCTCACAGCCTGAAGATTTTGCCACTGATGTTCCTACATAAAATATTTCAGATGGTACTTGCTATCCTCACGACAATGATGATCGCTTCCACCGTTCTAACTTCCTGGTTGAGGTCCTGGCCCTTGAGGCCTGGCAGGGATGTGGGGAGCTGGGGACCATGGCCCACCTCCTGGGATGCAGTGCTCAGACACCGATGGGTGAGGACACACTTACTCAGTGGAAATTTCCAGACAACTCTCCTGATTTCTATAGGTCTTGGCTCCCCTGTCCTTAAATGTGGGACAAGGAAAAGGAGGCATGTAGGTGACAGGTGACATAAAGATTGGTCCCACCTGTGGCACAATGCAATTCCCTGAAGGTGCCACACAGGAGGGGAAATTCAAAATTGCTTAAATTTTAATCAAATTGAAACGCCGGTGCTGAAAAAATGTTCTGGCTCTCTGTCTCAATACTTTCAAGACATCAGACACATTACTAAATATTCCCCATCATGCAGAACAGAGTAAATAATGATAAAAAATTCCACACAGCCCAGCAGGGCCTGAAACAGAAAAGGAACACAAAAAATGTCAGGTCCCTCCCTGTCACTTTTATTTCCCTTTTTATGTCAAATATTTGACTTGGTTTGTAAACTTTTAGATGTAATTCTTACATCTCCACCCCACAAAAGCATACAGGGCTATAATATAAAATGTCCATTCTTTCCTAACAGTGTCTGCACATAATAGATGTTCAGTAAGTTAATAAATAATAAATAACCTGCCTCATCTCTACTCACTCATCACAGTCTCCAGCAACAAGCATCCTCCACTTTGGGGCTCATGCTCCCCAGACTCCTGATCACCAACACTGGTGCCTCCCCCAGAACTCCCTCGCGAGCATGCTTTCTCTGGCCACTGCCTCTGTCCTTCCAGGTGTCCACCAGAGTTTGAACCCTGTGAAGGCCCCCACCCCTCCACTGTCCCTTTTCCCTTGATCGGTTTCCTTCCCCCATCATCGCCCATGGTTTTATGGCTTTGTCCCATCCTCCACTGCAGGTCCGGCAGACAGCCCATGTCCCCCGCTCCCCACGCCCGGCAGACACCCTTATCTCCCCTGGCCCTCCCGGTGGACACCCTAGACACCCTCATCTCCCCCAGCCCTCCCAGTGTGTCTCACCTGGCAGCGGCGCCCAGAGCCAACAGGAAAGGAGCTTATCCTACCCCAGGTCTGGGGGATTCTTTTCTGTTCCTTAGCAAATACTCTTTCTGCATCTTCAGTGTGATCCTGTCACAACTTCGCCAGATCCCCTGTGCTCTCAAGCCCCAGCCCCTAACCTCTTCCAGTCCTTCTCAGCTGATGACATCATCTCACACCTTTTTTGGGAAAATAGAAGCAATCAGAAGTGTCCTTTTTCTTATTAGTATCTCAAAGCCCACAACCCTCTTCATACCCCTAACCATATATACCCTTCTCGGTGGGTACAGAGGAAGGTGCTTCTCTCCGCTTTTCTAAAAGCAAATAATTATTTAACCCTTATTTCCCCTTTTTTAATGAAAAAAATCTTTATTCCCTACTCATCAGTTCTCTCTTTCTACAGGACATTTGTCATCACCATAAAATTAATTCCACCCTTTAAATTAATCCTTTGTTCTCCTAAGCCATCATTCATTTTTGATTCTCCTTATTCACAGAAGAAATTCTCTACAGTATATTTAGATGTTTCTCTCTGCATTTCTACCTGTCAGTCAATCTTCCGATGTGGCTTCTATCCCTCTCAGATTACATAAGAGAGGTGAAATTGAATGGGCAAAACTCTGCCCTCACCCTAAGTGGCCTTGCAAAGGTACCCAATACCCGTGACCCTCTTCGTCTAATTAAAATAGTTTTTTCCCTGGGGAATTGATAACGCCAAACTCCCCTCGTCCTGTCCCTGCTTCACTGGACACTTCTCAGTCTTCACTGTTGCTTTCTTTTTCTAGCAGAACTTGAAATGTTGAAGCACCCAGAGCTCTTTCCCAGACGGACTTCTGTTCCTCGTCTGTTCCCCACCCCCACTGGGCTCACCCAGTCTTTTGACGAAGCAGACAATATGCTCCTGGTGCTGCTTCCTGTGGGTATTCTCCCTGTGCTCGCTGCTGAGCCCCCCTCTGTGCGGGCCACTGCCCCATCTCTACCTCGATGGCATTGACCAACAAAGCCCCCCCCCAAAACAGCATTTTAAACACTGATTTCTGGATTCAATTCTTTTCCCACACTGTATTGAAAATGTTCTCGCCCCACATTTGCCAGCTGACACAAATGTAGAAGTCATGCTGTTTATGTCCCCAGCTCCCTCCTTGTCTGGCCACAGGCTGAAGGGAGCCATGCCAGGCAGCCACCTCCAGCATTTCCCTGCTCCCCGCCCCCTGAATTCCTGCAGTAGCTCTTTCCCTTTATCCTTCAGGTCTAGGAGTGCGGATGCCTTCCGCTGATTCAGTCCCTGAGATGCTTCCGCTTTCCTGTCGGTTTTTCTGACCTTGACTTTACTCCTATAAACCGCACCTTCAGTAAGTGACTCATTGACCAATGCATGTCATTTGTGTCCTGCTGGTGCCCTGATTGATATAATGAGAAATTGAGGCCCAGTGACGTGGTTTATCTTCTAGTGAGGTGGATAGAACAGTACTCGATTTTTTTATAATGATGATTCTGAATTATTATTTTTCAGATGAAGAATCTGAAGATCAGATAGTCTAGCCAAGGTTAGAGAGCTAATCATTCGCATTCTAGATTTCTTATTGAAGATTAGGAACAGAAACTGCGTATCTCCCACTATACCACATAACCTCCTTAGGGCTAGTGTTCTTATTTTGCATTTTTCAATATGATTTCAGATGAATGAATTCTTGTTAAATTTTATTATAAGGTAAGGTTGCTTGTGGTTCTGAGCCTATAACCCAGTGGTCAGCAGATTACAACCCATGGGTCAAATCTGGCCCAGCACTTGTTCTGGGAAATAAGGTTTTATTGGCACACAGCCACGTGTACATTCATTCATTTATGTATTGTCTCTGCTGTTTTTGCACTTCCGTAGCAGAATTGAGTAGTTGTGACAGAAGCCCACAAAACCTAAAATACTTACGTTTAACTCTTTACAGAAAAAGTATGCTGACTCCAATATGTCTCATATGACTTTTCTATTTCATGTAACACAGAAATGAAATACTGAGAAATAATAACAAACTTACAGAAATCTGGGGGTCAAGTTATGCCCTTTTGTCAAATGTAAACAGTTTAGGCCTTTCTACTGCTCCCATCTTCCACCCCTACTTTTGTGTACAATCCTATTATGGGGCAGAGCTAGCTCATTCATGTAGCTTCGTGGCATTTTCTCAACGAGTGCAGATGCAGCAACCCATTGCTGTGGCTTTCCAAGTGAGACAAATGTTGACCATCATAAGTATATTGGGGAGGCAAGATATTGAAATCGAGAGCTTAAATTAGACATGATTTCAGTCTTGAAAGAGAATTTGACCAGGAGTTCCTTTATATTTAAAATTGTAAGCTTCTATGCTTGCTGAGTCTTCCAGTTTTCCACTGTGAAAGGTGAATAAGACATGGCCCAGGGTTCTGTTTCCAAAACCAAAGCAGCTGTTTTGGTCAAGTTAAAAAAGAAAAACAGAGAGGGAGAGACAGAATTAATGTGGCCAGTAGATTACATTTAGAGTCGAAGAAAAGGGATCTCCATCGTGGGTTATTTAGGACAGATTAGTTATTGAGAACTTCATTGAGTAATTTGTTTTGTTTTGATGTCCTATATATTTGTCTTATTTTGTTTATGTCCCTCAACTCCTTTATGGAATTAGAAATAAATGAAGAAATTAATAAATATGAATTGTAAAGCTTGTTTTTAGGCTGTGTTAATATCCTTTCATCAAACAATCAAATGGGTGCTCCCCAGGTCAAAACAGACCACCCTCAGTTTGCTTCAGAGTCTCCCCAGTGGTAAGACCTTTATTCTTAACACCCATTTTTCAAACATTGCATTTGACATAACACGAACAAACACTCTCTCACCTGTCTTTACGAGGGACTGTCTTTTTTACCAGAATGATATTTTCTCTCAGAGGGATGGGTGGCGGGTGGAGATGTGTTACTGTTTCCTACTCTTCCGAATGGTGTACCTGTGCTGCTTCTAACAATAGAAACTGCCAGCAAACCTGCAGAAACCCTTGTGTCTGCATCTGCTAGGAGGCCCACTTGGAATATACAGTTTCCAGAAATCAGCTTTAATTGTGGGCCTCCAGTGAATAGAGTCAATTTCCATGACCATAGGGCCTCTCAGGCAATATAATAAAATAAGTCATCAACAGACTTGACATTATCCTTTAACTATTAACTCCAAATTACATATTGTAACAATAAAATGGCAAGGTGGAAAGAGAAAGCTCTCTAGTGAAAAGATACGTGTTTAAATTCTATTGTTAATATTTAGTGGATGTGCTACATTGGGCAAATTACTTCACTTCTCTGAAATATACTTTGAATTTTTCACCACCAAATGATAATAACCCATAAACTTGTTATGGGAAACAGATCATACAGTATATCAAAAGTGTTTTGTAAAATAGAAAACCATATTGTATTAGATCAAGGAAGGAATAAATCAACTTTATTATGAAAATTGCATATGTTTATGTTTAAAAAAATAACATTCAGCCATACAATAGATCATACAGCACAAAAAGCGTATCTTCTTCTTACCCCTGGGGGGACTTCGGCCATCAACACCTTCCCAGAAACTTCTCTCTACCAAAGATAATCTTTTGTCAGAGACATGATTTGCCAGATGTTGGCTATGCTTTGATTAATATAACTTAAGTAGGGCAGTATTTTGCCATTTTATAAAATGCATTTGTTATTAATAAAATCCTTCCCAAATGAAAAGCATTAAAATTTATGCACTTTTTCAGTTAAGGAAAGGAATTCAATAGGACTCTGTTTATGATTTGGTTTCTTATGACTCTATAAATAGTTATTACATAGTTAATGAGTCAACAAGTACACGAGTGTGGTAGGCAGAATCACAGTCCCCCAAAGATACGAAGGCGGGTGAAGACAGCAGATCGAATTAAGGTTGCTAATCGCCAGACCTTAAAGTAAGGAGATTATCCTGGATTACCCCAGTGGGTCTGCTGTGATAATAAGGGTCTTTACAGGTGAAAGAGGGCAACAGTGCGGTCAGTGACAAATGATGTGATGTTAAGATTCAATTGGCTATGCTGGGCTTTGAAGATGGAAGCAGGCCATGAGCCAAGGAACGCAGGTGGCGTCTAGAGTCTGGAAAAGGCAAGAGAATGGATTCTTCCTGCAGCCTCTAGAGAGCAATGCACCCATTGGGCACCTTGGTTTTAGCCCAGTGACCTCCATGTCAGATATCTGATCTATATGACTGTAAGGCACTCTGTTTCGTTGTTTTTTTCCAGCAGCCCTAGGCAATGAATACACTGAGTTACATGAATATTAAGTATCTGAATACCACGCAAATCTTAGAAATGTGACACCACAATGCAATAGTTAAAATCAGCTACGTTTGAGTGAAAAGTCCAACGAAGTCTCCCCTTTGCAACAATTTTCTGTCTTGACTTCTTTGATATGGCACTTTCTATATTCTCCTGCCTCTGATTATTCTTTCTCTCATTCCTCCTGTTTTTTCTGGCCCCCTAACTGGAAATATCTTCTATCCACTTCTCATCTCTGTGCCTATTCTCTTCGTTGCTGTCCTGTTCTGTTCTCAAGTCTTGCACAACTCCTTCCATCTTGATGGACTGAACCATGGACCCCCAGCCCTGCTACTGTTCTCAGATTGAATTCTAACTTTTCCAACCACCTGTGAGCTACCTCTTCCCCACCTCCCCCAGTCTACTTTGTGAGTGTCTGGAAGCAAAAATTCAACATGCCCTAAATTAAAGCCTCAACCCCTGCTCTCTGTGTATCTTTGTACTTCGAAGTCTCAGGAACACCTTGATCCTCCAAATTATTACCCCTAAATCTCAGTGCTTTGCAATTTGTCCTTCCATACCTAATCAGCCACTAAATCACACTCTTGCAAATTCTCAAATGACACTCATTTATTTTCTATTATAAGTTTCCACCAGCAAGGCTTTGTTTCACCTGGACTTCCTGCCTTCTGTTGCATTCTAATCAGTGCTATATTCTAAGTCCAGTAAAATTAGGAAAGCGTCATTGCTCTTTAGTCACCAGACCTTCATGGATTACCCATTGCCCTGCAGATGAAAAGCCAGCTCCTCACAGTGTCATCCCTATAGTGTCATTCTATAATTTTGAGCTAGCATCTCTTTCCATATTTGTCTCCAGTTACTTTCTTGGTGCATCAGAGATTCCCAAAGACTTTTGTCTCAGGACTCATTTATACTCTTAAAAACTATTGAGGACACCAAAAATCTTTTATTTATGTTTATTTATAGATAGAAGTTAAATATAAAATTGTTAAATTATTTGTTAATTCATGTAAAAGTAGCAATATGTTCATTACATATGAACATAAACTTTCTTGTGAAAAATAATGATTATTTTCCAAACTAAAAAAAAAAAACAAAAACAAAAACAAAAACACAAAACAGTAGGAAGAGTGACATTGCTTTCCATGTTGGCAAATCTCTTTAACATCTGGCTTCATAAATAAAAGCTGGTAATCATATATGAGATTGATTTAATTCATTATCATGTGTTCATTTGTTTAAAATATATACAGAAAATTCATTTTCACACAAATATGCAGTTGGAAAAGACAGGGCTATTTTAATAGCTTTTCTGATGTTTGTGACTAGTCAGTCTACTTAAATGCAAACCAAAATTCAATTCTCTTCAAGTTTATTTGCAATGCAGAATCCAGAACATATCAATTATGATTTTGTAATATGTTACCTTAAATTGTCTCCATCTATTTTGCACTTTGAATGGATCATTTACTTCCCATGATTTTGTAGCATCATTCATTGGTTATTTGGAAAATACTGGTTCACTGAGTTATGCAGCACTCCCAAATGTTGACACAGTTCATTAAATAATATCTAGACACCACATTCATCCTAAAAGTCTTTAAGCAATGGGAAGCTGTTAGGGTCATGGTGGCAAACATAAATTTTCCAAAATACTAAAGCCCCCCTGAATATGGAGTGGCCATGAACACAGTGATTTCCATATGCTCTGGAGCTGCTCTGATTCACGGTAAGGCACCTACAGTTTACTCAACGCTGCTTTTGCGCCATCAGTGTGAATGCCAGTGAAGTTAAAACAGCGAATAATGTCTTAGTGTTATGGTGAAGACAGTTTTGACCTCACGGTCACCTTGAAAGAATCTTAGGGAGCCTCTGACTTCTGCTCTGTAGTCTAATTTAATGCCTTTCAAATAATTTTAGTTATTTTCTCACACAACCATCTAAAGACTCCATATTATGAAATTTAAAAGAATTGCTTCTGTTCCCATGAGAGTTGGAGAAATGGAGATTCATCTCCTTGTCTCTTCCTTCCCTCTTTCTTCCTGTGACCCCATCAGGATCTCAGGGGTTGCTGTCTTGGCAACCAGAGTTTTCATGAGCACCCTCTGCTCTCAGTGCTCCCCTCCACTGCCTCCACGCCATTGCTCACCAGTGTTTTCCTGCTCACTTCCCTCAGTGGAAAAACCCCGAGCCCCAAAACACAATGTTTCTCATACCCACTTTGGTTTTGGCCATTATCTATGGCTGGGTCTTCACCTGCCTTTCTGCAGTAAAGTCTCCTCCAGGACAGGGACCACGTCTAAGTACACTTTGCCTTCCAGAGAATACAGAGATGGTAAATAGTTGTTGAATTTAATTGAAAATTTTCCCTAGAAGAAAATCATTTTCCTGGGGTGTTCGGTTCTTTCCAAGTTGCCGGCGCCTTCGATGCAAGTACATTGTACCTTCCAGTCTTGAGAGCCTTTTCCTCATTTAGGTCTTAGGAAGGCTTCTTGTTAGAAGCTGATTTTTCTTATAAAGAATTGCAGACAAGGATCATCTCTGCTTTAAAAGTTATAATTGGATGAAATTATGGAACTGTTTCAACGACCCTTATTATAATCTAACACTCCACCATTCCTGTCCGCCCTGATGCTGGTGGTCAAGGGCATTTCTCTAGGGGGTCTTCAACAGAGCTCATGTGATTGCTTCCCGAGAATTTTCAGAGTATTCTCCACATTCCTTTCGAGCGATGTCACATGTGTGATCACTCTTACTCTCTTTGAGTCTTTACAGATGTATGTATACTTGCTGGTGACCTCGTCCACAAGGCTGGATGCTTAGAATATATAAGAATATATAAGAAATGATGGCATAATGGTTGACACGAATTGTGTCAACCATTATGCCATTATTTCCACAGAGGCTGAGTGACTATCGATGTGGAACTAAGAGCCAGTGAAGCCAATCCAGCATGGATTAATTTGTTCCATTTCTACGGATTCAGAAACGACTCATTATATGGCGAATGGAAGCTTTTTACTGACCGCTTCAGAGGGGAATAGCTGTGTCTGAGAGGATAAGCGTGTGACAGGCAAGAAGGGGTTATGGTTCAGGAGCCCAAGACTTGGGGAGCCATCCCAGCTGTATCGGGGAAGACGCAGGATGCAAGGGGATGCCCTGCCTCACTAGTGCAAAGGGCACTTTCACAAGGAAACAGTTCAGAGAAGATAACATTGGGATCAAGAACAAAAATGTTGGCTTCTATCAAGTGGCTGCCTTAGAAATCAATTTTCCTTCTTCTTTTTCTCCTACTAATCCACAGAATTGGACATTTGGCACCAAAATGTGAAACAGAAACTTAGCATCCCTAATCCATAAATAATGACAAGTTTAACACACAAATTTTGAATAGAGAGAGGATTTAAAATTCCTTAACATTACATGAACAAGATGCTGTTTATGTGGAACTTAAGCAGTAGAGGAATGCTTCCTGGCTTATGAATTCCATCTTTTAGTATTTCAGAGTCTTGCAAATTCTTTCACACATGTCATCTTATCTCACCCTACCTCTGTGAGGTACATGTCGTCTGCATCTTAGTTTAGTTATAAATTTCTTGATAAAGTTCCCATAGTGTGTCAGGCAGGGATACTCTTGGTTGTTATTCTAGAATTGGACCATCGAGGATGGGTGTGGTGGCTCCAGAAGTTATCAGAGGCCAGACGTCTTTGTTTTTCTGACATCACTTTTCTGTCTTTGAGGTTCAGAGATGACTACTATAGGTCTAGCCATGGACCTTAGTTTCTGGCAGGAGGAAAGGGGAAAGCATAAGAGAGTTCACTTTCTAGATGAGCCAGCCCATGTTGCAGGACCTTTACTAATGACTGTCCCTGATTACACGCACTTGACCGCACCTGTGTGCAGGGGCGATGGAGAGTTGCCGTCCTTTGCCGTCCCGAGTAAGGGCAGGGCTCTATTCCTAAGAAAGAACAACTAGAAGTCACTCTGAACATAGTCTTTCTGCTACAGAGCAGAAGCTAGAAGCCACATCCTCCTCACTCATTTGAACACATTGTATCTGAACTCACACTGACGATGACATATATTTTTATCATAAATAATGTTTACTTCTTTCAGTTACCTTTCATGAAATATCCTCATTTGAAAACGTATGGATGAGCTTTAAAATTACAGGTCGGTTTTCCAGTCCTTTCATGTTCTAATCCCCACGTTGGGCTCCAATGTTTATATTTCTACAGGAGCCATTGTGAAATCTTCCCCTAGTTCTAGACTTCCCCTGTACTCACATGAACTCTCCAAACTGCTTGGAGGCCACTTCTCACTATCAAACAAAACCTATCCTCCCACCCCTTCAGACTCATTCACTATTTCTAATGGCACCAACATTTTCCAGTGTTTCAGGATGGAATGGTCCCACGTCAGTGGTGTCCCAAGATCTCAGAAGAAGCAGACATACATCCTCCCTGAAAAAATATCCTCAGATTAGAGATTCTGGTTTTCCACAAGTTAAAAGCAACCAAATATGAGAGACCACAATCAAAGATCAGTAAACGTTACAAAAGGAGCCAGCACTGTGCATGAAAGTCAGCTGGAAATGCAGGCATTACCTTTGGGCTCCTTAATATGAGCACTGGGTGTTACGGGCAACTGATGACTCGTTGAACACTACATCAAAAACTAGTGATGTACTATATGGTGGCTAACTGAACATAATAAAAAAAAGAATTTGTCAAATTAATAGAGATTTTGAAGAGATTCAGGCTGGAATATTATTATTTCAGGAAAGAATTTCTTTCCAAGTGAAAATAAAATAAAATAAATATTACCTAGTATAGACATATCTGACCTGTATATATTTTTCTAAAAAAAATTGTTGAGCTGTGGAAGCAACAAAAAAAACTATTCTAAATACGAGGACAGCTTTGAAAAATGACCAGTACAATGTAGATACAGATAGAGCTATAAGCATAACTAGAGTTACAGATGGATGGAGAGACGGATCTAGACGCTCCAGATCTATCTGTAAATATATGTGTGTGTGTAACATACATACATAAATACTTATAAGACTCAACGACTCAATTGTTAAACAGCTGATTAAACCAAAGTGAAAAAGCATATTCACAGAAAACATGCACAAAAATGACCCAGAATGTAGCCCTAAGGCACAGAAGTCAGAAAATTTGCAGAAAAAGTGAAGAGCTATGGGGAGGGTATGAAACGTTCTATCGAACATCCCAGTTGGTGACACTACAAAGAACAGAGGAACGGCCCCACTGGAAAAGGTGATAAACAGCACTGTTTAGGGCTAATGAAATGTGTAAGTCCACAGTCAGATCACAGCTACAGCAAGAACATGTCCCAGCAGAATGAATAAGGAGAAAACTATGTTTAGACAAATTATAGTGAAACCACAGAACTCAAAAGTCAAAGAGAAATTTCAAATAGAGAAAAGACAGATTTCTCACCAAGAAAAACCAATCCGGTTTATATTAGACTCCTCAATCTATTCATAGGACCTGGAAGATAGCGGACAATTTGTCTCCAAAATGAGGAGATGAAAATAGATGCCAATTCTCAGTTATGCCTGCAGAAAAGGATTTTATGGACAAAAATAAGCTAATGGAAAGAAATGGAAAGAAATACTAGCAGGGACTGAACCACCAGTGATAAGCGGGTGTGCAGAGACGGGGGGTCTGTGGGGGGAAGAATCAGCATAACTGATTCTAAAACTATTTTGTTATGTAGGATGGGCTTAAGAATGCACTTTGTAACAGGTTATATGCATGTTAAAATTGAAGAGTAACATATGTAGAAATCGATCCTTTATATTCTCCCAGGGAGAGGAGAACCGAAATAATGTTTTCAAAAACTCAATCATGTGTAAAAAGGGAGACAATGATAAAATGTATTGGAAAATCATGATAGTAGAAAACACAAAGTAAAATGGGTGAAGCAAAATGTTCATTAAGCAAACAAGTGCAGATGGGGAAAACTCTAGTGCGATTGCAAAACACCTCAGATTTCATAAACAAAAACATGACTAAATGAAATTATATATGGTTTGCAAGAGACACAATTTAAACTATCCGAAAATTAGTAAAAGTGAAAAACAAAGATATATTTGGCTAATAATCACCAAAAAGCAAGAATAAATGTTAAGATACAAAGTACGTGTATGGATAGATTCATTATAAAATTAATTTTAAAAATTCAACAGGAACTACAGCAGGAAGGCCATGTGCAGGACCAGCCTCGTGGGCGCGGTCAGCTCCGTCACACAGAGCCCTGTGCTCAGAAGGTCCCCATTGGGGCTTTAGTGCTTTGTATTAGCTTCAAATTTTTAATAATATTAAATTTGAGGTGGCTGCCAGAGGGGAAGGGGTGGGGGGGGCGGGAGAGATAGGTGAAGGGGACTGGGAGGTACAGACTTCCAGTTTTAAGATAAATAAGTTGCAAAGATGAAATGTACAGCATTGTGGAATATCGTCAACGGTATTGTGATAACGTAGGATAGTGGCAGTTCGGACTACACTTGTCGTGGCGAGCCTTTCATAACGTACACAGTTGTCAAATCACTCCGTTGTGTACCTGAAACTCATAAAATAATAGTTATAATAATGAAATTTTTAAAAATATTAAATTAGAGATTGTTTTCGTAAACCAAAATCCAATGAAACAGTGGAAAATATATATGTCAGGGACCTGGAGCTTCAGCTCACACATGCTCATGACTTGTCCTGCTCTCCCACCTCCCAGGGATACATTCCCAGGTCCTCACACCTATCCCCTGCAGCCCTGGTCCCTCCCCTACCTCCTGGGTCATAGCAGTGGGGTATGCTCACATTCTGCCGTTATCTTCTGCCCCTAGAAACGGACTGGGCATGGGCATGGGAAGGCTGGGCATGTACCCCACAATGTCTGAGAGCAGAGCAACAAGGCAGCACCATGGTGCATTTGGCAAGGGACTTGCTGAGACCTCTGGTTCACCCTCAGCCCAGGCACCTGTCCTGCCCTGCTGTGATGTTGCAGTGCAGTGGGACTCATCCTTCTCCTGCGGGCCAGGGTGGTGGCCAGTGGGAAGAAGACCTTAACCTCCTCGCCCATGGCCAGGGTCCTCTACTATCCTTCGGCACTGGGCCTGGCTTAGTATGTCATATTGCTTCATGGATGTACCATTAAATGGCTTAAATGAACAAAAATGAGCAAAAATGAAAATATGGTAGAATTACATCACAGATACCCTATCTAGCATCCTACTGTAAGATTTCAATGTGTCTTTTTCTCTCAGTTAATAGGTTAGGACATCCAAAAGTTAAAATGATACATAAAATCAGAAAATAAATATCAACAAGCTTGATTTACTAGATACCCAGAAAATATTGCACTCAGCAATTATCTAATGTTGTTCCAGAGCATACATAACACATTTACAAAAATTTGCCAGATGCTAGGCCATAAAGTAAGAATTAACAAATTTCAAAAATAAAAAACCGAACAATCGAGTACAGAGCACATTCCCTGAAAGCAAAGCAATTAAGTCAGAAGTTAATTAAACGTAGAAAAACAGAGCTAATAAAAGCCCCATGGGCTCCTTGGAGAAATAGCTCATTCTAGACCTGGGTCAAGGGAAATAAAAATGTACCTGGATCATCTAATATTCCCTCAAAGGAAAGACGTGCTCAGAAAAACCAAAGTATGGGGTAAATTGAAGGCACACAGGAGATGACTGGAGGTGGCCCCCAAAGGCCAAAGTTAGAACAATCAGACAAACGAAGTAAATAGCATAGCACTGGTTTATAACCTGAAGTATAAAATACATACATAAATGACTGAATACGTAAGTAATTATGGAAGATGCAGATCTTCCATACAGAATTCCAAATAACGCACGTGGATATTCACCCCTCTGGGAGTGGGACTTATTTCTCTACCTCATGGCCCGTCCTCTACTCCAGTGGGTGGGCACTTAGTCACTTGCTTCAAAGAACCCAGTGTGGAAGGGGAGACAAGGAGAGACTCATGGTGAAGAAATCTGGCAAACTCGCCATCACCCAGGGGGTCAAGGGGAACATCTCCCAGGACGCCATGTGGATAACATTGACCTTTGAGGCAGTGTGATGAGAAGGGACCTCTTTTCTGTGTGATTCTTCCCCCAAACCTGTAACCCAAGCTGACCATGCAGAAAACATCAGGTAAACCCAAATGGAGGAGTCTTTTACAAAATACTTGGCCTCAAAACTGTCAAGATCTGGAAAATAGCCAAAGTCTAAGAAACTGTCGCAGAACAGAGCAGGCAGACAGAGTGGTGATCGAATATAAGGTGGTGTCTTGGTTGGGATCCTGGGACATGAAAAAGACATTATTCAAAAAAGTAAAACTTGAATAATATTTGGAGTTTCATTAATAATACTCATGTTAGTTTTGTATTTGTCACAAATGTATGAGACTGGCATATGGCAAGTCTCTGTACTGTACTGGCAACATTTCTATAAATCCTAAAAGTATTAAAACCCTTTGGACATTTTTAAAAGTTTATTTAAATAATCAACAACCCTCTGATATGATTCATCAAGGAAATAAAGAGATAAGGCCCAAATAATATTGCTAGTGAGAGAGGAGACAGCTACATATCCAGCTAACTTGAAAAAAATAGGAAAATGCCATCAAAAAGTTTAGGGCGTTATTAGAATAAAAAATGCCACTGATTTCTGTACATTGATTTTGTATCCTGCAACCTTAATGAATTCATTTATCAGTTCTAGTCATTTTTTCGGTGGATTCTTTAAGGTTTTCTCTATATAGTGTCATATTGTCTGCAAATAATGAAGACACACAGATGACAGACACATGAAAAGATGCTCAGCATCACTCATCATCAGGAAAATGCAGATCAAAACCACCATGAGATACCACCTCACACCCGTCAGAATGGCTAGAACCAAAAAGACAAGAAACAACAAGTGTTGGTGAGGGTGCGGAGAAAGGGGACCCTCATGCACTGTTGGTGGGAATGCAAACTGGGGCAGCCGCTCTGGAAAACAGTATGGAGGGTCCTCAAAAAGTTAAAAATAAAACTACCCTATGATCCAGCAATTACACTACTAAGTATTTATCCAAAGGATACAAAAATACTAATTCAAAGGATACATGCACCCCTATGTTTATCACAGCATTATTTACAGTAGCCAAACTATGGAAGCAGCCCGAGGATCCCTTGACTGATGAGTGGATAAAAAAGATGTGGTGTGTATGTACAATGAAATGCTGTTCAGCCACAGCGAAAATGAAATCTTGCCATTTGCAACAACATAGATGGAGCTAGAGAATATCATGCTAAGTGAAACAAGCCAAAGAAAGACAAATACCATATGATCTCACTCAGGTATGGAATTTAAGAAACAAAACAAACAAGCAAAGGGAAAAAAAAAAGAGAGAGAGAAAGAGACAAACTGAGAAACAGACTCTTAACTACAGAGAATATACTGATGGTTACCAGAGGGCAGGTGGGTGGGGGGATGGGGGAAATAGGTGATGGGGATTAAAGAGCACACTTCTCATGATGAGCGCTGAGTAATGTACAGAATTGTTGAATCACTGTATTGTGCACGTGAAACTAATACAACACCATGTGTTAACTATACTGGAATTAAAATTAAAAACTTAATAAAAAAAACTTTAGGGCAATCATTTTGAAAGTTTAAGGGAAATAGGAAAAATCCTAGAAAATATTTAACTTAAAATGGATGAGATGAAATATGTAGAGAAATAATTATTTAACATTAAAGAAGTTGAATCAGTAGCTTAAATGCATTCCTACGAAGAAAACAAGAAGCTGAATATCTATAGAAGTGATTTCATTAAAATTTCTCACAATAAGCAAATCATTCTGTCTCATGGGGACTGAGACTATGTGCCTTCTTTTGATTTATGAAAACAGCAAAACATTCTTTCCCAAACCAGACTTGGGAAGTAATACTAAAAGTAGCAAAGAAGAGATAATGATTGGCCAAATGCAGAATGAACCTCAATTAATTTTTAAATCTTTAAGAAAACATAGCAATCCAGATAGTTCAATTCACACCCAAAAACTATTAACTTTGGTCACATTGGGTTTACCCAGGATTACACGTGTGACTTACAGTTAAGAAATCTGTAAATGATGTCTACTCTATTACCTGACGAAGGAGGGGAAAATGCATGCAATTAACTCCTTTGGGTCTGAACTGGACTACACTAGTCTGAGTGACACCTGTAAGAACACTTCCTGGGCTTCTCCTAAAAGATAGGAAGAAGCACTGGGCCCTGTGCTGGGACAGAAGACCCAGAAGCAAGAAATACAGTCCTTTCTCCCAAGGAGCTTGCAACAGACTTAGGGACACAAGTCACAAACAAGTAACTTGTGACATATGGGTTAAACACCAGCTCGAGAGAGAAATGGATGTGTCACTGAGTAAAACAAAATCAAATGTTAATTAACTGGTGTTCTTGCCTCTAGACTTGTCCCATCAGCTATTTTCCCTACACATGAGAGACAGATGATTGCTGCTAAACATACCTCGGAAGCCCCTACAGTAAAAAGAAAAGGAAAGAAGGGAAGGGAAGAGAAGAGAAGAGAAAAAAGAAATAAAAAGAAAAAAAAATAACAAAAAACCTCACGCTTTATCCCCTTCGTACAACCTAGGGTGCAATTATTACCTGCTGAATAGATGTCAAACACTCTGCTTCAGTTGAAATATACTGGTAGAGTGGTGGTGGTTGGGGGCACTGACTAGAAATTCAGGAAAAATCCACAATTATTAATTGTTAGAAAATATCATGTATCTTGACATCGAATTACACAGAATGATGCATTTTTAACTACTAATATAATATGACATGACACGTGTCAGTAACAAGGAAAGGATTATATCAGTTAACATTATTTTAAAAGTGGTTAGCACTAAGAGATTTCTGTGCATAAAGTCTGAAGAAGTTAGTAGCAAAAGATATAATAGAATTTACTTATCTTCAAATAATAAAAGTAATATATCTTCATTATGGAAGGAAAAACACACAAAATAAGATGAAAAAATCACATATAATCCCCCTATCCAAAGAAAACTGCTCTTTTTATCTTACTATATTCCATTTAAAGCTCTCCCTGATTTATGTATCTTACGGCACGCTCATGTTTTTCTGCCTCTGGGGGAGCTAGACAGATAGATATAATGATATGTGTGCACATGTATGTATATGCAGCATGGATATAAAATTGAAGGGCCTTCCTTTCTGCCTTTCTTTCCTTTTTCTTTTAACTAAAAAGCCATTTAAAATGTAGATTTGTGGTAGAACTCTACCAATTACAAGGAACAGGAATGATGAAACCCAAGGCTAAAATTGTAGCCCCTGTCACTTGCTTATATCTTTAATCAGTAATTAAAGGGTTTTGCTGATTCCATTCAATAGTAGCTTCTTCCTTAATGGCCTGCAGCCATTCAGCAAGATCAATGATTTAATCATGTCATCCTGCCACCAGCTTGATCTGAAATCCTTTTGTAGGATCCTTTACAGTTTAAAGAGGCTTATTTTCAGGTTAGAATGATCTGAAGGGTTCAAGATTAAGGTCTAAGAAAAGCTCATGTATTTACCCAGTATTGATCTGAAGCCTGGAATATACATACTAAAATCACTTCCGTCCATGACTAGGAAGCAGTTTTCAGAGCACGGCGAGGATGGCATGCTACGTATAAATTCCCGTCTTCTAAACATTTTAGGAGCCCGATCATTTACTCTTGTTTGCTTTTATGCTCTCCCACAAATTAGGTGATCTTTAAAAATGCGTATGCTTGCCATCAGAAGACAACTTTATCTTAGTGTGGAGTAGATGCTGAATTTGCCTTTGCTAGAATCATCTGGGAAAGCTAAAAAGCTTTCAATATTTTTATATAATTTGAAGGCATGATTATTTTTCATAGGACTGCATTTTTTCCTTTTACTTCAGAGATGATTACTATAAAAATGGAATAATAATAGATCTGGATTATCATAAAAGATCATCAAAAAGAATTCTGTGATTTTTGTCAACGTCACAGAAGAACAAAACTTCATCATCGTAAGCCCTGAGGCAGCAAAAATGATCTTCTTTACAGTAATAGGTAAACCAGAAAAACTGGTAAGAAAAAATGAAAATGCCCCAATTTGGATTTAGAAGTTGGGCTTCTTGCCTTTGCTTCTAAGGAAAACCCTTCTCTTTCCATTCATAGGCCTGCTATGAGAACGCATGTTTATTTCATGTGATGTTTATATCACCTCGGGGGAAAAAGATATATTATATGTAGCATTCATATATATGTGTGTGTATGTCTACATATGTAAATATATGTACATATAAATATGATAACATATAGCTATGTGCACAAATTTAAAGTTGCGCAGTATTTGAAAATATTATCTTAGTAAATTTTAGCCATAAAATGACATTAAGAATTGTGCATTAGTACCTCCATCTTACAAATGAGAAAAGACAGACTTAGACAGATAAATAATCTGTCCATAGACAGACTTATACAGATAAATAATGTTACCATATTTCACCTGGTAAAATGTCTTCTGTTCCTTTTCACTGACTCATGGTCTTGCTCTCAACCACTATGAAGTGGCCTTTTGCCCCACTGTGCAGTTAGTTATCTTTCCTCGGTATCTTTCCATGTTTTCCTCAGTTGCGCGGAGCCCAACGCGGGGCTCGATCCGGCCACCCTGAGATCAGGACCGGAGCTGAAACCAGGAGTCGGACACTTAACAACTGAGCCACCCAGCCACTCTGTCTTTTGTTTGTTTTTAAAGAAGACATAAACCTGAAAATTTTTTGAACAACGAAAATAAGGCCCATTTTTTATGTCTGCTGTCTTTCCCTGCTGTGTCCTTTTGTCACTTAAAGACCAGCTGTGGGCGGCACCACCTGCATTTCTTCACAAGAGAAGAGAGGCTCCATGGAGGAGGGGCTATGTACATGCTCTCAGTGATTCTTGAGATCAGTATTATCATTCACATTTTAAATACACGCAAAATGAAGCTCATGTGTTTTAGAAACTTGCAGAAGTTACACATGTCATTAGAAACAAGCTGAATATAAATCCAAGGTGACCCTTCCTCTGGAATGCAAGGTGCGGGGTGAGCCAGACGCGCAGGCAGCCTCCTCCAGGCCGCCCTGCGGGACTTGATGTCAGGTGCGCCCGTGGGCATGGGCGGGTCCCCGAAGCAAGGCTCACATCCACTCGTGCACGCAGCTACTCGTCATCGCGTTTGGATCACCTGAACTAAAAACGATTACATTTCACCGATATAGATGTCCTTATCACTTAGAAATTCCTTAGAAATATTTAGGTATTTAATTGTCGGAAAGCTTTTAAGGATACCCAGCCTTCCATGGATGGTTTTCCTTTTGCTCAAAACTCACTGAAATTGGGAATTGTCAAATCCAGTTCACAGCACCTCCTATGTCTCTTTCAAACTTCAATGTTCTCTCTGGAAAAGCCTGCTCTGAATAAATTGATGGCTTCAAAGTCAGCTCCCGATGACCTGGATTCATCAGACTGATTATATGAATTATACTGATGATACTTTCCACAGTGTATTGTTCTTCTCCTCTTTAGTGATGTTCCCATCATTCACCAGCCAACAAAGTACCTAAAAGTTTGCATGGGGGTGGGGGGGGCTATGGCTCAGACATCCATGCTTTTTACCTCCAGCCAAAATATCTCCCTGAGTCCAGGTCCACACTCGTAAGAGGGATGTCAGCAAACTAGGAGCTGTGCAGATGGGAGTAACTGCAAGAGTGTGAGGTTATAAACTATATATTTTAAGAATTCGTTAAAGAAATTCCACTCTTTGGCTTGATGGAAAACAGGCTGAGGAGAACATAAAATCTAATTTCATGTGTCAAGGAAAATCAAGTGGAGTAAAGAATTAGACGTATGTTCTCAGGCCCGAAGGATTAACCAAGACCAAATGCAGCTCTGAGGAAAAATTTCACTTCAGTTTAAAAACATAACTATTAAAAAGTCTAAGTTGTCCAGAGGTGGAAAAGAGGAAGTAAGTTTCCTTTTGGTAGAAGAGGAAAAAATGATTTAGGGAACTGCCACGTGAAAGCAATGTGTCGGCCATTTTTGGTTTTGTTTTTTTCCATAATAAGCTCATCAGGAAACTAATTGTATTCTCAATTTTTGGAATGAAAAACAGATTCACAGAAGCCGGGCGAATCGCCTTGGTTCACCCAGCTAGGCCACGACAGAACAGGTTCAAGGCTCTCCTGCTCTGTCGTTGCTCACATGCTCGTTAAGCAGATCCCCAGTGACTCTTCCTTCCTGGAGGAGGATTTCAGAACACTGTGTGAGGAGGCCTCACGCACTCAGGTTTGGTAGGACCACTGTCCTGGCTCCCGGCGATCCTGAGGGCTTTGGCGTCCCGTCTGAGGCTTTCTTGGAAGTTGGCTTGGGTGGGGACAAGAGTGCTTTGCAGCACTAGCTTATGATTAACTAGGGGAACTCAGTCATCAACCAACCAGAAAAACAACTTTAATTCAAGGCTTGTAATTTTGCAAATTGAAAAATAATTTTATTCAAATTTTTTTTTTTTTTAATACTTGAGGCATAATATCAAGAGTTATACTGGCCCGAATCTGACAAAAGGGACAAACAAAATCTGATCTAGATTGGGTTTCAGTTTCACAAATGTTATTAAAAATCAGCAGTTTGTTAAAGTAACAACCAATAGCTCACAGAGATAAGGAGCCAAAGAGGGAAACAGGGCGGTGAGTTTATTCTGTGTTTGATTAATGGGCGAATATGGGCTTGCTATTCTGCAAAGGAAATTTAGGTCAAGCTGAAGTTTGTGGGGGAAGAAAGCCCATATTTGAATCAAAAATGTTATGTTATTGACAGAATTAAAGAGTCTTTGGGGAGATGCCAATTGCTCCAAAAGTCTTACTTTCTTGCGGGATAGCTAAGTGAGAATAACCACTCTAAAACTGGCTGGAATCTGGGAGCCACAGGGCAGAAGGACTCCCAAAGTAGGTGCTTCAAAATCTCCAGAATCCAAATACTTTCTAAGATTTGCTACAGATGATTTGTACAGCACTCGGCCCACAGAACCAACTCATATGCTTATACGTGCATCACCTAGCTCTGCCAAGTACCGGGGGGGAATGCAACGGAAGGTACGCTGGGTCTTCGCTCTCAAGCACTTGGGTTGTAGCGGGAGGAGGAAATAGAAACAAAAGAAGAGAACCAGGATATCTCAGCAGTGTAAATGAAGTGATAAATAATTGGAAATTTAGTAATAGTAACAGGAATGTCCAGTGATGGACTGTGGCTTACAGCACATACTATGCCAGGCTCAAGCATTAAAAGTGGGTATTATCCTCATTTTGCTGGTGAAGTAAAAGAGGCGTGGCAGCTAATTTGCTGAAAGCCACTCAGTAAGTGATAACACTGAAGTCATAAGCGAGAATGTCTGAACCCAAAGCCTGTGCTCTTTGCAATCCATCATGCGGTAAGGAGCATCTCCAGCTGGGAGGATCACAGACTCTGCTGCTGTTGACTCCGGAGACCAAGCTGTAGACCTTACCCTTGACGGACATGCTCTCGAGGGCAGGCTGTCCTGAACTGCCCCCTGAGAACCATCTCGATCCAACTTGCTGTTACCTGTAACTCTCTTGGGCATAGGTGGTTCTCTGCATATTGTGAACACCTAATAGACATTTGATTCATGCTCATTTTGTTATGGTTCCCAACAGAAAGTGCTCCCCACGAATGCTGCACTTGTCTTCCAAAGTAGCCATCACCTTTATTGACAGGTGTGTAAGATGGTGCTACACAGAGGTGGTTTTTTTTTCCTTAATGCTTTTTTTTTTTCCTTTCCAGTTTCTTTTTTTTTTTTTGTAATTTTTTTATTGTTATGTTAATCCCCATACATTACCTTTCCAGTTTCTTGACTAAATTTGAAGTGGTAGAAAACAGAATGAAACTTCTAAAAGCTAACTAAATTTTTCTTAAAAAAATAATCTTTCAAAACGTCCAAGTTACCATTCAGAAATGATTTTTATTTTTCTTACTGCTTATCTAGGCATTATTTCACAGTATTTTTTTTTACTCAGTTAAAAGTATAATCACATAACAATTTCAACAGATAAATTTAGAAACATAAAAAGAAAGAATATGTAATCATTAAATTAAGCTCACTCTAACTCATCCATACAATGGGTGAGCTTGGCAGGAGTTGCCGCTAAACACAAAAATCTCTCTCAGGAAGGCCAAAGCAAGCCAGTTTGATAAAAATTTAAGAGGAATTTTTTTTATTTTATTTATTTTATTTTTTTATTTTTTTTATTTTTATTCTTTAAAGATTTTATTTATTTATTTGACAGAGAGACAGTGAGAGAGGAACACAAGCAGGGGGAGTGGGAGAGGGAGAAGCAGGCTTCCCGCCGAGCAGGGAGCCCGATGCGGGGCTCGATCCCAGGACCCTGGGACCATGACCTGAGCTGAAGGCAGACGCTTAACAACTGAGCCACCCAGGCGCCCCGGAATTTTTTTTTATTTATGTGGGATTTTGCATAAAAATATTCATCTAAACTCCTCAGAGTTGTTTTTCGAGATAATTTTATCCTTACCAGAAATCCGACAGTTGGATTTGGAAGCGTCTCTTATCAAAATATTTCCCACAGGTATTGACACAGTTGGGTCTTTTAAGTCTTTCAAACAGTGTCCTTTATTCTTTCGATTTACTCTAAGACCAGAAATTCATGAAGACTTAGCTACCCACCTTCTGATGTACCAGAGGGAAGGACTCAGCCAAGTCTGGTCTGATCCGTTTTGTCTTCCTTCCATACAAAACTAGCTCCTCTGGTTGTGTTTACTGTATTTCCTTCTAGGGTGTTCCCTGAAATGTTGCAAACTGTTTCTTGTGAAGAAGGCATACACATTCCCTTTGTTTGAGAGGAAAAAACAAACATGAAAGAGACAAAGACAGGAGCAGGGAGGGGCACGGAGGAATGGTGGAGTCCCAAGTTCACCTCTGAGATGTGAGCTGGTTAAGAAGAGGAAGTGGTGACAATGGGAGCCCACTCTCCACACAAAAGTGCTAAGTTAGCTGAGAAAGACCAACTAGTGTGCACAGCACAATACTCATCAACTTTGAAAGAAGAGTGGAGCGTATCAGAAGTGGAATCGGATGACCTATAGCATCTTCATACCAGTTTGGACAAACACTTGTTAGACACACACGTGTGCAAGACCATATGCTAGGTTTCGGGGGTGCCGGCATGGGGAGCATATTCTTTACCCTCATGAGTTTACAGTTTAGGAAGGGGGAAAGGAGATGCTGACAGAGGATGTTACCCCACTGAGATGAGTCACAGAAGTTAGCTAAGTACACTAATGGGTCTCAGAGAAACAGCACATAACCTCATGCATTGCAAACAGAGGAACTAGAAAGTGACCAAATGCAGAGCCGGGAGGGAGAGCATAACAGTAAGAAATGCAAAATAGTTTGACCTCGTAATAAAGAAGGTGGAGGAGATAGGAATAGGGAAGACCACCCAGAAAAAGTTGAAATTTATCTAAACATTGTTCATATTTCCCTCTGTCTAACACTTAATCAACAAATGTCAACCTATTTCCTGTGATCACTTCGGTCTTTGAAAGACATAAATGCGAGTACAAGAAACCATTCCTGTCCACAGGTGCTCACACTCTCTTTGGAAAGAACATGGATTCACTGATTGCACATTTCTGCCAGACCCTCTCCTACGCTCTTGGCCTGCATTAACTCAGGATGACTTATGAGGTCATTACTGTTGTCCCTTTCATTCAGATGAATAAACTGGGGTACAAAGTGTGTAAGCAGTGTGCCCAAGATCATGTAGTCACTAGGGGGTAGAGCTAGGATTTGAAGTAAAACCAAATGGTTTCAGAAATCTCCCTTTTCTTACACTCACAAATATCAATTTTTATGTATGTATGTTACGATGTAGTCATACTTGTGGACCTATGAGAGATATAGATGTAAGTACTCATACAAGCACATACCCACATGCAAAGATAGAACATTTTTAAAAATATTTTATTTATTTATTTGAGAGAGAGAGAATGAGCAGGGGGAGAGCCAAAGGGAGAAGCAGACTCCCTGCTGAGTAGGGAGCCCTATATGGGACTCGATCCTGGGACTCCAGGATCATGACCCGAGCTAAAGGCAGTCGCTTAACCAACTGAGCCACCCAGGCGCCCACAAATATAGAACATTCGACTGTTTTCTGTAGGGTTAAGCACAAGCCAAACATGCAGGACCTGACCTCCTGGGACCACCCTGCATGCCCACCTTCACCTCCTGTAACTGTTAATTATCCTCAGTTCCAGTCACGCAGGACTCTTTGGGATGTCCCACCTGACCCAACCTTTGCCCATCACAGACCAGCTGTCCATTGTAAGCTAGTGGAGTTTTATTTACTCTTCCATACATAACACAGATCCTACTTACCTGTAACATTTCCTTGAACCTTCTGCAACCAAACACTTATATCCTTGGTTCTCCCAAACTCTTGTGTATGAGTCATTACTGGACTCTTTAGGTTATGTTTTCATTATGTTTTACTACTGGCTATGATCTTTCAGGCGATATATACTTGCTTCTTGTCCTCATCAAATAATACGGTCCCTGATATAAAACCAGTGCTCAGCGCATGTTGGGTGAGGGACAAGAGCTCCTCAGCCCTTCCTTACTGGGGGATGATGGTGGTGATGGCCAACGCTCTCCAGCCAAGAGACCAAACGTTTGCTCCAAGCTTTGGTTTTGTTACTACACTTTTTAGGTCTTGAAATGCTGCCTCTTCTTTCCTCATTATTTTTATTTTTGCTTTTTGTGCTGGTGGTTTTGCCTTTATATTTAGTTCGATCCAATCAATATTAAGTCCTATAAAATTTCAGGAATGTTGAAAGGCTCTAAGGATAAGAAGAAGAAGATGTCGACTCTAACCCCAAGAAGTTCATAATCTAGGTGGGAGGTCACATGTGCACACAGAGCATGGTAACCTCCAGGGAAGTGGACGGAGGACAGTGACACACTGAGGAGATTAGGGAGAGCTTTTCACAAGGGTTGACACTTAAGCAGCATGTTGAGGAACGAGCTGCTAACCAGGTTCCCAAAGTGGGTAGGGCAGCTTGCAAGTCCTCAGGGCCTTTGTGTAGACCAGTCTCCCACACCTCAAACACAGAGATTTTATAAAATATACTCATGAATCCATATCATCATAAAAATGATTTCTGCATTTTAATTTTTAAAGGAATTTTAGGGCACTTGATTGGCTCAGTTGGTTAAGTGTCTGGCTCCTGGTTTCAGCTCAGGTCATGATCTCAGGGTCGTGAGATCAAGCCTCATGTCAGGCTCTGTGCTCAGCATGCTTAATATTCTCTCTCTCCCTCTGCCCCTCCAAACCACACCCCCCACTCTTGCACACATACTCTCTCTCTCTCAAAAAAAAAAAAAAAAAAAAATGGGTATAAACATTAAAAAAAAAAATTTAAGGAATTTTATAGCTCAGCTCTTAAGATATTAGTTATGGTTGGCTACGCACTCCCAGTAATCATTATAGGTAACTTAGCTGAGCAAGCATGGAAATAAGAAAAAATAACCCTGAACTGGTATAAACATAATGAACTTTTTAGATTATGAATTATAAATAAACATTAAAGTTGACAGAATCCACGTGTTACAGACATAGCATTTGTTGATTATAATTTTGATGGTTTTAACTTCAAATTTTGGATCCAACAGGTTTTCAGTACTCAGTCACTTAGGTGAGCCCCTAGGCTTTGCAGATCCCCTCCCAGACTGCCTAACAGGTGCTCGGGTTATGCCTGCAGGCTGGAGGGATGCGTGCACAACAAGAAGAAAGCATGCAATGGAAAAGACATGCAAAATAGCCTTCTGCATGACGAAACCATGGAGGTTTTCATATTATTATAGAATAAGTATAAAAGGCATTTTCCCCAAACTCACAGATGGTCTCCATAATGATAATATCTGGTTAATATTAGACTTTTGCTTCTCTTGCTATAAATATGTAAAATTTGCTTTCTGGATGGTTTCCTTTGCTTTCTTACTTAACTGCATTGTCTCACACACTGTTTTTTCTCTTAGAGGTTCTAAGCATTCCGTGCCTCCCACCAAATGCACAATGTATATACAATGTATATATTTACTTTGCCTATTTACTTTGTCTATTGACTCAGTATCTGCCTCAAGCCTAGAAGTAGATCTCTTTGTCATGATGCTGTTACTCCATTTCCCCACTCACAGCCTGCCCCATGTCCAGGGGGCACTCCAGCTGACCTCATCTCCCTAAGCCCTGGCATTATATGTTTGCCCCATCAGGAGAGAAGGGTTAATGCCTTTACTTCTGGAAACCCCATTGCTTAGGTTAAGAAAGGCTTTCTGATTTCAGAACACCAGGAAAATGGTCTCTATAGAAAATAAACAAAATTATTTTCTAACGTTCTGCTTTCATTGCCTTAAATAATCTTCTAGGCAGAAAATCTGCCATAATCCAAATTATATCAATTTAAGACTCATTCCTTGACTTCTTAAAACATATTTCAGAACACTGTTTCTTTCTGTGAAGAAAGCTGTGTTTAAATGTTATTACTGTATTAAAGAACATGGTTGTGTCTCACTATTTAAGAAGAGTCACTTAAAATAAAAAGCACACTACGTGTTTTGAGTACATTAAAGTTTTGGATAGTAAAATGACATCCACAGGATTTTGTTTAAATACTAACACTCTCCATGGCATCACATGATAAAATGGTTAGAATGGTTGCACAATACTTTACTCAGATAGGCATGCTTTTGGTGATTGCGTGACAACACAAGACATTGTAAAAGTAGCCTGAATTTAATAATAAAAGAGAAAACAATGGTTATGTAGCTTGGACACAATGATCGACTACTGATTTATTATTGTTATTTTCAATGCTCTGTTTTTAATGTGATGCAGAGTTATCAGTGCAGTATTGAGGCCTCTCTTTATAATGAGACTCCTATGTAAACAGTCACAATTGTTACAGAGGAATGAGTCCAGAAAGGAGATTGATCAGAGCTCACTGTAATGTTGTCAGGCTTATGACTTGAGGCAGTGCAGAGAAACTCGCTGTGAATGGATCATTTTTTGCCTTCGAGAGCATTCTTTGATCCTGTCATTCTGTCTTCTTTCTGCTTTTGTGATTACACACATCTTCTTCTCTCTCTGGACCCTCTCAGCCATTCTCAGTGACCACTGCCATCAGAACAATCACAGGGGCTGTGTGATGAAAACCGTGGGAGCTTGTAGACACAAGGAGCCCCAACTGCATCCTGTCCAGTCAAGGTCCTCACAAATGTCAAGGGGACAAGAGGCTAAGCCATTTCCTCTCATGATGACAAAGCAATCTGCCTTCATGAAAAGGGTCACTTTGCGGTATTACCAGCACATTCCAAGGACCGTGTTTGTATCCAGGGGCGTAGATGTAAAATCTGAAGTATAAGTTTTACTTGTGTAATGTTTTGCCAATATAACAGTGTACCTAATGTTTGATATATTGATTTATTAATGACTTTAAACTTTCACAGTTTAACATGGCTTGTAGAATGTCAAAAAATAAGTATAGTTTTGAGTTTGATTTACATTTTTAAAAATAGCACTCTATCAAGGTCTTCATAGTTACCAATCATCAGTCCCTCGGTCCTAGAAGAACCCAAAAAATGATTTTTTTTTAATGTGCAGAGAGATTAGTTAGAAAATTAGAAGTGCAACCACTTGGCTTATTAATCAATAATAATGTTGAAGAAGCAAGATGACTATAATTGTGCAATTAATGTAATTCAGCTCTTCAAGCACACTTGTAAAAGTCAGATCGCTCACGGGTGGTGTACAAACACCAGGAGTGACTTCTGAACCTCTCACCCACACGCCAGGGTCTCTGCTCTGGCAAGTATCTGTTCTCCTCTGCCTTATTTTCCCAAAATAAGAAAGGTGTGTACTTTTAGATATCATATTTGAGAAAAATCAGCATCCTAAGACTGTGGCAATCAGATTAAAAACCAGAAGAACATTAGATATTTACTACCCAAGCAAAAAAAAAGGGCTCGTTAGTGGTTGAGGTGTTGAAGAAAGGGTTAGTGGTTGTGTACTAATTGCCAAAACCATACAAACAAGGACAATATTTAATAACCTGACTGAAACATGAAGCCCTCTTTCCAAGGACAATTTTACCCCATTTACTTCTGATTCAAATGTTCCCTTTACGTCACTTGCTTTTTTTTTTCTGTCCATTTTTATTTTTTTTAATTTTATTTTATTATGTTATGTTAATCACCGTATATTACATCATTAGTTTTTGATGTAGTGTTCCATGATTCATTGTTTGTGCATAACACCCAGTGCTCCATGCAGAACGTGCCCTCCTCAATACCCATCACCAGGCTAACCCATCCTCCCACCCCCCTCCCCTCTAGAACCCTCAGTTTGTTTCTCAGAGTCCATCGTCCCTCATGGTTCGTCTCCCCCTCCGATTTCCCCCCCTTCATTCTTCCCCTCCTGCTACCTTCTTCTTCTTCTTCTTCTTCTTTTTTTAACATATAATGTAATATTTGTTTCAGAGGTACAGATCTGAGATTCAACAGTCTTACACAATTCACAGCGCTCACCATAGCACGTCACTTGCTTTTATGAAAGACCTACATTAGTTCTTATTGTCACTAACTGAAAGAAACCTGAGGAGAATGTTCACTTTTAGGGAGAAAAAAAGCTGAAAGGAGAGGGATGCTCAGTGTTGGTTTGGCAGCGAGCTTTTGGAGCAACAGGTGCAGGGGCCAGCAGGAGCGGCCCCCCCCCCCTCCCCTAACCACACCCAGCATCTCAGCAACAGCCCCAGAGCCCTGAGCTGTGTCTACAGGAGTCCGGGCGTCATCTTGATTTAGTTTGTGCATCTGTTAGCAAGATACATCTTAAGCTCTCAGAAAAACCTAAAAGAGGTATTTGGGGGGGGGGTGCAGTCTGGGAATGCTCAAAAAGTTTTCCATGTAAATCAATGTTAATTGCTTCTTTTTGTGCTATTTTGGCTTAGGGAAGCTTTCATAGGAAAGCTCTGCTTTTTTGGATAGCATTGGAAACCCCATATCTGGTTACCTATTTGTAAAAATCGGTAACATGCTCAAAACCAGTCATCTGCTGACCTTTCTCCTACCAGATCTATCACTTCGATGCTGAGGTGAAGACTTCTCGGTCTGACCCACACGGATTTCCTTGGGCTCCGTTCCCACCCCTTCTGCCCAGCTGCTACGCAAACCCCACATCGCCCCTTTTTACCTCTGTGGCCTGGCTTAGGCGAATCGCAGTGTGGCAAGTCCTAATTCTATTCCCTACATGTGTAACCTACACATTTTCAGGGTCCAGCCCACATGCTTCCTCCAGCCTGAAATATTCACACACACTATTAAATGGAATATCATCCTTCCCAGCCACTGCTGGCCATCTCTCCGGGCCACCTGAATGCCTTATGTCACGCGCTGTTTTGCAACATCACTGCGGATGTGTCCTTATTTTGCTGTATGCTCGTCCGGGGAGGTGCTGGTACGTTATTCCTCACGTGTGCTGTGCGTGTGGTGGCTGGTCAGAATGTTCCTGTTGGCTAAACGCGTTCATACAAGTAATTATAAGAATTGTTACATGTGAGGTTTTACATATATTAAACTATCCAAGTGTTCCACCTTCTCTGACGTATTCCTGACAGGGTTCCTATAAACCTAGGACTATAAAAGCAGATCATGAAAACTTACCCAGAAGAAAACTTAGAATGGTGAAGAACCTTACAGATTATATTGTTCAACTTTAGCTACCCTTTCCAGATGCAGAAACGAAAGCCCAGAGAGGAATGGAGATTTGCTCAAGGCACCGAGGAATGGGAAATCCTTGTAGCTTCAAGGGCATGTATTTACTCTCAGGGAAGATCCCAAGGTTCTGTTTTAAAAGAACATGGGTAAATATGATCCAGCAATTGCACTACTGGGTATTTACCCCAAAGATACAAAAGTAGGGATCCGAAAGGGTACGTGCACCCCGATGTTTATAGCAGCAATGTCCACAATAGCCAAACTGTGGAAAGAGCCAAGATGTCCATCGACAGATGAATGAGTAAAGAAGAAGTGGTATATATATACAATGGAATATTATGCAGCCATCAAAAGGAATAAGATCTTGCCATTTGCAACGATGTGGATGGAACTGGAGGGTGTTATGCCGAGCGAAATAAGTCAAACAGAGAAAGACATGTATCATATGACCTCACTGATATGAGGAATTCTTAATCTCAGGAAACAAACTGAGGGTTGCTGGAGTGGGGGGTGGGGTGGGAGGGATGGGGTGACTGGGTGATAGACACTGGGGAGGCTATGTGCTCTGGTAAGTGCTGTGAATTGTGCAAGACTGTTGAATCTCAGATCTGTACCTCTGAAACAAATAATGCAATATATGTTAAGAAAAAAAAAAAGAAGAAGAAGAATGTAGCAGGAGGGAAAGAATGAAGGGGGGGAATCGGAGGGGGAGAAGAACCATGAGAGACGATGGACTCTGAAAACCAAACTGAGGGTTCTAGAGGGGAGGGGGTGGGAGGATGGGTTAGCCTGGTGCAGACCTGTATCGATGATATACTATGCACATCTCAATGCAGAGAGCTGGAGACATTGTCGAAGCGTCCTTGGAAGCCAGGCCACCAGACGCTCAAGCACATGTTCGAATATGCATTGATGACTGCCGACAAGTGCTTCACCCACAGGGGGACCTGAGAACTGCGAGACTGGGCTGCGTGCGGAGGCGTGGGAGAAGCACGGAGGCCTGGCCCCGGGGGACGGGCCCGGAGTCGGAGTGAAGGATGGAGGGCAGGAGGCGTGCAAGACGACAGGGTGAGAAGGTGGCGTCAGCAGGCATAGGAATCCCTGAGAACAGTCAGCTCTGATTTTTACCAAGGGCTCTCCTAAGCCCAGGTACCAGTTATGGGTTCATTCAGTTTAAGCCGGGAAGCCGTACACAGATGCCCAATCTGCAGCTCCATGCGCATCCGTTCAGGGGTTAGAGACGGCGGAGGCATGCAGGTGCGGAGACAGATGGCGGTGGAGGACACCTGTCCCAAATCTGCGGGTGCTTCAGAGGCAAGAAGGGAGGCCGCGTCGCTGCGCCCAGGCTTGGCATGCCCTCGTCAGACCTGGCCGCTCGCCTGCCCCACGAATACCAAGAGCCGCGCTGGATAGGGAAATGCAAACTACGGATGACACTCGTTCAGTTTCCATTCCATCCACACATGGTTATTGATCATCTACCAGGTTCCAGTTCAGGTGCAGGGGATGAAATGGTGAACAAAATGAGGAAAAATCAAAACAAAACAAACCTCTCCGGGTGCCTGGTTGGCTTCAGTGGGCTAAGAGTCCAACTCTTGATGTCAGCTCAGGTCATGATCTCAGGGTCCTGGGATCGAGCCCCGTGTGGGGAATCTGTGCTCAGTGAGGGGTCTGCTTAAGATTCTCTGTCTCCCTCTGCCCCTCCCCGCCAAATAAATAAATAAATAAATAAATCTTTAGAAAATGGTGAAAATATCTCTGAATATCATGGAGCCTACATTTTAGTAGGAGGAAAAGGCAATAGATAACTCATAAGTCATAACCAGATAATGGTAAGTTTGAATGTGAGAGCACTGTTCAGAATTACCTGAGACCTGACAGGTGCGTGTGGACGAGATGGTGCGGTGGAGTCAACACCAGCCCCGGGGGCGACTATCTCCCAGGAGCTGTGGTTGTAGATGCCGAGTGTCGGCACTTAGGTCTTTATAATCACCAGCTTCCCTTTGCTTTGCTTTTGGAGAAGTTGAGAGTTACGTATGTGGCCCAAATCCTGGGTGCCCACGAAGAACTTACAATATGGTTTGATGCGCCAAGCTCATCACAACATTGTGTTTTTTTTCACGTCACTGTCCTCCTTTTAATTTTATTTAGAACATCTCCCACTCTCTGAAGTTCATTTGGAAAAAAATTTCATGCTCCATATAAATTCATCATTGATATCAGACACGGTCAACTTTAAATAGACAATGTAGTTGCAAATTTAAAAGTGAAAATGGATAATGCTTTGTAATTCAGGAAGTGCTTGTCATATTCAATTTCCTTAAAAAGTCTGCTCAGTTGTAACTATCTTATGTTTTGCTTGCTTAACCAAAACTATAAATACGTCCTGATTCTGCAAGCAGCATCTATAAAACCTCTAGGCAACCGATGAAGGGAGTATCTGGCTCAGTCACCCCCACTGGCAGAGCCCAGGGCTGCTGGATTCCCGGCTGATCCCACGTGGAGCCAGACACTTTCTTCCCCTTGAAATCACCAAACTCTGCCGCCGTAAGCTCCTTGCGTTGACACTGCTTTATTCCTCACATTGATTGTCTCCTCCAGCCCTCTGTGCTTGGAATCATGTCTACACTGAGTTGCCAATCCTGCCTTCTGAGGGGCACCTTCAAATTCAGAAAGCCTTGGTGGCTAAAATTAGCATTAGAAAAGAAAAGTGCCTGGCCAGGGTCTGCTAGACTTGCTAAAGAAATGGAAATTGGAGTGATCTCTTCATCACCATTAGTGTTCATATGTTAAGGAGCCAGAAGATAGTGCTTGAGAGGGATTTTGGCCACTTTTCAGACTGGCTGTAAAGTTATGTCCAATTGGGAACATTTCCTACAGATCACAGGGAGGAACACAGAAGGTCCTTCCCTTCCACAGGATAAGCCTCAAATGCCACAAATACAAAATATTTGTAAGAAGACATTATAGAGGGGTGTCTGGGTGGCTCAGTCCTTTGAGCATCTGCCTTCAGCTCAGGTCGTAGTCCTGGGGTCCTGGGATCAAGCCCCGCATTGGGCTCCCTGTTCAGCAGGGAGTCTGCTTCTCTCTCTGCCTGCCGCTTCCCCTGCTTGTGCTCTCTCTCTCAAATAAATGAATAAAAATTAAAAAAAAAGAAAGCATTATAGAGTCAAGAGTAGAAAAATCCACATTATTAAAGGTCTTTATCATTTACATAAAAGTTATATAACTTTATAACTTATTTCAAAAGAGGTTTATCTTTTTTTTTCACCATGTAAATCAATGTTATAACAGGTAGACACGAATGGAATTTAAAAGTAACCCTGAAGCCCCCAAATACAACATTCCTTATTTCACATTGACATTTGATTAAATCAGACGGAGGCATTGAGAGAGTAAATGACTCCCTGGAAGCGTATTTGGCATGCTAACATTTTTTATTTGAAGTACTCATTGTAACGCTAACTCATGATGGCAGAGATATTTGCCCGTCTGACATGCAATGGTTTTCAAATTCTGATTTCAGAAGGACAATGATTGGAGGTAGGTCCTGAGACAGCGTTCTGGGAAGCTCTTTAACGGACATTTCTGGGTACCAGGAAGAAAACTCTTAAGAGTCATGCGCGGGTAAGGATGCTTTAAGTGGTGGGATGAATGGTGTCATTTAGTGAGACATTTGGAAAAAAAATGTCCGTCTGTGGGGAAGCGAGTAAGCGTGGTTAAGATAAAGAAAGAAACCACCTTGAAAGGATATGTGTTTGGCAAGAGGAATAATATGGACCATAAAGTAAGCCCTGCTCTAAAAGCATTGGCTCCCTGATTTCTCTACCTGGGCTGCATGTTTCATTTAGGATTATAGTTCCTCAGTCTGGGACAGAATTCAAAACACAGAAACAGGAGAATAAGAGCAGCTTTTATTAAGAATAGGAGCAGCATGTACAGGGTTTAATTAAAGCCACTTAGAAAGCAGAGAGCTAACACAGACCCTGTCTGGTTTTTCAACAACTTTAACCTACCAGCTGTCTCCCTAACATATTATTAGGTTACATAATCGGTACATGTTCTTTCCGTGACACCAAGAGCATTGCCTTACAGAAAGGAGCGTGCACTGATTGTGCGTACGCACGTGGGTGTTGAGGCATGCACATAGCTCTGGGGGAGGGAGACAGTATTTCACCAAGGAAATTGTTCAAAGTGCAAGCCGTCACTCACTCTAGGGTCCGGCTTTCTATTTATTCTATCTCTGTGTTTACTCATCCAAACATTCAGCACTTTCACATCCCTAGTCCTTGTGCCACTGTGCTGGTCACAGAGGGCACGTAAATGCGCCCGCCCACGCTCCGCACGGAGCTCACGGTGGGGCAAGCAGACGCGTGTACAGATCAAAGTAATTTGTCCCAGAAGATGTACTTGGGTCCTCTGTGAACACAGAAGAGGGGGGTCACTGTCTTAGTCAGTTGGGGTTACTGTAACAAAATATCGTAGTCCAGGGCCTTAAAGAACAAACATCTATTTCCTCACGATTCTGAAGGCTGCAAGTCCAAGATCAGGGCTCCAGCACAGTGAGCGTCTGCTGAGGGTCCTCCTCCTCGTTCGCAGACGGCTGTCTTCTGCTGCGTCTCATGGGGAGACGCGATGAGGGAGCCTTAAAAGGGCACTAATTTCATTCATGAGTCCATAGCATTCGGTGCAAACAGTTATCGTGATAGACTCTCTGGATGAGATAATACTTATTTGGATTTTGAGAGAAGCAGCGTGCATAATTGGAACAGCCATGATTTTATAGTCAGAGACTTGGGTTTAAATCTACCTGTGAGTCATCTGACATTTGGGAAGAAAATTTCTCCAAACCTTCTGTTCACATCTGTGCAATGCAGATGCACATATTCTGGAGTGGGTATGCGCTTTCAGTGATTTGAATGTGTGACGGAAAAGGTAGAGGACAAATGATAAGTGCTCAGTAATGTGTAACAGTTAATACTAGTTATAATTCTTAGGTGGAGGTTAACAGGTAGATAGCATAGGGGAGGGAAAGAATATTCTCAAGTGAGGTAACAAGTCATGCAAACCCTCAGATGAGACAGAGAATGGGCTCTGAGCAAAAGGGCAAAGGTTTAGCTACACTGCCTTCCGCACAGGCTGGGGGCTGGGAGGAGAGCTGGGCCCTTATGAGGGAACCGGGTGGCGAGGATCTTGCTTGCCACATGGCGGGAATGGAAGTTCTTAAAGACACAGTAAGAAACTTGAAGAAGAGAGTGGTGTGATCAGACAGGTTTGAGAAGGTAGAATGGTAAGGGTTGGTGAAGCCGGGTCTCGGGCAACAACTGGGCAGTCCTGGAGACTGGAGGAGCCCTCTGGGCC
This sequence comes from Halichoerus grypus, assembly GCF_964656455.1. Lineage (NCBI taxonomy): Eukaryota > Metazoa > Chordata > Mammalia > Carnivora > Phocidae > Halichoerus > Halichoerus grypus. The sequence continues at coordinate 3,218,894 of NC_135721.1, forward strand.
AGCATACCTGGAATAAATCAGACGGGCACATCATGAGCAGTATTGCAAGGTGGGTTGTGGAGGGTGGTGGAGAAAGACATCAAGAGAGATTCTTGTGTCCAACTTGACCCACTGCGGGAGCCCACGCCTGAAGGGAAAGGGGGCATCGTGAGTGAGGGGAAAAGTTGACTCCATCTTGCACAGGTGGAGTTAGAATTGCTGGCAGGTGTTCAAGTAACAGCACAAACACATCAGGAGCACAAGACAGAGGTCTGACTATGTTCAGGGACTCGTGCATGGGCAGTGTGCACATGGAAATTGAGATGCGGGGCATGGCTGGTGCAGACTCATTTTGATCATACAGTAGGATCTTTGGTATGACCACAGTTGAATGCAAATAAAATTTATGTTGAAAGGGCATATCACAACAAACAGCAGTTTGCAGTCAAAAAACCGATTCAAGGTTACCACCAATGTTACCAAACAGGCTCCCAAAGAAGCTTCAGATCATTTAATTTTTACCCTTTTTCATTTTGTGCCTAAACCACTTGCTTATGAAGGACCCATAATTGCTGAATTATTACTTTTTGGTCTGGAAGATCACTTCTCATTAGTGGTATTAAATATATGACTATGTTTTTAATGTTGGTGTTAATAAAGTAATATTTATTGTGGAAAAAAACCGTTTCCAAACCATAAAAGTTGAAAAATGGATACCTAAATCTCTTGACAAAGTGAGAACTCAAGCCTGGTGTGTCTCACGCTAAATCCCACACCTCTTACACTGGTCCCAGACGCTTTTACGTCCGTTTGCTAGGGCAGGAGTTATAAACCAGAATCCGTAATTCCTTCCCACCACGATGTATAAATGTGTGTCTTAGTCTGGGCCATAAATTTCACTTTTTGGTATGAAATAGCTTATAAAACAATTCACAGATGACTCAAAATTCTTGGGATGTTTGGGGGATTGGGATTCCAGTCAGGGATCGGGTGGACGAGGAGAAGCCCAGGGAAGTAACTAATGATGCCTGCCCATCGGTTCTAAAGCTTGGCAGCGCAATGCTCTGGGCCCGTGGCTTTAGAACACGTCTTTTCACATGATTTAATTTTCCTCAATGTCCTCACTGTATTTTTGAGAGCATTAGACAATAAACTGGCATAGGAATTGAATCTATCACCAATTATCGATGGACTGATTCTATAAAGTTCCCCTGGAATTTGAGAGTTGCCAAGAACCAGAGGAAGGTGAAGGCATGTGCAGAAAAGCCACATGGGCACGAGGTCTTTGCTTTTTTAAAAAATTTTATTATGTTATGTTAATCACCATACATTACATCTTTAGTTTTTGATGCAGTGTTCCATGATTCATTGTTTGTGTATAACACCCAGTGCTCCGTGCAGAACGTGCCCTCTTTAATACCCATCACCAGGCTAACCCATCCCCCCACCCACCTCCCCTCTAGAACCCTCAGTTTGTTTCTCAGAGTCCATCGTCTCTCATGGTTCATCTCCCCCTCTGATTTCCTCCCCTTCATTGAGGTCTTTGCTTTTGAGCCCAGTTATTTTTACTGGATTGATGAAGTCATTTCCATTATAAGAGTTTCGTTTTTCCAAGTGATGAGGCATTGTGTTCTCAATGTTAACAGGCTGGGTTGGCAATCTGGTTCTGATGTTAATTAATATAATAATTAAGAAGAAAATATTTTAACCATGTCAGCCTGTGTCTCATTTGAAAATCTAGAACCTGCTGCAAGAGTTTATTTCTAGTAATAATTTCTACCACTAGAGAGCTACATCTTCTAGTTACGTACAAACTAAAAAGCTGTTACTGCCAAGAGATTCATGCGCTATCATTGATTAAAGATGTCCATTACTTTTATCAGTGGCTGGATGATGTCTTCCTTCTTGTGCCTTCATGTGTTTAGAGATCAGTTTGCTGGGTGAATAGCAAATTCCCTGCCCTGGAAGAGGTCCATCTCTTCTCGTGCCAACGTGACTAGGTACAGCTTGCCAGATGTTGAATGGGAGCCTGGCCAGAGACCAGAGGAGTAGTAGATAGGGCAAGAGGAAAACAAGGCAGAAAATCAACCCTTTTCGTTCAGTCACTTATTTACTTATTCATGCCATATGTAGATGTTGCCACTTTAACATAGAAATAAATAGGGGCAATATTGGGATTCTCAGTTTTTCTTTCAAATATTTATAGGAATTCTGATTTGAATTTAAAAGTATAAATTAGTGGCAGACAAATAAATGCTTTATTAAATTTCCTTCCTGGTGTGAGTTACATATCCTTTAAAGCTATTGGCACTGGGAAACAGTGTCCGCTGAATATAGTCTCTATGATGTAGTCATCTTCAGAGACCCCTTTAAACAAGCTCTGCTATAGCATTTCCAACGAGAAGCACTTTGCCCCCCAGTGGGTATGAGGCAATATCTGGAGACATTTGGGATTGCCTTAACTTGAGGTAAAGGGGGTGCCCTGGCATCTAGTGGGTGGAGGCCAGGGACACTGCTGAACAACCTACAGGGCAGCTCCCTCCCCAGTCCCCACCCCAATAGAGAATGATCCACTTCAAAATGTCAATGTACTATATGCATTATACCTTTGCAGGTAAATTACTGCAGAGTTAACGCTTTAGGCCTGTCCCTGTTAGACTTTAAACTTAAGAGTGCGGGAACCTGATACCAGGGATAGAAATATGCTCCGTTTTAATAGGGCCAGATTAAATACAAACTTCCATCTGGCTTCCATGCTGGGGCCTGCAGAAGCCCTAAAGAATATATTTATTATGGTTTGTACAGTATCTAGCAGTGGCAAGCTCCAACTGAGTATTTATTGAATTTGGCACAAGCACTAGTTTTTGTTGGATGTTTGCATATAATTTTATTAATTCAACTTTTACCATATTCCAATATTTTTGGTGAATATGGGACTTTAAAATTAGTGGGCCATCTGCTTTAGATGTTGCAGGGTATTTGCTGCCAAAGATTTGGAAAGATGCAAAGTATGAAATGTGCACATTGTCTCAGGAAAATAAATAAAATAATTAAAATGTTGCATTTATTATTGTCCAAGTCAATTTTCAAAACTCTAATTTTCAATTTTTGCTAACAGGACTTATGAGCATTGAAACCAACATAAAGTACATTTTGATGTGTAGTTTCTACAAAGAGATGTCTGTGTATGTGTTCTCAAATGTATGAATTCCTCAATCAAGAATACTTTTCATTTAATATGGATTTTAATAATAATGTGGAGTGCATCATATATTTTTAACTTGCTGAGACCAATATTAATATACAAACCATGTGCACATGTGTTCATTACAATTTACTCACACATGCCAGAGATGTCTTGTTGTTTGAAATGTGCTGATTTGGCAAATGAGCTTGAGGCGTGCCCTAGGGTTTGAACGCACGACTCCTCATGCAGCTAGCTCCCTGAGGCTCAAGAATTCTGAGCGAGGCAGGTCACCTGCTCAAGTCTTACTTCCATAGAAGTTACCCTGAGATCCTTCTTAAAAAGAACCCCTGGCCACGCTCTATCTGCCTCACTCTGCTTTGTTTTTCTTTCATGCATTTGTTACTTCTAACGGTATATTACATACGTGTTCAATTATTTTCTGTTGTCTGTCTTCCCCACTGTATATGTGTAAGCTCCCTGAGAGTTCATGTTATATCTTTTTTTTAAAAAAATATTTTTTATTGAAGTCACCTCTACACCCAGTGTGGGGTGCGAACTCATGACCCCGAGATCAAGAGTCACGTGCTCCTCCAACTGAGCCAGCCGGGTGTCTCCATGTTATGTCCTATTAGCCGCTGGATCCCCAGAAACTAGAGAGTGTCTGGCACTAACAAAATGCTAAAACAAAATATATTAAATAAATTTTAGGGTGAAGTTTCACAATTTTTATGTACATAAGCACTAACAATACTGTTTTAATACATCGACTACTTACTATGTGCCAGGCATCATGTCGGTGGCCCCATGGACTCTCCGTCATGACCCACGGTAGCCCCATAGTACAGATTGGAAAACTGACACTCAGGTTTAGTAGTAGGCCCATCTAGAACAGGAAAAAGGAGAGGAGGTAACATTTGAATCCAGTACTTTGATTCTGGAGCCTGAGATTCTAACCACCTGTGCAATGAGATTGACCATCAGGTTAGAGCTCAACTGTATTTATCGACATACTGGAGGTAGTAAAATTTTATTTGCTTTTACTACAATTATTTATTTATTTATTTATTTATTTATTTTAAAGATTTTATTTGTTTATTTGAGAGAGAGAGAATGAGAGAGAGAGAGCACATGAGAGGGGGGAGGGTCAGAGGGCAAAGCAGACTCCCTGCCGAGTAGGGAGCCTGATGCGGGACTCGATCCCGGGACTCCAGGATCATGACCTGAGCCGAAGGCAGTCGCTTAACCAACTGAGCCCCCAGGCGCCCTTTACTACAATTATTTAATTCGTGCTTCATGAAGAATTTGTGATATGACAATGATCATGTAGTAGCATCTTATGTATCCTTTCTTCACTTAAACACAACTAATTTAGCTCTGGTTGCCAGCGAATTCTCAAATAATGCATCTTCCAAAGAAGCACGCAAATGCTGTGGACTGAGTGTATATGCATATAACATCAGAATAACACGACATGCTTCTTTCTTTCTGAGCTGCTTTCTGACCCTACTGAATTAGAGGCTCTGCGGGGTGGGGCCTGGGTAATTCTGATCCCAGTATTAAAACACTGGGTAAGGAGAAATTCTGGAAACATTATACCAGTTTTACTGAGAGAGATCTAGCAAATATGTGATTGTTTTATAATTCTATAATCAAATATATTGCATATTCCCTTCCAAAAATTTTGGGTCAGTGATCAATTTCCCAGATGCCAACTGTTCTCTCTCCGCAAGGTCCTTTGTTCTATTGTTCCTAGAAAGCCTGGGAAGGCCATGAATACTGACCCCTGCCTGTGTTGATGCTAAGATGGAAGCCAATGGTGCTGCCGGCTTCTCATGATCACGAGAAATAGTCTAGGGGTAACAAAGCATTTTAGAGGCTAGTAAAGTGAATTCTATTTCTTCATCCAGGATCAATCAATCAAAGTTCTTTCTGAGGATATAGTATTTCTAGCATGTTGCAGATGTGAAAAGATGGATGTTTAGAACTTGCTAGAACATTTTGACTTACATGTCTAGAAAGGTTCATTTAATCCCTTATTAAATGTTCTTTTAAATACCCACTAATTGACATGAAAATGTTAATTGCTGCCATCCCTAAATGAATGCATCGTTGCTTTTTTTTTTTTTTAAAGATTTTATTTATTTATTTGACAGAGAGAGACAGCGAGAGAGGGAACACAAGCAGGGGGAGTGGGAGAGGGAGAAGCAGGCTTCTGGCCGAGCAGGGAGCCCAATGCAGGGCTCGATCTCAGAACCCTGGGATCATGACCTGAGCCGAAGGCAGACGCTTAACAACTGAGCCACCCAGGTGCCCGCATCGTTGCTTTTTAAATTTGGAGGACGATTGTTCCTTTGTAGTGTCTGGTTAGCTCAGTTTGATACAAAATTGCCAAGCCCTCCAGTTTCGATCTGCTTCTTAGTTCCGACCAGTGGTGTTCCGAATGTGATTTATTATTCACAGTAAAATCAGACAGGGGTGTGGAGGGAGCAGGCACTGCGGAAAATAGCATAAAACACGGGCTGTACCCTGTTACATACTAGCATACCCACAGTGAGCAGAAGGATGCATGAAATCAGTACAGTATCATCAGACTGATGTTCACGTGCACTACTGAATATAATCTTCCCGACTTCTTCAGTAACGGATGCACTTTTTGGCACTTGATTAAGAAAAGTATTTGAGACTCAGTTGCCTCTCTTCACACAACTTGTATGTGTTTGAGAAAATCTTGAAACTTCGCTGTGTGTGTAAGATTTTATTTATTTATTTGACAGAGAGAGAGTGAGAGCACAAGCAGGGGGAGCAGCAGAGGGGGAGGGAGAAGCAAATTCCCCACTGAACCCAATGCGGGGCTCGATCCCAGGACCCTGAGATCATGACCTGAGCCGAAGGCAGACACTTAACCACTGAGTCACCCAGGCACCCTTGTGCGTGTTTTTTTTTTTTTTAATCAACACATGGGTGCCCTTGTTTATCTGAAAAATGATGCTTTACCAGAACAAATACATGTTGATATAAGTCCCTTTTCCTCCTACCTTTCTGTTTGCACAGTTCATGAAAGTTTCTGTTTTATTTTTTGTTTTTTTTGTTTTGTTTTTTAGTCAGTGTTCACCTTTATTTATCAATCAATTTTATTGAGCTGTGTCAGAAGAGTTAAAACACTATATTGTGATTTAATCCACAGTTTTTTTTGTTTTTTTTGGTTAAAAAATTTATGTTTATAAAGCCATCTCCATTAGAAAAAAACAAAAACAAAAAACATAAGGCTGTGAGTTTTCATAACTGTTCTCTGATTCAAAACTATTTTAAATGAATTTGTAATTATTATTAACTGCAGACCCAGTTGAAACTGAAAAAGAAATGGTATGGGAATAAAATTTTCAAAATTATCCGACTTTGTCTTTTACCGTGGCAATAAACCTTGCTAACTTAACCTAGGGGAGACGATGATGTCATCTTAGGAATAATCAATATTTCCTTGATGATACTTCGAGTACAATTTGTGCATACATCAGTGATTCTCAAAGTGGTATCCACACTCCACCCTGCCCTCCAGGGGGACAATCCCTGAGAACTTTCAGGGGTCCTGTGAGATGAGAATTATTTTCATAATGACACTAAAATGTAATTTGCCTGTTTCACTGGGCTGACATTTGCTCTGGTGGGTAAAACTGATAGTGCTTTAACTAGAATCAAACCATACTTACGGCTAGTCATTGTATTCACCACCATGCACTAGAAAGAGAGAGAGGAAAAATCCAGTTGACTTGAGGATCTCCTTGAAGAAGCAGTAGATATTACTTTATTAAATTTTCACACTGAGGATATGTCCTTTTTTTAAAATTTTTTAATTAACATATAATGTATTATTTGTTTCAGGGCTACAGGTCTGTGATTCATCAGTCTTACACAGTTCACAGCGCTCACCATAGCACATACCCTCCCCCATGTCCATCACCCAGCCACCCCATGCCTCCCACACCCCTCCACTCCAGCAACCCTCAGTTTGTTTCCTGAGATTAAGAGTCTCTTATGGTTTGTCTCCCTCTCTGATTTCATCTTGTTTCATTTTTTCCTTCCTTCCCCTATGGTCGTCTCCTTTGTTTCTCAAATTCCTCAAGGATGTGTCTTGTTTTTTTTGTTTTTTTTTTTAAGATTTTATTTATTTATTTGACAAAGAGAGACACAGCGAGAGAGGGAACACAAACAGGGGGAGTGGGAGAGGGAGAAGCAGGCTTCCTGCTGAGCGGGGAGCCCAATGCAAGGCTTGATCCCAGGATCCTGGGATCATGACCTGAGCCGAAGGCAGATGCTTAAGGACTGAGCCCCCAGGTGCCCCAAGGATATGTCTTGTTAATAGTCTATGTGACGATATGGTAAGTATGCTCTTAGCATTTCTGTTGCATGATGAAACACAATGTTTATCTCAAGGAAAATCACTCGTGTGACTGAGTTTCAGTCTGAACTAACCACTTTTTTCCCCCTCTATAGGTTGCAGTTTTAATTGGAAAGAATGATGGAGAAACAAATTCAGGGTTGAGTGTTTGACAAATGTGTCTTGAAAATGAATAAAGTATGCTTGCCGCATCAAGGAAAAGACCTAGAATATTGGTTGCCTGTGATAAACTTTGAGCTTTCAAATGAACATTAAGACATTTGGAGAACTTGTATCCATAATAGTCCAAAATAATGTAAAGATCATTCAAAATGCAGGAGAGACAAATGGAATTTGCAAAAAGCTTATCGGTATGGTTTCAGATTCCACTTTGCAACCAGATAGCAAAATATCACTTGTTGAGTTTGGGTAGAGGATTAAAGAAGGATATCCTCAATTATCTGAAAAGGTTATTAAAATACTCCTTTTTTTCCACTCCTTATTTGTGTGAGACCAGATTTTCTCTATATGTTTAAAACAAAATAACATAAAAACAAATGTAATGGAAAAACAGTTAGAAAAATCCACCTGTTTTCAATCAATCCAGGTACTAAAGTGATTTGTAAAAACATGATTACATATGTATTGAAATTGGTAATGGTTTCTGGAAATACCTGTCCTTTCATTAAAATAACACAAATATCTCTCTCTCTTAATTTCCATGGCATATAATAATAAACTGTTTAGCTACCTTCATATTATTGTTGTGACACAAAAATTGCTTTTTGGAATATCAGCCAATCAGAGAAGAAACGACAGACACAGGATCTGTGGGAGTCAGATAGAGACAGAAAGGAAACATGCATTTTGCTTTATTTATTAGAAATATTTTTTTGTTTTTTAATATTATTTTAGAATTTATGTACAACTTTTAGAAAAACCACAGACCCTGAGTCTTGCCTGCAGTAGAGAATCACTACTTTATGGTCAAAATTTAGTTTTTTTGCCCTGGATGGGAATTACGTTTTGCAAGGAAATTCTACATTGGTGACTTTTCCATCTATAACAACTGCAAAGGGGCAGCAAGCTGGTCAAAAATTAGTGATTTCCCAAGGTGGTGCTAACAACACTTTGGGCTTCAACACAGAGGCCTCAACCTAGACTTTTATTGCCCTCTCCTTTATCTCTGGGTTTTGGCTTGGAGCAGATCATCAAGAAATCTCATTCTTGAATTTTATATTAGTCTAAAAATAGACTTTGAAGGTACAGATATTTATAAACAGCCAAATGACTGTGTCTTAAGGATACACACAAGCTGCTGCTGGTGCCCACTCTGGAGTCTGAGCGGGCATTCCAAGAATGTCCATGATCTCTCAGGAACGTGTCTGTAGATCATGGGACCAGCTTCGGTAACATTAAATGACACCAAGATGCCAACATGCTTAACCATCTGACATCCCAGTTCCTCACTGACAAACAGGGAAAATCCCATCTACCTTGCTGGGGTTTTGTGGGGATTCGCAGAATTGACATCACTCTTGGACCGCGGTCATCTCTCATTAAGGAGTAGAGGTTATCAGAGCAGGGCCTGGGGCATTGCTGTTCCTTCTCTTGGATTTCTCCATGTTCATCTTCATATTAAAAATTGTCATTTAGGGGCACCAGGGTGGCTTGGTTGGTTGGGCGTCTGTCTTCGGCTTGGGTCATGATCCGCGTGGAGCCCCGCATTGGGCTTCCTGCTCAGCGGGGAGTCTGCTTCTCCCTCTGCCTGCCCCTCCCCCTGCTTGTGCTCTGTCTCTCTCTCTCTCCCCCTTTCTCTGTGTCAAATAAATAAATAAATAATCTTTAAAAAAATTGTCATCAAAAAGAGCTGAATTCCTTTTCAGTCTATGAGGTATATAGGGTGAACAAACATCTTCATTAAGAGGTAGGGATGATATATGGCTCATGGCATCTGAGGATGTGCTGTGTCAAGGAGGAATGCTTTGCAGAGGGACAGGAACATCAGGTAGAAGGACCAGCATCCTATTACTGCCAGCCTACACCTCCAGCTCCTGAGAAGAGGCTGCTGTTGAGGACAGAGAGTGGGGGGAGGAGGCAGTCATGGGAGAACAGGAAGAGGCATGTGGTGGAGACTCTGGGACCCACATGTCTGCTTCTCTACTCCCTTCAGGCCTGTGTGTGTGTGTGTGTGTGTGTGTGTGTGTGGTGTGGGATTGCGCTGCATTGCTCTCCTGTAGTTAGGTGGAGCCACATGGCAAGTTCCTGTGGCTAGGCTGTGAGTGGAAAGGTGTGTGTCAGCTAAGGCAAAAGCACTTCAGTATTCTCTCCCCCATGACAGCATCCAAGGAGGCCCCAGGTTTCACCTGGGAAGCTACAGGCTCCTCTCTGAGCCTGGGCTCCAGGGGGATTAGGTGGGGCAGAGGCCCCTCCCACATAATATGAGACATGTATGGTGAATGAGAAGTAAACTTATGAGCATCAAGCCACTAAAATTGGGGGTGGGTCATTTGTTACTGTAGCATAAGCTCAATTAACCTGACTAATACATTTCAACGCTTTGGAACAAGGACCGAGTGGTCACCAAGCGGGATAAGTTGAATGCACTGAAGAGTTTGAAGCAGAATAACTATGTGATGACTTTATGGCACACATGTCAGAGATGATAGCAATGTACTTCCTGAAACTTCACAAGACAGTAAGATGAATTTTTAGAAGAGAACGTGTAGCTGATTAAACAAATGGAATGCAAGTTTCTTCTGGGATGATGTTTGATTTGGGAGATATAACATTATACTCACACCTGAGTGGATTCTGGTGTGTCTATTCAGTTGCATGAACATGACGAGTTACTCAACTTTCTCAGCCTCAGACCCTCCTTCAAATGTGAGTAATACTTTGAAAACTCTGGGGTCATTGTGAAGATTACAATAATAAATGTATATGAACATCCAGAAGATTACCTAGACTATGGTGAACATTTAAAATGTATTAGTTTCTGTCTTGATAACTTTTTCTCCAAACAGATGACCAGAAACCCTATCAAGAATTCTTTTGTAGTAATTCTTTCTTACTATTTTTTTTAACCGAATGTACAATTTTGAGAGAATGTTTCGTTAAGCACAAGCATAGGTACAATAATCTTTAAATGTAAAACTAAACGCTTGCTTCCATCTGCAAAGGAATTTTGACCAAAGTTTATTTCTTTCTAGAACACTTCCTCCGAAGCCACTCTTACAGCTGCTAGTTTTGCTGTGAGTTTATTTACAGCAGGTGGCCTTGAAATTTTTGGTTCTATTTCCTCTCAGAGTAAAATGTGTTGCTGTTTTTACATTTCCCATCATTTGAAAAATAAAACATGTACTCAGATACCAGGATCCTTTGTTTCTCTGCTTCTTTGCATTGTCTGGGTCAACAGCTCACTTCCTGCTCTAGGCTACTAAGACCAGAGGAAAACACCCTCCCAGCATCACTGGCTCCATCAGATAACAATGGATCAGGGGGAAACATGCCCCACCTGAATTAGGGAAATGTGGACACCTGGAGTCTAGCTCTTCATGTGCATCACTTCGCTTCAGGTGTGGGTTCTGCCACTCAGTGGGCCAGACAGAGAGAAGAGAATAGGTCCTTTGAAACCCCCAGAGCTGGTATAATGTCTGCTGTCTCCAGGAGGCAACCATACCTCAAGAGCTCCTTCTTCTGGGAAATGTAATAATTCTGATCTACCCAGCATGACTCATGCACAATGCCTGTTTGGCCCAATAAGCCCATAAAAAACAAAATGGTCCTACTTCAGTGCGAAGCTGTGTTTTTCTCCCTCACTGAAAAGAATACATTTTGAAAAGGTCTCTTACTGAGGAGAACATAAAACCTCAAGGCAAGCAGCTCAAAACTTATTGGTAAGGAAAAGATGTACTTCTAAGTCAGATAATCCTGAGTTCCAACCTGTGACCCACCATCTACCCGATGCATGAAGTATCTTTAACAGGGTCTGGACGGAGGCTGAGGAGTGACACAAAGAAAGAGGACCACTTGGTGGCAGAAGAGGGGACAGCAGGTGGACCCTGGAATAGTCAGAAGAAGACCAGGCTTTGACACTAATTCACTCTGATGTAGGAAAGACGTTAGGGTTCAAAGCCAATGGCTAAGAAAGAATTCTTGAGATGTCTTTGGTGCAAAAAGGTGGTTTTATTAAAGCACAGAGACAGGACCTGTGGGCAGAAAGCACTGCCCTGGGGTCATGAAGAGTGGCCCATTATATACATTCAAGTTGGGAGGGGGTTTGGGATAGCGTAAGTCTCTAAGGAATTTTGGAACCAAGGTCTCCAGGACCTTGAGGGGGCTGGCTATTGTTGGGAAAAGGTCATTTATTACCGCCTAATAAAACCTGAGTCATGAGACCCTTCAGATGTGTTTCGGTGGGTCATATGCTTGGAGGGTGATTGCCAATATGTAACTTGGGGGGGGTAGAGATAAAGGAAGTTGCCAAAGGAATTTTTATATGCTAAAGTAGATTTACAAGACCCTGGGGGTTGGGTTAAGATTGCCTTTTGCCCTCAGCAAAGTATTAACATCGAGGCAGTTGTGTCCCTACAGGAATGTCACTCTCCCTGTTTCAAGGACTTGTCAATGGGCTGTAGGTAGTAAGGAAATCTAATAATTTTTCTTCTGCCTCTGTTTCCCACGTCAACTACTAAGGTTAGCATCAAATCACAAGAGAATGAATCAGGAAGTACCCGTAGTTCCCTGAAAGCGGTGTGTGGAGCTCAGGAGAGAATGGGAACATGGGGGAGTGGGGGAGGGCTAGAGTCTCATTTTCAGGTGTCTCTTGCTCTTCTGATTAAATGTTTAGTTATTACCATGTATCATCCATTACCTTCCAGGTTTAAGTTGGAGACAACTTTTTAACCTCTTTTAATGATATGAAATAAAACAACACTATCAAAACTTAGAATTACAGGGGCTCCTGGGTGGCTCAGTCAGTTAAACCTGCCTTTGGCTCAGGTCATAATCCCGGGGTCCTGGGATCGAGCCCCCATCAGGCTCCCTGCTCGGCGAGGAGCCTGCTTCTCCCTCTCCCTCTCCGTCTGTGTTCTCCCTCTCTCTCTCTCAAATAAATAAATGAAGTCTTGAAAAAAACACAAAACTTAGAATTACAAGGGACTTATTCGAGAGATAAAGCTTTTATTTTCTAAATGTGTATGTGACATTTAACTTTTGAAGGGAGTGGAGAGGGCAATGCCATTAACAGAGGGGCTCTAACACTCAGGCACATCAAGGAGACATCATGTTACCTGTGAGTATGCCGAACTGAGTAATATGACACAGAAGTCACTGACAAAATTGCCTGAAACTTTATCAAGCTTCTCCTAGAAACAAGAATAATCTTCCAGCCAAATTATGGAGGGCTTACTATAGATTTTATTATTTATAATAATAATCATAATAAAATAGACAGTTAACACTTACCCAATGAGATCTTATACACAGTTACAGGTTTATTAAAATCATACTTTAATTCAAATTTTACCTGTAAACAAATAATAAAACCATATCAAAGATGAATGACTACACGATGGGTGAATGATTCATGTAATAAGTACTTGGAATCCAGAGGAGGAAGAGATTGAAGCTTCTGCACAGAGTTTGGCTCGAGAGGATAAGAATCTCTTGAATGTGTTTTGTGGACTGAAGAGCATGAAAGAAGGAGAGAAGGAAGGACGCGGTTCTGGAGAACAGAGCGCAGTGGGACTCCCATGCAAAGAGGCACCCGATTAGGAGCCGGGAAGCAGGTCGCATTAGAATGTACAGAGGCGGTTGGAGTGGGTCACAATGACAAGGGAGGCACGTGAGCAATGCTTCTGCATCCTTCAGGTGGGCTAAGGGATGGACCATCGTGGGTTTGTGCAGCAGCTCAGAACAAAGGCAACTCGCCCACGGATTAAACATGTGTGCCGTGGAAAACTGTGCATGAGGTGTCTGAGACTTTTTCTGAGTGGCTCTAGTTAACGACTCCTCTGATTTAATATGAGCTGTTAAGAAGAATCACTGCTTTTCAACCAAATTATCATACCACTAAAAATGTTCGTCAGCCTGTCAGTGCTGTGCCTGCAACTTGAACCCTCTGATGATTTAACTTTCCTTCAATATTCCGTCTTCTCATCATAAAAGTGTAGATAAATAACTCAAGTGCAAACAGAAATTCTTTTAACTCTTTTCAGGGAGCTGCTGTAAGGGTCCAGGGCCCCGGTGCCCCCCGACTCAGTAGAACAGCTTAGGATGAGAATATTGGCTGAAAAACCCAAGCATTCTGCACTAGCAGATGGAGTGTGTGGCCATTTTTGAAAAGGAACAAATGTATGAATTTAATTAGGAAGGGATTTGACAAGCTCCTTTCCTTTGGTTGCATAATTTTGGAGACAATTGGGATAAAATGCATGTTGTTTTTTTTTTTTTTCCTTTCAAAGATAATACTGTTGTAGCATTTTCTCATTTCTTCCTTTTTTTCTGATTTTCTCTATGCCTGCCTCCTGAGTTTAGGAGCTCGTAAATGATATTGTTCATGCAACTTTTTTTTTTCCAGATCTGTGGCAAAAACTGGTTGTGTCTTCTAACAGGAGACCCACTTGGCATGCGTGCACTTAATTTATGGCTGGCCGAGTGCTAACAGCAGCCTGCCTCTGAGACCACGTGCCTCACACCACCTTGAGCAGTTTGTCAAGGGTGTTGTGGAGTGGGGGAAATGCAATCTTTTCAGGGGCAGGTCTCAGTGCATTACATTATTTTTATAGGGGATATTTTAGAGGCACAATCCTTGGCCTTGCAATATATTAAAGGAAGAACTAAGGACAAAGGAAATATCCTTAATCTCAGTCCAATTCGTGATACTGAACAGCACAAGTTCTGCAGGGGTCTGTGTGAATAGAGGGCTTGCAGAGCCCTTGGTAGGCAGCAGCCTTTTTGTAATGTTCTTTATCCATAAGAGGATCAAATGGGAAACCTAGGGCATGGAGGTGCCTAAAGTAAAAATGATTTTGACTCAGCCATTTATTTAACCTGTAAAATAGATATAATACCAACCCCACCCGCATTTCGACCTGTGGGCCATTAATTGCAATGATATGTATAGAAAGACTATAGGCCCTAAAATAGAAAGGGTTACCACATGATGTGAGACTTGCACAAGCCACGGGCTTGGAAGCGCTCTCAAAAACCCAGGCAGGGACCCCTGTTCCTCAAGGACTCCAGCACCTGAACTGCATCTGTCAACCTGGGCCTTTTGTTCTCTCTGTGACCCACTGTCATTTCTTCATCTATCATTTGAAAATTGGTCCTTAATGGGACTGAAAGGATGCATGGGGTTGACATTATGGGTGGGGCACAGTGAGTAGACCTTGTGAGTGGGCTTTCCAGATTCTTCCACATTAAGGGAAATGACAAAAGGGTCAAGGTAAAAACACGGCATACCCCAACTGACCCCTCAGAATGAAGACAGAAGGATTATTTTATGTGTTCATTGGACAAATATGTATCAAGTGGTTGATATATACCAAGCTGTTGCTCAATACTTTAGAGAGCAGGACAGATACAATTCTGCTCTCCTGAGACAGAGTTGGCCAGTGGAAATCTACAATAAAAGAGTAAAACAACAAATATGTGTAATCAAGACTGGAAAGGAAACAGGACACCATGAAAGAGAAAAACAAGATGTAGGTGGTGAGTGGTTAGGAGGACATCACTGTGATAGTCATGTTTAAGATGGGACCAGAAGGCAGAAAAGACGGCAGCCAGGAGAAGAACAAAGAGGGCGGACATTTCAGACTGAAGACACATGCGTATAGGATGTGAGAAAGAAAAATGAGTTCCATTTCTGAAGAAACACAAAGGTAAGTAACATTCTAGAGGCCAGGTCACACTGTGTGTCCTTGGGCATGTTAAGAAGTTTCTGTGTGAAAATGTACTGGAAGGTAATTTTTTGAAATTTTTGAGTGAGGTTGTTGGCTATGAAGTTGGAAATTGATGGATTTGAGGTTTGCAAACACACGATCAACAGGATGTATTGAAGTGAAGGAAAGAGCTTATTCATAAATGCCCCCAAATATTGAAGCAAATTTAGAGCAAATGATTTGAGATTGGTGCTATTGCCAGGAACATGGAATACTGTGGTTTGGGGCACCTTGGTGGCTCAGTTGGTTAAGTGTCTGGCTCTTGATTTTGGCTCAGGTCACAATCTCAGGGTTGTGAGATCAAGCCCCACGTCAGGCTCTATGCTCAGCTTGGAGTCTGCTTGAGATTCTCTCTCTCCCTCTCCCTCTGCCCACCTTCACCCCCAGAACTCTCTCTCTCTCTCAAATAAATAAACAAACCTTAAGAAAAAAAAAGGAATGGTGTGGGGATTTGTAAGAGGTAAAAGCATGGATGTGTTTAAGAGGATAGAAATTAGAATTCAGTTTCATACATGGTAATCTTAAAAATCAGAGAGGCATATTAGTAAGTTGTTCCCTGGGCACTGATATGAGCTCTAGAGTTAAATTTTGTCTGCGTATGAGATGTGCCTTGTGAAGCTGTCAGTCTCTAGCTGGTACTTAAAGTCATCCAAGGCAATATAATAAAAGAGGGACAGAATGTCAGGACTGAGCTCTGAGGAAGAAGAAGATTCAAAATTCTAGTGGCTTCAGAAGTCCCCAGGAAAAATAGGAAGAGAGAAAAAAAAAAAAAAAACAGAGGAGAAAAATGTAACAGGAAGCAAAACTGGGAGTATGTGATATCATGAAATCTAAGAACAGTGAATTAACAAGTAGAGATAGTCAAGTGTGTCAATAATTCCTGAGAGAATAAACAAGAAGAAATGCAATGGTTGAAAATGTCATTTATTGAATTTGACATCATGTGAGTGTCTTGTGGCTTTGACAAAAGCCATTTCCATGGAACCAACAGTTAGAGGGAGTAAGGAAATAGAAGGAATTGAGTAGAAAACCCATTTCAGGAACATGAAGACAAAGTGGATACGAAATGAGAAATAAGGAGGTCAAAATTTGGGAGAAGGGCAGTGGAGTAATTTAGTCATAGTGGATGACATATTAAGGCCAAAAGAGAGCTGTCTGGGGATTGCTAAAACGTGTGCACATGAGCTTATGAGGACAAGCCCATTAGGAAACACACGGGAGCTTCAGAGACTTAACAGGAATCGGAGTGGTATTCTCTTTGGGCAGGTTGGCCATTGATCAGAGGAAGGAAGAAATTCAAGGATGCAGGGTGGGTAGGTGGAGAGACATCTAAAGCAGTGATTTCCAAAATTCTTGCAACCACAAAACCCTTTTTATTTTCGCTTACAAGCCTTATCATTTGAAATATTTTATGTGCAACACTGATTTTGTTAATTCACTTAGCCATTTTTTCCCCAAAAAACCAATGAGTCAGCATTCAGCATAAAGTAAAATTTTGTTAAGTATTGAAATACTCATTCTTACGAGTTTAGGTCATTCGTGGTAATCACTACTGCTAACTTGTCTCTAATGCGATTATCTGTGTCTCAGAAGGAATTCTGCTACTCAGAAGGGAGATAAGTAGGAAGAAGATGGATACTTCGTGAAAGCCTGTAGGTGCCTACAAGACAAATGCATCTCCATCAGGATCTAGTCCAACATCCACTTCGGAGCAGATCAATAACCAATAACAGGAAAGGCAGAGCCTGCTAAGAGAAGAGCAAGGGCAGAGGCACAATGCGCGACGGTGGTTTCCCCTGGGTCTTTGCCTGCAACCTCACACTGAAGCCAGAATCGATAACTCCAAGACCATGCAGGCCATCTCCCCTAGTACATGGAAGTGCTGCTGGAAAGATGATACCAGTCATACTTCCAGTGCACCATTTTTAGGTGGACCAACTAAAATCATAACCCTTGGGGCGCCTGGGTGGCTCAGTCGTTAAGCGTCTGCCTTCGGCTCAAGTCATGATCCCAGGGTCCTAGGATCGTGCCCCGCATCGGGCTCCCTGTTCAGTGGGAAGCCTGCTTCTCCCTCTCCCACTCCCCCTGCTTGTGTTGCCTCTCTCGCTGTGTCTCTCCCTCTGTCAAATAAATAAATAAATAAATAAATAAATAAATAAAATAAAAAATAAAATCATGACCATTATTTGGTGTCAAGTCCCCAAGGATTGGGATACATGGGTCTCGGAACCAGTGACTACACGTAGGAATGACTCTGTTTAAAATCACTCTCAGTGGGCTACTTGGGAGAACTTGTGATTTCCTTCCCCAAAACTCTAGGCTTTGCAGGTTTATAGGTTCTAGTTCCATAAGGAAGAAAGATTTCCCAGCAGGGAACATTGTATGAGTCCCATTAAATTATAAGTCACGACAGTTCCCCAGGCACTTACTCTTCCCCACAGAAAGGTACCAGCAAATAAAAAGAGGAATTATACTAGGGTGAGAGATTTTGAAAAATTTTCTTCTCCTTTCCAAATATTAAAATTAGTAAGTTATACCAGTAATGCTTAATTAATTAATTATATGAAATCTTTCTATATGAACTTCTCTTCAGAGTTAAAATCAAAGACTGGACTCCATAAAGAGCCATTCTGCTTGACCTTATGTATAAATTCCAGGATTGGTTTTTCATTTTAGACTTGACTCAGAAGAGACTACTCAGTCTTGAAGAGTTCCTTTCACTTCATAATTCTTAATATGAAGATGGTAGACTTGAAATGTGTTTAGAAAGTTACGAACTGTAATATACTATCTGCAATCACAGACACATGATGCCTGCATTTTTCAGTTATGGTTTCAGGAACATACAAAAACCAAAATTGTAGAAAATCTTTATTTTCTGGCATCTATTATGAACTAGGTTATTTTAGGTATTAAAATGAATAAAAATTACAAAATTTCCTTTGATGGCAACTATGAGCATATTTTTAAATCATATTAACTGACAGTGCAACATGTTCAAAATGGTCTTTAGCAGGTGTTCTCATGAAGAAAAAGCTGTGTTGCTATAAAAAGTAAGTAACAGGAAATGATTACATTAAAACAATGTATAACAATACTGAAATATGAAAAGGAAAATGAACCCTGGATAATCATGATTCCATTCCTTTGGTGCCATGATGTTTTATAATCCACACCAAAGAGTAGTTTATTTTTGTCATGTTTTTCCCCAAGATTGAAGTGAATCGATTATTTTTCTCATTTTAAAGGTAGACAACTGTCAATGAAAAATCATGAGAAGTAAAATATACATATATATTAAAATAATGGAAATAAGTTATAAACTGCTATTGATGATGTAATATACTATCTCCAATATCATGTTTTTATTGAAGGGAGGAGCAGATAAATACTCTTTTGCAACCTGCTTATTTTTTCATTGAGTACGTGATGGGTATATGTGCATATTAAATATAGATCAACATTCTGAGTTTAAATTGCAGCCTCATATACCATTAGAGATACATACCATTAAGTACTTCACTTACCGTCTACACATGGAAATTTAAGCAGGTTTTATTATATTGTAGTTCGAAACACTGCTGCATTACACGTATTTCTGCATGTAGTGTGTATATTTGTCTAATTGTTTCCTTGGAACATGGTCTTAGAAGCGGTGGTCGTAAAAGCTCACTAGGATCCCACTGCCTTCTAAGATGCCCTGGCGGGTCAATGGAGCCTCAGCGATTGCGCAGTGACGCAGCCCTTCTCACATGGTTGCCGGACGTTGGGCTTTTCTACTCTAGGAGTTGAGCTTGAGCGATGACTTAGCTGTTAGTTCTTCTTCCTGCCTGTGAAGGCAGGTCCTGGGCCACCAACGCCACCACATAGACGATACTGCAATAGTCTGGAAAAGAAACACAAATTCCTAATCACAAATTTGCACCTCATTTATCTCATCATTCAACTAATTTTACTTATCAAGCCTTTCAAATATACATAATATACAAATAATATTAAAAATACATGTATATGTAAATGATATAATACAGATTGCTAATATTTTACCATATAAATGTGATATCCTTTCTGTGATAAATAATAGGTAAATTTATATCCATATATCAGCTGTGATAATAAAAGCAATAATGATAAAATACCAATTAATTGCAAATATCTTATTAGATAGAGAAAATTATATAAATTTTCTCACATTAAAAAAAAAAAGAAAAGAAAGGAATTTTACTTCTGACTACTAGAAGAGATGAAGATTTTTCCAAACTGTCTTCTCTCAAGCAAAGAGCTAGAAAACCGGAAAATCTTAAGATGCAAACATGGTCAGATGTTGGACAAGAGGGAGTACAGTTCTGTGATCCTGGAGAAAGGGCCAAAAAATTAAGGAAGTCCCAACATGGTCTGGTTTAGTTCTTGAGATACTTTCTGCATGCATTTGCAGACCTGGTGGACCAAAAATAGTCTGGCATAAAAGAATACTTACTGCATAATTCAATTTATGTAAAATAAAACCTATAAAAAAATAAATCCACTCGGCAATAACAGAATTTCAGTTGTTTCCTGGATGTGATAGCAAGAGACTTACTGAGAAGAGAAGCAGAAAATCTTCTTTTTTTTTTTTTTTATGTTTTTTATTTATTTTTTTTTTTTTTAAAGATTTTATTTATTTATTTGACAGAGAGAGACACAGCGAGAGAGGGAACACAAGCAGGGGGAGTGGGAGAGAGAGAAGCAGGCTTCCCGCTGAGCAGAGAGCCCGATGTGGGGCTCGATCCCAGGACCCTGGGATCATGACCTGAGCCGAAGGCAGACGCTTAACGACTGAGCCACCCAGGCGCCCAAGAGAAGCAGAAAATCTGTGTGTGTGTAATGATGCACTTAGGCAGGGGTGGACATTGGCCTAACTTACCATATGCTACATTTAATGTGGACTCGTTATACTATATATAAAGTATGCCTTAAAAGGATTTTAAAAAATTAAAAACTAAAAATTAATATAAATCAACAATGAATTCAAGTATTAAACGGTTGTTAAGACTAATAAATTCTAAAAACATAAATAAGGAGAAATTAGTAAATTATGCCAGAAAATTAGTAGAATTGACAAGTCCAAAATAATTTTCGAAATTTTTAATGAGTGACTCTCCAACAAGAACAAAAAGGAAAAGAAAAAAAATTCTGAAATTGATTAAGGATGTGTAACCTAAACTACATAGACATTTAATAATTCAAAGCAAATGGTGTACATAGATGTTAGCAAACTTGAAATATTCATTTTCTAATATAAATTTAAATTAATGAAACAACACAAGAAGCATATTAAATGTGGCAGTAAGCATAGAAATTATTTTTAAATGTTGCAAAGAAATGCCTCAGAAATACACATGCACTTACAGAATTCCGGGTTAATTCCAATAAAACTTTATAAAACATATAATTCACATTCTATTTCAAAACAACCCAGAGAATTGAAAAAAAAAAATTGGAGCTCTCTTAGATTCACTTTATGAACCATAATAAAAATGTGAGAAATGGTACAACCTAAGTTAACAATATGGCTGCAAAGTCATAAAAACTTACCAAGTGCTACAAGAACAGCAGGAAGACAAATTGATATTTATTGCAGGAAAACAAGCCTAACTGAACGTAGAGGATTGATATGATACAGACAATAGGTCAACAAGGTGCCAAAATACATTGATAAAATCAGCAAGTATTCTTTTTTTTTTAAGTAGCTTTATTTGATCTTCTTTCCAAACTCTACAACTCATCCCCTTCAAGTATACAATTCAATGTTTTTTAGGATAGTATCAGAGTTGTGTGATCTCACAACTAACACCACCGTCTACTTTTAAAATATTTTCATCACTTCCAAAAGGAAACTTCACGCCACTAGCAGCCATTCCTCTTTCCTGCCAACCCCTCCCCACCAGGGCTCTAGGCAACACTAATCTGTATTTTGACTCCATCTATTTGCATATACTGGGCATTTCATATAAATGGAATCATACAAAACATGATCTTTTGTGACTGGCTTCTTTCATTAAGCACATTTCAAGTTTCTTTCATATTGCTGCTTGCATCTGCACTTCATTTTTTATTGGAGAATAATATCCCATTGTATGGATATTTCACGCTACTTAACCATTATCAGTCGATGGACATTTGGGTTGCCTTCATTTTTTGACTGTTAATGACAAATGCTACTATGGGTCACCTGGGTGGCTCAGTCGCTTAAGCACTTGCCTTTGGCTCAGGTCATGATCCCGGGGTCCTGGAATTGAGCCCTGTGTCAGGCTCCCTGCTCAGCGGGAAGCCTACTTCTCCCTCTCCTTCTGCCCCTGCTTGTGCTCTCTCTCTCTCTGACAAATAAAATCTTTAAAAAAAATAACTTTTACAAAAACAATGCTTCACAGCAGCAAGAAATATATTAAACATGTCTAAGAATGAACCTAACTGCAAATATGAAAACATGCAGGGGAAACTTCAAATCGATATCAAGAGGCATCTAAAAACTCAATAAATAGATGTACTATGCTCTTGAGTGAGAAGAATTAAATACTATTATTCTCCCAAAATTAATCTATGTATTTAATGCAACTACATTCAAGATCCCAATGAATATTTTTGGAAGCTTGAGGAAAATCCCTGAAGCCCACCTATAATAATGAATCAATAAAAAAGCATTCAAGGAAAGTAATGATTTGGTGGTGGAAGTGGCAAGATTTGCATCCTCTATGTTATATTATGCAGGTAAGGATAATTAAGAGCATGTTGTCATGTGAAACTGGTGTCTCAATAGGGCAGGCACATTGCTGGGGCCCCAGGCCCCAGAGTCATCCACCTGTACACAGGAATTTATAGGATAAAGTCATTCTCTCAAATCAGTTAGGAAATATGAATTATTTCAATCCTTGACAAAATAATTTAGATTCTAAAGTTACTTATAGGTGGATTAAAGATCTAAATGTATAAAATAAGAAACTATAAAATTACTTTTTTTAAAAGATTTTATTTATTTATTTGAGAGAGACAGAGATAGCAAGGGAGGGCAGGAGTGGGGAGAAGAGGGAGAAGCAGACTCCCTACCGAGCAGGGAGCCCGACACAGGGCTCGATCCCAGGACCCCAGGATCATGACCTGAGTCGAAGGCAGACGCTTAACGACTGAGCCACCCAGCACCCCTAAAATTACGGTTTTTAATGTAGGTAAAGACTAGTTTCATCTTTTAAACCTAACTCCAAATCTATGGAGAAAAAGATCGATGCTTCTGTGTATGTAAAATTATGAACTTCAGATGGCATAATACACCTTATAATGTTAAAAGACAAATGGATTGGAAAGTACATGTACTGAATGTGATTAGCAACTTATAAATATCTCCACATACACAGACTCTTTCTAAGCCATCAAAACAAGTATGGACACTTTGACAGAGAGAGACAAACACTATGTCAGGAAACCACTTTTCAGAAAAAGTTTAAGTGGCACAGTGATTGTAGAGCTTATGGGAACTCTGGGAATCCTGAGCATGTGACACTGCTCCTTCTCACGGGGTTCAAGGTCAAGGAAAATCCAACGCTTTAAATTCTCCTCAAGGGAGCAGGTATTGGAATGGGGCTGTAATCTTTGGCAATAAGAGGACTATGACATCTGAACAGACATTTTTCCAAAGAAGACGTCCAAATGGCCAACAGACACTTTAGTGCTCAGCATCGCTCGGCATCAGGGAAATCCAGATCAAAACCTCAATGAGATACCACCTCACACCAGTCAGAATGGCTAAAATTAACAAGTCAGGAAATGACAGATGTTGGCGGGGATGCAGAGAAAGGGGAACCCTCCTACACTGTTGGTGGGAATGCAAGCTGGTGCAGCCACTCTGGAAAACAGTATGGAGGTTCCTCAAAAAGTTGAAAATAGAGCTACCGTATGATCCAGCAATTGCACTCCTGGGTATTTACCCCAAAGATACAAAAGTAGGGACCTGAAAGGGTACATGCACCCCGATGTTTATAGCAGCAATGTCCACAGTAGCCAAACTATGGAAAGAGCCAAGATGTCCATTGACAGATGAATGGCTAAAGAAGAAGTGGTATATATACACAATGGAATATTATGCAGCCATCAAAAGGAATGAAATCTTGCCATTTGCAACGACGTGGATGGAACTAGAGGGTGTTATGCTGAGCGAAATAAGTCAATCAGAGAAAGACATGTATCATATGACCTCACTGATATGAGGAATTCTTAATCTCAGGAAACAAACTGAGGGTTGCTGGAGTGGGGGGTGGGGTGGGAGGGATGGGGTGGCTGGGTGACAGACATTGGGGAGGGTATGAGCTATGGGGAGCACTGTGAATTGTGTAAGACTGTTGAATCTCAGATCTGTACCTCTGAAACAAATAATACAATATATGTTTAAAAAAGAAGAAGAAGAAGAAGAAGAAGATAGCAGGAAGGGAAGAATGAAGCGGGGGGAAATCGGAGGGGGAGACGAACCATGAGAGACGATGGACTCTGAAAAACAAACTGAGGGATCTAGAGGGGAGGGGGGTGGGAGGATGGGTTAGCCTGGTGATGGGTATTAAAGAGGGCACGTTCTGCATGGAGCACTGGGTGTTATACACAAACAATGAATCATGGAACACTACATCAAAAACTAATGATGTAATGTATGCTGATTAACATAACAATAAAACATTAAAAAAATAAAAAGGACTATGACATCAGAACCTTGGGTCTTACACCTGTTCAAGGAGTACCACAGTTAGGAGCTTCATTAGGGACCCAACAAAGCAGGGGTGATTTACTGACAATATGTTACATTTGCTTCAGCCATGTAACCAGCTGGCTTCCCCTAAGGCCTATCTCCTTGGCTAAGTCAATCAGAAAGATATAAAAGGCATCATTGTGTTATTTTCTTCATAACCCATTGCCCACCTGAAACACTCCATTATATGAAAAAGGAATTTCCCACACCACGCAAGTGATCAGTAAGCATATAGTCCAATTATTAGTAATATAAAAAGGGGCATTTAAAACTACTTAAAAGACAAGCATAAAGAAAAGAATATGACCCTCTACTGATAAAGATGAGAAGAACCCACTCTCACATGTTGTTGGTGTTTCTATCAGCAATGTGCTCCTGAGAATCATTTGTAAACTTGTATCTTAATCCATTAAAAATTGCATATTCTTTTATACATCCATTCTACATGACAAATTAATGAAAGGGAAAAATGTAAGAATATGCAGAAAATGTAGTCAGAAGAATATTAATCGCATGAATGGCCATACTTAGACAAGACTTTTCAGATGCTCTACAGTTGGACCCATGTAGGTATACGCTGAGATGCAACATCGGCCAACCATTCAGCAGCATCATCGAAGTTTATAAATTGGCACAGGAAATAGCCACACACACTGCATGGTGGAGGGAAAACAACAACAACAGCTCAGTTTCACAATTATATGAAGCATGTTTTCATTTTATAAAAATGATAGTATTTAAAATGTTTTAAGACTACCACTGACATTTGTATCATATTGTTTTTTATTTTTTGATATTTTAAGTCATCAAACTTTACATGAGTAATTTTAAAGTTATTTTTCAAAATGCACTTGTTACATAAAACAACATTTTGTTACACAAGCATAGCTGTGCACTACACGACATACACGGCTGCCCGAGAGGTTACATAGGAACTATTCACAATCGTATAAGGGATTGCTGATGAAACTGGTTTTGTGACTCTTGCTCTATTTCTGTAATTTGCTATTTACTAGGAAACATTTAGTATCACAGGGTTTACTGCTATCATTAACCAACAAATGGTCCAATTTTCAAATGCATAATATTCTCAGATGATTACTTTATAGAGTCACAAATGCCCTGATTTTGAATCTCATTTTAAATCCCCATTCTGTTCAGTCGTGTTTCCCTCCTCTTTGCAATTTTCAAAGAGATCATGCTGTCTTCATGTGATATTCAACTACATTGATAATCTACTGATCATTACGATGAGGAAAATTGATTAAAAAACTGTTCTAAAAAATAATAATGTAACGTGCAAGTTTCATTTCATTTTAACAATTGTCTCTAACAATTTCTGTGTGAATGCACATGTTGTCTGCTCCCAGGAGAATACTTTTATTTATCACTGGAAAGGGTTGCATACAGATGCAATATTCACCAAAAATAATAACATGCCTCCAGAAGATAAAGCAAACCCCAGCAGTGGAGGAACTTCACAAAGATAAAACCAGCTGATATGGATGCAGCAAGCTGCTGTTTAAAACATTCTCATCTATATAATTCGAGCCCCTGTTTCAATAGAGAGGCTTTATTGTTAACCAAATATTATAACCAATGAAAGAGAGCTGGGGAGAGTTCACATGGATAGTAAGGAACAGCAAGGATTAAGTTAATAAAGCAAAAATAATAGTATCTGTTATTAATTAAACAGTGAGACTCAAAGGAGTAATGCATTGTCGAAGTTCCCCCAGCTGTCAGCAATGGGGAAGTGTCCTGGAAAGCTCCCCTCCAGCTCAGGCCTTCTTTTTCTTTTCCTAAAGATTTTATTTATTTATTTTGAGAGAGAGAGAGAGAGCATCAGCAGAGGGGAGGGGAAGAGGGAGAGGGAGAAGCAGACTCCTCGCGGAGCAGGGAGCCCAATGTGGGCCTCGATCCCAGGACCCTGAGATCATGACCTGAGCTGAAGGCAGATGCTTAACAGACTGAGCCACCCAGGCGCCATCTTTAATGTTCCCTACTGCCTGTCATGTGTGTGGCCATATGAGATTATCTGAAGGCTATTTGAAATCAAGTCAACGTGTTCTATCACATTGATTGATTTGCGAATGTTGAACCACCCTTGCATCCTGGGGATAAATCCCACTTGGTTGTGGTGGATGATCCTTTTAATGTATTGTTGGATCCTATTAGCTAGGATTTTGTTGAAGATTTTGGAATCCATATTCATCAGGGATATCGGTCTGAAATTCTCCTTTTTGATCGGGTCTTTGCCTGGTTTGGGGATTAAGGTAATGCTGGCCTCATAGAATGAGTTTGGAAGTTTTCCTTGAAATATACATTTTTTGAAACAGCTTCGGTAGGATCGGTATTATTTCATCTTTGAATGTTTGGTAGAATTCCCCAGGGAATCCATCAGGCCCTGGACTCTTGTTTTTTGGGAGGTTTTTGATCACTGCTTCAATCTCATTACTGGTTATTGGCCTATTCAGGTTGTCAATTTCTTCCTGTTTCAGTCTTGGCAGCTTATAGGTTTCCGGAAGGCATCCATTTCATCCAGATTGCTCAGTTTATTGGCATATAGTTGCTGATAATAATTTCTAATAATTGTTTCTATTTCCTTGGTGTTAGTCATGATCTCTCCCCTTTCATTCATAATATTATTAATTTGGGTCCTTTCTCTTTTCTTTTGGAGAAGTTTGGCCAGTGGTTTATCTATCTTATTAATTCTTTCAAAGAACCAACTTCTAGTTTCGTTGATCTGATCTACTGTGTTTCTGTTTCTAATTCATTGATCTCTGCTCTAATCTTAATTATTTCTCTTCTAATGCATGGCTTACGCATCCTTTGTTGCTTTTTCTCTAGTTCATTAAGGTGTAGAGTTAGTTGGTGAATTACACATTAATAAGAGGAGAGAGAAGAACCATATTGTCCTCTCAATTGATGCAGAAAAAGCATTTGACAAAATACAGCATCCTTTCCTGATTAAAACTCTTCAGAGTATAGGGATAGAGGGAACATTCCTCAAGTTCATAAAATCCATCTATGAAAAACCCACAGCGAATATCATCCTCAATGGGGAAAAGCTGAGAGCCTTTCCCTTAAGATCAGGAACACGTCAAGGATGCCCACTCTCGCCACTATTGTTCTACATAGTACTAGAAGTCCTAGCAACAGCAATCAGACAACAAAAAGAAATAAAAGGTATTCAAATTGGCAAAGAAGAAGTCAAACTCTCTCTTTTTGCAGATGACATGATACTTTATGTGGAAAACCCAAAAGATTCCACCCCCAAATTACTAGAACTCATACAGCAATTCAGTAATGTGGCAGGATACAAAATCAATGCACAGAAATCAGTCGCTTTCTTATACACTAACAACGCAACTGTAGAAAGAGAAATTAGAGAAATGATTCCATTTACAATAGCACCAAAAACCATAAGATACCTCAGAATAAACCTAACCAAAGAGGTAAAGGATCTATACTCTAGGAACTACAGAATACTCATGAAAGAAATTGAAGAAGACACAAAAAGATGAAAAAATATTCCATGCTCATGGATCGGAAGAATAAACATTGTTTAAATGTCTATGCTCCCCAGAGCAATCTATACCTTCAGTGCCATCCCGATCAAAATTCCAATGACATTTTTCAAAGTGCTGGAACAAACAATCCTAAAATTTGTATGGAATCAGAAAAGACCCCAAATCACCAAGGAAATGTTGAAAAAGAAAAACAAAGCTGGGGGCATCACGTTGCCCGATTTCAAGTTATATTACAAAGCTGTGATCACCAAGACAGCATGGTACTGGCACAAAAAAGACATATAGACCAATGGAACAGAATAGAGAGCCCAGATATGGACCCTCAACTCTATGGTCAAATAATCTTCAACAAAGCAGGAAAAATATGCAATGGAAAAAAGATAGTCTTTTCAATAAATGGTGCTGGGAAAATTGGACAGCCACATGCAGAAGAATGACACTCGACCATTCTCTAACACCATTCACAAAGATAAACTCAAAGTGGATGAAAGACCTCAATGTGAGACAGGAATCCATCAAAATCCTAGAGGAGAACATAGGCAGTAACCTCTTTGCATCGGCCACAGCAACTTCTTTCAAGATACATCTCCAAAAGCTAGTGAAACAAAAGCAAAAATGAACTTTTGGGACTTCATCAAGATAAAAAGCTTCTGCACAGCAAAGGAAACAGTCAACAAAACAAAGAGGCAACCCACAAAATGGGAGAAGATATTTGCAAATGACACTACAGATAAAGGGCTGGTATCCAAGATCTATAAAGAACTTCTCAAACTCAACGCCCAAAAAACAAATAATCAAGTCAAAAAATGGGCAGAAGACATGAAAAGACACTTCTCTGAAGAAGACATACAAATGGCTAACAGACACATGAAAAAATGTTCATCATCATTAGCCATCAGGGAAATTCAAATCAAAACCACATTGAGATACCACCTTACACTAGTTAGAATGGCAAAAATGGACAGGGAAAGAAACAACAAATGTGGGAGAGGTTGTGGAGAAAGGGGAACCCTCTTACACTGTTGGTGGGAATGCAAGTTGGTACAGCCACTTTGGAAAACAGTGTGGAGGCTCCTCAAAAATTTAAAAATAGAGCTACCCTATGACCCAGCCATTGCACTCCTAGGTATTTATTCCAAAGACACAGATGTAGTGAAAAGAAGGGCCACATGCACACCAATGTTCATAGCAGCAACGTGCGTCATAACCAACCTTGGAAAGAGCTGAGATGCCTTTCAACAGATGAATGGATAAAGAAGATGTGGTCCATATATACAATGGAATATTACTCAGCCATCAGAAAGGATGAATACCCAACTTGTACATCAACATGGATGGGACTGGAGGAGATTATGCTAAGTGAAATAAGTCAGCAGAGAAAGTCAATTATCATATGGTTTCACTTATTTGTGGAACATAAGGAATAGCATGGAGGACATTAGGAGAAGGAAGGGAAAAATGAGGGGGGGGGGAACCTGAGGGGGAGACGAACCATGACAGACTATGGACTCTGAGAAACAAACTCACACGTGCACACAATGCTCACACACACGCACATGCTCACACTTGCACCCACGCACTCACGCATAGGCACGCTCTCAAATACATGCTCCTACACTCTCCCTCATGGCCAGTAAGATGTTACCAGAAGCTTCACAGGGAAGGCCAAGACTGTGGATGAGCCTGGACAGACGACTCAGTTTTCCATGTGAACCTGGAGTTGGCCATTCTCAGGCAGAGGAGGAGTGTTTCAACAAAGGAGCTGAGCTGTGACAGCAGCTCCTGAGAGTTGTGTGGAATTCCAAGAAACACACAACAGAGAGGGAAGGACTGGGACTTTCAAAGGGAGTGAAGGCTCAGAAACACCCACCTCTCCCTCCATAATCCCAGCCATGGACCCTGCCCCACTTTTCTCCTTCGAATTTCTCACCATGTGACAAATCATAGAGTTTATTTTCCTCTTTTATCTACTCAAACGTAAGCTCCACGGGGGCCTGGTTTGCTTCGTTCATTAAGGAATCCCTCGTTTCCAAGACAGTGCTGCCATGTAGGAGGTGCTAGATAAATGTGTTAAAATTGAGAATAAAAGCAAGAATAAATGTACACTTTTGGTTCAAATTCTGGCTGTATCATGAAATAGCTGTATGACCTTAGTCAGGTAAACCTGTCTGAACTTGATTTTCTCAGTTTAAAAAATGGGATACTAATCGTAATTAAAATACTAACGGTACTTAGTCTCATGTGGTTGTTGGAGAAGCAAATTACATATGCAAGCCGTCAGCCAAACGGGTGTCCGAGAGCTGTGAGTGCGAGCATGATGGTGGTGTTGGTGATCATAAGGACAAGGACGACGTCACCAGGCGTGCAAGGTTTTCGGTTTCAGTGGTGGTGGTGACGGTGCGCCATTATGGTCTGAGGACTGGGAAGACAACTGTCATATAACTGTTTACAGTGTTCACCCCATGCTCCCCTGGACCACACCAGTGACCAAGACTGATAAACATGGGCCAGAGCTCCTCATTTTGAAACAAAAATTCATTCATAAAGAGTTTAAACTCGTGACTTTGAAATTTGTTAGCATGCTAAGTTCCTGGTTCATACAAACACTGAAATGGGGACATACTGTCTAGGATGTTATGTACACGGGCACGCTGCGTGTGCACATACAACACTAATATCCTGCATGTCAAATACCTCGGTCATTTGTGGAGTGGAGACTAAGGCACATCAGCCCCATTAGTGGTAATATCCGGTGGTAAGTGCGCAATGACCGGAACCCTGTGTTGTGATGTACTTTATGTAATAACTAAGGTCTTTGGCATTGATGTCTACATGTCCCAGGTAGAAGCCCACCGACTCATGAAGCAATCTCTCCTCCTACTCCACACAAGCCCCTTTGAGATCCTCTACCAAGTGGATTCTCTCTCAAAATTCTTTAAAAATTCTAAGCAAAAAAATGAGTTTGTTCTAGCAACAACAGTTTCACCAAAATAAACAGTTCATGCTGCAAAATTCATCCAGCAGGGGGCACCTGACCAGTTATGAGTCAGACCTTCCAGTGACCAACACCGGCTTCTGGGAAGGAGCCCATGTGCCCCACCTCAAAGGATCCGCGCAAGGCATCGTGCTACCTACCTGTCTCCAAAACCATCATCCAATTACATCTCCTCAGCTCTCCCTGCAGTATTTCCCCCACAAATTCATAAGCTTCTGCTTTGCCTAACTTGCCTTTTAGCAGAGAGTTGGGTGTGCAGTCCATGCACAAAAGTAAAAGCAGAGTGAATAGATGAGCTGTCCCAGGGCCATTGAGAGGTTTATCAGGAGACATGGCCAGAATTTCTTATAACATCCCACGAGGTTGACTCATTTGGAAGATGGTAGAAATGAGTGTGTACATTCAGTTTCTCCTCTTCCCATCATTTTCAGGTTCACCTGAGAGGAGATTCTATGAAGCCCCTGATTGCATGTCAGAAGAATGTGCCATGTTCTCAGGTGACATAGAAGAGTTCCTGCACACACCATCCATTGTGGAGACGTGGGCTTTCAGCATTGTTTCGACAGCAAGCCCTTGGGTATTTAAAAACAGAGCTCATCTTTGTCTCGGACCCTGAGACTCAGCCTATCTGAAGCATGGTGTCACTTGGAAGATCTTCTCTTTCTTTTCTCCCTGAAGGGCATTTCCCTGCCTTCTTCATCTGCTCCTGTTGCACCTCTTCCCAGGAAGCAAGATGCGCAGACACAGGCCAGCGTGGGGATGACCCTCTGCTGCAGCAGCTGTGATGTGGCCTCCACACAGTGTCCCTGGGGCGGGCTGGCAGCTTCCTAATTGGCCACCATGGCTCGCTCTCTGCTCACGTCCTGCTCCAAAATTAGAAGCATTGAATGCAGACAAAGCCCCCCAATCACGCTCCCTGCCACCCTGCCCGTTTCCTTCTGTCTTAGAGCCACGCTCTGTTGCAGGTGGGAAGCCTCCTTTCCAGCAGTTACTCAAAGGTCAGAAAACTCTGAGAATCAGAGAAAAGAAAACGTCCATGGGGGAATTACTGAATGTGTGTACGTGCAGAAGGCCAGGCCTTTTAAAAGATAAATATCACAGACGAGAGAGTGCTCAGGGACCTCTGTGTTTTCACAGTTTACCGTGAGATTTATAAAGTCCAAGCTGCTTAATCTGGCTTTCAGGCCTGCATTCAGACTTCCTCACTGTCCACCTTGGTCTACTTGCTGACCCACACCCTTCCTCTCCCTCTGCTTTGCTCCACATTTCTGGGGGCTGGGGTTCTATTGACCCAGGTTAGATGGCATGCCCACCGTTAGGCTTTTAAACTGCGGCCATTAAGAAAAATAATGCCTTCCAGAAGAAGTTTTTAGCCAACAAAGAACACTAGAAAGTGGTTTTTTAAAAATTATCTATGACTGGAAGAAAACAAAAAATTAGAACAAGGTCTGTACTATTACCACTTTTAGCAATAACAACAGGAAGGAAAAGATATTGCTAGGTTATATCTGGTAGCTGAAATTTGGGAAGGGGTGACACAGATGGACTAGCATGGAACGTTCACCAGGAAGTCCCCTCAAGAACACATTGTGCGCTTTGGTACCTGCAGCTGAGTTCCTGACAAGTACTCTATTCTTAATCCTGTCCCTGGCACTGGGAGCCTGGCAGGCAGAGTCAGCCCGGTGGGAATGCGCTTGTGCACCAGGACAGCTCGCACTCTGGAGCCACACAGGACAGCACGTGTGACTCTTGACCCCGCCAACGTCTGTGGTTTTGAGTGTGGTCGCCAGAGATCACTCAACTTCGAAAAGCCCCCATTGGCTCACTTCCACGACGGGCGTAAGGACAAAGCCCACTCTTGGCATAGTTGGGAGAATGGAATGATGGGATGCAGGCAACACACCTACACTGTGCCCATCCCATCCCAAGTTCTAAATTTCTCCTGAGACAGATCGGAAAAGAATAACACATGGAACTGAAGATGACGGTCATGACTAATGTCCCGGGTTCAGACACGTGCAGTGACGCCCAGACCAATTCAGTTCTTTAGGCTTCTGTCTCCCAACAGGCAGGAACTGAGTCCAGAGCATAAACCAGAATCCCCTTAGAGCTCAGTAGTGTCTGGAGAGGGAAACAGAGCTTTCTGTGAAACCAGTAACATTCTAGATGCTTAGGATCTACAGAAGCCTCAATCATCATGGCGCACTGTTGTGGACACAAGTGTTTTAGGCTTTGAAAGCTAACTGCAGGCTAACAGACAAATTAGAATTTTAGTGTAAACTTCTTAAAACGTATTTCCTTGTGATGGAAGACCAGATAAATGTGTCGATTTACTTTCTCCTAAAAATCAAAATGCCAGTGAAAAATAATTCTCATTGTCTCTGTGCTCGAGTCCATCAAAACTTTGCAGTAATTTGAAACATACTGAGAACTTAAGGAAATTATAATCATAATGATTTTCAAAAATTGGCTGATACTGACAAAACATTTGCTATAGGCAGAGTAAGGATAACGTTTGGCCGCTGAATCTAACCTGAGAGGCTTTGGTGACATCCCATGAGTTATGATTTCTGATGATTTATCTAACATTTGAGTTGTGTTTTGGTTTTATTCTCAGGTAAACCAGACAACTTCACGATGTATTATCTTCAGATTCAGAGGAAATTGTGACCGTTTTAGGGGTTATCTTCAAAAAGGATCCTTATGCTTCATGGGGATTTTTGGTCACATCCAACTTCCTAGAATAATTCCTAAATGGTAGTTTATTTTCTTGGGGGATAAAAAAGCTCCTATACCATGTTTTGCTCTTAAAATGTCACTTTTGGTGGTCCACGGTGAACCTTACTGGGGCCGATGGCATCTCCATTACAGCAAAGCCCCACTGGGTGCGTGGAAGGACCGTTTCCTCCCCTACGCCATTCCACAGTGAAAACGTTGCCATTTTAATTACTCTGGGCCAGCTCCAGACATATTTTTAATGCTCAATCGACCATGAAGCTCAGAATTTTCACTTCATGCCCCTCATCAACAAATTGATCCCTAATTTCCATACGATTAAGACAAAAATGCCTCTTTTGTAAGAGAGTTGCTTTATTTCCTGGAAAGATATATATGAAAAATAAGAAACAATTCAAGTTGGCTGATGAAAAATTTAATTTCCACTGCATAGAGGTATAAAAATGAGCCAATTGTCTGTATTTAAAAGCGTAATTTACATTTTCTCTCAAGGTATTAAGAAAAATGGAGCAATGTATTTGGGTTCTAATTCTAGCCCTTCTCACCCGGCTGGGGTCATGCAACCTCACAGAGCTTCATGAGTTCTTGTACGCCCTCTTGTTCACCAGATCCCAGCAGCTAGAGAAGCTTAAAAAAATATCTTTTATGAGCAACAAATGCCATTAAGGTGAAGACTGAATTCTATTGTTTTGAGGCAAGATATTAAGGCAGAAATTTCTAAGTATTTTCCAGAGACAGGTAAGAGAAGACAGCAAAAGAGAACATAACAAAAATCTCCAAATCACTGTCAAAGGCTTTTTACTAAAAATAATGTTTTTAGAGTCTGTGTCTACAAAAATTAGGAAGAAGCTTGCCACTTACTGACCAAAATAAGGATAAGAAGACTGCAGTTGGGAATCCGCACGGTCCACAGTCTCTTCTCTGGGTGAAACGGTACAAGGAGAGGGCCGTTCTTCCCCAGCTCCCCGTCAGAATGGCTCTCCAGGGCAGCAGGCTGGCTTACTGCCTGGCGGGTGACATGGGGTAGCAAGCCGCTCTGATCCAGAAGCCATGGAAAGCCTAGATCCAAGGCCTGCAGAAAGTTCACCAATCCCATTCTCGTCCTCAGGCTCAGCTCAAAACCTGTGTAACATTTTATGTCACTTGGCATTGCATTTAATATAGAAATGGAATAAGAAAACAGCTTACCTTGATCGTAATGCAATTTCCCTTTCTTACTAATTTTTAAACCAAAATAGAAAATTTGTAACTATGTGAGGTGATGAGTATTAACTAAAGTTATCACGGTAGTCATTTTGCGATACATATATACATCAAATCGTTATTTGTGCCCCTTAAATTTATACAGTGTTACACTTCAGTAAAACTGGGGAAAAATAAAAATGTAATCTTGCTTGAAAAGGCAAGACGTATGGATTTTTAAAGATTTTAATTTAGTTTAGGCCAGGCATGTAACCTCTGTGAGCCAAAGTTCCTTAAACTACAGAAATAAAACATGAGGGTGGCAGTCTTTCTGGGCATGATAGGCTGTGAAACACTCCACAGTTGAAAGGTTAGATGGAAAGTGGTTTCCTTGGGAATTGTGTTCTGATGTGCACTTCTCCAAAAAATAAAAGAAAAAAAAAAAAAGAAAAGAAAACCAATAAATTAATTATAAACCATGAGTGACAAAATTAGAAACAGCACACACACCCACACACACACACACACACACACGCTGCCAAGTGCCAGGCACTCAACACCGTTTAACATCTTCCAAAGTGTAGAGGGGCCAGCGATTTACGTATGTATCAGCATAACGCCCGCCTTTCTTTTTAGTGTAGAAATGGACAGGGAAGCAGGCACCCCCCAGTTTACTTACATACTTAGAAAACTTCGTGCTCTTCTAGAAGTGTTCAAAGATGTATTTATTTTATTTCCCTGAAACACAGGATTTCTAGGACTTCACCCTGTATTAGTTCAGAGATGTACTTAATAGACCCAATTTATACTGAGGACGGGTCTCAGGTTTTGCGTCCTGTGCGGCCACCAGAGATTTATCTATTTATTTATTTTATATTTTTAACTGCCTTTGCCCCCGAGGATCTCATTAAAGTGAGAAACGAGCACGGTGAAGACCCGGGCTGGTTAGGCTGCTCTTCTCCATCCCAGAGAGCGCGCACATTCTCCAGCACGCTCCCTAAGCCCGGGGAGAGCCTCGGGGCGCCGTGCCGTAATAAAACAAGCAAACGGAAGTTTTGTTTGCATTGAGGGTCACTGGGAAGACTGACTGCTCATATAGATTTCCTTCTCTTTACTTAAAAAAAAACAACAACGAGGGCACCTCCAGAAAGGTAACGAAAGGCTCCGCATGCCAGTCAAGGGGAGGCAACTTCACAAAAGATAATTCAGTAGTTTCCCGACTGATGACGATGCCCTCGATTCAAACGTTATGTAATGAGTAAGACCTACAGCCCAGACACAGAAGCTAGAGACTGAGACGTTCCAGGAGTCTAGGACCTGGAGAGCAGTTCCTGGCTGTTGGAAAGGGTCAGGAAGGCCCAGGTGAAGAAATAGCGATACATTCCTCATGGTGGCGGTTAGTCCAAGTGGGGCTTTATCTCTGCCATGAAAAGTGATCGGAGGTCAGGGTGAGGGCCCAGGGCCGGGCAGCAAGGACGAGTCGCCCGAGCTGGCATTCCACAGGGCGGACACTTCCTGCCCCAGGACACATGGCCTGGCAGTAAGAAGGAAGGCAACTGCAGAGATGTTCTGAAGGTTCTAGAAGCTCTACTTAAAGCTTTCTGTGTTCCCACAAGACATCCCTTTGCCCTTGTCCCTAAGGATGTAAAGAGGCCCATTTAGAACTCTTTGTGAAATTAAAAAAAAATGAGTAATACTCAAGACTTCATTAAACTGAGTTTAATACTTATGTGTGAATGATGTGGCCTCAGTGCTGGTTTTAAATCCTGTCTATAGGATGTCTAGGACTGTCTTATTTTCCTCTCTCTCTTTCTCTCCTTTCCTTGTCCCTCTCTGCTATGTACACCAGGGGTGTAGAGCAAGGCTAAGTCTGGAAATATAAGCTCCTTGAGGGCAGATTTTCCTGTCTTGTTGAACCGGAACCTAGAACTCCATCTGGTCCATAGGAGGTTTCCAGATTACACCTGTTGAATGACAAAGGATCAGCTCAACTGAAAAAAAAACAGCATGAATAGCAAGCTGACTGCGGAGAGAGAACGGAGGACAAGATATGAACCAGCAATAATGGACGGGTGCATTTAACAGTCTCCAACTGCGTGTTCAGGCTGCACCCTCCAGGCTCCTGGGACCAGCTTCTTCAGCCACCTCGCTCGTCCTCCCCATTAGACCCAGCGTGCCACCTGTCTTCTGTCTGGGTGCTTTGGCCAGTGTGATCTGCAGGAACCTCAGAAACCACACGAGATAGAGCTTCTGTTGTAGTCTGCTTGCACTGCTTTAACAAAGTACCATAGACTGAGCAGCTTATGAATAACAGACATTTATTTCTAGAAGTATGGGATCAGGAGCCATGTGGTTGGTTGGGTTCTGGTGAGAGAGCTCTTCTGACTTTGCAGACGGCTGCCTCCTTGCTGTGTCTTCACACGGCAGGAGGAGAGATGAGCGCTCTCTCTCTCTCTTTCTCATCTCTTCCTGTAAGGGCATTCATCCTGTCATGAAGGTGGAACCCTTAGCACCTAATCACCTCCATTGACCCCACCTCCTAAGAGCATCACCTTGGGGGTGAAGGCTTCAGCGTATGGGTTTGGGAGGGACACAGATATTCAGTCCGTGGCATTTTCATTTCCTTTAAATTTAAAGTATGTTCAGGAGGAAGCCAGGAGAAGACTGTGTGATATGACTGCTTTCAGGAAGCAGGATTTAATGGTCCCCATGTCCTGACTGGATGTCACTGGGAGTTGGAATGCCGGCTTTATGCTTGGGGTTTTCTAGGACATCCCACCTTCCTTGACTATTTTGATTTGGAACTCCCACTCTGTGGATGACAGCTGGTAGTGAGGAGAATAATGCTACAATGATAATAGTTCACATTGAGCTCTTACTCCAGGACAAGGATTGCGGTCAACGCCTTATATGAAGTGTCTCACTGCGTGTTCAGAACCATCCTGCGGGACGCGTGCATCATGAAGCACGTGTGACAGCTAACACACTGACACCGGCTTGCATTTTCACAGGAAAGAGTTAAATGGAAAAAGCTGAAGAACCAGGTCCTGCAGTGGACCTTTAGGTGATTTACTGGAGCAAGAAGGGCGCTGAGATCAGAGCCAAGGACCAGAGGCCTCTGCTCTTTCCGTTTCCAGTCCTCTCTGTCCTTCATGTCAAGGTAAATGATGCCTTTTTGAATTAATTCTTTGATTCTCTTACCTTGAATTTACTTGTCTTCCTTAAATCATGGAATCATAGCCTGGAAAAAGGCCCAATAAAGTCAACTTGTCCGTATTCCCAGCTCGGGCACGATTAGAACAAAGTGTATGAGAACATGCTTTTGAAATGGCCACCCGTCCTGCATCTTCCATGCCGAGTACGGGCCAGAAACACCAGGACACTTTAATGTCCCAGCAGTTCCAAACGGGCTTTATGTTATGTGATTTGCTGATTCACTATAGAAATGAAGAAAAAATAAACAGATAGGGATTTCTTCAAGGTAAACTGGAAAGTCAGTGGCAGAGCCAACAGAAATCTCCAAATATATTATCGATCAATGTTATTGATCAATGCCAAGTAAAACCTTTATTTTCTAGTCAACTCTAATATATAACCTTTTAAAGAGTATAATATTTAGTTGGCAACATTGTCAAATAATATAGAGATACATTTTAAGTAAATGTGTATTTTATTCCATGGATCTTTTATATGATTATAGCGGCTCCTTCTTTTTCCCTTTTCCTCATTAGCAGGCACTTTATTCATTTGGTCTTGATATCAAGGTTAAACAGAACTCAACTACACTTACACCTCTACATTCACAAGGTTAAATGTACACATATGCTCCATTCTTGTGCCCTAATTATACTCGTAACCATTTGTCTCATGCATTGTAACTCCCAAGTACACTGTCAGAGGAAGAAATTAGAAATTTAACAATTTTTGAAAGAATCAAAATCCAATTAGATAATCATCTGATTTATATTCTAAATCTGCAGAGTGAAGCACAATGTAGAAAAATGAGCTGTAATTGTTTTGGGAAATGTTCCAGAGACACCAGAAAGACATCATCTACCATAAATTATATTATGACTTCCTTTTCCTTGTTGTTTCTTTCTGTATTGTAATTACAATATTGATTATCTCTGAAGGATTAGTCCGTGACTAAGTGAACATAACCTGCTTTGCCTGGTTAAATCAGCAAACACTACATGTTATTGATTCCTAACATTTTGTACCAATTACTAACCAGAAAGTAACTGATAACACATTCTGAGCTTATCTGTAGGTGTTTTGGATTTATGAGAATTGCTTCATGCTAATGTGTAATTCATTTTCCCCAATGCAGGTGAAATATTTCATTGGTCAAACAGTTTGTGGAGACTGACATTTTGGCTTTTTCTGTGTGCTAAGAAACAAAAGCTGGGAAGACCTATGAATGAACAGGTTTGAATATTCACGCCCATACTCTAAGTACCTTAAACTTTTAAGGATGTTTCCAATAACTTGCTTAGTATTTCATCCCAGAATTTCCTTGAGGAAACCCTCAATCAGAAGCACTGTTTACGCATTCTCATTGCAAGAATGTGTATCCTTGAGTTTCAGATTCTTCCTAGGAAATTGGTGGGGTAGTCTGAAGGTTGAGCATGGCAGCCCGACCAAGATTTTACATCATCAAGCCAACAGAGCACTCATAAATGTCCGCCCACTGGGGAAATGTGTTCGCTTAGCTGGTATTTATTGTTCTGCTGGATTAAAGAACAATCCTTAATTCCATAGCTATTTTTATTTATTTTATTTTTTTTTTTTGTTTAAAGATTTTATTTATTTATTTGACAGAGAGAGAGACAGCGAGAGAGGGAATACAAGCAGGGGGAGTGGGAGAGGGAGAAGCAGGCTTTCCGCTGAGCAGGGAGCCCAATGTGGGGCTCGATCCCAGGACCCTGGGATTATGACCCAAGCTGAAGGCAGATGCTTAACGACTGAGCCACCCAGGCGCCCCTCCATAGCTATTTTTATTTTTATTTTTTATTTATTTATTTATTTTTTATTTATTTATTTGAGACAGAGAGAATGAGAGAGAGAGAGCACATGAGAGGGGAGAGGGTCAGAGGGAGAAGCAGGCTCCTTGCTGAGCAGGGAGCCCGATGCGGGACTCGATCCAGGGACTCCAGGATCATGACCTGAGCCGAAGGCAGTCGCTTAACCAACGCCACCCAGGCGCCCCTCCATAGCTATTTTTAAATGACTTTCCTTTTCAAGTGAATGGAATCCTTCCAAATAAAGCAAGTCTGTTGACATTTAATGCAAAAACTACCTCTGGGGCAGAAAGAACTATCCATGATTCAGGATCCTTTATGTGAACTTCCAGGAGGCTACTAAATACTTTTCCTCTTCAAATGGTTCCATCAGACTCATTTTCACACTCCCACCATTTCCTAGGTGCTCCGGTGTGTCTTCTGAGTTCACATAGTTCCACTTCATTGTTTTAAAATACCCTTAGGATAAACTGAATATGCAACTTATTTAAAAGCATAAATGAATCCACCCAAGTGATTTAGAGTCAGAGGTCATGTTTGGTTTTATAGACAATGATATCATTTTTTTGAATGAGAACATTGTAGAGTTGCCCGGCCACAAATTGTAGGTTTTATTCCAGATCCTCTCCAACTACAATGAGCTTTTCCATTTAAATTATTTTTTCACTGGTAGAAGATTGAATAGAGCAATAATCCTCTGAAATACTCTGAGGAGCCTTTATGTATAAGAAGTCTAGAAAGTACTGCCAGTCCTTACTTTTAGGATCGATATAAGTGGATGCAAGTTGGTCACGTGTGCACACGTGTACACACACATATGCACATATATGCATAAACTTGGGGCCTTTCTTGGTGGCTATACACATTGACGTAATTCTTTTGGAGAGAAAATGGCAACAGATAGCAAGAGTCTTTCATATTTTTACACTTTGACTATCCATCAATTACACTCTTAGCAATTTATTAAAAGCTAAGCATTTAATAGAAAAATAAATGTATGCAATGGGCATATTTTTCCAATACTATAAATAATAAAATATGGAATATTACAATGCACTAAATTATGATTATGGAATCCATAAAAAAGAATAGAAATTAGGACATCTTGTTCCAAGAAAAGAGAAGATATGCTGCTGATTTCAACTATGTTAAATTATGTATATATATGGCATATGTATATAGTACTGAGTGAAAATTGTTATCTTTGGCTGGTAAGTTTACATTAAGCATTTTTTGGGGGGAGATAATGGAAATATACCTTAATTATGATGATGGTCAAACGGACTGTATACATTCATCAAAGTCATCAAATTGTACAGTTAAAATCGGTGGATTCATTTTATGGAAGCTTTTATCTCAATGAAACTGATTAAAATATACTTGATGAAACAGTATATATGTGTACTTACATATATACCTGATATATATATGTATTACTTTGTATGTGTATAATTGATATTTATTTATCTATTTATTTATTTTTAAGTTTTTATTAAGTTTAATTAGCCAACATATAGTACATCATTAGTTTTTGATGTAGTGTTCAATGATCCATTAGTTGCATATAACACTGGGTGATGGGCATCAAGGAGGGCACGTGATCTGATGAGCACTGGGTGTCATGCATTAAGCATTTAAAACATAATATCTCATTTCGTTTTCAGTTAAATTCATTAATTTTAAAAAGGTAAGTGTTAAAACACTGGTATTTTGCAGTTAAACATTATTATGAAACAAATACATTTAAAAACACTAAAAAAACACCCAGCACCATTGCATTTTAATTATAACATGGCCATTAGTGTTACTCAAAGTTTTCTGAAAATTGGCCAGTGTAAAAATCGTTAGATAGACAGTGAAATAAAAGGACACCATCATCTGTGTGAAGATGAAATTTGAGGTGCTAAAGGGAGCAGGGGAGCCCTGATTCCTGTCTCCACAGAGCAGTGCTTTCGGATCCTTTTCAGGGCTGAACAGCCGCGTGGGCTGGGAGCACCATGCGTCTGTTTGCCTGCCCGTGGTATTCAGCACTGTGAGTCGGGAGTGGGGGAGTGCTAGCAATCCAGCACGGGCAGCAGGACCCCAGGCTGTCGGCTGTCCCCGAGGCCCAGCAGAGAGTGCACTGTTCAGAGGGAGACTATGCACATAGTGGAGATTAGCTCAGTGTGTTAGAGAAATACTCAGAGCGGCCCCTTTACAAGAATCAGAGCATGAGTACAGGAGGTGTTTGCAGGGGCTCCGGGAAGATTTAAAAAAGTGAGCAGAGCTTAGATTCAAGCAAGGAGACCCCTTTAAAGAGAGAGATTCCTTTTTCCACCATCAGGAAACCCAGCTGCATCTGTTATTAGGGTAAAGAGTAAGTTACAAAAGCCACCCCAGAACAAAACCGCTTTCCTCCACTAGCAGCGGGGGGAGCTTAGGTGTCATGTGGCAAACGGGCAATGCCAATCCCTCTGGAGGCTGGGAGAAACTTAGCAAAATGATCAGATTTTTATTTTCTAATGAGGATCCCGAAACATTCCCTGCCTGCTAACATACTATCGCCTCAAGAGCCTGAGGGAGAGATGGGTCTCAACTTGTCCCACACTAGGGACCAAATCAAACCCTTGGTGGTTTCTATCAGCTGTCAGGAGCAGGCAGATATTTTTGCAGGACCAGGCAGGAAATCAGGCTATTAAATTACAGCCTTTCTGTGAGGAGCCCTGTCATCCTCCTCCCCCTTCCTACAGATGTTCTATCAAAGGAAGTCATTGTGACCATTTATCTTGCCAAACTTAAAATACCTTCTCCAGAACTAATTTTTCCCTCAGTACTTGAGGTCTTTGTACTCTCTGTCTTGCTTCCCTGATCTTGTATGGATCTAAGATTAATTTGCACTAGCTAGGAGTTCAACAACAAAATCAATTTCAATTGGGTCAGACGGGGTCACTCCGGGCTGGGCAGTGTGAGGAAAGAAATAGATGGTTATCATTCTAGAAGCACAATGCGGAGGTCTGGTATGAAGAGAGAGAAGCAGCATATTCCCATAAAAGCAGGAAATAATTCTTTCCAAAGCACCAGAAACAAATAGGAATTGGGCTCATTTTCCACCAGAGTTTCCAGAAACCATACATAAGCCGGGACACTATGCCCTTGAGGAAACGGAGAAAATTAGCAAATGAAATGAGGCACACCGTCCATAGGACCGTATCACGACCGTTTGCCCCCTCACTGGTACAGACGCTGCTGGGTCTCCTGTCCTTCTAGCTACTCGCATGTGGAAAGTAAGAGCATATATTTTCTCTGAAGGAATATTCTCTGGCGTTGCACACAAAGCATCTTAAGATAGAACTTTCGAGCAAACCTCCTAAAAACAAGACCAAACGATGGTTGTATTTATTTCTCCCTGTCATTGAACTATACCATCCTTGAAAAAGGCATTCAGTGAGTAAATTAAAACAAAGTCATGTATGTCATTAGTTTTTAGCATTTTACTTGGTCATCAAGGTAAAAAAAAAAAAATCAAGAATAACAAGATTTTCTCCGTGTCTTCTTTGAAAATGTTAAAACCTATAATGAGTCTTGACAATTTAATTACTATAAAAATGTACCAGTGTCATGGAAAATATTCCTTATTACTCTTTACCTTTCTTAATTCAAAATGGATTAGTGGACACCAGTCGTGTAGAAATACCCTGTGGTGGGTATTTAGAGCAATGAAGAGAAAAATGAACCATGGGTCTTGTTCTCAGTGAGCTGTGTCAGAATGATCCCACACCTAAGAAATGGGGGATTAATAAAGTAAGATCATTTTCAATTGAAAAAAGATAATGCATTTGTTATGTGTAAGTATTTCTGTAGGCAGTTGTATGTATCATTTTGCTTAATTGTCATAAGCATATTGGGAGATTGTTGTATGACTGGTTTCAGTTGCACAGATCAAAATCCATCCCACCTAATTTAAGCAAAAGGGTTTTATTCTAGGCTACTGATTATCAGAAGGACGAGGTTTCAGCATGGACTATGACAACACACAGACCTGAGTCATCAAGGGTGCCCCTGGTCCTGCCACACTCAGGACGTCGTGACCGATGCATACGGCCATGGTGCAGCCAACAGGTCCCCGAGCACATCCACGGAATGGGTGTCTCATTCCCTCGGATCCATTGGCACATCCAACATTCCAAGTCATTCCAATCGGCAGAATTCACGGTACATCTGCAATCCGTGCTTCAACCAGTCTGAAAATCCCAGTTTTTATCTTTCTAGCCTCTACACTCCTGAAGGGGGTTGGATCAACCAACCAGCAGTATCTTCCACAGTGGGTATCATTCCATTTTTCAAAGAAGGGACCAAATTTAGGGAAGGTTTAAATAGAGCAAAACATGCTATAGCCCCCAAACAGCAGGGGTGTGCATCAAACGTTAAGCCCAAAGCCTCACACCAGTCCGATTTGCTGCACAGTGTGCTGATGGAGCAAACACAGACACGGCAGGTCATGATGTCCACAGGTCCAGGAGAGGAGCATTTGCAGGTTTAGGAAGGAGGTCACTGGTTCTCACCGTGGAGGAGGGCAAAGCCTCTTGCTGAGAATCGCAGAGGCGTTCAGATGGGTACAGTGGTTGGATGTGTTCTTCCAAAGCTAAGTATAACCTAAGCAGGAGTGTTAGAAGGAGAGCCCTTTCAGGGAGGAAAGGAGCATGAGAGCTGTGTGAAGGAGCAGAGGAAGATCATCCGTCGGGGGGAGTCATGTGTCTTGTTACGGTAAAGGCAGATGAGGAGGAGGGAAGGGGGGAAGGTTCTAAAACGTGCAGCCCTTGTCCTGTTGGGCTGTGATCCCCAGTTCTGTTGGAGCACCAGCACCTTGGCGTGTTCCAGAAGGCTCTTAGCAAGGGGGTGGCAGCCTCAGGTGGATGCCTCAGGAAGATCAGTCTCTTTATCTGTGCTCCTGATAAGGGAATATAATTTTTCCATAAAATGTGCTTATAGTAAGTCAGAATTGGCCGCTGAGCAGGTGACCACGACTGGACCAGTCTCTCATTTGAGGTGGAAGATGATCGTGTGCCAGAAAGTTAAGATCCATGGGGTACGCACAGA
Organism: Halichoerus grypus; assembly: GCF_964656455.1. Taxonomy (NCBI): domain Eukaryota; kingdom Metazoa; phylum Chordata; class Mammalia; order Carnivora; family Phocidae; genus Halichoerus; species Halichoerus grypus. The sequence goes on from NC_135721.1 coordinate 3,263,688, forward strand.
GCTCTGTCCGACGTCAAAGTAACAGCGCTCTGACATATGCAAAGCACTGCATTCTCTCAACTTCTGTGATGGTATAAATGCAGGCAAGGGAGCCTCTGGAACTCATGAAAGGGAGGAAAACATCAAGTAACAGTGGGATGGGACTCAATGAATACATTCCTGAATTTTTTCATGAAAAAAAATACCTAAAAGGCTGTAGTCCTGTATTTGGTGAATTATAAAAACAAAGTGCAGAAAGAGTCCATCACCTAGCCCTCCTGAACACACAGGGACTTGCTAACACAAGGTGCACACAGTCCTGCATTTCCTGTGGCCCTAGGGGAGGGGACTCAGGAATCAGAGGGGAATCCAGTCCCAGATGGCGAGGTCCTAGAGCTGAGTTGCTGGCTCCTAATGAATATGAATTTTGCCCAGAAAAATTCTTCAGGGAGGCAGCAAAAAAGGAAGCAGACCCCCTAGACAAGAGAGGTACTTATTCTGTGAGGCATAGAATTTGTGTGCAGGCACATTGGTACATTGGACACATATACACACATGCACGCACAGACAGGCACACATACGCACACAGACAGGTGCGCACACAGACAGGTGCACACATGCATGCACAGACGGGTACACACACAAGCACACACACAGACAGGCACACATACCCACACACACATGCACACAGACAGGTGCGCACACAGACAGGTGCACACATGCACGCACAGACAGGCACACATACATGCACATACATGCACACACAGACAGTTGCACACACAAGCACAGACACAGGCAGGCACACATACACACAGGTGCGCACACAGACAGGTGCACACATACATGCACACACATGCACACACAGACAGTTGCACACACAAGCACAGACACAGACAGGCACACATATGCACACAGGTGCACACACAGACAGGTGCTCATACACGCACATGCACACACAGGTGCACACAGACAGGCACACGCACATGCACACACAGGCAGGCATGCACACATACCCCTACATGTGTGCACAAACCAAACACCTGAACCAATAATATCATAACGAACAAAAAGCCAGACCTTGGAACTTGTCCTCAGCGCCATGCACTTACAAAAGGCCAAGCGAGCACCTACCCCCACGAGATGGTCCCTGGGGCTAGGCTTGGGGAAGCAGCACTTCTGCTGTGGTCACGTGGTCATCTTAGGCCTCGTGGGGAGACAAAGTTTAAAGTGAGAAGGAAAAAATGAGAATGCTTATTTATGGAAATGGTGTCAGATGTGAACAGGTAATAATTTTACTAACTGTAATGGGCCTTTTAAAATACACATCTGTGACAGCAGAAGTTTGTCATGTACACGAGCCTTGCCACCTTCCCATGACCTGGGTACCTCTCAGCTTTGCTAATCATGCTGCAGGTCCAGAGCACGCAGACAGGAGGGACTGAGGCCGTTGAATTGCTGTCCATTAGGGACAGATTTGGGGGAACATGGAGAGAGGAGGAAAGTCCCAAGGAACTGCGTGAGGATTTGGGAAGGGAGAAGGACAGGTGTCTGCAACCTTGGGGAGATCGTCTGTAAAATAAAAGAGAGATGTGAAAGGATTTTGTAGTTTAAAATTTATTTCAAACATAAGTTCTTCACTTTCTCCCCCCAGGTCTTAAACGACACGCACACTTGCACACTCGTGCTCAGGGAACAGCAGAGGTGGATGTCCGCGTGGTGGTGGGAAGCCCACGGGCCCGGTGAGGGGGTGAACCTGGATATGCAGGGGGTTCTGCTTCTAAAAGTAATAATAATAAAATAAAACTGAAGAAATATTTCCTTGTAAGAGAAAAACAAACAATTCTCATGAAGCTCACGAGGCAACAACACTAAATTTGGCAAGGGTCATGGACATCCCTTACCTCTCACACAGTTGACGCATTCAGGTAGAAACACCTGGATTTCCCCCTCGGGCCACGGAGGGGCATGAGGGGTGGCGCAGCCCTCCTGCTTCCTCATCTGATTGGGGCGTATGTTGATAAAACCACCCCCTGTAGGAAGCAAAGTATGGTGCTCTTTACAGTACCTGATTTGAACATGCTAAGGTACACGCACACGTGTGCACATGCATGCACATACATGGGCGTGCACGGCTGCACATCCACACTCATGCACACAGGTATGTGTACATGTGCACACAGACCCAGACACACATATGCGCACAAACACACACATACAGTTTCAACAAAGCTTGTCCCCCAAACACAGCAGCACTTTTACCCATCAAATACTCGGATCATTTTTGAAATGATCCAAATTTGGCAGGCACCCCCCCAATGCTGATAGGAAGGTGAATGTCTTTATGGAAGCTCATTTGATACCCTGTTTAGAAGCATTAATCGTACCAGCACATGGACAGATCTTCTGTTATTGGGATTCTATCCTAAGGATAAATAAGTATTTACCTATAGATCTACCTACAAGGATATTCCCTGCAACTCTGTTTATAATAATGAGATTTGAAAGCAAAATACTTAATAGTAGAGATTTGGTCGTGCATACCTAAAATGGGATATTAAGCAGTTATTTAGGATTATATTATATTTATAAATGCAGTCACATATAAAGATATGGAATGAAATCAAAATAAAGCTTATAAAACAGTTGTACAGTATGAACCCACTTATATAACTTAGGCATAGAGATCCAGAATAGTAGTTATCATAATAGCTGTAATTATTTTTGAGGTGGAGAGAATACAGGTGATTTTTATTGACATTTCACTTATGTGTGTTTTCAAATATTTTACTATTAATGAGTATATTGATGTATGACTATGACGGGCATATATAATTGCTTTGTGCTATGTATCAGCACTCCTCTATTTGCCTCTGCAGGAACTTCAACTTCCTCTTTTCCTCAACGTGCAATCGCCTGCAGAACCTGGTCATCTGTTTAAAAAAATCTTTATTTTTTTTAAGCTTTATTATAGTTTATGACAATATATTCCTAGCAATGAAATGTTATTATGAGACAAATCCCGTATAGCTCTAGGAAACCAAAATGAGTACCTCACCAGAGTAAAGAGTAAATTGTCAAGTGCCGTCATTAAAAGAAGGGGGATCGTTGCCTGTCCTAAGTTGCAAAAAATGTTACGTTACTAAAAACCTGAAATTCTCATTTGGGGGCCTTTCCTGTCATACGCAAGAAACTTCTAATACGTGTGCATATGTGTGTATATTTTTTCTACTACCTATTTGGTCATCCTATCCCCTTGCTCAGCAGCTCCCGCTTCAGCTAAGATCATGATGAAAGAGTAGCCCCCTTTCGTATAAAGTTTTTACTACAAAGAATAGGACATGCGACACTTAGTCTAGATAAAATGTCATTGAGACAGTGCCATGTGGGGTCTAACCCAAGGACCCCGGGTTTGGGTCCCAGCTGTGCTGTTGGAAGTCATCATCTCGGCCTGATTCCTAGACTCTGACTTCAGTGAGCTGGCACCCTGGTGAACTTTGAAATCCTTTCTCCAGTTTCTTCCCCTGAGTTTTACTGCATGTGAGGTGGGGTTGGGATCAACTGAAGTTTCATGAGAATTGGACAAATATAAAAGTGTATCTGTATATTTAATATTTCATTAATAATGGATTTGATAAATAATAGATAATTTAGGTGTTAAATATATGATTATCCTACTAATATTATCTCTAAGAATTCTCCATGTCCTTATTCTGAAATGCAGGCTACTTTACAACATCGCTCCTCCTCACTTACCAACTCATCCAAACAAGTATAAAATAGAGGGCTCTGTAAGTCTACGCTCCAGCACAAATGGGGTGAAGGACAAAGAGAAATTTTCCATCCTGACACGTGAAGCAAAATCATCACCACCATCACCGTCATACGAAAATGTATGTGAGCCCCATGTGCTGCTGTAAATATCTTCCAGAGGTGACCTTAGACACGCCATTCAGCAGTCCTGTAACAATACTCTTATCTTCGTGTGTATACGAAGACACGGAGCCGAGTTACACACCCAGTAAAGGTTCCTGAGTGTCTGGCTCTCAGACGCGATCTTCTGCCCCCTCTTCTTTCTTAGAATTACTCAGAAGAGAGCCCAGGGAAAGCAAGTTTTTCAAATGCTGGTGTCACTGGATCACGCGATCCTGTTGTGACTTCATAGAGCACAAGGACACTTTGAAATGGGAAGGGGTTTCTACATTCCCTTCAGGAAAGATCTAGATTTGGGTGGATCCACATTTGAAATATGAGCCCTGCCTCTCATTAGTTTTGCCATTTGGGGCACTTTTTTGTGCCCAAACTCAGAAAATAGCAAGTTTTTCATGAAGACAAATAAAAATATCTGTAAGGAGTCCTGCCATGATGACTTACAGAGGAGGCAAACCATAAATGCCCGACACCTCCTCCCTGCAGCCTGCCAGGAGCCCAGAGCCAGGTGTGCAGGGACCTCCAGAGCAGGTGCCCCTGGACTGCCTACCCAGCCCCACTCCTGGGCACTGTCTGCTCACATGACCACCTCTGTCCTTCATCACGACAGGGCCCACCATTCACCAAGCTCAGCCACACTCTCCCTGTCCACGTTTGTGCCGTGGTCTTCGGGTCTTAGATTCATGGCAGAGCCCAAGCACCAGGCTGACACTCTTGGGCAGATCTGGTTATTTCCTTCTCTCAGATTTATTTTTTCCTCTTCCTATGTATAAACAAGTTGTTATTATTATAATCATCGCTGTGCAAAGGCTCACTCGAGTTGCTCTCCGTGGCTTGCAAGGAGGACCCGAGCCAGCCTGAGACCTCACTCGTTTGCATCACCTCTCCCACCGACACACAGACCAGGGAACCTGCAGGACCTTCACCGCCAGCAGCAGTGATGGGATTTGGCTGTAATACGGAGCAGCCCCGTAGTTTGGCATCTCTTCCCTGAATTTAATGCTCTTTTAATTATTTTTCTCATAGACTTGAAAAATTAGTGTCTCATGAGATGCTTTATCCACAGTCAGGATTCAGTCCTTTATAAAACCGTAACACTTCTACGTCATTATGAGTTGCCATAATTAACAAAACCCACATTTACATATGTGTATCGTGCTGTCCACTTGGAAATAATTGATAGAAAAGATGAAATACTCCTGAATTGATAATGTCCTCAAGAATATATTGGCATTCTGAATATATTCCTAGCATTCTAAAATAGCCGGGAAGGATACAATGCCATTGCTATGATAAAAATACATATTTTTTCTTCTTTTTTTAAAAGATTTTATTTATGTGTGTGTCTGTGTGTGTGTGTGTGAGAGAGAGAGAGAGAGAGAGAGAGAGAACATGAGCAGGGGGAAGGGCAGAGGGAGAGGGAGAAGTAGGATCCTCGCTGAGCAGGGAGCCCACTGTGGGGCTGGATCCCAGGACCCTGGGATCATGACCTGAGCCAAAGGCAAGCGCTTAACCGACTGAGCCACCCAGGCACCCCTATTTTTTTCTTCTTACTATGTGATTTTATAAAGTTGTAATTTTTTTCTCTGTCACAGTCATTTAGGGCACCTATCAAAATGTAATATTGTCTTCAACACAGGCTTTAAAACTACACTGAAAAAGTTTAACAGGATCTTGCATAAGGGGTGTGATAGTTTGCAGGTCTTCAGAAACAGTGTGCAGAGAAGCGTATGGGACATTTCCCCTCCTCTGGCTCCCTGCTGATGTCTCGCAGAGCGCATGTGAGCTCTGGGCCTGGGCCTGAGCTGAGTGCGTGGCTCCCAGCCAACGATAACAGAACACAAGGCTCACTGGCACTGTGCTTCTAGACAGAGCCAAATTAAACCGCATTATTATACTGTTAGTAATACTACAACTTCCTAGAAAATTAAGTGTTTTGTTATTACAGGAACACACTGGCAATTAGTCGATGTGCTTGATTTAAAATTTTAATATGCTTATTCAGTGTTAATATTGTATGATATTATGCTACCCAGTTTCCGTCTTCAGCGGTTTCATCGCAATAGAACAATATCTAGAGGCAGAAATGATTGACAGATAAACAATAAAACACTGTGTAAGTAGAAACAGTGTGTGCTTGGTCGTTTGACTTAGAAGAGGCAGATCCTTAAAAAATATGCCTGCCTACATGAGGAGTAACTTTACCCTGTAAAAAAATTAGTAGATGGATTGGTTGGAAAAAGAAGCTTTTTTTTTTTTTTCAGTTAGCCGCGTGAGACTAAAGACGAAGACATGCCAGAGGGAGGAGGCTGGACTCAGAAGGCACCATGTCCCCACTCACCGTGCCAGCCAGAGCTCACGGCCGGAAACCCAGCTGAAGGGGTTGCAGGGTTGTTGCTCTTCAAAAGTTGTATTTTAGATGAACGTATTCAGCTCTCTGTCCCACAGAGAAGATGCTAGCATTGACCGGGCAAAACACACATCCCCTCGCTTGGGGTCCTCTCAGTCTGACTGCGGGGAATCCACGAATACAAAGTAGGAATAAAACCCTATATCACTGTCATAATATTCCCAGAAATTCCCTTTACTCGTGCCCCTAATCCCTGTGACCCAGTACAACCCAAACTGGATTAGCAGCTCAATGTGAATCTTTGGCACCTTCGGGAGGGTAGGCGGTCAGGCCACAGAGAAGCATGTCTCTCCTAGGGACGGGGTCCTTCAGCTGAGCAGGGAGCGAAGTCCTACTAGAGGTCCAGCCTGATGAAGCTGGGATGTCGTTTCAGGACAGGACAGGGTGGCTGTGGTGGAGCTGCCACTGGGACTCCCCACGGTTGCTCAGCGGGGCTCGTGGGTGGTGAGGTGACCGTCTTGATGGAGGGCCAGGGTGGGGCAGCCATGCTGGGGCAAGATTCGCCCCAGACACCTTAGATAGGGCCATGCCATCACTGGCTTCCTCCTCACGTCCTAGGAACTGGAAAGGCGTGGCCTTAGCGGATGGTGAAGAAAGGAAAGAATTGAAGAAGTCTGAACAGTGCAGAAAAACGCTTTGAGCTTGGCAAGGCAACTTTCATCACCACAGAGAACAAAAATCAACGCAAACACAAACACAAACCAAAACTGAAGCAGTCACGGCAATAAACCTCTGAATGCAGGATTATTGTGGGAAGTGTCCATTGATTCTGTTTGTATAATGGCCGAGGTGCTCAGCTAGGTACTCCACATCAGTTGACCTAATTTATAACAAATTTTGTGCCATAGTTACCCCATTTTAACGATGCAGAAACAACAGTGACTGAACCATTGGTACAGAGTTCTTTTCGAAGAGCAGAACAGAACGCTGCAGAGCCCTGGGACTGGAGCTCTGGGCATGGCATTTCATTCTACTTGTTCTCAGCTGCGTCTGCTTCCATTGCTACGTCTGAAAACATGAGAATAAACCACTTGGTATTTCCGTGCAAAAAAATAGGTTGATGATCACATGTTATGATGCATACATAGTCGTCGGAAAAGCAGAAAACACAGGATCAACTCGTCTCTTTTTACTTCGTTTGTTAGATAAAGTATATATAACATAAAATTGCCATTTTAACCATTTTTAAGCCTACAGTTCAGTGAGATTACTTTCATGCACAATACGCCATTTGTTTTTGTGTCCTGTAAGGGATGCTGTTTGAGGCATGGTCCATATGGTGAACAAAAACATGATTATCTAATTTTAGCTTCAGGACAGTAAATAGTCAATTGTTGAAAGGGATCATTTCCAGAAAAGATGATAGAACGCTTTTTCCCAAAATTAGATGTGTAGGGCTCTCCAAAAGTCGTGTAGTTCAACCGAGGTATAAACAGATTAAATGTCTTGCCAAAGCCACACATGGAGGTGACAGCAGATTCTGCAAGGAAGTTTTATGAGCTAACATTTTAGCAAGACCCGTAATTTACGTACTTTAGGGAGCACCATGAGTTACTTATAAGTTAGTGGGAATGAATGGACTTCACACCAGTGTTTGGTAACTGTCCTATGTAACTTGGGCTTGGGTGATGACCTTGACTCAAGGTCAAGACATGGGTGTATAGACCAATAGGACTTTCCTTTGAAAGTAACAGCATAAAATGTCTACAGTAATAACTTTACCATTAGTAGGGCTTTTTTAGAAAATGGTTCTAACTTTTCAACAGTCTGATTCTGACACTAAAGCATCACATTTGTGTCAGTGTTTTAACTTTATTGGAACTTCGGTTAGCTGTTTTTTCTCAATGCCACAGCCGGCTTTATGAGGTGCATCCTATGAAGTCCCACAGGACCCCACACTCAGGTGGACCCCAGGCTTCGTTAAAGCTCTGCTGTCCTGGAATTCTTAATAATTGAATGTCTGAGCTTGTGTTTTGTAAGTGGAGCCCAGTGGACCAGTGTAGCAGGAAGGTGATCAGAGGAGAGACAAACAACATGCTTCACCTCTGCGTCTTGCTGCCCCATTCTCAGGAAGTATGTGTGATGCCACCATGAACACAGGATTCTGGAGATCCCAGGATGTGAGGTGTGGGATTTCAGTGAGACTCAAATCAATACAGACTGAGCATGTTATTCAGTCTACTCCTGAGTAAGTGGACCCCTGGAAGCCCAGGTGGCCACGCTCTCTGTGAAAACCAGAATTTGCTGAAACAAGAAGGAGGTGGTGTTTTTTATGTGCACGGAAACACTAAAACAAATGAAGGAACAATTTAGAATCTCATGCAACATTTGTGTTTGTTCCTTAGAATTAGCACCTTTATATCACCACATTTAATACTTAACCACGTCGGACTGGACGTTGCTTTCAGCAGAGCCAGCTGCATAATTGCAAAAAAACACGAATTAAGTTTACCTTCAACACATCAAACATTAATAAGAACAAGCAAGATACTACTCTAAATCTGATTTTATTTAATGAACATAACTTCAAATTTTTGTCATTCTTCAAAACTACCTCCCATATAAATGTAATCTATGACCCCATTTAGTGATGAGCGGGGCCTCTTGTATGTCTGTCTGGGGGCCTGTTATGGTCCCAAGGTCCTGCCACCTTCTACTGTCTATGGATCAGCCTCACTTTTATCTTCTCTTTGTGCCGACGAGATGAATACTCATTTCATACTTTGTTCTCAGGCACCCCATCTCTACCTTTAGTCTCAGTCTAAGCAAAACTATCTTTGCAAAGTTTTGTATAGGAGTTATTTTTTTTTTTTTAAGATTTTTTATTTATTTATTTGAGAGAGAGAGAATGAGAGAGAGAGCAAGCACATGAGAGGGGGGAGGGTCAGAGGGAGAAGCAGACTCCCCGCCGAGCAGGGAGCCTGATGCGGGACTCGATCCCGGGACTCCAGGATCATGACCTGAGCCGAAGGCAGTCGCTTAACCAACTGAGCCACCCAGGCGCCCCTGTATAGGAGTTATTTTTTAATGAATTAAAATAAATACTTAACTTTCAAAATTAAAAAAAAGTATGTAAAGCTATGTATGGTATGTAACTTTAGGAAATCTTTTGCCCATTTGATTCCATGTGAATATTTGCTTATGATGGGCAGAAATAAAAATTAGCTTGCCAACTTTTTAATTGTGTATATTTTGTTAAAACTGAAAAAAAAAAGATTGGTTTGCACCACTTGGCAACACACCCCATAATGAATTTAAAATATGATGATTATTCTTATACAAAGTATTTTATGTTGATGATTTATGCGGACAAATGTCTCAACAGCAGTGACTGTGAACAACACTCAGGAGGTGCTACCCAGGACTCATCGTCCCGCCTCTGACCTCCATGGAGACCTCCCGGTGGCTCTCTCCCACGTCCCCTGTAGGCACTCTTCCTTGTCTGCCTTCTTGCTCTGTGAAGATTCTCTCCTCCCCACCTCCACGGGTAGTAACCACTATGAAGAAGAGAACTACATATATGAAGGAAAGCAACCTTACCTCTTCCTCAAACGCAGAGTTTCGTGGGCCGTTTATCTCATGGATGACAAAGCTCTTTTGGAAGATTTTCCATGGCCTTGAACTGAAATCTTCCTTGAATATTTACCCCTTGGTCCTTACTTCAGTTTGGAAGAGGGGAGGGCAGAGGAAGCAGAATTGTTGCATTCCACTCTAGCTTTTCAACTATCAAATATAATTATGTGCCCCTCCTCCCCCACCCCGCAAGCCTCCTCCAGGTTAAGTGTCTCCTCCACTGCTCTCAGAGGGCAAGCTAATCAATCCTTGCTCTACCTTCGCCTCAGTGCTCTGAGCACACTCACATCTCATCAGGAGGAAAAGAAGCTTTTCTCCTGGTTCTAAGAAAATGCTGTAATCAACGTCAAACTGGCTGTAGAAATGGCTCGGTTTTGCAAACACATAAAAGAGTTTGCATTTTGCTTACGACAAGCCAGCCCTGGTTGGGATCTACGGAGTAACCAGGAGTGGCTAGCTGGCCAGTCTCTGTTGCTTTGGGGAGGACGGTGATCTAATGAAATCCATGGACACGGTATCAGCTAATTCAGGTGGAATTGTGACCTTACTAAAGGCAAATGCAAATGTGTTTTTTCCCATAATACCAAACAAGCTAGAAAAGTGGTTTTGAGAAGCCCCGTACGCCCGTGGTGAACTCATGCTGACAACACACAAGCATGTGTTTTCACAGTCACGTGTTCTTGCCTCAGATAGGCTTCTCTCCTTTTATTTTAAATGACCCAACTCAAAGCGTTAAGGGTTTCCAAGACGGGTAATGGGAAGATTAACAATTTCACTCTTCATTAATTGGCAATTCAGCATTTCGCTGGAATATTCAGCTGTACACGGAGACAGCTTTATCTGCTGTATGAATTCACAGTTTTCATAAACTGGAAGCATTTCTGCTGCTGTGCTTAACCCACGGAGGAAAGCACTTTTTCGGAGCAAAGGAGTTCAACCGGAGGCCAATCTTGGAATAGATGAGAGGAAGAGAGAAAGAGCTGAGGAAGATATCGTGCTGTTCCATTGGAGAGAAATAAAAACAGCTATGAATGTTATCATTTTCAAATTGGTGCTGGGAACTAGGAGACGTGACCCAAATACCAATCGATAGCCAGGTGCGTCCCACCTGATACAGGCCTGATAGGCATGTGATTAGGGATGACTGTCAGCCCCGGCCAGAGCGGCGGGCAGTGCTTTCCACCCATTTGCTTTTTCTTTTCTTTTCTTTTTTTTTCTTTTCTTTTTTCTTTTTTCTTTTCTTTTCTTTTTTCTTTTCTCTTCTTTTCTTTCTTTTTTCTTTTTTTCTCTTCTCTTCTCCTCTTCTCTTCTCTTCTTTTTGATGACTGATCATATTTATTTGTTACTATTAGAAAATCTCATTTTGGGCCACCTGGGTGGCTCAGTCATTAAGCGTCTGCCTTCGGCTCAGGTCATGATCCCGGGGTGCTGGGATCGAGTCCCGCGTCGGGCTCCCTGCTCAGCGGGAAGCCTGCTTCTCCCTCTCCCACTCCCTCTGCTTGTGTTCCCTCTCTCGCTGTGTCTCTCTGTGTCAAATAAATAAATAAAATCTTAAAAAAAAAAAGAAAAGAAAGAAAATCTCATTTTGACCCAGGCTAAGCGGTAGGAGTTCTCCAAGGGGACAGCCTCTGTTTCTTGGCCAAAAGCTTAGCATATTCTGCAGCCTCTTCCTTATTTTTCTTAGGGCTTTCTTCTCTCAAGCCCCACCCTTGCAGGCTTGTCTAGAAGGGAGCCAGGAATCCTGCGCATGTCTGTCAAATTGCAGGGGCGATATAGTGGGGTGAGGGGGAGGAGCATTTCCCCAAGCCAGGCCGTCCTAAGTACTGTTTTCCTAATCACAGAAGAGGAGCTGAGTTTGTTGCTTACCATGATAACAATGGAACATCTGTCTTTTTTGTTTCATTCCAGCAATTTGAGATTCTCGGCACAGTCCCTTCCTTCCAAAATGACAGCTGATACTTAGAGCCTCTCTTGTCTGGGAGAATAAAAGGCAGAGCCCTCAAAAGAGGAGCTTCCCACATCTCTCAAGGCATCTTCTTTACCTTGGGTCCCCTTACACATGCTACCGGCGGTCTGTGATGAGGAGACATGCGTAGATATATACATATTGCACATCTGCAATAAAGAGAGGAATTTAGGATGAAGATTAAGATACAGATTTTAGACTTCAATTTTCCTAATTGGAAAAATTACCTATCATATGATAAGGCAAAATCACATAAATGTTTTTGAGAGTAGAAGCTTGACAGAAGTCCTTCACTCTTTCTTCTAGAAGCCCGTGTGGGCAAAACTTCTGCACTGAAGAAGCCAGGCTTTCACTAGAGAGTTAGCTGTAGAAAGATGATTTTAAAGGGAACCGAGTGCAGGATCCGCCTCTGCGTCTGTTGCTGGCTGAGGAGGTGGGAACATGGATTCCGGGTCTCTTCCAGGTTGGACCCACGCGGAGTGCAGTCGGGACCATGGAGAGCTGTGGCGTCTGGAGTCCAGGGATCATGGACACTCAGCCACTTTGGGGGAAACAATGAAAACCGGACGTACTTGACAAAAGGAGTTGTTAATTTGAGTGACAGGACAGAGACATGGTAGTTGAGAGGTAAACTCAGGAGATGGGAGCCAGGGAAGCCATGGCAGCCATGGGAGGGGACCACTGGAGGACATTCCGCTTCCCCTTCCTGGGCGGCCGGCAGCTCTGCAGCTAGGCTTCTGAGGGAATGGCCACCATGTCAACATGCCTGTGATTGAGCACCACAAGCCAAGTGTTTACACTGTTGACTTCAACTTGATTGCTCTCCCAAGACTTTCTCCAGGTTCATTTGTTTTGATTTCAACATCAAGTTTTGTGTCTCATCTACCCACAAACTTGGGAAAAAAATTGTTATGGTATCCAAACAACCTTGATTGCCATGCACAAATTATATGCTCTCTGAGCTTCTTGTCAGATGTGTTACTGGTTTGGGTATACGTATTGGAATTTATTGTTTTATTTTTTGTTAAAGTCCAATCCTCTAGCAAGACTTGCCACAGATCTCTGCAATACTCTGCACTGATTTTGCACTGTGACCTGGCAAACTTCTCCCTTAGTTACACTGGTGTCCGAGATGCCATTAGAAGGTTAAATCACAATTTTACTGGATGCCATCCAGCAACCAAAATTTTTGTTCTTTTCATTTTGTTCTGATGATGGTTATAGCCATTGTTTCAAGCTCTCTTTTTCTTTTGAAGGCCATGCTTTTTCTCCTCTCCATCAGGGGTTGATACAACTAATATCAATTAACAGTCCCCAAATGCTTCCCAAATAATTATTCTCTCGTTGTGCCAAAAACAGGCCAATAATCTGTCAGAAAACACAATAATATCCATGCAGGACAGAAAAAAAAAAAATTAGAAAGCAGAATTCCTGGGGAGTGTAGCTCTGGGGTGAGATCGACAGCTCCAACACCTGCACCCATGTGTGCCACTGAGCTCAGCCGTGACTTGGATTTATGCTCACCTTCCTCTTCCAGGGGGAAGGCAGATTTGGAGCCCACGCTCAGTGTGGCTACGCGCACTGGGCATGCGGGTGCCCTTGCTCCCAAATCACCGCGTTACCGTGGTATACAACAGGTCTTTCAGGGCAGATCACTGCCACGCGGTCACTCACCTTCTTTCTTAAGGTGCACGCTGCAGAGTCGTTACCACGTTGTTCCAAGTCGGAGTCTGCGACGCAGAGCCCCGCGGAGGTGGGGAGGCGAGCCCGGCTGGCAGCGCTCCAGCCCGCACACTGAGCGGAGCAGAGCCGCCTAGCAATGGCGTGTTGTTCCTGCCGCCTTGACAGCTGCTGAAAGACTTTCTATTATTATCCTACTTTAGAGAAATCACAGCATAATGAATCACTAACTTGCTGTGAGGTAGCAATGTGTGAACTACCGCGGAGGCAACTGTATGTTCAGCAACATCTGGATTACAGGTGTGAATATGCGTGTCTGTATCACCCGCTCTTTAATGTCTAGAGAAACACGTCCTGAGTCGAGTGTCCCCAAAAGGTTGAGGACAGTGAGACAGGAAAACACACTCTGTGTTTTGACATCCACATCACGCAACCACTCAGACCTAAGGAGAAGGGAAACACATCTGAAAACTCAAGTGACATTTTTAAATTTCAAAGAGAGCTTGGAAATGAACGTGATTTTGCTTTTGACATCACATTCTTCCAGGTACACTTCACTGTCTATTGATGGAGATAGTCAACTTTTTGTTCAAAAACCCAGATGAGGGGACAAAAGCTGAAAGCGAAGACTCTGCTCACTGGAAAATGCACAAGGGGTTGTGCACACATTCTGTGTGGACTTTCAGGTTGTTCAGAATCTCTCTGGTTTTCTGGTTATTCAAATCCTTCTTCCATAGATACAAAAACATGGACAGCTGACTTTAACTTAACAGATGTCCAACTAGACGCTATGGCAGAACAACACCTCTCGCTCCAGGTTCCTGGATCCCCGGGCACAGCCCCCGATGCCTCCAGCTTGCAGATGGTGTGGGAAATACATTTCCATGGAAGAGAGCGGACAGCCAGTGTGTCTGCCATGGGCTACACTTGCTCCATGAAGGCTCAGTGGACGCTCTCGTCACCCTTTATTCTGCACATGGACCGAGAGAAATATGGGCTAGGCTCTGAAAATATAACTGGACAATTCCCTCATGGCGACTTCTCATCCAGTGGTTATTCTTTAAAGGAATAGAATCCAGAGGAAGATGAAAAGGTGTGGAGAAATGTGCAGTGGTGAGAAAGATCGCCCTTGGACACAGATGATGAAAATATTTTACGCAGCCTACAATCCAAAGGCTGTGTAACCCAGAATCTGGCATCTGTGTGTTTCCCTTTGTCTTCAGTTCACAAGCACTTTTCATGATTTCTACAAGTGTCTCCTCCTCGTCTCTCATTTCCCATTTAGATTCAGAATGCAGTCAATAGTTTTTGTTTTGAGATCCATACTAAGTTGGAGAGCAAATGAGCCTGTGTCTGTTGACTTGGGGAAAACTGCCTACCCTTTGTGCATCAGCGAAGGGATGAGCACTCTCCCAGGAGACACGAGCGAGTGTTTGGTATCTGAGACATTCTGCGGGGATGGTTGTCCCCTCCACCTCCTCTGGGCCAAATCCATCCCTTGTGAAGCTCTTTTATTGTTCTTTCTAACATCTAGTTCCAGGCGTGGTGCCCCCTGCCACCATCCAAATTCTACAATAATTACATGTTTTCTAGCAAATAAAGCCCAAATGCATCAGTCAGCACTCAGACCCCTTCACAATACAAGGCAGATTTGTGCGAGTCCCACAACTCGCTAGCACCACATGGATCAATATTTCAAACAAACTGTACCATGCCCTCAAGAAATCAAGCTTCACCATATTTCCTCTGTGTGAAATTTACCTCTTTCCTCCTTCCTTCCTCCTTCTCCTCACTGTCCCTCAAATTGTTGTTTACCCTTGAAGATTCATTTCCAAGTCTATCTCAAAAACCCCACGAAGTGTTCCTGCTATCTTAAGCGGGCAGGATGTCTTCCTCTTTTGAAACTGCTTGTAGATATCCGCATCAGGATCAGCTGTGTCCCTAACCTGTCTATCTGCCAGGACGATCACACCCCTGTCCTGGGACAGGTAATACAGCTGCCTTGCTCTCATGTGTGTCTCCTGTAGAATTTAACTTAGTCCACTGAACATACAGCTAATGCATCATTTGTTCACACAGCATTGTTTCATTTAATCCCCATTACTGCCACGGAAGGTCAGTATTGCTGGGAGCACTTTGTCCATGAAGAGGAAGATCAACGAGGCTAAGGTAATTTATCAAAGGTGTGGTTTTCTTCAAGGGCGGGTTTGAAATTTGACCCCAGTAGCGGCTCTAAGACCTGGGTGTGCTGACTCCATGGCCTCGTTGGTTTGGAAGGAATGGTTCTGGATGACTGTTCAGATGCCAAGTGCAATGAGCAGCTGCACCTCTACCAGATCATCCCAGGACTCCTGCAGCTTCCAGAGCCAGGAAAGTCATGGTAAGGACACACTGTATTATTGTATAGTTTCACAATAGGAACTTTGGGAGGTTGTATCATTTTAATAATTAAGGACAAATACAGAATCAAATCATGGAAACATCCCTGACACAGCAACAAAGGAAGTTATTCCCTGTGGTTTGGTCATCCAGTGCCATCCACACATTTCCAGAAAGGCTGTTGTGCCTCTGCTTTACTGGATAAGCAGCCTTCCACACACACGCGGGAGTGGTGGGAGAAGAACTCAAAATTGAAGAGCTTCAAAATTGCTTTGAGAGAGAGAAATAACAGCTTCCTTTGTTGTTTGCAATCTGTGATGTTAGCAATTGGAATACTCAGCTTCCTCTTTTCTCCTTTTATGTCTCCCTTCTCCTCTACCTCTCTCTTCTCCCTACTCCTTCATTCTGCCTAAACGTTTATCAAATTTTCTGTGAACTTTACAGAACTCCTTTTACCTAAATATTGTAAGAACTGCAATATGTTGGTTACAGAATAATGCTAAGAAACTGACATATAGTCTCTATAACCTTCACAGACTGTGAAATGTAGGTTTATGATTTCCATTTTACATTATAAGGAAATTAAAGTTCCTGCTATTTTGTCATACGTAAGTTGATTAATTTAATTATGAATGTATTTTTGAACTAGACAATGCATTTATTGTTGGAGAATCAAATATGCCCTATAACACGTCCATGGCTTTCCAACTGTATGTTGCTGCGCTCAAAATGAGTGTCATCACGGGGTGCCTGGGTGGCGTAGTCTGTTGAGCATCTGACTCTTGATTTCAGCTCAGATCATGATCTCAGGATCTTGGGATTGAGCCTTGCATGGGGCTCTGGGCTCAGTGCGGAGTCTGCTTGAGATTCTCTCTTCCTCTCCCTTTGCCCTTCCCCCTGCTTGCACGCACTTGTGCTCTCTCTAAAATAATTAAATAAATTTAAAACAAACAAACAAACAAAAAAAACAGAATGGGTGTCATCACTTTCATAAAACAAATAGGACCTCAGGTTGGAAATATTCAAAGTTACTAGTGTTAATGTGATCCGGATAACACAATTCCATTCTCTCATAAATTTTCAGGCTCACAAGTAACTGATGCACGGCGTTTTCCTCTCTTCCCCTTAGATATAGAAATAGCCCTCATCAGTGAGATTTGTTGTTTTTGAAGATCTTTTTTTTTTTTTTTTTAAAGATTTTTTTATTTATTTATCTGAGAGAGAGAATGGGAGACAGAGAGCATGAGAGGGGGAGGATCAGAGGGAGAAGCAGACTCCCCGCTGAGCAGGGAGTCCGATGCGGGACTCGATCCCGGGACTCCAGGATCATGACCTGAGCCGAAGGCAGTTGCTTAACCAACTGAGCCACCCAGGCGCCCGTTTTTGAAGATCTTAAAGATATGAATATAAATGATCAGAGCTCGAAAAAATGAGTATAAAAGGCAGTGCACACGATTCTTTACTTTCCACCCTAGAATAGAAGTTAAGAAAAACAAACGTAATCAAGATGAATCTTAAGCCAAACATTCCCACATGGTCTCACTCTGCAACTACCTTGCTGGGTGAAGACGCTGAAGTTCCAAAAGTGAAGAAACCGACAGGTAGAGTCACACACAAGCTCCTCCTTGCCTTGTGTTAGGTGCGCAATCACGTGTGTGTGTGCGTGAGCGCACGCGCACCCCTTGTTGGATTTCCAGGGTTAGTGGCTCTCCGCCCTGGTCTGGTCCAGCTCCAGCCACCCCCACCCCGGCCTTCAGCCCCACACTCTCCAGTGGTAGCTGCTTCCTGTAAACTCACTCAGTGTGGCCTTTCCAGGTGCTTCTCCAATAGCAGGTTCTCAACGGTTTATAATAAATGCTCTTGATATAAAATAAAACCAGTGTGTCCTGAGTGGAAATTGGCTGCTGAGGTGCAGAAATCATCGTGGCCCCTTGTCTGGGAAGAGGACAGAACTGAGGGGAGACACATGGACACTGTACCTGCTGACCCGAGCCCGGATGGCTTAGTGCGCACTGTGTGCCTTGGGCAAGTCCCCTCCGCCGCTGGAGCCTCGCTTTCCACTTTCATTCAAACCAAACCAAACCAAACCAAACAAACAAACAAACAAAAAAAATATTCTGCTGTCTGCTTAGGCACTCTTACAAGGACCCAACTAAATTAGATGACGAGATGCAAGAGAAGGGTCCTAGTTTCCAGCGACCCACTCACTGTGCGAGGGGCAGGGTCGCAGGGGCTCAGCCGACCCAGAAAGGGAGCCACCGCCTCAGTGATTCGTGACAACCTGCTCTAGATGTTCCCACAGGGAGATGGCGGGCTGGAAGCGGGAAATAGAGCCCAGAGCTCCTTGCGAGGATAAAGTGGACCCAAGAGAAGAGAGAAACAGCTTTCCAACGATGATAAGCAAAATGCTTCTGAATTTAACTGTTTGAAAAAGCAATTTCACAACTATGACATAATGGTGAAGTATGATTCTCTGATGAAAAACCTATAAGATATCCTTCCAACTTCCAGCTTTGGGATGCATTTTATAATGTTTGTGGCTGGTGATTTACTAGATGGGAAAGTATCTTTTTGTAATATAAAAATTACACGAGAGCTATCATTCCACCAAGACTACAGAAAAAGTTTTTGTGATACTGGGAAAACACGTGCACCTCAACAGAATATGGAGAAGAGTATGACAAGACATCCAATATATTGTGAAAAATGGTCTTTTTACTAAGAATTACCTTTCTGGAAGCTACAGCCCAGATAATTCCAGGAATATTTACTAAGGGCCTGAGCATGTCAGGAGGTGTGCAAGGCCATGTGGAGGGGACGGGGTCCTTGTCACTTTGTCCCTGAGTGCGAGGCACGGCCATTCATCACCTCGAGGACCCCCTAGCGCAGCGGTTTCAGACATTTATGGTAGGTGGAATCATACTGGGGGCGCTTCTTTAAGATGTCACAGGGATTCTTACTCTACTAACATGTAGAAACACCTCAGATTTTTCAAACACATTTATTCTAACTAAAGAATAAGCAATGAGACCAGGTCAGGCTGCCCCCACCTGGGGATGACTTTATGTATCCCATCCCCCAACATGGTCCATCGAGAGTTAAAGTATATGGGGAATTACTCTCCTCCTGATAATAGCTGTCTTAGTCTGCTTCTCTGTTACAACAAATACACCACAGCCTGGGATCCTTAAACAGTAAACATTTATTTCTCAAGTTCTGCTGGATGGAAGTCCAACATCAAGGTAGATCTGGTGTCTGGTCAGAGCCTTTGCTGGTTTACAGATGGCTGTCTTCTCCTCACGTCTTCCCATGGTGGAGGGCAGACAGAGAGAGAGAGGAAGCAAGCTCTCTGGGGTCTCCTCTTATAAGGGTCACTCATCCCATTCATAGGGACTTGGCCTCCATGAGCTACCCCCCTCCTAAAGGCCTCACCTCCAAATACCATCACCTCAGGGGGTAGGATTTCAACCTGTGAATTTTGGGGGGAACACATTCAGTCCATAACAACAGTGTTCTTCAGATCTGTGCCCTAGGAAACACCTTCGTGCCTTCTGGCAGGGTGTTCTCGAGTTTCTTCAGGAGCCTACTATCTATGCCACATGAACGATGTCTGCCTCCTGTCCTACGAGTTTGCAAATGGAAATTTTTTGCAGTAATGTGTTCTACGGCCCCTGTTTGATGACCCCCAGGATTTGTCGTTCAGGAATTGTTGCAAACCCTGAGTTAAACACTAAGCCTCAGTCCCCTGGGGTCTTGAGATTGTTGCTTGACATCTGTAACCTTTGTTTTCCCATTTGTATAATTTATTTTAAAAAATAAGGTGCGAGTGTGGTCTCTGCCAGCCATGTGGCTAAGTGTTCATGGTAGGGAGACAAAGCATGTAGGCTAATTTATGACAAGGAAATGAAAATGTGTTGGGTACCTTCCATGTGCTCAGTACTGTGTACAATGTTACTTTTATTTTTTTTTTTCCAGCTGAGCAAACCAGTTCCTGAGGGTTAGGTAACTTGTCCAAGATCCCTCTGATAGCCACTAAGTAGCGCAGAGCCTGGATCCCACCCAAGTTTGTCTGAACACAAAAATTTGCCATTTCCATGAAACTATACTCTAAAATGAAATCTTCCAGGGTGCACATGAATGTCTGTGGTTTGAACACGACCTTCTCTATCTCTTCAGACAAAATAAAGCTAGATGTTGGATATAAAATTCCCAATTTTATCTAGTGTCAGCATTATAATCCTCAAGTTAGTGAAAAAAAAAAAAAGGAGCCACAAACTAGTAGCTCTAGCTATTAAATCAGGATGATTATGAAGATGCTTTGCAGTCTATAAAAGTTACTACAGATTGGTCCTGTTAAAATCCCTATTTATTTCTCTTGCACCAGGAAAGGATAAATGGAATTGCTTTTTGCTGGAGACAGAAGATTACATTCTCAACTCAGGGTGAATACAGTCGCAGCTGGGCCTTTATAATTGTGACTCATTTAAAATGCCTCGTTATTAAAACTGGATTGTTTTGGATTGCGACTTTATTCAATTGAGACAATTATGTGTTCTGTGCAATTCAAATCAATGATTTCAGGCAGCAGTTGATTATTTCAGCTTAATTTGTTGTGCCTTTTGCTTTTTTAGACAGCCATTGGATATCAAAGTCTGAAATTAGATTTTAATTTCCTTTTGTGGATATTTTACATGTATATTGCGTTAGCTTTCATAAATGTCATGATGCTTTTCGCTCTATGTGAATTCATACATAAGCTCGGAAAATACAGATCCGCTAGCAGCGTAGATCTACACACTTCTATGCAGTGGCCTCTGTCCTTGTAAGGCAGGACTGTCACTGTGGCTTTGGGCCGGTCAAGCACACTGGTCAGGCCTGGCTCTTCCCATCTGCTATCCCAGCTTCGGAGCACGTTGATGAAACATGTCACTCTCTGTAGGTTTTCTTTTCTATGCTTTCCAGGAAGAAGTGTTCAAAAATCAGCAGAAGCCCCAGGAAGTGCTGCCATGAACATGAAGCAGGTATCTGCCTCCGCAGGTGGAAATTGCCCAAGCACTAGCTCGCCAAGGGTTGATGGCAATCCAGGGTGCACAGGGATGATGAAACGTATTGCCGTAAACAAGTCTTGCCTCCAACTTATTAAGACGCCTGCAGGCTGAAATGAGTCTGGTGGGGGGCGGGGAGCTGTGTCCCCACAACACCACTTGCCCGGGAGACAGTTTCTACTTCTTTACACAGCTCCTCCCTGGCACGTCTCGGGGTGGCAGTGAAATCATCCTGTCCTCGTGCGAAATAATGCTTTATCGTTTTTGAAAGTACGTGAAATCACAAGGGTGTAAAACTCACCACTGGCACTGGGATGTCTATGCTCACTAATCGGTGGCAGGTGCTATCTACTACCGGCAGAAAACTGGGCTGAAGGCAGAATGAGAATCTACATATGCCAGGAATATGCATAAATTACCAAAAGTCCTATTTGTGGTGATTATTAGCTCTGTTTTTTTAAATGAGACTAAAACTCTCAGATATTGCATAGCTAATAACTAGCCTAATTGGAATTTGAATTAATATACTGACTCCCAAATTCATACCCAGGTGGATTCCTAGGAATTGAAAGGGCAGGTTTCATCTTTACTGATACATAAGGAGCAACGGTGTTTTAAGGGATTTTGGGTGTTGTGACCTCTCAAAGCCCTTTTCAACTTAAAGGACAGATATTTTTATTGTTGATTGTACACCTTGTGGGGCAGGAGAGCTGGTGGAAGGAAAGTACTGAGACTTCAAAAAAAAAATCGAATCCTGTTTTCTGCCATCTCACATTTAGATGAATAAGGTCCCATGGAAATGACTCATTGCCCTAGGGCATCATGCAACCCAACCAGAAACTGCTGTGACTGTGACCCACAAACCCCAAAGCCACATTTTCTGCTACTTATGGAGAAGTATTCATCCACAAATAAAAAAAAGTTGTATCAAAATAAGGAATGCTTGACTATTTAAATGTGATTGAAAGAGAATCACTAAAATAGGCCAAAAATCATGTCAGTGAATCTGATGTGCATAGTGTGAGCCGTAGAAGCAATACCTACACCAGGTAATAGACCTAGACCTGGAAATAGATGCCTGGTTAAACACACCATCTACACAGACAAACAAACAAATGCCTACCCATGTGGGTTTTCCATTAGAAACACCCACAGATCGCAAAGCATCTTTTCCATGGGAAGGGCATTTAGGTACTCTAACTCAGGGTGCAGGCAGCTTCAGGATGGGACCATCGCTAATTCCGTGCCATTTTTTTTTTTAAACATGGCATTATACCCTGAGATCCTAGATCTGGACATTCTTAGAAGGCCAGAGCTATTACCCAGCTCACTGGGGTTTTAACTCACTGCTGACAATCCCATGCTAGAGATCGTTAGAATCCTGCATCAGGGAGGACACTGTTCATTTCGTTCTCATTGTGCTTACTTAATTTTATTTTGCTTGCTCTTATCCAAGAAGAATTCCTAGGGAAAGCTAATATTTTTTATTAAAGATTTTTATTTATTTATTTGACAGAGAGAGACACAGCGAGAGAAGGAACACAAGCAGGGAGAGGGGGAGAGGGAGAAGCAGGCTTCCCGCAGAGCAGGGAGCCCAATGTGGGGCTCGATCCCAGGACCCTGGGATCATGACCTGAACCGAAGGCAGACGCTTAATGACTGAGCCACCCAGGTGCCCTGAAAACTAATATTTTTTATGATGTAGCTAGTCAGAAAACATATCTTACTCTCTCCTGTCTGCCTTTGCCCGCTTTCTGTCCCCTTGGCCACCACTCTTCATTTCCTTATTACTTTTCTCTACTTTGGCAATGGCCTACTTATAACCCTTCCAACAGGGGCGCCTGGGTGGCTCAGGCGTTAAGCGTCTGCCTTTGGCTCAGGTCATGATCCCAGCGTCCTGGGATCAAGCCCCGCATCGGGCTCCCTGCTCAGCGGGAAGCCTGCTTCTCCCTCTCCCACTCCCCCTGCTTGTGTTCCCTCTCTCGCTGTGTCTCTCTCTGTCAAATAAATAAATAAAAAATCTTTAAAAAATAAAAAAAAATTAACCCTTCCAACAATGTCCACAATTAAATATGTAACTACCATAGTTTGAATTTCACATTACTTGTGCATCCTACCAACTTCCCGGAAGGGGGAAGGGGGGGCACAGTGTTTTCCTCACTAGTTACGAGATTGCTTGAAACTCTGTAGTTCGATACTCCCAAATCATGAACTCAGATTGTGGAAATATATGTAAATGTGCTGTTTGATTTAGATGTTTGATGAACAATATAGTTTCAAGATGCTTAACGATTTTTTGCCCAAATAGTAAATGATGCAAATATCAACCCACGAATCCAAGCCAGAAATCAGGTGTCATACTTGATTCCTTTTTTCCATTCTCGAGTATCCCTAGAACCTCTGTGTGTACTGTTCACACATTTGCTGTCTCTCTGTCATCTCTATTGTGTGTACCCCCGCTGCATGGCCTTTGTTCCTATTGCTGACGTTCCTTCATCTCTCCGAATACAGATATAGCTACTCCACCCTCCACCAGAGTGGTGTTTCCAAGGTGCAGATCTGATCTTGCTGTGAAAACGTGGCCCAAATGTCTTAGTGAGGTTTAATCTGGGTGCTCAAGTCATTTGCTCTTCACCACCCATTACCCACCCCTAAGCTGTTGTGAACTTCTTCAAGTTTCAGAATTATTCCTTACCTTCTGGGGACAAGGCCTTCACACATTTTTTCCTCTTTGCCTGAAACACCACCCTCTGTGTCATTCTCAGCCACCCTTGAGACGTCTCCTTAGAGATGCTCTCCTCCAAGGTTTGTGTGATGACAATACAACTAGATTAAGCTAGATTAAATGCTCTCCTCTTCTATGTTTTGCTGGACCATCTGCCCTTATTCCTACCATAACATTTAGGCAACATTCAAATTACTGTTAACTTGTTTGTCTCTTTCCCCACTGGAAAATAGGCTCCCCAGGGACAAAGTTTTAAGGCTCATTCAGTGTTGCTTCCCTAGCACACAGTGTAGCCCCTGCGACACAAGACAGACTCAATACAACTTTTATTGAGCTGAGTAAGTGCTCACTCCTTCCCAGGGCACCACCAGTGAATCATTTCTCCCGTGTTTGCTGAGCTATCTCTGCTCAATGCTTCTGCCTGACCAAGATCCCAAGAAACATCAAAACTGTGTGTTACTTTTCTCTTCCTCTCAGAAGTCCTTCCTGAAGATACCAATTTATGGTGATCTTTTTCTTCTTGAGAAATCTACAGAACCCATACCTAAAAAAAAATGTCAGCATTTTATTATATGTTCTTCTCCCCACCTCAGCAAGTTTATGGTCTTCCTAAAGGAAGCTTTTGCTGTATTCTCCAACCCACATGAACATAAAAGAATATTTTCTCTTTGTCACATGACTTGCAATTACATAGTATTTTTCAGAGTTAAAAATACCAATACCTCTCCTCTGTAATCCCCTGAGCATTAAAATAGCGCAGCCACTGAAGGGCACTGGTGTTTTGTTTGTTTCAGAGTCTGAAAATATATTCATGAATTGTTTGCTTGTTGGTTTCCCATTAGCAAGCATTTGAAGGCCTACTCTAATGACAACTATGTCCCAGAACAAGGAGATGTATTGGACAAATTAAGTAGAATCTATTCTGCAACCTCAGTGTAACATTGATTCTTGAAGATGATCCCAAATATGGACTTAGACTAGGCCAACCCAGAGCCAAGCCCAGGAGCACTCACCTGAGCACACATGTAAAGTCTGAAATTCAAATTTTCCTTTCCTTGAACTACAACATCAAGTTATGCAGAGCCAAGCCACTGGAAATCCATAAGCAATTTAGGAAATCTAAGCCATCAGCAACCAGCCTGGTATTAAGGGACATCGAGTACAGACTGTGATAAGAAGTTCTCCATTCTACCTTTGATGGTTCTAAAAAAGAGAACTCTTACCAGAAATTCAGTTCCTGACTCAGTTCCCCACATTTGATATGTTTCATGAAAATTCCACTCTCTGACCATGGCATGAATGAATTTATGTCAGCAAAGGAAACTGCATGGAGTGGTTACTGATGCTGAGTAAATTTATGGTAATACAGACAAAACAGTCCTATTTCTCCTTGCCGATTCATCCACCTGTGTAGACCAGGGCTTACTGCTGCCCCATGTGTGTCCCCTTCGATCCTCCGAGTTAGACTTCATCCTCCTCTGGAGACCTCCACTCTGTGCCCTGACACCCCCCACCCCCCAGGCACCATCAGAATGCACCTGTCAGGGAGAGCTGGGTGACTCAGTCAGTTAAGTGTCTGCCTTTGGCTCAGGTCATGACCCCAGGGTTCAGGAATCAAGCATGGGACTCCTTGCTCAGCGGGGAGCCTGCTTCTCCCTCTGCCTGCTGCTCCCCCTGCTTGTGCTCTCTCTCTCTCTCTCTGACAAATAAATAAATAAAATCTAAAGAAAAGAATGCACCGTCAGCTCCCTGCCACCCGTCAAGCAAGAGCTTGGGAGCTGGACTTAGACTTGGATAACAGAAAGCTGACAGATTTTTGTTTAGCAAGTATTTTTCAAAGTCAATGACAGTAAAATCTAATTATTTCATGCTTTACCTGTAAAGCACAATGAAAACATGTCTGAGTTTTTCCATTTTAGTTCCTTTTTCCGAAATATCTTTTTCTAGAGATTTATGCCTGAGTGAATTTGATGGTAAAATTCTATTTATGTATTTGTTATATATTCATATCAAGTATTGACCATAACTTCTGCCCTCATGCACTACATGATTTGGGTCATTATTTCTACTAAGTGTAGTTTTTTTTTTTTTTCAGTCAAATTGTGTAGCTCTGAAGTGTTATCATGAGCAGTTTAAGCAGTTACCAACATCATTTTGTATCGATTTTTTAAGTAGTTTTATGCATAATGATTGTTGAAAAGACTGACAATTTCTATTACTTTCTTAGCAAATCCATAAGAAACGTGAGAGCAAGCCCCCTCGAATATCCCAGAATTGCTCCATTGTCCATGGTTCCTCCGTGCCGGGACACTCTTGTGCGGACGCTCAACCATCCTGCACCATGTGGTGTCTCTTCACACCAGTGTTAGTGCAGGCGGCAAAGCCATGGAGGAGGGCAGTTTTCAGGTGAGAAGCTACCTCAGTCTACAGGGTCCTGCTCTGAACAGGAAGTATGCAGCGGATAGATGGAAAAATTAGGAACCCAGGATCCTACCTCCACTCTCAACACCTTGGTTCAGGAAGTTGCCATTCTACTCTATAACTTTCTAAAATGTCACCCATCAAAAATAGGCACTTGGTACACATATAGTAAATATTTCAAAGGCAAGCTTTTATTATTTAAAAATACATTCATAAACCTCCTGGTGCAGCAGAGCCAATATGCTGACTGAGCACAATTCACGACGTAAAATACAAATGCAACTTCATTTCTATTTCTCCGTGTAACTTTAAAATATTTTCTCTGCCACAGGTTGATAAAATGAAGAGATCCTGAGACATTTATGGAAAGTGCTTTCCCACTTAAGAAGTACAATATCACCTCAGAACCAAGAAAAGAATATTCAGAAAAAAATTATCCTTAGGTATACTTATATATAGTGTTATCTAACAAAATAGGCACAAGACCTATATACGAAAAGTTACAAAGCAATGATGAGAAAAATCCGAGAATACCTGGACAAGTGGAGAGACAGTGTATCTTCATAGATTAGAAGACCCAGTGCTGTTGAGACATCAGTGATCCCCAAACCGAAGTCCAGACCCATTAGGATCCCAACAAGCATTCTAGAAGAATTTCTAATTGTTGGTAGGCAAGCTGTTTATAACAGTTATTTGGAGGGGAGCCTGTGTGGCTCGGTTGGTTGAGTGTCTGGCTCTTGGTTTTGGCTCAGGTCGTGATCTCAGGGTTGTGAGATCAAGCCCCACATCGGCTCCGCGCTCAGTGCGGAGTCTGTTTGTTCCTCTCCCTCTGCTCCTCCCCCCACTTGCACATGCAGGTGTTCTTGTTCCCTCTCTGTCTCAAATAAATAAATAAAATATCTTTTAAAAAAGTTATTTGGAAAAGCAAAGGAACTCAAATACCTAAAACAACTTTGAAAAAAAGAAGAAGAACTGAGTTGCAGGACTGACACTGCTTGTTTTCAGGATTTATTATAAAGCTACAGTAATAACGAGAGAATGATATCAGCTCAAGCTTAGACACAGAGAGCAGTGGGACAGCATGGAGGGTCTCGAGACAGACCTGCATGTGCCTGGCTAGTCGCCTTCTGACAAAGGTACATATATAATTCAATGGAAGTGGGATAATCTCTTTCACAAACAGCTGGAACAACTGGACATTTATAGAAGAAAAGAAAACCTCCACCTATACCTTTAGACTAGAAAATACAAATAATTCAAAAGAGTTCATAGAATTAAATATAAAACCTCAAGTTATAAAATTTCCAAAAGATAACTTAGGAGAAAAACCCTTGCAATCCTGGAATAGAAGATTTCTTAGATTGGACACTAAAAGTACAATCGCTAAAAGTAAAAATTGACAAACTGAATGTCATAAGAACTAAAAACCATCACCCTTCGAAAAACCCTGTTAAGAAAATGACAAGTCCAACCACAGCCTATGACACAATATTGGCAAAAAACATATTTGATAAAGGACTTAAATCCAGAGTATATAATGATCTCTCAAAACTGCGTAATTAAGGGGAAAAAAACACTTAAAATGGGTTAATGATTTGAGCAGACATTTCACAAATGAAAGTGTAGAGACGGCATATAAGCACATAAAAGGATGACTGGCCTCCTTATCCATTAGGAAATTACAAGTTAAAACCACGATGATATACCCCACACACCTATTAGGAGGCTAAGATTAAAAAATAAAAGAAACACACCTGAACATAGTCCTGATGAGGGTGTGGAACAACTGGAACCCTCACTCGTTGCTGATGGGAATGCAGAATGGTACCGCCAATCTGGAAAACAGTTTGGTGGTTGCTTATAAATTTAGACATACACTTGTCGTCATGGCCAATGAGAGCACTCTGAGGTTTTTACTCCAGAGAAAGGAAAAAGTATGCTCACACAAAAATCAGTACATACATGTTTATGGCATTGTTCTTCATAATTTTAAAATACTGGAAACAACCCAAATGTCTTCTACTGTGAATAAAGAATCAAACACAAGATGTAATACCTCTCATTCATGAGCGGGAAGATGGCTGACCCCCTACACAAGTGGATGGGTATCGCATGTGCTGTGCTAAAGCCAACTCGAAAGGCTCCATATTGTATGATTCTGTTCAAAAAATGTTTTTTGAAAAGAGCCATGTTTGGGGGGGTGGGCAGATCAGACTTTGCCAGGGGCTGGAGGTGGGGAGCACTCAAGGACAAGGGAACAGGTGGAAATTGGGAGGGTGCAGAGATCCTTCTATATCTTGAGTTTGGTGGTGGTCACCCATCGTTAGGATTTGTTAAAGTTCCCTGAACTGTCACTAAACATGGTGCATTTATTGGATGACAATTTTAACCCAAGACACCTGATTTAAAAAAATTCTCTAGACTTAAAGCTTAAGAAAAATAGAGAAAAAGTAGATAAAAACAAAAGTAACAGTCATCCCAAGTGGCTCTCAAAATGTCTAACTTGGTTGTAATGACTGCACACTTCTTCCTCAATTTTCGACCTCACATTTTGATTCCAATTATTTTACTACTAGAATTACTAAAGTTAAAATATTTTCTTTCAAGTAGTATTTTAAATAATGTGATTTGCACATCAGGTAGACAAAAATTATTGCAGTTTGATCTAGGAAAAACATGGTACCTACCTTATTGAGAGGCAGTGGACGTTCAGGAAGATTTATGCATATTCACAAATGACTTATTTCCTGTGCTATTCTCAGCACATCTGCTCAACTTTGGTCGAAATAAGATCACTGTTGTGAGACCCATATTCCCATTGGAAGGGATTTCTAACAATTTGTTGTGTGGCAGGATAGGGTTACAAGCATCACGTGGTACCTTTTGACATTTTACTAATTATTTCTTGTCTTCTTCCCACCCCTAAATGCAAATCCTAGGTTTACTGCTAAGAAAATAATTTTGTTCAGTCCTAAGGTAAAATAATTTGTGTGAGGAAATTCTACCTATCCTATTTTGGAAAGAAGTTTGAAAGGGAGAAGCAACAGAAGGAGTGATTCACAGAAGGGATTCCTCCAGCGGCAAAACGGAGAAAAAAAAATTTTTTTCTTCTTTCCTAACTGTCAGAAAGTACTTGGGAAATCTTAGGGGAAATCAGTTTTTTGTTGGACCATATTATCATCTTCACCGAGGTGCTAGGCTGTGGGAACCTCACCAAACACTCCTCCAGCCTGATTAACTCCGGGAATTAACCTGACAACTTCACCAGAAAAAGGGCACCAAGAAAACATTGCAGTTTAAGCATGATGCTTGAAATGGTCAAGGGCAAGCTTTGTCTTTGACTTTCGTCATGGCAAGGACGAGGAAAAGCAGATGATGTCGGTGATAATTGCTAACACTCCCAGGAGCGGTGTGCTGACCGGTTTTATCGTTAACCTCATTTAATCCTGGCATCCACGTGAAGGATCTGAGGATCCCGGAAGTTATCTTGCACAACCTCACAAGCAGCTTATATGTGTCTGCCACCGAGTCTCATGCTCAGAGCTGTAGGACCCTAAACCTACTAGCCAGTGAGCAAATGCACATCACGTACTAGAAGAAAGAAAAAAAAAAACCTGAACCTTGAGCCTCAGCTTTCTCCCCTATAAAATTTCAGTAATGATGTAAATGGAAGAAAACTCAAATGGACAAGCAGTTCATTGAGCCAACCTTTACTGCAGCCAGCAATTCACAATTGGTTTGGGAGCTTTGAGGAAAGTAATGTCATTAATTAAAGATATGAACTTTTTATGATTTGGGGGATCTACATCAAACTGTATGATGAATAGTACATGGATAGTTTATTGTAATTTTTAAAGCTATAGGATTTGTCTTTAGCTATCATTATGAGGAATACATATTTTTATTAGAAGAAAGCAATATATGGTTTCATTAAGGGGACAAGACTGGGAAGCTCTAGACTCGGTCTGCTCCAACCTTACAAGTTGTGAAACAGTATTTAATCATGTGAGGGAGGAAGTCCTCTCATTTTACAGAAATACACGGCAGGGCATTTAGCTCTATAAATGTGCATTTATTTATGGCTTAAAAAGAGAATCTTGAAAGGGAGACAAGCTTTTCACAAATCTCAGGAAAAAAAAGTTTCAGCAGGCTCAGAGGAATTAGAATCTTGAAAGAGTGTAATTATATTCTTCCTATTTAATTTGCCAAGGCAATACCACTAATAGGAAAACAATTTAAAAGGGAAACACTCCATATGTGGCCAGAAAGGGACCATTATGATAAAAAGGACCTAATCCACTGGGCTTAGCGTACATATAAGCAACATTACCCAGGAAAATTAACAAACAAAAATAACTTAATTAGTGACACGTAGAAGCAGGATGTTCTGACCAAGGGGTTCTCTGCTATGTGGCACAGTTCTGAGCTTGTAGTCGTACCCAACTGTAGGGTAGCTGCACGTGAGGGGAGTGGGTCCTTTCCTACAGAACACTCAAGAATGTGTGGAAGTTATGGATGGGGATGGATTAGTCTCCTGGGGCTGTTACAACAAGTACCTTAATTGAGTGGCTTAGCAGGAATTCATTCTCTAACACTTCTGGAGACGAGAATCTAAGATCAAGGCATTGGCCCAGCTGGCTCCTTCTTCAAGCTGGAAGGGAGAGTCTGTGCAGACCTCTCTCCCTGGCCGGAAGATGGCCATCCTCTTCCTGCATCTTCACACTGTCTCCCCTCTCCGTATCTCTGGGTCCGCAGTTGTCCTTATGCCACAGTCAAGCCTGCCTTTGAGACCTCATCCTAATTTGATCATCTGCCAAGACACTTTATCCAAATACGGTTACATTTCCAGGTACTAGGGGTTAGGACTTCAGCATTTGAATTTGGGAGAATTCAACCCATAACAGGGGACTTCCATCCAGCACAACTAGAATGAAGAAACAACACCTGTTTGAAGCAGAATGTGTGTGTGTGTGTGTGTGTGTGTTTGCATCTCACAGCCCCACCGGACCCCTTCTTTGCTCCCTTTTTTCTGACAAAGTCACAACCATGTATTTCGTGACAACAGATTCACAAATACAACCACTGACTGCTAGCTCCTTTTTAAAATTAATGTTTACCATGTGAAACACACAATAGAAGCCTCAAAATATACAATACGAATCTAGGCAATCAGGTTTCTCTGTTTTAGGTGGTTAGAGTCCAATTGAAGAAGGATATCTCTCAGGAAAAGGAAGCCACTACTGAAATCAGAATGAGAAATGCCAGACATTAAAGATCAGACATGATTCAGTGGATTCACTTTCAAATGAAATAATTATCCAAGAATTTACAAAAGGTACAGAATTAGAGCCAAGCCTTATTAGTAGGATTTATATGCAGACAAAATGAGGAAGAAGGAAAGAAAAAAACAACAAGCTTTTGGAGTCAAAGCACATTGCTTAATTTCTCTGATCCTCATGATTCGTGGCCGAGATGTCCCCCTTTATTCTGCAGGGGCACCATGTCAGATGAGTAGCCAACGGCCAGCTAAGCACATTTCTCTGCTCCTGTAGGTATGGCCATGTGAGCAGAAATGACACCTGCTACTTCCCGTTCTGGGCCTGAAGACATTGAGCTTGGCTTCTACATATCCTCCTTCCCTTTTCTGATCACTGAAACATGGAAATATGGAAATGCATGATTTCTAGCTTTGCCCATTTGGAAAGGGAGAAGCTCCCCCTGGGGTTCCAGTGCAATCACATCGGAAGCTACTTCTGTCCCCAAGTGATGGAGAGAAGCAGACCCACTGCCATTTTGAAATACTCTGCTCAGGGATTTGGCTTTATCTAAGCCACATTGGGTCTCATTGTTATGACAGTTCAGGCTTTACACTATTTCGTACAATATGTTGTCTGTATATTTGGATGACATATGGATCTTGTACTAAGTGTGGAAGAACTTTATAAACCATGAGAGCATTTGTAACAGGTAATTGCCGTTAACCTCCAGAGGGCTGATGATGTGGGTGAGGCCAAGAATTGAAAGGGAAAAGGATATATTTTAATCCATTTCAAAGTTGGGTATACATTCTAAATGCATTATCATGAAAGGAATAAAAACGTCTTTATAATAATAGTAACAATGCCTAATTAAATTTAGAATACCATTTTTACCATTTCCTCCCCATGCACATTAAGTAGGCAGGTCAGTAAGTTTTTTTACTTGACAGATGAACAAACTAAAACACTGTACAGTTAAGGAAAGTGTCACTCATTTGCGGTTAAGCCTTTGTGGAAGGACAGAGAAAAGTACCCCGACATCCCAGTCCTCTGGGAGCACAAACAATTCTTCCATCTCTACACAGAAGAACAGATCACAGGGGTGCCAGGCTGGCGCAGTCAGTTGAGGGGCGACTCTTTTGATTTCGGCTCAGGTCTCAGGGTTGTGGGATCGAGCCCCGTGTCCAAATCTGCATTCATCAGGGAGTCTGCTTGAGATTCTCCCTCTCCCTCTGCATTCCCCCCACTCTAAAATAAATAAATAAAACTTAAATAAAAAGAAGAGCAGATCACAAATCACAGTGATTTAAAAGTGAGGAATTCCAATCAAGTAGAGACTTTTTTTTATTTAGCTCCACAGACCTGAAAATGTAATTTATATAAATGTTAATCCATCAGAGGGTAAGAACTTTCCACTTCACTTGTGGTAACATGATTATTTGTGAGGTTGATGAAAAAAGTCCCCGAAATGATGGTCCTTGCCTGTAGGAAACCTCATAAGGACACTTTAGGTGTGTAAAAATAGACCCTTTTAATGCTGTGTGAGACAAATGTGCCTCCATTTCCACAGGGATGCCCATAAGGAATTCTAAGTGGTAAGTTTTCTTGTAAATTGCCATTTGCAACATCAAAAATACTTGGAAATATTTCTCTCAGGTATACTACAGATTTTCAAATTAGAAATTCATTCAGAATGCCTAAAAGTTCCCCTAAACTGCATACTTTTCTTATTTTACAAATTAAGAAACGTCCAGAAGACCCAGTCTTCTGTGAGGATACTCCCTTCAGTCAAAGGACCAGCACAATAGAAGCTGCGACTCAGGCAGAGGGAGAGAATGGGGCTGCAGGTGCAGCGAGGCCAACTGAGCAGGCTCCTCGGGACAGTGGTGGATTCTCTCGGTAGGCTGACCCGGCTCAGGCAAATGAAGAAGTGTCTGGCGGGTATCTACAAAATAGACGGCCACCCGGTGGAGAGTCAGAGCAAGACACGGAAATGTCTCCATCAGC
Source organism: Halichoerus grypus (assembly GCF_964656455.1). Classification (NCBI taxonomy): domain Eukaryota; kingdom Metazoa; phylum Chordata; class Mammalia; order Carnivora; family Phocidae; genus Halichoerus; species Halichoerus grypus. Next base: position 3,297,058 of record NC_135721.1, read on the forward strand.
AGATCTGGATACTCCAGAGGAAATTAGAGGGGGGGGCCTTCAGACAGAGGCAATTATAACACAGAGGAAGTAGCAGGATCACAACATCTGCAAAGAGGCAGAAATAACTTGCCCGTCCATGTGATGCGGAGATAATCATAAAGAGCACAAGGTGAAGGGAAGTCAGGGGAGGAACGAGCGCATGGAAGGGTAGCCCTGGTACGGGGTCGTCAGAATGTGCTTGCACGGATGGGAAGACCACTGGCAAGATTGACAGATAAAAAGAAGAAAAACTGAAGGTCACTTCTTATGCCACTCATGGTGGAAGCACGTGAGTCTGCTTTACACGCATCGGGCGATTGTATGAAGAGGCTCTACCCAGTTCCAGTTACTTAGGAAGAGAAATTGAGAAGATTGCCAGATAAAATATAGGATAGCTAGAGAAATGTTAATTTTAGATAAGCAATGAATAATTTTCAGTGTTAGTATGTCCCAACTACTTAGGCCGACCCTTTGCAATATTTGCGACTTATTTATAATAAGGAGGTATTAATTATTTATCTGAAATTCAAATTTTTACCTAGGTGCCCTGTATTTTGATTTGCTAAATCTGGCAATTCTAATTGGGGAGAAAGTGGAAAAACTGACTCCCCACGGTTAGACCTGCATAAATTAGAACTCACAACAACAAAAGTTGAAACAGAGTAGATACTGAGGATCAGAGGCTTAGATGCTAATAAGACTCATACTCAGTAGAATCCTTGGTCCCCGAGACATATTCTGGTATCAACATTCTACCTTATTTTCCTCAAGGAAATGGAAGTCCAAGGTCTTTGGAATAGATCACATGATCTACTGAACCTAAAAATCAGTGACCTCGCAGCATCCAACGTTGCCCCCACATGATGATAAATATGATAGTAGTTTCTAGAAGTTTTTAAAAGGTAGACACAGTGTCCAGTCTAGCCAGAACTTTGTGGAGAAACAAAGAATAGAGTGTTATGTGATCATATATATGTAGAGACGACAAGAGAGAAAAGGAAGAGGCATTCTTATGCCACATATTTTGTCTTCTTCTAAACTTTTCAGATGTTCATGCGCTGAATCAGATTCAGCTCAGCAAACGGCCCAGAGAGGTTGGGAAGGTGGTGATATCAGGCAGAAACCTGCCCAGTGATCACACTCAGTCTTACCTGAACACACGTCTCATGCTTACACGTCGACCCCTGTGACTGCTCTGTTTCCCCATGAGCATGGATCGTATTTAATAGAAGCAGTAAAAATGGTGGGTGAACTGCCCTGTTACTTAACTGTGCCTTATTCACTTAGTGTGAAACAAAAATACAAATGAAATGCAAAGACTACTAATGTATGAAAAAGCTCTAGGGCATATCAATCCAAACAATGAGGACAACAGGAGAAAGTGCTGAGAAAATTGAGCTCTTGAAGGAAAGGAAGCCATGAGGAAAAGCCTTGAAGCAGACAGGAGGGTGTTAGTAGACAGAGAAGCAAAACGACAGCACGAAACTTCAAAAGTGAAGGAGATGGTGTCAGGGGACAGGTAGATGGGGTGTAGGAGGAGCCTGGGGGTGAGGAGTCCCCCAGAGGTGGTGCCCTCGTACAAAATGACAAGGACCTAGAGCTGAAGGAATGTAGGAAGCATCACGCATAAGAAACAATTTAAAAGAAAGATCATTACGTCTTGTACGGGGGAGACTTGTGTGGGTAACAGAAGAGAAAAACAATCCTCAGCTATGACACGAAGTCTGGAACAGGAGAAACCAGAAGAATGGGTTTCCTGGAGGAGGAAATAGACAAGTTAGAGAGAAGAGACAGTTTTGTTTTTTTTTTTAATTTTTTTATTGTTATGTTAATCCCCATACATTACATCATTAGTTTTAGATATAGTGTTCCATGATTCATTGTTTGTGCATAACACCCAGTGCTCCATGCAGAACATGCCCTCCTCAATACCCATCACCAGGCTAACCCATCCTCCCAACCCCCTCCCCTCTAGAACCCTCAGTTTGTTTTTCAGAGTCCATTGTCTCTCATGGTTCTTCTCCCCCTCTGATTTCCCCCCCTTCATTCTTCCCCTCCTGCTACATTCTTCTTCTTCTTTTTTTCTTTCTTAACATATATTGCATTATTTGTTTCAGAGGTACAGATCTGAGATTCAACAGTCTTGCACAATTCACAGCGCTTACCAGAACACATACCCTACCCAGTGTCCAACACCCAGTCACCCCATCCCTCCCACCCCACCCCCCACTCCAGCAACCCTCAGTTTGTTTCCTGAGATTAAGAATTCCTCATATCAGTGAGGTCATATGATACATGTCATTCTCTGTTTGACTTATTTCGCTCAGCATAATACCCTCCAGTTCCATCCACGTCATTGCAAATGGCAAGATCTCATTCCTTTTGATGGCTGCATAATATTCCATTGTATATATACCACCTCTTCTTTATCCATTCATCTGTTGATGGACATCTTGGCTCTTTCCACAGTTTGGCTATTGTGGACATTGCTGCTATAAACATCGGGGTGCATGTAGCCTTTCGGGTCCCTACTTTTGTATCTTTGGGGTAAATACCCAGTAGTGCAATTGCTGGATCATATGGTAGCTCTATTTTCAACTTTTTGAGGAACCTCCATACTGTTTTCCAGAGTGGCTGCACCAGCTTGCATTCCCACCAACAGTGTAGGAGGGTTCCCCTTTCTCCGCATCCCCGCCAACATCTGTCATTTCCTGACTCATTAATTTTAGCCATTCTGACTGGTGTGAGGTGGTATCTCATTGAGGTTTTGATTTGGATTTCCCTGATGCCGAGCGATATTGAACACTTTTTCATGTGTCTGTTGGCCATTTGGATGTCTTCTTTGGAAAAATGTCTGTTCGTGTCTTCTGCCCATTTCTTGATTGGATTCTTTGTTCTTTTGGTGTTGAGTTTGATGAGTTCTTTATAGATTTTGGATAGTAGCCCTTTATCTGATATGTCATTTGCAAATATCTTCTCCCATTCTGTCAGTTGTCTTTTGGTTTTGTTGACTGTTTCCTTTGCTTTGCAAAAGCTTTTGATCTTGATGAAGTCCCAATAGTTCATTTTTGCCCTTGCTTCCCTTGCCTTTGGCGATGTTTCTAGGAAGAAGTTGCTGCGGCTGAGGTCGAAGAGGTTGCTGCCTGTGTTCTCCTTTAGGATTTGGATGGACTCCTGTCTCACATTGAGGTCTTTCAACCATTTGGAGTCTATTTTTGTGTGTGGTGTAAGGAAATGGTCCAGTTTCATTCTTCTGCATGTGGCTGTCCAATTTTCCCAACACCATTTGTTGAAGAGACTGTCTTTTTTCCATTGGACATTCTTTCCTGCTTTGTCAAAGATTAGTTGACCATATAGTTGAGGGTCCATTTCTGGGCTCTCTATTCTGTTCCTTGATCTATGTGTCTGTTTTTGTGCCAGTACCATACTGTCTTGATGATGACAGCTTTGTAGTAGAGCTGGAAGTCTGGAATTGTGATGCCGCCAGCTTTGCTTTTCTTTTTCAACATTCCTCTGGCTATTCGGGGTCTTTTCTGGTTCCATACAAATTTTAGGATTATTTGTTCCATTTCTTTGAAGAAAGTGGATGGTATTTTGATGGGGATTGCATTGAATGTGTAGATTGCTCTAGGTAGCATTGACATCTTCACAATATTTGTTGAGAGAAGAGACAGTTTTAAGCAAAGATAATTTGATGACATTTGCTGAAGAAAAACAAGCAAAGGCAAACTGAGCTCAGCAGTGCAGACAACCAGATCCCCACTGCCATTGTGTATGGAATTAAAGAAGGAGCGCCCATCTTAGACGAAGTTCTCATTTAAGCAAAACTCCCAAGAATGCAGATGGTAGATGATCTCTGGTTGGGTCTTCAATGAGCCACCATTTTGGAAAGAAACATAGCATGGGAAAGTAGGAGTATTCAAGGAAACTGGGATTGATGGCTACCGTTTTAATCTCCATACTCCATACTCCATATCTCAGGAGTAGCCAAAGAGTGACATATCTAGTGTAAGCTCTAAGACTGGTCAGTTGAATGTGGAAATAAAGCAGTATTTGAGCAGGGAAGGCAGGGCTTTGAATGTTTACCACTTGTTTAGAAACTCAAACAATAAGGGAGTAGACATGCCACTTTTCACCTTTTTACCAACAGGTGGGACATACTAGAATTTTAAATTTGTTGCCAACAGGATAAGTTAAAATGAAAAAGTTTAATTTAGATGTAATAGAAATTGATGACTGAACACTTCAAGGTTTACTGGTTAAATGTAATTGAAAACATATTGCCCAAAGACATTGCAATACCTATGTGCAGGCGGAAGGAGCTGAATCTGCACCCTCGAGGAGCGATCTCATTGGGTCCTCCACAAAGTGGGCGGCCTGGAGACCCCGAGGCTGGGAGGCATCTGCTCAGGGGTCCCCTGGCGTGCTGGTCTGCTTGCCCTCCCCTGCAGTGGCTGTACGTCTGAGAGATAGTTCCTCAAACTTTAAAGCTTTATGCCAATAAGATGACACCGAAGGAATAATTTTTCTAGGCAAACTGGGTATAATTTGGGAGATCTCCACGAGGCAAGCACCTGCACCTCATTTGCATTTACACAATTCCTATTTAATCTGGTAATTATGTAAATAGCAGACAAGATTTTTGACATCTCACTTTCTTATTCTGCTTTCAAAACCGACTAGACAGTACATCGCAGGCAATTTGCTGTTTTAACACACACAAAAGATGGATTTTTTTCAGCCAAAAATACAGCGAATAACTGCATATCCGATCTCCAAGATGCATCACTGTCTTTTTGTTCTATTGTGTAAGCGTTAGGGAATTATAGACCTGGAGGGTTCTGTTCAAATCTCTGGCTTGAGTCCTGGGCATTTGTTGTTCTTGTCCTCTCTCTCCTCACATCGTCTACGCTTGCCCAGAGGCCCTATCTGACCGACTAAAAAAAAAAAAAAAGAAGAAGAAGAAAAAGAAAAACACTTTTCTAGGAGTTTTCTAGGAGGTAAGGCTACAGTATAAGTGTTATATAAGAATCTGTCCTACTAATGTGGTTTGTGCTCTTATACAGCCAAGAATGCAACATTTATTATTATTATTTTTTTTAGATTTTACTTATTTAATTGACAGAGAGAGACAAGGAGAGAGGGAACACAAGCAGGGGGAGTGGGAGAGGGAGAAGCAGGCTTCCCGCAGAGCAGGGAGCCCGATGCGGGGCTCGATCCCAGGACCCTGGGACCATGATCTGAGCTGAAGGCAGATGCTTAATGACTGAGCCACCCAGGCGCCCCTGCAACATTTATTATTAATGTGATTTGTGCTCTTATACAGCTAAGAGTGCAACATTTATTGTTAAAAGGCAACAAATAAAGCATTACAAAGAGTCTTTTCCTTCCCCACAAATATCCACTGAAAACTTAATTATTCCATTGTGTTTTACTAACGGTGCAAGCTTCTCCAAGTTAATTAATCTCTCTGAACTTGTTTTTGTAGAAGACAGATAATACCACCCAGCTCGGGAGACACAAGAAGTCAAAGCAGTTGGCAGGACTGAAATGACACACAGTGTACCTGTCCTGTGCTGGACTTTGACAAAGCCTAGCCATCTTCCCTGCTCTCGTTCTGGCTCAGTTCTGGACACTCAACCTCAGACCTACCGCGCAGAGCCCGAGAGCCCATGTCCCCCAGGTGAGTGGCATCATGTCCTCTCACGGTCGGTCCCTGCATTCCGGCCAGGAGCAGCTGTGGCTGGTACAGGAGACCCCGTGGCGGTGAGAACTGAGTATGCCCTGGAGCCCCAAGTGTCTTCAACATTGGAAGAGGTGGCAAACGCTGAATTAATGGTCAAGCGGGATTTATATACAGTCAGCATCTCTTTATCCCAAAAGCCTGAATTTACAAACAGGCTAAAAATGAATGCCTTTCATCAGCTTTAATTTTCTAATGCAGTGACCCATCCTAACACTGTGTAATAACAGGTCCCAGAGTGACAATTAAAATAAATCACCCTACAGAATATGCCATTAGAAGCATTCATGCCTCATCAGTAACCGAATTGCCTTATATCATACATCCTGAGGAAATATTTATAACTTTAGCCTCAGCTCCCCAAAGCGCAATCCGATTAATATTCTGTCCCTGTTGTAGATTTCTTGGAAATTGAAACGTGGTTCAAGTATTATTTTCTGGGTGACAGTCTAATTCTCTTTTAATGGGAAATACCAATGGCTAATCATGAACCAATAGCTATTGATCCAAAATGGATTACCTTCCCAGGGAACCCAAGAAAAAGACCAGCCTTGGCACATCCCTCCTTTTTTTTTTTAAAGATTTTATTTATTTATTTGACAGGGAGAAACACAGCGAGAGAGGGAACACAAGCAGGGGGAGTGGGAGAGGGAGAAGCAGGCTTCCCGCTGAGCAGGGAGCCCGATGTGGGGCTCGATCCCAGGACCCTGGGATCATGACCTGAGCCGAAGGCAGACGCTTAACGACTGAGCCACCCAGGTGCCCCACATCCCTCCTTTTTTAAGAAACACTCTTGAATGAATGAGCTCACTTCCTTCTCCATAAAGGGGATAAAAGCCTTCTGAAGGCTTAAATGTTAACTTTACTCCTGTTCCACTTGTTAAAAAAAATTTATCCCACGTGACAAAGGACTATATTGAGACCAATCAAGTCTGGAGAAGGCACCTCACTCCATCCACCTTTGCCCCTTTGCCTCAAGGAAACCACAGGGCTCTGCACATGGTGAGGTCACGGTGGAGGCGTGCCAAAGCCACTCGGCCATCCTTGGTGAGGGTCTCCGCTCCTACGGGCTATGACAGTTAGGAACAGGACCTAGAGAAAGACACTAAAGCAGCATATTTAGGCAAACTCCTCATTTTGGCAAATGTGGGAAGGTGCTTTGAGCCGGTGCAGCCACGCGCTGTGGCTACTGTCCTCAGGATGACAACCCCCAAAAGCTGGGCGCCGATCTCATCGGCTGGAACAGCGTCGGCTCAGGCCACCATAACAAAATGCCGCACAGAGAGAGCTTCAGCAGCAGACATTTGTTCCCCACAGTTCTGAATGCGGGAAGTCGGAGAGCAGGGAGCCCCAGCGGGGTCCAGTTCTGTGCAAGCCCTCTTCCCGGCGTACAGAAACCTGCCTTCTGGCTGCTAGTCTTCACACAGGGGAGAGAGAGAAGGGGAACTCTGGTGTCTTCTTTTATAAGGGCACCGACCCCATCCTGGGGCCCCACCCTCATGACCTCACCTAAACCGAATCACTTCCCAAATATCCACTTCCAAAAACCACCACATGGGGGTTAGGGCTGCACCCCATGAATTTGGGGAGACACAAACACTCAGTCCATAATACAGCAAGGAAATGTCCAGCAAAGAAGGCCCTGCTGCTGTGGCCGTCCCCCAGGTAAGAGGTTTGAAAGGCAGCCAGCCAGGGGGCGACTTGCCCTGGAACCTGGGAGGGTCAGGGTTCCCTCTTTCCCTGAAGGCTGCACCTGTTCCTTCTTAGGTGTGTGTGTCCTTATAGGGGTCCACATCCCATATGTTTTTTGCTGTGGATGTGTTGCTTTGTTAGTACACTGAAAAGTCAGTGATTAAGGTGCATTTGGAGAGAGAATTTTGGGAATCATGGTACCAAGACCAGATTTTGTGTTCTGATCTAGTTCACACTTTCTCTATACTTCCAAGGAAGAACAGAGGAAATGGGGGGAGCCGGGGAGCCTCTAAACCAAGGCAAGGAGGAAACCAGACAGACTAAGCGTATCTTCCGAGGTCTGGGGACTCGTGCCAGACTCTATCTGGGGCGTCTGCTATTTAGAGAGACTCTTTCTTAGCTTTTGAGACAAGTATCACCTCTCTTTACTACTAAGAAAAGATGTAAGTATTCTAAATTTGAAGTTTCTATGTTATTTACCTTCCTAAGTTTCAATTTCCCATCCTGTTAAATACATAAAAAACCTGCTAATAACCTTGAAGTGTGGAGGTGACGAATAATGGGATTACATGTAAAGCAATGTCAGCTTTTAGGAAGAGAAGCTCTCGTGTGAATAAATCAGCTTCTTCTGAACAAGTGCTTTATGTTAACACATTTCTAGCAAATCTCTCCCTGACTCATCACTGGAAACCTTTTGAAAGTAAAAGGCTTGACCTTTTGAAGAGGTCTTGGTGTTCATGATTTGTTTTCTGTGGATTTTTCATGCCACACACCCCTCTCACTCACCCTTACCCCCTTGTCACAGCTGGATAATCACTTAGAGAAAGTCTTCTGTTGTGGAAACTTCTGGCTCTGAGAGGAGTATGGAGAGGCAAGAAGAAGACATTTGTCCAGGACTCCAACATGGGGATGCAACAACCAGCTTCAGATCTGAAGACCCCTGAGGTCTGATAGCACACAAATGAAATCAAGGAAAATCACAGTCTATACCTGGCCTCTATTTTCTTCTCTGAAAAATGGGGAGAGTGCATTAAATTATGTCAAAGATCCCTTTGAAGTTCCAATGTTTGACCATTTGCAGCCGTTAAGGCACTGAATTTCATACTTGAATTTGCAGGGTCTGGGGTGGAGGTTGAGAAAGAATTGAGAGTCTGCACCAGGGGCTTCTGGGGAGGGAGGATGCCCACCACTGCTCTGCACTGCACCCTGGGGGTTGCTGGTCCATGGAGCTCCCAGAGCCTCTGAGGCCCCAGAACATCAGAGGCCCTTTAGCAGATGAGGATATTAAGGAAGAGATGTTAAATTTCATGTATTTCTCCTGCTGGAGCTCAGGTTTCTCTGGCTGTAAAACTGTCTAAGGCAGGCATTGATCACCAGCTGCCCATTCCCTCCTGCATCCTGTGAAGTGCCCAGCACTTTCCCTGGGACCTGAAGCCCCTTCTGGCTCCATAAATCTAAGGGTGCATTTAAGGTGTTGTTAGAACGTGAAAATCCTCACACCGCCCAAATCCACGCATTTCCCAGTGTCTTGCTTTTACTTTTCCCTGTAGCCCTAGGAGCATCCCTTCCTCAGACAGGGCTGTAGAAGTAAAGAGAAAGTTCCGGATAGAAATCTTACCTGAGGCAAGAGGATAAGGCCACCCTCCCTCCTGGGGAGTTTGCATTTCAAAGCATTCTCCTTTGACTTCCCAGGAGGGAGGAAGCTGTGTGCTACTTGATAGTGATTTATCATTGGCCTGAGGCAGTAATTGGCCAAACCAGGCCTTGAGCCATTTCTGAGATGCCTCAGTGTTTAGGTGGGAAATGGCAGAGCAGCCTGCAAGGATGTGAAGGTGGTCCATTAAGTGGTTTGCTTAAGGTCGCAGCACGCTAAACTGCAGAGCTAGGAGGGGAACCCTGAGGCCCCTGGGTCTTCCTGGGCCCCCAGCAGAGTCCACTCCTTCCCTCCTCTGCCCATATTCTCCTCTCCCTGCAGCCTGTAGTCTGTCCCACAGCACTGGCCCAGTGCCTGGGTTTGCTTGCAAGGCTCCTCTAAATCTGAACCCACTGGATGCCCTGATAACTGAGGAATGGAAAACAGATGTACTGATCCGTCAGCTGAGTGAAAACCAGATGAGGATCCCCCCAGACGGATAGTGGAAGAAAACAAAACACCCAGCCACTTTGTCAAGAAGGTCTTCCTCTTCCTTTCACATTCAGTTTATAAAACTTGGGAAATGCATTTAGACAAGAGGCGATGCATTCAGTTGGCTCAGAGGAACAACAGTGTGTAGGGATGCCCTTCAGATGGGCCTGGAGCTTGGGGCTTGACTCAGCCCCAGAAGGGCCATCAGAAACCATGGCTTATTCCTGAAGAGTGGCAGGATAGAGTATGCACTTCCAGAATGGTCACGCCTCCTGGGGTTCCCTTCAGACCACAGGTGCTGGGGTCTCACCCAGCTCTGTGGAACTGGAGACCTCACCTCCAGCCAGGAGCTTGGTGGCACCATGCAGTTCACTCAGGCTCCTTTAATTCTGTAGACTCAGTCCTCTGTCAGTAAAGAAACTGTACCTTCTGGGTTGAGGTCTTGTTTTCAAAAACCTGTTGGCTTGCTAAGGGGATCTGGAGGGGGGACTGTTCTCCTCCCCAGCTTCTTGGACAAACATGGGGTCCCTCCCACAAAAGCTACACAGCTTCTCACCAGGGTGAATGTGCCCTCAGCACCCTCTGGGTGTTCAGAGTCTCACTACGACTTTTTTTGTAACATTCATGTTTGCTATTGTAATTGTGCAATTCCATAAAGAATCAGTCATTTTATGAAATATGAAAACTAAGTCAAATTGTTCTGGAAAGAGTCCATGATTCCATTCACCTGACTTGAAAACAAAAGACATAAAAAAGGAATAAAAGAAAAGAGAGAGAGACAGAGGGAAGGAGGGAGATCCCTGTTAAAAAGTGTGTAAACAATGCAACTCTAAAGGTTGGAGAAAATTTCAGTTTAATATGGACAGGCACTCAAATTTCTTCAGAATCCATATGTCTCCACTCCGCTTTAAAGAAACCCAAAATTCAGGGACGCCTGGGTGGCTCAGTCGTTAAGTGTCTGCCTTCGGCTCAGGTCATGGTCCCGGGGTCCTGGGATCCAGCCCCTCCTCGGGCTCCCTGCTCGGCGGGAAGCCTGCTTCTCCCTCTCCCACTCCCCCTGCTTGTGTTCCCTCTCTCGCTGCATCTCTCTGTCAAATAAATAAATAAAATCTTAAAAAAAAAAAAAAAGAAAGAAACCCAAAATTCAAAATTACAAACAAATAAGCAATGGTTTATGCAAAAATAATTGGATAATCCCATTTTGGTAGCCAGAGTGGTCCTATTACATAAGACAACATGAATAATCCCACGTTGTTTATGTCTCATTTTATTAAATAGTTTCCTATGTTCCCATGTTTAACTACTTTTAAAGTATTTCATTATTCATTTGCAATTCACTGGAGTTTATTTAAAAAATTCTCTACTGGGAGGTATTTATGGTAAAGATCTTTCTTTATCTTTGAATTTATCCCCAGTGATTTTCCCAAGACACATCTTTACATTTGGTCCAAGTGTACACAGGGCTAAAGACTTTTGACATCTCTGTGGGACAGGGGACAATCCTCACCACACTTTAATTTGAAGGACAGAACTGGAAGAACTGGAACCCAAAGACCAGAAAGATGAGACAGGAGCATCCCTCCTCTGTGACAGACATCACAACACCTGTCAACAGGAAGGAAGGAAAACTGACTGATCAGATGCAGAGATGCTATTAAAAGCTTGAACAGAAAGCAAAACAGGTGATGGCCTGCTTTCATGCACATACACACACACACACACATACACACACACACACACACACAGAGATGCACGCCCACAGGATGGATGGAGAAGCAGGCAATCAGAAGACCACAGCAGGTACCTGACACAGAGATGGATGGTGGCCTGAGCATGGTGTCCACAGCAGAGGTAGAGGTGAGTGGTTAAGTTCTGGACATACTCGGACACTAGTGACAGCAATATATCCCGAGAGGTTAATGCAGAAAGACAGACAGGAATGAAAAATGACTCTAAGGTTTGCTCTTGGTCTAAGCCAACTGGGACAACTGAGTTGCCTTCACCAGAGGGAGTTAAGGTTGCAAGTGAAATGACTTCGGGGATGATGATGAGTTTAGTGGACATGATGCTGAGTCGGAGTTCTTCATTAGCAAGTGAGAAGCCGGGTGCACATGCAGTATGTGGATACAGGGCGCACGGAGGAAGTCTGCGCTGGAGATCTACCTCTGGGCATCAGAACCTTCGAGATAGGATTTAAAGTTGTCAGGGTAGCCCCATTAATACATTTTTGTATCTTTTTCCCCCTCTTATTTCCCAATTAGAAGAAAGGCAGTTCTGGAAGGCAGGCTCTTCCCCCCATATACTTTATTATTTAGTTATGAATTTATGTATTGCTATGGACAGATTCTTTATAATGTATGCTTCCACCCACCCACCCCTAAAGATTTAATAAATATTCAGTGACTATTTTAGGGTTGTGGTCTATGACCTAACATTCATTAGAATTATCATATTCTGTCACTCACATGAGTCCCCATTTCGATGCAAACACATAGAGATGAAAGCTTTATTGCAGCATCAAACTCAATTTCTTGTTTGGTTGATAAACAATAGTTTTTAATCAGCAGAAAGGGATAAATAGGTAAAGTGTTTCTGAAAACGTAAGAGACATATTAGCTCAAAACCCTAGGGAAAAGAATCATTTCTTCCGGCAGAATTTTCTCTAATTACCAGAAACTCGATGGCTTAGAACAACAGCAATTTACTCTTTCACAATTCTGGAAGACAGAAGTCCAAAATCAAAGGTCAGCAGGGCTGTGCTCCCTCTGGAGGCTCTGGGGAGAGTGTCTCCCTGACTTCCAGCCTGTGGGGGCTCCAAGTGTCCTTGGCTTGTGGTTGTGTCCCTCCAATCTCCAGCTCTTTTTCACATGGCTCTTACACCAACCTCTGGTCTTCTCTACGTACAAGGACACTGGTCACTGGGGTTGCAGTTCACCCTAAATCCATGATGATCTCATTTTAAGGTCTCTTATCTAATTATGGCAGCAAAGATTCTATTTCCAAATAAAGTGACATTCTGAGTTTCCAGGTGAACATGAACTTTTGGGGGACACTATTCAACTGACTAGACTTTCTGACCCAGCAATCTTCTTATCCTAAAGAAGTAGGAAGATGTTTAAGTAGGGACATATGCACAACATCTTTAATCCAGCATTATTTGTGAGAGCAACAAGGAGGAAATCATTCTATACATTGTGACAGAAAATAGGTAGCATAAGTGATAATACAGGATGTTACACAGTCACCCACCTTAATAGAAGAATACTGAATGATACAGGAGGTGGTCCATGATATGTTTAAAAAGAAAGGTGATACTTTATGTATACCTTGTAATCACTTTCGGGGAAAAGAGAGTATATCATATGGACTCAGTGGGAAAAGAATACATAGCAGCATTTAATAAAAAATCTCACTGGGTTTAGAGATTGTAAGAAGTATTTTAATGCTTTTTTTTTTCTTTTTAAATAAGCTCCATGGCAAGCATGGAGCCTGTCAGAGGGCTCAAACTCAGGACCCTGAGATCAAGACCCGAGATCAAGAGTCGGACGCTTAACCCACTGAGCCAACCAGGCACCCCTGCTTATTTTTATACTTATTTGAATAATCTAAATTCTTTTAAAATTGTTTATATTTTAAGAATAAAAGTCCTTTAAAACTCTGTCAAAGAAAAATATAACAAAAAGCAACACATGATGGAATAACAAAAAACAGGAAGAATTCTAATTAATCTCATTGAATTTTAGAATTTGGCTACTAAATCAATTAATATACAGAATTTATTGTCTGGACTTTGAAACAAAACGAATTCAAGATAAAGAATAATGAATAAAATATTAGAAATATGTATTAGTGTAAAAGTAAGAAATGGTTAGATTTTAATTTGGTTTTGTATCGAATAATTCCTAAGGAACAGAATAAAAATTACTTTGTAAATTAGTGTGAAAGTTGAAACATTCAAATACAAGAGAAGGTTTTGAATGGCAGGTATGGAACTTAGTTATTTTTCTCCAGTCTACTAAGCCTAGTTTAGATGCAGGTACATGGCAGGAATGCAAAAAAAAAAAAAAAAAGGCAATTAATGAGTGAAAATTGTAAGAATCTTAATAGATAATTAAAATGTATTTCCAGTGATCACTCTTATAAAGACAAGTGTCTTGTATAACCAACCAGTCTAGAAAACCTCTCACAGAGAACCTTTCTAGTGCCCTCTTTTTTTTTTTTTTCTTTCAATAAACCACCATAAAAACGACCTTTTGTCTGGATCCCTCCAGCCCCACCCCTTGAATCTTAACCCCAACATGCTGCCAAATCCTGAGCTCCTGGGGGATTTCAAGCCAGCTCGGGGAAGACCTGTTTTCACAGTGCTTACATTCTGGCTTTCGCTCCAATGTTACTAACAGTTGGTTCTGGATTGTGGTTTTAAGGAGGCTTTATTAAATGAGCTTATGTTCTTTATGCTAAAGCTCAGAAAAACACATATGTCATGGGGATGTTTAATCACTGTAGAGATTCAGTTACTCATGGAGCACAAAAGTGCAACCCCACTCAGAGTTCTTTCTTTGGTCCTACAGATATGTGAACCTAGAGGAAAGGGACTTGATACAAATGCAATTTTGAATTAGTCATCTAGTCATTTTAAAATCAAAGCCTTTCCTTCCTTTCTCTTATAAGATGAACCATTATTTCAAGGGCATGTGTTTAAATCACAGGAAGATGTTGGTGCTCGGATGTGAACCACTTACAATCCTATTGCAATCACCTGCCACAGCCATGACATTGGCATAGATGTTCCCTTGCCTTTAACCATCGTCTCTGGTTCCTCCATTTTTACATGGAGCTCAGGGGATCCTATCAAATTCTGGATCTTGAATCACCATCTTTTCAGAAAATGACCACTGGCTCTCCCTATTCCAGATTTCTCTTAACTTCTAGATCTGGTATATCCCACAGGCACTGTGTACTCCAAATGAACCCATTTCCATTTCCCAAAGCTTCCCTTTCCTTCAGTGAATGAGAGGATCAGAGCACCCCGTCTCACGGAATGACACTGCTCATCTCCCGGGGCCCGAAGAAGAAGCAGACATCAGCCACGACCTGTCCCCTCCATGTCCCTAAATTCAGTGTTCACACAACAGGTCTTAATGAGTATGAAAAAGGAGCTTCTTAAAATCCTCCTCTGTTTCATGGTTGCTACTGCCTTATTTTAGGCTCAAACCATCTACCAGGTGGTACAGGTCTTGTTCCTCGTTCATTCCTCCTGGGCTGCCTGAGGGTTCCATATTGAATCCCTCAAAATACCATCACATCCCCATTCTCAAGGTGGTAAATGTGTCTCCTTACCCAAGCAATGTAGTTTTAACTCAGGTATGTACCCCCACCGTGAGAATGCCTCTTTACCTTAATTTCAAATCTAGCTATGTGAAGGATGCCTGTAATCCTCGATAGATATTCTGATGGAATTGGTGTGGGTGGAGACCAGGTACTTGTAGGGGTTTTATTTTTTCTTTCTCCCTCCCTCCGTTCCTTCCTCCCTTCCTTCCTTCTCTCTTTCATTCTCTCTTCTTTCTTTTTCTTTCTTTCTTTTTTTCTTTTTTCTTTCTCTTTCTTTCTTCTTTTTTTTTTCTTTCCTTTCCTTTCCTTTCCTTTCCTTTCCTTTCCTTTCTTTTCCTTTCCTTTCCTTTCCTTTCCTTTCCTTTCCTTTCCTTTCCTTTCCTTTCCTTTCCTTTCCTTTCCTTTCCTTTCTTTTCCTTTCCTTTCCTTTCCTTTCCTTTCCTTTCCTTTCCTTTCCTTTCCTTCTTTCCTTTCCTTTATTTTCCTTTTCTTTTCTTTTTTCTTTCACTCTCCAATATGTAGCCAAGGTTTGGAGGTCCTGGATTAAAATGTGGCAAAAGCTGTAGATTGGGTCCTTAGCCCAAATCTCTAGCCGCACCCCTTCCCCGTCAGCTGTCTCATCCTTTCCACCTTCTCCAAATCTTCACATTCAGGTGGGAGAAGTTTCATGAACTGATAGTAAATTCCACCTAAGGAGTCTAAGGTAACAAATGCTACCTTCTCTGGTTTCCCGAGAGGTGTGCAAATGTCGCCCTCCCCTAAGCAACCCATCAACCACTCAGGCAAGCAAGCAGTCAGAACTAAGGATCTGTGTTCTCCTGCATGCTCCTGCCAACAACTCTGGTAAGTTGAGGGGTCTGTCCATGTGAAGAGGGACAGAATGTTGGCTTTTATGCTTTCTCAGACACCGTGTGGACCAGACCTGAACTTCTTTCTGGTAATCTGCATGAACAGCTGGCCATGGACCAGCAGGGGCTTCCTGCCCAAAGCAGGAAAGAAGACAGGATCTGAAAATAGTATTTCCAGAATGCCAAGATGGGGCTGCAAAGAGATACAAAGAGGTATTATTTAAAAAATAAAATAAAATAAAGAAAATGATAGTTCTGCTTGTGGACTAATGTCAAAACCCATCCAGGGAATTTAGTAGTTTACCTCCTTATTGGCCCCCCATATGTGTAGGCTTGCTTACTCTCAACATTTGGCTAATCAAGAATATGGTTTAAGCTGATGTTTTTCTTCATGGCACTCATCACTATTTGTACATATATATTATGCATTTGATGTTTATGTGTTCAGCATATTTCTCACCCACCAGATGTGTTCCCCAGAGTCTGTTTTCCCCTCCCATGCACCCAGTACGGGGCCTCAGGAGACACAGCCTTGCATGGGCAGAGGAGGTCCTGGTTAGTGTGTGTGTGTGTGTGTGTGTGTGTGTGTGTGTGTGTGTGTAGAGGGATTAGGGCTGTAGAAGCATGTTATATCCACTACCCAATAAATAAAAGACAGTCCTTTTAGAAAAAAAAAAAAAATAAGCCCCCGGGCCTTCCGACCCAAAGAATGATATTCAAGTCTTTCCTCCTATTTCCATATGATAGAGGATGAATATACTCTTTTGGACAGCCTTCCAGTTTGAATTCATGCTTTTGAAAATTTGTGTTTTGATGACAAGAGTCTCAGCATCAAATGGGAGCATATTCATATTCATATTCATATTCAGAGTATATTCAAATAGACTGATTTTTCTGGGCTCTGGGCTTTCTGTATCACACAGTGTTGTGCTGTCATTTGAAATAAAGTGTGGGGGGGTTCACCAGTCGGCAAGTTTTGCATGGCCTGGCTCACAGATTCTATCATCACACAGAATTATTCTAGATAATGTGGCTAACTTCACTCTGATTTGTAGTTATTTAATATTCAAGAATTGTTGTCTCTCAAAAAGTCATTTTTATGTGGAAATAAGAGATGCACATTTTCCTTAAAGAAGAATTCACAGCATAAAGTAATCCGGATCCTCGGTAAAGAAGCTTAAGAGTGTAATTGCACAGTCATTAATTTTTGCTCCAAGTAACCCGATTCACATTTTTTTAGGCTCCTTCTCAAACTGACCGTCCTTTTCTGGGACTGATCCACCCCAAACCCTCAATGACATTACAGACAAAATGAAAACACTTGAGGCTTTCTCCTTGTGTGCAAGGCTGTCTGGGTCTGTTGCATTTCTGATGTGGACGCTTTGCTGCAGCCGAGTGGAGCGGGCTGCACCAGGAGAGCTGGGCTCCTGGGCCCTTCCGTGCGGCGGTGCCAAGGCCGAGGGGTAGCTGGGTAAATAGAAATACTCAGGGAAAGCGCATGTGTGCTCCAGGTCAAGGGAATGTACCTCACATCTCCATGGACGATAATGATACCTATGGTCTCAGTTTAAACCTGGTAAAAATATTTACAAATGTAAAATACCTTAAAGTAGAGCATGTCAGTCAATGACTTTTATCACCTGCTACACAATAAGCTTGCAACCGTGATGTCCTGCCTCCCTATTATAAACTGGGGCAGCTTCTTCTTCTTTTGAATTTAAACAGCAAGTGATTTTCACACACACACACACACACACACACACACACACGCAAATCCTGACTTAAATTGCATGGTAGAAATCAACTCAAGTACACTCAAGTTATCTTCAGAGATCTTTGTGCATTCATTAAGAAATGCCTTTTAAAACTGCATTAATCTGATCCTTAAAATGAACTTAAAAACTTCTCACTCGAAAAAAAAGATAGTACCTTTTCTATATCTTTAAATGAAATAAAAACTTGATAAATAGGTGAGTCAGGTCTGCTTACGTCACATTCTGACAAGGGCAGGACCTGCTGTTAAAAAGAAAATCTGTCTTTTTATTTTTTTCAATACAGATTATTGCCAATCACACGGATTCTGCTGCTTGATGGATTAACTCGGTGATAACTTGGCCCAGGATATCAGAAAAGAGATGTAGCAAAATTTTTGCAAACTTAAGTTTGTTCATTTGTCTTAACATTTAACAAAAGGGTATTAGCAGGGATTGAAAAACATAAGGGAGGAAGCCTCATCCCAACACCAAGTAAAAGCTTTTTTTAAGATTTCAAAATACTGCTGGAGATACCAAAATGAGCTGTTACTTGGATAGAAATCTGTCTTTTCAAACACAGTTTCTGTAACCAGTATACCATCACATCCAGTGGGGGGGAAATATTCTTTTCATCAATGTGATTCCCCTGCCTCAGGAAGTCAGGAACAGTGAGAGCCGTTGTGAAGGTCTCTGTCAGCGCATCTGAAGATGCCAGGATAAGGCTGTCTGCAAGAGTGAAGGAAGGCCCAGCAAGGGGCCAGCACAGTGTACGCAAGCACCGGACCCCTGACCCCTGCTCCCGAAGACAGCAAGGGGTATCATAATCTTGGAGAGAATGGCTTCCATCCCAGGGGCTGTCTGTGAAAAGGGAGCATGGAGATGACGAGCTTGTGGGATGGCTGTGTGACAGAAATTGATTCCACCCTTCTAGGGAGGGAATTCTGACACCTGTTACAACATGGATGAAATGGGAAGACATGATGCTGAGTGAGGTGAGCCAGACGCAGGAGGACAAATCCCGTACGAGCCCAGGCACATGGGGTCCCTACAGCAGCAAGATTCATAGAGACAGAAGGTAGAATGGCGAGTGGTGGGGGCCAGGCTGGTAGGCAGGGGTGGGGAAGGATGTTTTAATGGGGACAGAGTTTCTGTTTTGCAAGATGAGAAGAGTTCTGGGGAGGGAGGGTGGTGACGGCTGCCCAACAGGTCACTGAACCTACACTTCAGAGTGGTTAAATGGTAGATGTATGCGGACTTGACTCCAGTGATAATGTTTCAAAAGGCAATGTAGGGTAGAACAGTGGTTCTCAAAGTGTGTTTCCTGGTGCAGCAGCATCACCCAGGAACTCATGAGAAATGCCATTTTGTCAGGACCCAGACCAGACGTACTGAATGAGAAACTCTCGTCTGTGGGGTACAAGCTCTCCATGTGATTCTGAGACACACTCGAGCTTGAGAAGGGACAGAACATGGAATCTGGGCTTCCCATTCCTCCTGTGCACCTGACCAGTCATGTGGCTGGAGGCAGGTTTTTAACCTCTCTGTGATACAGTTTCCCATTTATAAACTAAGGATGTTAATATTGTTTTGAGATAACTAATTGAAAATAGTTTCTAATATCATAATAACTTCTCAGTAAATGGTCAGTCTTATTAACAATTGAGAACAGCTCATCTTAATTATTTTATTAGACATCTTTCCTTAACCTGCTCCATATCACAATGCTACTGATAAAATGTTTGTTTTTATAAATGAGGAGACTTGCATAAGCACACATACTTCTAAGTTTCAGTGGAATTGGCGGTAGGTGTAATGGGTTTGATCCAAACCACATAGTATAAAATTTATTTTATATGGAATACATTAAGATGTAGCCATACTCATGACGTGGGAAAGAACATTAGGGTTTGGAGCCAATGGCCAAAAAAAAAAAAAAAAAAAAAAAAAATCCTTGAGACATCTTTGGTGCAAAAAGGTGGATTTATTAAAGCATGGGGACAGGACCTGTGGGCAGAAAGAGGGGCACTAGGGTCACGAGGAGTGGCCCATTATATACCTTCAAGTTGGGAGGGGGTTAGGGATAGCCTAAGTCTCTCAGGAATTTGGAAGCAAGGTTTCCAGAAACTTGAGGGGGCTAGCTATTGCTGGGAGGTCATTTATTACCGTCTTAGTCATGAGACCCTTCAGATGTATATCGGTGAGCCCTATGCTTGGGGGATGATTGCCAGCATGTATCTTCGGGGTGTTGGCTGAGAGATGAAGGAAGTTTCCAAAGGAATTTTTATATGTTAAAGTAGACTCACAGGATCCTGGGGGGTGGGCTAAGATTGCCTCTTGCCCTTAGCCAAGTGTCAACATTGAGGCAAGCTGAGTCCCTAGAGGAGCTTTGCTCTGCTTGTTTCAAGGACCTGTCAGTGGGCGGTAGGCAGTAAGGAAATCTGATTTTTCTTTTGCCTCTGTTTCCCACATGACAGGGACTTAGGTGTCCCTGTGACTTCTGTGATGGTAGAGGACCCTCATCCCACCAAATGCCTGGCCAGTGGCAACAAACAACAACAAAACCCCTCTCAGAATTGCTCATTGCATTGTAGACAATTCTCAGCTGAAGATTAAGTCTTCATTCTTAGGGACACACAATAGCATCACCATTGTAGAACCTCGGAAACACGAAACAGTTCGTGGAGCCTTTGCAATACTCAAAAGGAGGAGAGACTGCAGAGTTCCTCACAGTGGTAACGGCTCTGGGTTCAGCCATCCTGAGATTCTGCTAATGGAACAATGAGGTTTAAAGCAATTTGCATCACCTTCTTCATTTAACGCATAAAGCAATCCTCTTGGTTCCATTGGGTTAATTTACATGAACATTTTGAGACTGCCTTCCCACTGTCAGGAAGATTGGGGAATGAGCCCTAATAAAATTCATTCCCATCTGTTGGACTTATCAAGAGTATCTGAAGTAAGAACCATCTCAGTATTCTGAATTTATCCACTTTGTCAGAGATGCATTTGGGTCTGTTCTGCCCCATAGACAGCATCTTTCAAGGGAAGAATACCAACATGTAAAAAATACAAAACTCCAGGCAGTCTACCAGAGGAGCCTAAAATCTCATATCATATCCTCTGTTGGATTAAGATAAATTGAAGACATGTGTTAAATGAAGGGAGCTAATACGTTGGATACAAATAAAATCCCCGTGCCTCATACCTAGGGTGTGGAAATGAGCACATCTAGCATGAAGCCCCTGCAGTCTGTATTTTCTAGAAGTCATTCCTAGATAGTTTGTCAAGGTGGCAGGTTTTGAGGGAATGGGGCCAAAGCTGACACACTGTGCAGGGAAGGGAAGACAGAGGGGCTGGAACTTGAAGATGCAAGTCACTAAATGGCATCGAGTGGCTTCAGGGCAGGGGTGGGAAGGGAGACACATGGTCTTAGACACATGGACAGCCCCTGGCAAAGCCACAGGGAATGTTCTATCAGTGGCCCCCACCCCACCCCTCTTGGCCCGGGACCTGCATCTGGCAGGAGAATAAACAGAATGGATCCCCTGGTCTTCCCCGGACAAGCTGGACAAGAGCTCAGTTCTGGTCCTGTCTTCCGTGGAACGAAGGTTCCCTCAGGGTGTTGAGGAGAGATCAACATTCATTTCAAACCAACAGTAAGAAGCAATGGGGAGAGTCCCCCTATGATTCTGCTTTTCCCTGAGAAAGAATTCAAAATGGAGTTAAAAGCAGAACCTCAAGAGGGTCTTTCTTTTTTTTTTATTATGTTATGTTAATCACCCTACATTACATATTAGTTTTTGATGTAGTGTTCCATGATTCATTGTTTGTGCATAACACCCAGTGCTCCACGCAGAACGTGCCCTCCTTAATACCCATCACCAGGCTAACCCATCCTCCCACCCCCCTCCCCTCTAGAACCCTCAGTTTGTTTTTCAGAGTCCATCGTCTCAAGAGGGTCTTTCTCATCACACGATCTCATTACTCCTCAATACCAATCCCTGGAAGCCAACAGAAGACCCTACCGCCCCAGGTCACATTCGGGTGGGTTTGCACAGGTACGACAGGAAAGCGGTGGAGAGATGCTGTGCACGCAAACATGCTACTGGATGGTGAGGGGAAACCGGGGGCCTCAGCAAGGAGAGCAGACCGTGTCCTGTGCTAAGTGCAGGCTCGGTGAAGACCCTGCGACCGTGGGCAAGGGTGGGGGTGTGAACAGGTGCAGGAGGATTGGAGAGGGCAGGAGGATGGAAAGGGCGTCTCAGGGGCTGCAGACTGGTTCCCAGCGTCATCCCGTCACACTTGTGAGCTCCCCTCACCCCTCCGCTGCTGCATAATCTTACCTTAAAAACCCAGACACAAAATGTGTCCAACCCCTGCTCCTCAGAGATGTTGCGAGCTACGCCCAGATGAGATACACCAGAGAGTGCCTTGTGAACGCTCGTTTCTCTACCCTTCATTCATCATTTTTTGAATGAGAAAATAAATGAGTGAAAGAAAGTTACATTAAAATATCTTGATCTTTGTTATTTAGAGAGGGGGGATTTGCAGAGAGGGATTACCAGACACCCAAGAAACTGCCATCAATATCCTATTCTGCACTTGCTCAGCTCATATTAATCAGTTTTGTGTATCGGCATTAAGATCACCCCCACCCACCCCAGGGGAAGAGTTTCTACAGAATGCCTTGGCCTTCGTTGCTCAAAGGACACCTTGGTGCTTGTTTATGGCCAGAAATTTTGGTAAAGACAATAGAAGCCTGAGGGACTCTGCCATTTGAGAGAGAGAGAGGGATTTGAACAGTGGAGAAGTTCCCTCTTACGTTCACAGGTTGTCCTTAGTTCCTGTGCTCTGTCTCTTCAGCCAGAAACTCCACGGAGGAAAAACCAAGCCATCCCCCGTTTTCCACGGGGGTACCTACCGCAAAGGTGGTGGACACTGGGCTGCTTCTCCCCTCGAGCCTTCCCCAGCTGCCCTCCGGGGAACAGCATGCCGGTCACCTTCGCACTCTCCAGCCAACTCTTCCCTTAGGCAGCCCTGATCTTCTTGGTCCTTACTCTCTTAAGGGCTGTTACTAAACCAAGAACCTCCCTTGGGTGTCGATGCTCATGCTGGGACCTGCTTCTCCAGCACTACAATATCCAAATCTTCCAAAAAGAGCAGTCCCTGAGAAACTATGAGAGAAGGAAAAGAAAAGGGGGAAAGATCTTTGACTGGAACAACACAAGCGCATCTTGGAATTGGATCATTAAACATGCACAAAATCTGGAGAAGGATGTGGTGAGGTGAAGGAACAGCGCTGTGTTTGTGGCGGGATCACCTCTGACCTCTGCCCACGGGGCACCAACACTAGGACCGACGGGTCCACGGTACGTTTCTTGTTGCAACTTTTGAATAATTTGCTTTTTGTAAACTTACCAAATTAATTTAATTACCCCCTCTTTTTTTTTTTTTTTAAATGTTGTGCTCCTTACCTTTCTGTCCTTCTTCTATGGATACTTCTCTGAGGAGTAACAAATGCTTATGAAGGAAATTGTATTGGTTAACAAATTCACAAGAAGAAATCATTCCAGTTCAAGGATGATCACAGTGTTTCTACTTTGTACTCTAGCTTAAATATTATTTGCAATTCAGAGTTAACTCATTATGATTCAGAAAAGTGTCTATTTTTCTCTGATGCATAAAGATACTGATGGACTGACTTTCTCTGATTGCGGGGGATTCGATAAAGTCAAAGCCAATCCCGACCTGACCAAAGGCAAGGCTTATGTAAAGTATAATCAAAGGAACACGGAATGCCAAGAGCATTCTTGCTCCCTACCCCCAGTCCCAAACTGCTGACCCCCTAACTAACAGACCCTGGGCAATCCACTGGATACCTCTCAGTCGTAACTCCCTCATTAAAAGTGAAAAAAAATAATTGGTATAATTCTTGTATAAAAAAAGAAAAGAAAAAGAAAATCCATTACTTGGCATACGTTGGAGTTTTAAACTCTAAAATATTATCATTTTGTAAGTTCATTGAAATTTAAAAGTTGCCAAGTCTTTTCCCTGTCTCAGGTAAGAATGTGTTTCCCTGGAAATGGCCTTGAAATGTGAAAAAACACCTATCTTGAGGCCAGCCACATCACCTTACCCTACTTACATTTCACCAGGATAGATTGGGAAAATAAAACCTGCCCTGAGTCTGGACAGGTCTGACACAGGCCAAGTCCAAGTTGGATGTGGGGGGATGATCAGGGGTAGAACATAGAGGGGAATCCAGAGCTAGTCCTCTGGGATCACATGGAGCCTTACAGGGTGGATTAGGGTCCTGACCTAGAGGGGCTGATGCTCGCATGTGGAGGCTGGCCTTAGGATTCTGGTAACCATTTCTATCAGAAGACCCTTAGTAGAATGCTGACTCTTCTCTGAGCTTGGAAGCTAGGGGAGAAATAAGAAAGACAAAATTATTTAAAAATTAAATTTATATAAACATGAAATTTTATATAAAATTAAAGCCATGAAAGCCTCAGTAAATGGGCAAAGTCTACCCATACATTAAAGGACGTCTCTCCTTCTTTGATATGGACTCCAAACCTCTACGCTCCATTGGGTGATGAAGAGGCTGAGGGCACCCTACACATATTTGGGGAAACTGGGCCCTTTGGTCTTTAGAGAATGGGGGCTGGTCGCTGCCCCAACAGATTTCACTCTGTTCCTTTGATTCTTTTATTTCCTACCCTTTGATTTCGCTCTGGACCCAGAGTCTTTAAGACACATTTTAAGACAAAAAGAACTGTCTACCTTGGAGCAAATCAAAAACAGGCCACCATAGCTGAGGGTCCTCTGCGGCACGCACGCCTCCCTGCTCCCCAGAGCTCCTGGTTTTATGGTTGAGCACTTTCTCTTCGTTTGCCCCTGATTGACAGGCAACGAGATTTAAAATGCAGAGCCATCTGACAGCTGCAGTACAAGGCTCAGTGAGAAGATAAAAGCCAATGTTCCGGAATCAGGGGCCCGAAGCCTGGCCGCGCCCCGAGCCTGCTCACCACGTCTGCTCGTCGACGGGCGGCAGAAGGGCCCCGCCTGTGGGGTAGATGCGTGCTCTCTGGTGCCTTTAAACAGAGCCGCTGACCACCTGTGCGGGAGAAGCGCAAACAGACTCAGCCCCTCTCAGGCATCTGTAAAAATGCGACAGACTGTGGGCCACTGAGCCACATGCTGCGCGGTCTTTTTAATTCAACAGTAATCTTGTTTCTGTTATGATTTCATCCACTTACACAGGAGCTGGGGCCACAGAGAACCTGGTCCTTCTCAAAACAGACTAGCTCTGAAAGCATTCCACTTACTAGCAACCGACATCTACTCATCATCATCATGGCTTAACTGCTTTAAGTAATCTCAGTCTCCCTTTTGTGAGACCAAAAAAAATTAGATAGACTTTTCTACTTTTAATCAGATCTCACGTATGCATGATCCCCGTGGTATCCAATTCAAGTAAAATGTGTAAGGTCTGGGTGAAAATAAGATGAATTTCAATATTTCTGCATAGCTGACCCCGTGGCTGTCCTTTCTCCCCTCCTTGTGAGAATTAAGAAATTACATATGTTAATTTCATACTTTCTGATCAAGTGCTTTGACAGCCCAGCTGGGGACACGGGAGTCTTTATAAATTAATATTTGTTTCAAAGAGCCGAAGCAACCTATCCCTTCTTAATTAATTAAATCAGTTTTCCCAAGAAATGCTCTCCAAGTTTGAAAACCTACAGTTGAGTATGAACAGGAATTCATTTATGAACATTCTGCCCAATTAAAAAAAAACTGTATGAAACCAAAGACATTTTTTTTCACAGATTGCCAGAGTGAACTGTCCATTAATTATGGCGTGTTTGCAGTCCTTGTAACTGCGGTATGCAAATGCGCTCCAGCACACCCCAGCTGGCCCGCTGGGGAGCCTGGGTTTCATTTCGTGATGACGGGAACAAAGCTTGTGCGTCCCAAAACCACACGTCTTCAGTCTCACCCAACTGAGAGACACCAGCCTGCGTGGAAGACCAAGAGAAAACCAATAATTCACTCTGGGACATGCCGTAGGAAGTGATATATTCCTAGAATCCTTATTATCGCGAGTACTATCTATCACAAATATTTTATTTGTTCTTATGTGTGAAAACTGGGCCCCTTCTGGCTGCTTCTTTGTAAAACCAAACAACGCTGTTCTGTGGAGGGAAGTTAATTAACACAGGCCGGGGGAGGAGAGCAGGGAGGGCCCTGCTGGTGTGGCCGGGACCAGCACCCCTGCCGCATCCTTACGGCTAGGCAGAATACTGCATTACATCATCTAAAGCAGACTTTAAGAAAATGATGTGATTCCTGCATGTAATTGCCTTCCTGCTGTCTTCTTTTTCTCTTGACCCTAACTGTTCATTAGCTATGTGAATGTGTACAAGTTTAAGAGTCCTTCTGGTGTCCGGTAAATGTTCTGGAAACACATCTACCATCATGGCAGCACCACCTGTATTTGTCGAACTGCCATGAAACAATTTTTCCTCCCTACTGAGTCCCCGTTAGTAAACTACTCTAGCATGCTCTAATAGCAATACATTTAAAAAGATCATTCTACGTGGGAAGACACAGGTCTCCGTATGCATTTATCAACTCCCGCCGCCTGCAAGATAAAATTATTTGCTAAAAAGCATGCCCAACATCCCGTCAGGCAGGCTGACTTTACATAATAATACCAAACTTGGGGTATATTATTTTAAAGTTCTGGGCTAAAAATTATGCAATAGTAGCTTTGTTTTACAGAGGACAAAAATTCCTAATTTACCACTGTTTTTAAACATACAAACTCTGGTGAACACTTTTGTTTTAGACTCACAAACTACAAAGTGGATTCTATAGCCTCTAAGACTAGCGACGGTTATTCATGCCGCTCAACAATATCTCAGCGTCTTCATCCAAACGGTGAGACGCAACGCTTTCCCAGCTTCACCGCAAGTGGAGGCCTGCGGAAACAGGATGCAGAATGTGGCGAGTACTGGGGCTCTTCAGGCCGGCAGCAGGTGCTTCCAGATGATGCTTCCAGGTGCTTCCAGATGTCACCTTGCACGCTGGTGGTAAGCCGCAGAAGGCGCCCCCCGGCGGGCGTCTGGACTGGACCAAGCCTTGCTGGCCCCAGCTGCGTGTTCTGCGATCTGCAGCCTGCTCCTGGCCAGCACGGAGTGGGGCAGGGGCCGGAAGCCTGGCAGTCCCTGGGAGATGCAGGACTCTGTTGGCTCCAGGCCCCCCTGCAGGCCTGGCCAAACTTTTCTTAGAACCGCGCTGCAGCCTGCAGGCCTTCCACAGAAGCTTCAGCCCTGCCCTCCTCCCTCCCTCCCTTTCTCAGGGTCAGACCTGCCCTGGGCTCTTCCCACTCCCTCCCATCTGTCCGCTTGGCCTCGGCCCTCATGCACGTCTTGCATGTTTATAACCCGCTCCTCCCATCCTGTCACTCACTCCTGTCTTCAGTGACTTCAGCGCTACTGAGTCACACGGGTAATTCTTGTTCTCGCACCACCTGATTCATGGGCACCATTCGACACAATTTGTTCTTTTCTTCCAGAGACATTTCTCCTCTTGGCTTCTCTTCATTTTTCTCCTACTTTGAGGCCTACTCTGACTCACAGTTCTTTTCAGATTTCATACAGATCACTTTCTCACACAACCCACATCCAACCCATCCTAGAATCCTACTGACTCTGACTTCAGTATGCCCATGACTTATTACCACCGTCACGACGGCCGCTTTGGTCAAGGCACCCTCATCCCTCACCCGGGGGACTCCGGGCACCAATGTTTCAGCTTTTCCGTCCTCCTCCCTGCCTTCCCCCTCCCCCCACTTGGCTCCCCTTCATCCTGTCTTCACGTCAGCACGTGTGTTCAAGCAGCAGCTGTGTAGTTATAAACTGCGTCAGGAGCCGGGGCCGTGCAGGAAGGCGCAGGATGGACGGGGAGCATGACAGATACTCAACAAGCTTATCGATTATTACGTAGTAAGTAGTACTGATGGCTAATGGGTGATTAATAATGGCTCTCTGAAAGCGAATTTAAACCTCAGAGTGTTTCTAATTGGAGGAAATAAAATAAGGGGCAGAAGGAAGAAATTTTTAGCCAAGAATAACAGTGGCCTTCGGGATAATACCGGGAATCCCTCTACTCTAGGAACAAAATGGCTCTTCTTTTAAGAAAAGTCCTGGAAATCTGTGAACTAAAACTTCAGGTAAGCTTGAGTTAGATTAAGACGGACAAAATGTGAGTTAAATATAAAGGCAGGTTTTGTTTCCTCACAAAATTATCTTCCTCGTATTTACAAATTTCAGGATCCAGGAGGCCTTTTTTGAGGCGGTAAATGGGAGCGAGGTCAGGGGGCAGGGCTGCTTCCTTTCTCCCTCCACGGGACCCCAGTACCCTCCGTGGCCAGGACAGAAGCCACGGTGGGTGACTTGGATCCACCCCCGGGCGTTCCCAGCCTGACCGTCTTCAGGCCCTGGTGCAATGCATGGGCAGTGCAGAGAGTGGGGGCAGTTGAGTTGGTGGTGACCGGGTGACAACTTCAATGAACTGCTGTACATGTGCCCATTTTTAACTCCTTTTGTCTTTACTTGTCGGGGAAGAGACCAGAAGGAGATCAAACTGTCCACATCGACTACTGAATCCTACATTTTTGTTGGAGATAACAGTAGTCCAATGGACGCATGGGAGTGACCCTCGAAATTGCTCTAGAAGCACATTGGTGTGCTCCTGTTTGAGTCTCAACACAGTGAGGCTACTGAGTCACCAAATTCCTGTGAGACATTCTTCAATAAGCTCTGGTATTCATCCCGTACCCCGTCCCTATTCTAGAGTCGCTAAGAAAACCTTTGCGAGGATGGCGCCATGTTTTATTTTTTTATTATGTTAATCCCCATACATTACATCATTAGTTTTTGATGTAGTGTTCCATGATTCATTGTTTGTGCATAACACCCAGTGCTCCATGCAGAACGTGCCCTCTTTAATACCCATCACCAGGCTAACCCATCCCCCCACCCCCTCCCCTCTAGAAGCCTCAGTTTGTTTCTCAGAGTCCATAGTCTCTCATGGTTCGTCTCCCCCTCCAATTTCCGCCCCTTCCTTTTCCCTTCCTGCTATCTTCTTCTTCTTCTTCTTCTTCTTCTTCTTCTTCTTCTTCTTCTTCTTCTTCTTCTTTTTAACATATAATGTATTATTTGTTTCAGAGGTACAGATCTGAGATTCAACAGTCTTGCACAATTCACAGCGCTCACCATAGCACATACCCTCCCCAGTGTCTATCACCCAGTCACCCCATCCCTCCCACCCCCACCACTCCAGCAACCCTCAGTTTGTTTCCTGAGATTAAGAATTCCTCATATCAGTGAGGTCATATGATACATGTCTCTCTCTGATTGACTTATTTCGCTCAGCATAATACCCTCCAGTTGGATGGCACAATGTTTCATGGACAGCTGTGCTCACTGGGCACCCGCCTCCCGCAGCTCAGACCCTTGGCCGGCTGGCAAGGAAAGCCAACCCGCTGTGCACCAATTCCCCAGGCTCTTGCACGGTGTCATTAAAAAAAAAAAAAAAAAAAAAGGAAAAAATAAAACGTCATCAAAAAAGGACAGGTGTTCAGAGCCCACATATTTTAGCAAATAAATAGCAGTTTTAAAATAAAGCATTATGTGTGAGCCAACACCATTTGGCTGCCCTTATGTCGAAGGCACTTGGGTGCATTTCTTTTCTTTTCTTTTTTTCTTTTCTTTCCCTTTCTCTCTTTCTTTCTTTCCCCAAAACTTGTATGTTGAAAACAGTTTAGTGTTCTCAGGAGAAATTAAGTATTTCTTCTTCTTTGTGTTCTTCTGAAATGGCTCTAAAATTGCTTTTCCATGTGGCTTAACATGAAAAAAAAAAGAATTCTGTTAAAAAAATGCCATGTCTACACACACACACACACACACACACACACACACACACACACACTATTCCTCTAAAGATCTGATTATATAAATATGATTATAAATCAACACAGCAAATTTTCTAAAGAAACATAATATTTGCAAACCTGTTTCTCTTAACATTCACATTCTCCTTCTGAGTGCGTGGACTGGCTGGACCAGACCAGAGCCAGGCTTGGGAGCAGGGCGGGGGCAGGAGCGGAAGTTCACCGCTGCATCCTGGAGGATGGGGTGGGGCAAGTGAGCAGGCAGCAGGACCGTCAACACCCAACTCAGAAAGAAATGTCACAAGAACAGCAAACCTATAGACAGGGATGGGGATTAGATGTGGAGGTAAGAGTTCAGGAAGAGAACATTTCAAAACAGAAGGTAGAAGTATGTAGTTGCAGAAATCACTTCTAGTCCCACAAGCCAGGTATTATTTCAGGTTGCTTTCAATAGGGGGAGGTAGATGCACAGTGGTGTTGGGGCAGATGTGCTTCTGCTCCAGGTGTTACTGCCATGGCAGTGAAAGTGGGTCATGCATGTGCCTTTAATCCTGCCGGTGTCCCCAGAGGATCCATGTACCTCCCTGCTTCTGTCCCTATGTATCTCTCTACTGTCCCTAGAGCAGCCATGAACCATCCTGTTTGATGGATGAGCTACTGTGACCCAAGACGTCTACATAACTTTCCAAAATTCACTAAAATGGAGAACTAGAATTCTAACATAATTTTCAATTTCCTGAGACCATACTCAAAAGAAATATTTTTTTTCTCCCAAGATGATCACTTTGAGGGAGACATCACATTTGGATATACATCTTCTGAGTGTTTCTTGAGCCAAATGTATTGTTAATTTATTGCCACATTTTTCACATATTTTTCTCAAGAACAGCCCAACAGAATTGGCATTTATAAAATATTTTCAAAGAGTAAATAAAATTTTAATGAATAGCAACATTGAACTTTAAACAGTACTTAAAAGCTGCAATACATCCAGAAGCCTCCGGGAAAGCTCTGGATATTGGCCCATCCCATGTTTTAAATGACAGATTCAGATCATCACTGGTGCAGAAGAGAAAATGCATCATTTTAAGGAATAAAAGTAGAGTGTTCGTCAAGTTTTGCGTTCATGGCTGTAGGTTTAAGGTAATGTTTAGTTGCAGACAATACAACATTTCATTTGTTAAATAACCACGTGAACAGGTGCACCCTTGTACTTGCCTTCCTGATGTTTGCTAATCTGTACCACCTCATGGAGGCACAGAGGAGATATATTTCACTTAATTCTTATAAGTCTGTACACTCCCAGAATCTAGGCATTTGGGGGAATGAGAGGATGGAGGAGTCATTGTTAAAAATAGATGTGGAGAGACCTGCCTTCTTTAAGCATGGGTGTGGAGCACGTTCACACACTTCACCATTCCCGAGGACAAGCGAACTATCACTGATGTGGGAAAGGTGAGAAAAGTCTCCCGTTTTTGTGACAGAGGCTTCCCATATGGCCGTCTCAGGGTCTGCTTGTGTCTCCAAAGACAGTGTGTCCATGTGAGTGTCTTCCTGGATTCCAGCATCATGGAGAACAGCTGTCCCCCGGGCTGGTACCAGCTGCTTTGAAGCACTGTCTCCACTTTTCAAAGTCTCCCTGCTAAAGATGGCACAGGCAGAGGTCAACTTACCTGGGGCCACACTGGACAGACAGTGAGTTTGGACCTCAGGTCAGTTTCCTCTTCTCTCCATGACACAGGCTCATTGCTCTTCCATGAGGGCTTAGAGGAATTCTGAAGAACCGCCCAGAGGACTAGCTCCCTGGCTCTGCCTCATCTCTGTTCTCAAATTGGAAGGGATCTGGGTTGAGTTTCTTTCCTTCTTTCTTTTCTTGTTGTAATGTGGGGGGACGTTGGACACACTGGACTGGAATACATGAGAGGGAGGGTGTAGGAGATAGAATCACTGGAAAGATTCTTACTCTTTTATTCTGTTTGAAAGAGGAAACCATTGGCAACAATTTGAGTAGAGGAAAAATGACCTGACTTATTTTGAAAAGCATCCAATTAGCTAACCTCCAAGGTGACCCTGAGGGATCCCAACATCCCGATGTTCACTCTCGTGTCCCCTCCCTCACGGGGCCAGAGTTCACCTGTCTGTGCAGTAGAGTTCAGAAAAGTATATTTCACTTCCAATATCATGTTATAAAAGATGGTGCCTTCCTTGTTGAGCTCACTGTGGTTCTGGGCTGGCTCCTGGGAGGGAAGGAAACTGTTAAGTGTTGAGGGCACTCCATAGCCCCGTGAAGATGCTCATGTGGTGGGAGCCAAGCTCTCAGTCCATCCAATGGCCAGTGAGGCAGTGAGGAGTGTTAGCCATCCTGAGTGAGCTTCAGCCTTTGGACCCTGCAGCCGCTGGACTATATCTTCACCACCAGGTAAGCCCCTCCTGGGCTCCCAGCATTCAGGGAGTATAGCAGGTGATGAACAGCCATTGTTTTAAGCTGCCGAGACAAGTTTTATGCAGCAATGGAAATGAACACGACACCTGTGGTTCAATGTTGCCTATTGGATTGGAAAGTGGTGGGGAGGCAGGGACAGTGGCCGCAGACCTGGATTTCCAGGAAGCTCTTAGGCTTACTGCAGGGGATCGGCTTCCTTGATGAGCAGGGGGAGACAAGGAGGAGGATCAAGGTTGACCTGGATCAAGGTGTGACCTGAGGCTGTGGAGAGCCATTGGTTGGGGAGGGGTTTATGGGTGCCTGAAGGGGTTCTGGCCTGATTTTGGAAATAGTTTGCAAGTCCCATTAAATGGTCAGTTGAAGATGCTGGATGGGCAGTGGCCACAGGACTGGAAAATCAGAGTAAAGGTTTGGGTTAGGGTGTGCATTTGGGAGCCAGCCCCATAGTTGGGGCCTCGGTCTGGGGGTTGAGGGAGCTCTCCTGGGGAATGAGCAGGGAGAGAGGAAGTAAAAGAGCCCCAGGGTGAGGCTGAGACCCGGGACACATGGGTATGGAGAGATTAGGAAGAAGGGTCAATAGACTGAGAAGGGGCAGCTGAGGAAGGGCAGTGGGCAGAGCAGTTTCAGTGAAGCCAAAGGAAAAGAAAGGTCTCAAGGGGCTGCCAGTGATCAATTCCCAAAGCTGCTTACCAGCCAACGAGGAGGACTGCACCTTAACCTTAGGCTTTGAGCCACAGCAGTCATGGTCAAAGTCACTGAAAGCCCAACAGCACTGCTTGCTTGCAGAGTCTGACCAAGGAAGGAGGCACCGGAAGAGGATGGAGAGGCAAGCAAAACCACGGGAGCTATTTTCAGGCGCTCTGTGGTAAAGTGGGGCTGAAAAGTGGGCGGTAGGTAAAGCAGTCTCTGGGGCCAATGGGAAGCTTCTAACATGAAAGAAATCATGGGCTGCTAGAGAGACGCAAAAGCGTCCCCTGATGAAGGCATGTTTCAAAGAGCAAGTCATGGAGCAGCTCAGGTGTCAGGACTTCTTGCACAAAAGAGGAGCTTGGCTTTAAACCGGTACTGGATTGATCCATCCACACACCAGAAGACACAGAGCAGAGGAACGGGACCCGCTTCTGACTGCCTAGAAATCAAAGCAGGGTTCGTTAGCAACTGAGGAGGTGGAGGGTAGAGAAGACAGGCGAACATTGACTGGCCTAAGGATTCGTGATGGGGGGCAGGATTGAGGGTCTCCGTGAGGCTGGAGGTCACACTTGTAGATGGATACAGGCTGCCTGGTGTGGTGTTTCTCCAACCACATACGGCCACTGGATCATGGGGAGCTGCACTTCAGTGGGGCTGGCTTTGTCCTGGGTGTGCTGGAAGGAGAGAGGGTCAAGGGAGTACAGAGGGTGGGGATAACTGGAAGGGAGGGGATGACGACGCACTGTGGACAAGGGTTGGTGAACAGGGACCGCTGTGCTTCTGGGTGCTGGGGGCCATGGATGGGGGGGTGAAGGTGGTTTGCAACAGGGCACAGCAGCAGGTAAACTGGAAATGTAGGAGGCAGAATTAATAGCTTATTTGGATTTTTTCTTTTATTAATAGTTCTTGTCTTCTCTTCTTTCCTAAATTGGAGCTATAATGTGTTCCATCTAGTTATTATGGTATGTTATATGTTAATCATTTTAAATGTTTTTCTGCTTTATTTTCTGGTAAATATATACTGATTAGTTGTCTCTTATTTTGCTTTTAATTTTGAAGAAATAACTCTTAAATATTATGTTATTAAATGGTAATCATTCCTTTATGTGATTTTTCTATGGTACTTGAGTTTTGATTTTCATAAGGAGAATGTACCAACATTTATCTAATTTCTTCTACATTTCTCTTCTGACTTCTCTGATATCAAAACCTGCATCTACCTAAAATGTGTGTGTGTGTGTGTGTGTGTGTGTGTGTGTGTGTACAGCCAGTTAGAAAATAAACAATTAGTACAAATTTGTTTATTAATTAACAAATTTGTACTAATTGTTTATTTTCTAACTAGCTCATTTTTTTGGTCATCAATTCTGACTTTTTCAAATTAATTTAGATAGCCCTGCTACTAGCCATTCTAGGAATGGGAATCCTTGAACTCCCTAAAAACCATAATATTTAAATTACTAGAACAGCTCTTTCATTGCTATGAATAAGTGGAAATATCACTCAATAATCTCACTCATTGTTGAACAGCATGTAATGGAAGCAAACTAAGAATTCACAGCAAAATGATAATGACATTTTGAATCATCAGTTATTAAGGATAAACTTACTTTCTAATACAAAAGGAATTAAATCAAAATAGAAGCCATTCAGAGAACGACTTTTTCCTTCCCACTTCCATCAAGCATGCTTTCATAGACAGTGCACATTTATGTCAACACTCCACATATGAAACAGCGAGATTATCTACACGAAAACAGCAGGCAGGCTCCAGCTCAACCCAATATTTCTTATGCATCTCCCAAGTTCAGAGCATCTAAAAAATATTCAAATCAATGTTGGTCAGAGTTTTACTTCACTTCTGATATTTTTTCAATAAAAATATTTTAATATAATAAAAATTGAGTCAAACTTTAACAAATATCATTTACAGAATAGTTATAGTGAATAATAAAATTGATTTACCTAACCACCAAGTCAAAGGATGTTGGAAAATGCTGAAAATGATGAAGACGATGTAGAGAGCTGACATTTTTAAAGAACGTAATAGCTAGATCCTGTGCAAAAAGTGATAAAACTGTCACTTCATTTTTGTCTCCACACCATCCAGTGAGGTATGTGCTTTTATTGTGCCATTTTAGAATAACTAAAACTGATTTTAGGGTGGAAAAACTGAAGCAAAAAAAGTTAAGTAAATTGACTATGATCTCCCAGTAGAAATAGAATAACCAGGGCTTGAGCCTGATTCTCCTGGTTCTCCTGATTCCAGCATCTGGATATGTAAGTATATTAAACATCCTATGTATATTTCAGTATTTTACCTGCAGTTATGCAAATGAGAAAATTGAGGCATTGTAACAACTCTGCTCAATATTATACAAAGCTTTGAATGATACAGTATTTTGTGGAAGTACACACGCAAAAGAGGCTTATGCAATCTATATATAATTAACACTGTACCAGATGTCTTATAGTTTAATATAGTCACATAGGAAGATGTGAACTGAGATGCTCATAATTGAGTTACTTGTGTTTCTTTGTTTTGTTTTATTTTGTTTGTGGGGGAGGGGCAGAAGGAGAGGGAGAGAGAGAATCTCAAGCAGGCTCTATGCCCAGCACAGAGCCCAATGCAGGGCTTGACTTCATGACCCTGGGATCTCAACTTGAGCCGAAATCAAGAATCAGACTCTTAACCAACAGAGCCACCCAGGTGCCCCAGAGTTACCTGTGCTTTTTAGGTTGAAATTCACAAGATATATATCTAAGAAGTTTATGTAGAATTTTCAAAAATTTTGGAGATATGTATTTTCCATATCAATCTCCCATTGAATTTGTTTCTTGACCTTTGTTTTCAAAGTTCATAATTGATTAGGCCATACAACTGGTTAGCATGAATAAAATCAACCTAAGACTCTAGGAGGTCCCTCATTAGAATCAGGAGAACTCGGGGAAGCTCTTCCAAGGGTCCTCCTTCTTGAGACAGAACACTGCTGAATCATTACAGGTGCCAAGTTTCAACAAACTGACATATTTCCAGAGCCACATAAATGGTACTTTGTGTAGTCCTGTCAATAAGACAGTAAATACTCATCACTGGTATCCTACTTCCTGGGCAACTTAATATCTAGAAGGAAAAGAGAGAACTTTGGGGTAGATTCTTTATGGTGTGAGCATAAATAGTTTATTTCTCAAATCATTGAAGTGAAAGGATCACACTTTCTTTTTTTTTTAATTTAATTTAATTTTATTATGTTATGTTAGTCACCACACAATAGAGCATTAGTTTTTGATGTAGTGATCCATGATTCATTGATTTTGTATAACATCCAGTGCTCCATGCAGTATGTGACCTCCTTAATAAGATCACACTTCCAGCAATTTGTTAACTGGTGAGGAAGAAAACTGGGTGGAACCTATCTGAGGAAGACTAGCTGTAAAGCACAGCTTCTTATGTTAGCATTAAAATCAAGAACTCTTACATTCAGACAATGGAATATTATTCAACTCTAAATAGCAATGAGCCATCAAGCCACGAAAAGACTGGGAGGAAACTTAAGTGCATATTCACTCCTAAGTGAAAGAATCAAATCTGAAAAGGCTACACACTGTATGATCCCAACGCTATGACATTCTGGAAAAGGTAACACCATGGAGACAGTAAGAGCAGTGGGTGGAGGGCTTGGGGGAGGCATGAATAAACAGAGCACAGAGGAATTTGGGGACCATGAAACCACTCTGTAAGATACTGTCATGGTGGATTCATGTCCTCACCCATCTGTGCAAACCCATAGACTGGACAGCGTCAAGAGTGAACCCTAATGTCAGCCGTGGCCTTGGGGTAATTGTGATGTCCCAGTGAAGGTTCATCAACTGTAGCAAATGTGCTCTCTGGTGGGGGGTGCAGAGAGTGGGGGGCTGTGCATGTGTGGGGACAGGGGTGTGTGTGGGGAACCTCTGTCCCTTCCGTTCAATATTGCTATGAGCCTAAAACTGCTTTCAAAAAAATAACATCTTAATAAGAAAACAAGAAAAAAAATCACTGAATCAATGTATTTTAATAAAAATACATGGAAGAATTATATATTTATTAAAGAGAAAGATTTAGTGAGAGAATGAGGTGTACTGAGAGAAACAAGCTTTGGGTAAGAAAGCCCGCATTTGAGTCCAGTCTCTGCTTTTCATCACTGTGAAACTGCTAGCAGCTTACGTATCTTTTCTGATCATTGGGTTAATATTCTCTCTAGGGGTCCAAGCTCTCTCACTATGTTCTCCGTGAGACACCTGGGACACGGGCAACCTGCCGGGTACTCTCTTGGTCATAGCCTACAACATCAATACTGTGGAAGTAATTTTGATATCTTAACCATTGATCACTGATTAAACTTCAATTATAAATCTCAACTTGACTATGTTATTAGTATTAATAAACTAGGATTCATATACAAATAAACTTACTAGTATTAATTAGATATTAAACAAGAGGGCTGGCAATAAAGAGTAAGTCCAAATAAAGCTGTGGAAAGGCTCTCTGGTAAGTCATCTGGAACAGGAGACTCTGGCTGGCATTGTCACCCAGGACAGGAGGGGAGAAACCGTGGGGGTGAGGAGAGGGAGGGGGCCAGGGAATGCACCTCCCAGTGCAAAGGACAGGGTTGGCCGATCACGCCCACCCTGCAGAGGAGACCAGGAGGGTGGCAGGATTCTGTAGGAGAGGATGAAGAAAGGGCAGGTGCCACCCTGCAACCAAAAGTTCTAGGAACGTCCCTCCCGCACTGCAGGTAACACGTAGAGCTCTTGCTGGGGGAAGGTGAAGAGGCTGGAGTCCGTGAAGTTCCTCAGGGTTAAAGTTAAAACACAGAACTGCACTACTATTTTTCTACTTTACTGTACTGGATCTTTATTGATCTTGATATCATCTGGAAAATATTGTTAGGATTCCTTTCAGAGGCGGCCGTGAAAATAAATATATGTGGCTCAGACACCGGCAATTGAGTGCACCTTTCATTTTTTCACTGATGTGTAAAATTTGACTTCTTCAACCAGAATGAATTTAGATAATGGAAAACAATTTAAGAACCCATAAATGGATAAAAAGGAACAGACATGTGTCTTTCTTTTATTATTTTTTAATCTTTTATTATTTTAATATATTACCCAAGGACTAAACTTTTTTAAAAAATGGAATTCCTCTAGAGAGAAAGCAGAGAGCTCTGGTGTCGGCACGCGGAGCCTGCCAGTCCATCCACGCGGCCACACCCTTCCCCATCCACACGAACTCCACCTTTAATTAAAGTGAGTTCTGTGATGATCCATGCCCTTTCATCAGTGGGCTTGCAAGCCTTATTTCATGTTTCACGCTGCCCACTGAAATCCATGTATGAAAAGCAACACAGAAGTTTTTCTTGCAGGTCCTCTTAGATTCTTCTAGTAACGCTGTGCACCTGAGCTAGTTTTCTTTCAAAATCTACTAAATCCTCAAACTTGAAGGAATGACTTTCCTTTCTCAAGGCCTTCTCTTTTCTTTGACTGTCTTGTTACAATTATATGCTACAAAGAAACTAGAGATTTGATTTTCTTCTCATACAATTTAGTAAAAGCCAAACCAGTTATGGAAAAACAGATATATATATATATATATACCCTAGCACATAAGTCTGATTACCAAATAAGTTTTATCTTTCAATTTTTATTGAAACACACAGTTTCTGATTCACCAGGATAGAGCACATTGCAAGAAGCAAAACTGAGGATAACCGGGATGAATATGAAAGGAATGGATAGCTAGCAGGAAGGGGTCACTGGATACTGGGCATCCCAGGAGGTCACAGGTGCACAGCTGTGTTGGGTAACAACCTACAGAAACTACGTGGGACAGTGTGATAGTTCATGCAAGGCGAGTGATGTTTTGGGAAGACGTTAGAGTTTTCAGTGAGAATGACATAGCTTTGAGTATTAGCTCTACCTCTTCGAGCTTTATGACTCGAATCTCATTATTCAATTTTCTAAGGCTCTTTGCTCAAGCGTGATGCATGAACGAGTGTGCTCAGTTTACCAGCCTTGAGGATTCTCTAACATCGTAAGTGTGTGTAAAAAGACTGCCATGTGGAAGGTACTCAGTCTACGGTAACATTCTTGTTTTATTATGATCATCATTATTATGCTCCACATTATCTTCCGAAGAACTCAAGGGAGTGTACCACAGATTTCCTTGCAGATATTCAAAACTAAATGCTTATGCTTGAAATATTAAGGTTCAATGATCTGAAAAATTCACTTATGTGATAAACAACGTTCTTCAGAGCTTTTGAATAAATGATGTGTGAATACACATAATTGTGTTTTTATAGAACTTGCTCTTGTGTGTACAATATAAATTGTGAAACATGCATATCTGTGTAAGCATGATGTTGCATTCAAACATATTTGTATTAATTTAATAAGAATTATGTATTTAAAATATTCCCAAATATACATGAATTTGCCCCAGTGCACAAGTAATTATAAATAAGTTAGAAGAGATAAAAGCAGTTATAAATAATTAGCACATATTATACATATGTATACCACACACATAAACACATAGATAGCCAATGTTTAACAAATATTTATCCTGTATCTTACAATGCAAATTTATAACATTTTCCCATCAAACATCTTACATCGTATGTCCAAAATTATGTAATATACCACATCTTAGTAAATGAGGATGATGGGATAGAAGTTTTTACATTGCCGCCTTCGTTTTGTTGACTTCTCTGAGCAGTTTCTAATAAAAACAGGAAATGTAGTACATTCAGATCCTCATATGAGGATGCGTGCTCACATGCATTCACAGACACAAATCACCACACACACACACACACCCACACACCACACACACCCCTAAAACTCCAGATAAGATCATAGAAATGAATCCGAGTGGAGGTTCGGAGCCTCCTTCTGGAGCTCCAGGTTTAAGGCTCCCTTGAATAGGAGGGCGCTTTTCCCATAGGGTCACCGCAGTGAGCTTCGGGGCCCCTCGCTGGAGTCCCTCTCCACTCACCTGCTAACCCCTGATCTTAGCACAGAGCACAATGAGAGCGAATACGTTAGGGAACTGTTATCAGGCATCCAGCGTGACTGTGAAAACCCAAGGCCTTAAATCAACATAGTATTTTAATTTGTAAATGGAATCTGAGACATGCACGTTTCCCCCTAAATTCTCAAATCTGAGGGTTTTTTTAGTTTGTTTTTAATAAATCCAGGTAAGGTAGGAAGGTACAGCATGGTCCTATTCTTCTGCCTGAGAGAAGATACTAACTTATCAACCCACAGGCTGTGACGGGGTAGGTCACAGAAGCAGTGGGGTCCGCTTTGCAACGTTTGTCCCTTGACCTTAAGACCATGAAGATACTCCTGAGGGATCCTCAGTATCATGCTCCAATTTTGGCCAAAGACTATGAGTTTCTGCAGAGTGGACACCTCTGCCCTTCCCGGCCCCGCCCCTGAGCATCCCAGGAGCAGGCGGAGCTCTGGGGCAGAAGTGCTCCCCCAGGGAGTGTGAGCCTCAGGAGAGGCCCGCGGGGGCCCTGGAAGGGACACGCGGTGCAGGCATCTGCTGAGTACTGCCGTGGCTCCTCTATGTCAGGAGAGAAGAACTGTCTTGGTGTTCGGCTGCCGCCAGGCACCAATCAGAGTCGTCAAGCTAATCGGTACTTACTGAAGGCTCACTCTGTGCCAGGCATTGCGTGTGCAAGGTAGACCATGCCCACGAGAGTCCTGTCTCTAAACTTCGCCACGTGGAGTCTGAGGCCCAGAGAGCTCCACGAGAGGCCTGACCGGGGGCTTGGGGCTCCCTTCCTTTGCTAACCGCAGGTGTGGGCTTCAGATCTGCTTGGCAATTCCTTGTTTATGAGACTCCAGGACCCCAGATGGTCTTCCTGGCGAGTCTTTGTGGAAGGCAGGGTGAGTATTATCCCCTTTTCATTGATGAGAAAATTGAGTCTCACAGATCCCCTGGGACCCATCCCTTGTCTCAAGGATATGGAATGGTTGAGTCAGGACCAGAACCTAGTTCTCTGGGTTCAAAATCCCAAACCAAGACATTTTCTAATTGGTCACTGCCTTTCGGTTTGCATTGCTTCACGGCTTTGTTTCAGGATTTCCCTCTTCATGGGCAGTGAGCAGGGCGTGAGTCCTCTGGTGGCTCAAGTGATACCAGGCCATTCACTCAGGTCTGGTATCTGGAATATGAATCAGCAGCAGCCGTCCAGAGCAGTCTCTGGCGCAGAAGCCAGGGCATTACTGATGCTATTACACAGATTTCACACCCTGAGTACGTAAGAGTTATTTGTTAAGGAAGCAAATGAACTACCTAATTACAGGTGGATGCTAAGAGAGCATCCGGCCTCAACCTGTCCCACAGAACAATCCAACCCAAACTGGGGAAGTGGGAACGTGGACCCTGCTCTAGGGTGGCCAAGCCCCCATTGAATCAGCTGCTTTCTGAAAAAGAATGTGAGGTTCTTGCACCAGAGTGGACCTCAGAGTGTGAGAAAACCCTGACCTGCGTCACAGTGACATCGACAGTCTTAGCTCAAGAACCAGGGGCCCCAACACTTCCCACCAGCGAAACCTGGCGCTGGAAACCAGCAGGTTGGCAACGCGGGCTCTCCTCTCAGTCTGAAGTCCTTCAACTCGGAGGCACAGAGTTATTCCGAAAATCAACACCAAAAAGATGTTTGCCTTTAAAAGCTTTTGGTCCAATGCTAACTAAACACGAGTTATTAATCACAGGCCCACACACACTTGAGAACATTCAGGATGCGCACATGTGGCATGCACCATGGTTCTTCTCAGGCCTCAGGCACCTTAAAATATCCTTCCTCTATCAGACACTCTCCTAACAATCTCACATAGCACAGGCTTTCTGGAGAGCTGAATCTTGCCTAACGTCAACGCCTTCAGGCTGCCTCAGGGAAGTGTTGGGGTGCCTCCAGGAGGTCCTGGAGATGGGGGCTGACCTTTCCTGGAAGTCCTCCAAGGTAAGCCTGAGTCTTTCCTTAAATTAATTATTCCTCAATATACTGGAAGGAGATTAAAGGCTAACTATCCCTCTTTCTGCCCTATTTTGTATAACTGCATATAACTAAGGACATATAATCTGCACAATTCTTTATAATCTTTGGACAAGATTTGACCAATTACAATTACTTTTGAATTTAACATTATCTCAAGGAGGTCTCTGTGTGTGTGTTGTTTGTGGGCCGTGTTATGTGTGTGATCATACAGGTATGTGTGCATATAAACACATACACATGCGTCATGTGTAAATACACACATATGCATACATATAATTTAAACCCTACACGAGTCAAATCTGACTTGAGAAAAGTACTTCTGCTACATAAAACCATTTAGTTATTTATTCAATAAATATATAATGAACAATAACTGAATGCATTACCTTACCGGGTATACTTCAGTGAAAGAGAAGATTGAAAGTTTGCCTGCGAATTGTGAATTCAGAACACAACAACACAATAAATATGTTAATACTATTAATTACATCATTACAAATTCATT
Organism: Halichoerus grypus; assembly: GCF_964656455.1. Lineage (NCBI taxonomy): Eukaryota > Metazoa > Chordata > Mammalia > Carnivora > Phocidae > Halichoerus > Halichoerus grypus. Next base: position 3,339,234 of record NC_135721.1, read on the forward strand.
TATTCCTCTCAACTTCTGCTTATATATTTTTATTGACCCGAGACATTTGGGATGAGTGTCAGATAATTAAAAAACAAACAGAAGAGCACTTTGTCATCCGTTCCCTCCTTTGCCACCTTCCCCTGTTTGCTGGTGCGCACCCGATGCACGTCTTGATCCCGCCGCTCTCGTGTGTGGCTTCCAGACCCATCCATCAAAGCCTAAAGGACATCCATCTTTCTAACAAGATCAAACTCTGGAGCGACTAGACCATAACCTAATGAGACATAGGGCTCTATTGCATCGGCTGCTGCCAGTCCCACTAACTCAATTTGTCTGTTGGTTATTTTCTATTCTTTTTGCTCCGAATGGTCCTTCTCCCAAATTCTGTAAACTTCCCACTCCGCTCCTCTGCCTGAGCAACCTGACCTCAAGAACTTCCGTCTACTCAGCCGGCCATGCAGCAATCCAGAATTCTTAGGACTCCTCTTCCTTCTCCCACGTCTGCTCCTCTGTCAGGTGTCAGGGCACCCCCCAGGGAACGTCCTTTTTGGTTCCCCACCCCATCACTGCCACAGTTAGAACTTTCCCATGGACAGCCTGCATTGGTCAACCCACCTTCTTTTGCTCCTATTTCTCCTCTTTTGCCTCTTTAACCTCTCATATGTGTGAGCACGAGAAAAGCTTTCTCAAGCACACACCGTTTCATGGTAACTCCCAGCTTGAAGCTGTTCAGGTCTGTTTCCCTGGCCTTCGAAAGTCAAGTGCACAGACATTTGCACAGCCTTGATGTTCTGCGTTACATGGCTCTGTCCTCTCTGTCCGGCCCCAATGCCCAGCATGTCCCACCGTCACGAGCAACATCTGCTCATCATGACTTTCTTAGTGGTTGGTACGTATTTGTTTCCCTGTGTGACCTTATTTAGTGTAAGTGTACTAAAGACGATGCTTGTTTAATCTTTGAACATCTAGCACATGGCATGATGCCCGGTTTAATAGTGTCTGTTGTTAAATGAGAAATGAATAATCAAAAGAAGGCACATGAGGCATTCTTTTATGAAACTTATTTTTGTGACCAGCAATTAGGACTTAAGGATAGTTAAGAGATGGCATTTCCGGTGACAGGGCTATAGCTCTGCAGCTGACAACAAAGCAGGGTTCATCAACCTCATCACTAGAGACGTGATGGGCCAGATCATTTTTGTTGTGGGGGCTGTCCTGGAGGATATTTAGCAGCACCCCTGGCCTCTACCCACTAGCTGCCAGCAGCATCCCCTCCTACCGGCTGTGACCACCGGAAATGCTCTAGGGATCCTCCGAGGTAGGAGAACAACCCCTGTTGAGAACCATGGCAATCAGGCGCCTGTTAGTCTCAACATCGTTACCCGAGTACCATCATCATCACCAACATGACAACAGCAACAACACACTGAACTTGGAAGAAAAGGCAGGAGCTACGCTAAGATTCTCATCTGATTTTTCTCAATGTAATATTCACAACAGCTCCCGAAGTTAGTTTTTATTATTCTCCCTGCTTTACAGACAAGCAGGCAAACCTACAAGGAGGCGCAGTAGGGATACTGACGCAGCAAGGGACGGCCAGTCTTGTCTTCAGACAGTGTGCTTCTGGTCCAGGCAGCGCGGCCCCACTGTATTTGTATTTGCAGAGTAACAAAACTGCACACCGGCAGAATCCCATCTTCCCATTTCAGTTCATTTCACATACAGCATCAGTCCTAGGACTAAAATCCATTGTATTTTTATTTTTTAAGATTTTATTTATTTATTTGACACAGAGAGAGTGAGAGTGAGTGAGAGAGAGCACTCACAAGCAGGGGGAGCGGGAGAAGGAGAAGCAAGCTCCCCGAAGAGCAGGGAGCCCGATGCAGGGCTCGATCCCAGGATCCCGGGATCATGACCTAAGCCGAAGGCAGATGCTTTAATCGACTGAGCCACCTAGGCGCCCTAAGATCCATTTTAAAGCAAGAGATATGTGGCCTCAGTTACGGATGCTTGGGGATTAAAGGACGGATATGTGTTACAGTGAATGGATAGATAACGGGATTCTGGCTTAATACATAAGATTGGGGCTAGAAACTAGTTCTATTTTTCTCTTTGCTAAGATTTTACCAACATTCCCATGCCGGGGGGCAGAGTGTAAATGAGGGAGCAGGACTAAGAAATTCTGGAGTCCTTAGATATTCATCTCAAACTGTTCCTGTTCATCTGTTTCACTGTGTCTCTTTTTATGAATGTATCAATGATGTCTGTGACTGAATGGCAATAGTTCGAGTAAGGGAAGAATAAGGGAAATCATTTGTACATTATCCTCAAAGATTTTATCAATGCAGCTGCCAGAACTTGTGCTTATGATAATGACGATTAGAAATCTAATTTGGAGCAAAAACAATAGTGATAATTATGCAAGATTCTTTTCAAAAGCTCAACACTACATAAACACATATCTAGATATTAATCAGTCAAATGTCTTAATTCATCTGAGGGCAATAGATTAGATTTTTTTTAATTCATTTTGGGGATTTTAAAAAATAAATGACTTTAAATTTCTCCATGCATGTGGCTATTAAATGATGATATCACATTATTGATGTCTTTTAAATAAGAGCATTTTGATTACAAAGCAAACTACACTCACAGTTTTATACAAAGTGGAAGACACATCAGTAGGAATTGATCACTAAGTCAGTCAGCTGATGTCTGGGTCTATAGTCCAGCACTTACATAGAAGCACCTTCTAAAAATTTACAGTGTAGGTTTGAATACTCCCTTTCATCTTTTTTAGCCTCGGTTTAACATCCATATTTAGAAGGACATAGGCTTTCTAAAACTGAAATTTGATACAGCTAAGCAAGGTTATGTCAAATCCTTCTAAACTCAAGTGCCTGACCTTTGGAACCCTGAATGATGTATGGCTTTCTGGTACTTATTATCAACTTCTGCTCCCATCCCTGGCTTCCTTACCCCAATGTGTCTTACCAAAATATAAAATAAAATAAAACAAAACAAAATAAAAATAAAAAAGAATTCATAGAATACTGATATGCCATTTAATGATTCCATATCTTTGTTGAAGTTCTTTCTAGAATGTTCTCTGACATACTGTCAAACCTCTATCCTGAATATATTGAAGAACACCTATTTCATCTTTAAGATTTAGTTCATATATTCTCTCTACTGTCATTATGGGTTGTCCCTACCTCTATTTTAGTATCCACAGAGAAGCTGAAAATGCTCATCAGTAAGTTCATCTTCCAGGGGCTTCCTGAGATCAGAGAGAATTTTCACTCATCTCTTCATTCCCAACATAATGTGTCACACCTATCACCTGGTCGTTGCTGGTTAGATAGTAGGGTCCTGCATTGAATTGAATTCAATTGAATTGCAATGAAATGCATTTGCTGAGTACTGCTGAGTGGTTGGGAGGATAAAAGGAGTTAATGTAGGGCAATTTAAATACTGACTCCCTCTCTTATACTCCGTGGTCTTGGTCAAAATATTCACTTATCTTGGTTTAAGCCTTTAACATCTGTACAAATGATGTCATCATAATCACCAAACATGGTATTCTTAAGGATCATATGAGAATAAGTTTAATAAATACTAAGTCTGCTCTTGGCACATAGTGGATCCTCAATATTTAAGGACCTAAATCATGACTCTCTTAGTAAAGAGATGGGCACAGCTTGCTCTGGAATAGGTTTTATCTTCCTGTGTTATCACTAATGCTTTACAGTTTTATGAAATGACAGCTTTATGTAATCGACAATAATCATCATCCATCATAAAATGTATTTTCTTAAACCAGAGCTTGCGATTTAGCATAGCACCATTTATAATCATTTGTAAATATACATTAAATTAATGTCATTTGGTGAGGAAAATTTTTTTCAAGCTCTCGCTTAATTCTTTTTTATTGTTACAATTGTTTTTTAAATAAATTAAAAATAAACTTTGCTGACAAACACAGGGAAGGGTAAAGCAGTTAAAACAGAGTGGGACACTCCCTGTTTCACCTCTGACATTAAAGAGACTAGAAGTCATCCCTCCATCATTACAGTAAGAAAAAAGCTGACCAAACTAAAAATCCGCTTTTCCTGGACCCTTCAGAGAACCCAGGGTACAGCGTACACCACGGCTCTGAGATCTGGACAGAAAGGTGAACACAGATGATCCCAGCCCAGATCAGCTCACCTGGAGGAGAGGGTGTTGGAGCCATAAGGTGCGGGAATGGGACTGACAGTTTCGATTAACCACTGGAGGCGAAGAGGGAGAAACTGCCAGGAGTTACTATGGCCAGAGTACTCTCCACAACAGAGGCCTACTGTCCAGCAAAAAGCCTTCGTTAGAGCATACTTCTCACCCTCCAGGTCCCCGTAGCCATCCTGTCCCACCTCCCTGGAGAAGAGGAACCTACGGGACACTCCTGAAGGCCACGTCCCAGGGACCCAATTGCACTAAAAGCCTGCGGCTCAGTCACGGGGTTGTTGATCATATAATTATGGAGCATTCCCCTCTCTGGAACCACAAGACCATCCCGGCTGAGCTCCATGAGACGGCAGTGGATCCTGCAGAAGGAGCTGCAAGAACAGGCTCTGGCTCTAGACAAGTCTAGAGAATACCCACTGCCACAAGGAGACAGGAGGAGAGGCATCGGAGGAGCTGGAAGCTTCCACAGTATAGCAAGCTTTAAACGCTGCCTAACCCCCACCAAATTACCACAAAACCTCCCAGGAGAGGCCGATTTACCTCGGTTTCTATCACTTCCTATATCATATCTGCCTTTGAATGACAACGACAACAAAATGCAAGTCATGAGTAAAAGTAAGGAGAGACAAAAATCTGAAGAGACAAAGCAAGCACCAGGACATGACTCAGATTTTAGAATTATCACATAGTGGATTTACAATAACTATCACTAATATACTAGGGGCTCCAATGTAAAAAGGAGACAACATGCAGGAACAGAAGGGTGATGTGAACAGAGACAGAAATTCTAAGAAAGCACCAACAGGAAAGGCTAGAAATGAAACACACTGTAATGGAAATGAAGAATGGCTTTACTGGGTTCACCAGTGGATCGGACATGTCTGGGGCAGGGGAAAATCAATGAGTTTGAAGATGAGTCAATAGAAGTGTTCCAAACTGAAAGGCAAAGAAAAAATGAATTTAAAAAGGGCAGATATTTCCTTTACTTGTTTGTTTGTTTGTTTTTGCTCTGGTTTTATTGAGCATTTTATATAATTTTATTTTATTTATTCTCTTCACAACAGAAGCAAAGAGAAAACTACTTAACTCAGTCCATGAGGCCAGGATTGCCCGAATACCAAAACCAGATAAAAACATTACAAGAAAGGCAAACTACAGACCAATATACCCCATGAAGTGGATACAAAAATCCTCAGTACAATGTAGTTTAATTGAATCAAACAATTTACAAAAAAGAATTGTACATCACGACCAAGTAGGATTTATATCAGGTATGCAAAGCTAGTTCAACATTCAAAAATCATTCATGTAATCTATCACATCAACAGGCTAATGAAGAAAAATCATATAATCAGGTTAATTAATGCAGAAATGAAGAAAAAGCATTTGATAAAATGCAATACCCATTCACCATTAAAAATTTTTTTTTCAGCAAAATAGGAATAGAAGAAACCTACTCAACTTGTTAAAGAATATTTACCAAAGCCTATATAACTTCATAGCTATTGGTAAGAAATTGGACACTTTACCCCCAAAGTTAGGAAGAAGGCAAGGATGCCCATATCCCCTCTTACCATTTCTATTCAACATTGCACTGGGAGTCAGCTAGAAAAGAAGGCAAGATAAGAGAATAAAAGCTATACAGATTGAGAAAGAAGAAATAAAACTGCCCGTATTTGCAGATGACATAATTATCTATGTATAAGTCCCAAAGAATCAATAAAGAAATTTCTGAAACTAATAAAGTAGATAACAAGGGGGCAGGGTGTAAGATTAATATATAAAAATTGCTTTTGATATATGAAAAAAATGAACAATTGGGATTTAAATTAAAAATAAAATTACCATTTGCAATAGGGCCAAACAGATGAACCACTTTGGTGTGAGTCGAACAAAATAAATGCAGAACGTACAGGAAGGAAACTAAAAAGAAGTCAAAGATCTAATAATGGAGACCTATCCCATGTTTATAAACTGGATGATTCAATATTGATAAGAGATCAATTTTTGCCAGTTTGATCTCTAGATTCCATTCTCAATAAAAATTCCAGAAAATCATTTAGTAGATATTTACAAATTGATTCTAAAGCTTATATTGAAAGACAAAAGATCCTAGGTACCCGGAGCGCCTGGATGGCTCAGTCAGTTAGGCGTCTGACTCTTGATTTCGGCTCAGGTCATGATCTCAGGGTCTTGAGATGGAGCCCCACATTGGGCTCCATGCTCAGCACAGAGTCTGCTTGAGGATTCAATTTCTCCCTCTCCCTCTGCCCCTCCCCCCACTTGTGTGCGCGTTCTCTCTCAAATAAATAAATCTTAAAACAAAAAAACACACAAACAAAAAAAAGAGGGACACCAGGGTGGCTTAGTAGGTTAAGCGTCTGCCTTCAGCTCAGGTCATGATCTCAGGGTCCGGGGATTGAGTACCATATCAGAATCCTTGCTCAGCAGAGAGCCCGCTTCTCCCTCTGCCTCTTCCCCTCCCCCCTGCTTGTGCTCTAGCTTGCTCTCTCTCTCTGACAAATAAATAAAATCTTTAAAAATAAAAAAAAATAATTTAAAGAAAGATCCTAGGTACCCCACACAATAACAACACAAAATTATAAGACTAACACAACCTGATTTCAAAAGTTATCAAATGTTACCACAATCAAGGCAGTGTGGTATTAAAAAAAAAAGAAGTACACATGTGGATTCAATCCAACAGAATAGAAAGCTCAGAAATAGATACACAAATACAGTCACTGATCTTTGACAAAGAAGCAATGGCAATTCAATGGAGGAAAGATAATCTTCTCAACAAATAATGCTGAAACAATTGGATATCTATATCCATCATCATCATCATCATCATCATCCTCATCATCACCATCATCAACTAGGAATAGACCTTATACCTTTCCCAAAAATTTTCTCAAAATTGGTCATAAGCCTAAATATAAAACATGAAATTATAAAATGTCCAGAATAAAGTAAAGGAGAAAAAGCTGCATTATCTTGAGTTGATGATCAAAACCAGAATATGATCCATGAAGGAAAAAATTGATAAGTAATTTTAATTTCTACTTTGCAGGAGATATGGTGAAAGAAATCAAAAGGCCAGATACAGGCTGGGGGAAAATATTTGAAAAACACATATCTGGTAAAGAACTTGTCTCTAAACTACAGAAAGGCCAGTTAATAATAATAATAGTAATAATAATAATAATAACAATTTAAAATTCTGCAAAAGATATGAACTGACACATCAGTAAAGAAGATACATAGAAGGCAAATAAACATCTGGAAGGATGCTCAACATCATTTGTCCTTATGGAATTCAAAATGAAATCAATACTGAGATACTACCACACTGATAAGAATGGCAAAAATTAAAAAAAAAAAATGAACAAAGCCAATTGCTGGTGACTATTCAGAGCAACACGGACTATCATTCATTGCTGGTTGGGGATGTAGAACAATACAGCCACTTTAAATGACAGGTTGTAAGTATTTTACAAAATTAAACATAATCTGACTATCTAATCCATCAATAATGATCCTAGATATTTATCCAAACTGATTTGGAATTGTATCCCCACACAAAACCTGCACCTGAATGCTTATAGCTGTTTTATTCTGATTACAAAATACTGGAAGCAACCAAGATATCTTCCATAGGTAAATCGATAAATAAACTATAGTAAATCCATACAAAGGAATATTATCCAGCAATAAAAAGAAATGAGCTCTCAAGCAAAGGACACAGATGAACCTTAAATGCAATATTACTGAGTGAAATGCCTATCTAAAGGGCAACAAACTGTATGATTCCAATTGTACGATATTCTGAAATAGGCAAAACTATAGCAATGGTTAAAAATATAATCCCTGGTTGCCAGGGATCCTGGGGACGGGGGCGGGTTGAATAGGTGAAAGCACAGGAGATGTTCTTAGGTAGTGAAACTATCCTGTATGATATTGGTGGATTCATGACACTGCATTTGTTAAAATGCATGGAACATTACAGCCCAAGAATGAACCTTAACGTATGCAAATTAAAAATCATTTACGAGGTCAGGGGGACCTCTGAATAGAATGCAGAATGTGACAAAACAATTTAATTGTCCTATCAATGTGTAAAACAAGCTTACTGAAGGGAATGGGGAAGATGTTGGCGTCTGGAGCTTGGGAAATGAGAAGCGTCTGTAAGACTAAAGGCAAAAGACACTGCGCTCTGTATGATACAGATGTTTCCCACGGGTTACATGTTAACAACTCTGAAACCACTATCACTGTATACCGGAATTGAACAATTAAGTAAATGGATGGCAGATGCTGGGAACCAGGTTTCTCACTGATGGAATGTGAATTTACAGATAAGCAAGGGAGAGGAAGCTAGAATAATCCATGTAGTAATGGATTACGTTGGAGACATAAGTATAGACCAATGTTTTTAGTTTAACAGAGGTACATACGGCTAAACAAACTAAACTGTGTGTGTGTGTGTGTGTGTGTGTGTGTGTGTGTGTAATTGCGTGGTTTATGAGACATACATATATTTTCCTGCTCTGTCAGATAAGAAGGTCTAGAAACAATATCTTAGTAGCAACAAGCACACCCAAACCCCAGATCTTGATTTCTAATATTATTCTCTAGTACAAGGAACCAGGGTTTCTTATAGAAATGGCTGATTCTAGGGCTGGAGCAGCAAATATCCACAATGATCCTAGACTTCCTGTAGTGCCCTGGAAAGTAAGGAAGTGTCAAACAAGAACGAAACCAAAACTAAACAAACACACAAGTAACTATGGGGGTATGACAAATGTTCTACTAAGAAAGCTCCCAATGGCGAAAGCTGGGACAATTTGAGCAACCAAATAATCTTGGCCTATAAACTCAAGTTAAAAGCAAATACCCAGGAGTCTATCCTGATAGAGATGAATTATCGAGTAAAAAAATCTGTGGGGAATGAGGAACAATAAAAATTCTTTTATGTAGAATTCCAAATAACTAAAAATACTCTGCCTTCAAGGATGGGGAGCTTGACTCCCCATCCCTCCCATGTGAGTTGTGCACAGCACTGTCTGTGAAGAGTGCAGTGTGAAAACGGGCAATCTGACCCATGTAGTCCCAGGCCAGCGATCAATACCAACCTCCCCAATGATAGGTCCTGTTGATAGTGTGTACCATCCATAGGATATGAGGAAAACCACAGTTTACCTCTGTGGTCTTCCTTACCTCTGCGGTCTTCCTGCCCCAGATCCATAACCCCCATCTAATCATGAGAAAAACATTAGATGAGTCCCATGTGAGGGATGGTCTACAGCATGCCTGACAGCACTCCTTAAAACTATCAAGTTCACCCAAAACAAGGGAAGTCTGTGAAGCTCTCAGAGCCCAGATGTGCTTCAAGGAACATGGGGCTGAATGCACGGCTGTGTCCTGGAGAGGAACCCGGAAGTGAAAAAGCCTTCAGGTAAAAACGAAATAAATCCAAATAAAACATGGAGTTCAGTTTATAATAATGTATTAGTACCAGTTTATTAAAAAGCTGTATTATACAAGTATGGAGAGTAATAATAGGAAAAAGTGGATGTGGAACTTACCAGAACTCTGTTTTCATAATTTTTTTGCAAGTCAAATTTTTGCTAAAATAAAAAAAAAAATAAGAAAAGATAAAACAGTGAGACTGCTCCAATTTCTGGACAGTTAAATGGATGCATATTCCAATGAAACCATTCAATACACAGTATTCAAATTTAGAAATGGAGTCTCAGGGCTGGACGTATCTTTTCTTAAAATTTTTTTATTGTTATGTTAATCACCATACATTACATCAGTAGTTTTTGATGTAGTGTTCCATGATTCATTGTTTGTGTATAACACCCAGTGCTCCATGCAGAACGTGCCCTCTTTAATACCCATCATCAGGCTAACCCATCCCCCCACCCCCCTCCCCTCTAGATCCCTCAGTTTGTTTTTCAGAGTCCATCGTCTCTCATGGTTCGTCTACCCCTCCGATTTCCCCCCCTTCATTCTTCCCCTCCTGCTACATTCTTCTTCTTCTTTTTTTCTTTCTTAACATATATTGCATTATTTGTTTCAGAGGTACAGATCTGTGATTCAACAGTCTTGCACAATTCACAGCGCTTACCAGAACACATACCCTCCCCAGTGTCTATCACCCAGCCGCCCCATCCCTCCTACCCCACCCCCCACTCCAGCAACCCTTCGTTTGTTTCCTGAGATTAAGAATTCCTCCTATCAGTGAGGTCATATGATACATGTCTTTCTCTGATTGACTTACTTCGCTCAGCATAACACCCTCCAGTTCCATCCACGTCATTGCACCCTGATGTTTATAGCAGCAATGTCCACAATAGCCAAACTGTGGAAAGAGCCAAGATGTCCATCGACAGGTGAATGGATAAAGAAGATGTGGTATATATATACAAAGGGCTGGACATAATCTTAGAATACATGTAGCCCACACAGTCTTGATTTAAGATGTTGAAACAGAATCTCTGAGAAGTCAAGAAATTTGCGAAACTTACTAAGGGATTCAGAACTTAGAAATAAACTGTCTTGTTTCAGTCCTTCTCACCCGTTAAACTTCTTTCCAGAAGCTACCATTCATGACACATGCACACTGACAGCATTCACGTTCTACAAAACTTTAATTTTCCAAGTTCTTTATTATAAGGCATTTATTCATCATTATAGAAGACAATTAAATTTTAAATCGATACCTATGAGAAAGGTATCTGTCTGTAAGACTCCTGGACCCTCCAGTGTGGGCTGCGTGTGGGAGTGTGTGTGATATGTGGATGTGTGTGTGATGCGTACTCCTTAGGTATTCTAGATAAACGGACATGCTTGCACCTTTTACTTGTAATTTGGAGGTTTCCTTCGGAGACTGCTAGGGAGGTTCCCAGCAGCTGGTGCCATGCATTGCCCCAGGCATTTTGCCAGAAGTTCCAGGACCCTCGGCTGTGATGCTCTGAGTCTGGCCAGAGAGACCACCAGCATCCTAATGCACCCCATCCCCCAGCTCCAGGGGAAAGAATCTGCTAATTTAAAGAACTGGTTCTCTACAGCTCAATCACCAATAAGAAAATCAGCTCAGCTTATAATGAAATTTTGCCATTTGGTCTGAACATTTTCAAGAGTTTCCTATAGCCTGATTTTGCCATTTTCTTATGTCTTCAGAGGCTTAAAGGTCCATTTTTACAAACATATAGGCACACAAGGACAATTGGTCATCAATGAACACCATGAAATATGTAAAGGAATATTGCCTTAGTGTCCTTAATAGCTGACTTCAATTTCCACTGAGAATAAGACAACAGAGAATGGCTCCAAACCATAGGCTAGCTGTTAGAAAAGACTGCTGAATTCCACAAATTAAGGATAAAGGAGTGGGGGACCTGGAGAGAAACCAGAAATAATCATTTGTAGGACAACAGTATTTGACATAGAAGGCAGATTGAAGAACAGAGTGTGTAGGAAAAGATGAATTCTAGGAAGGAAAACTGTGCTTTAGTGGAATTGGTTGAAAGAACCCCGGGCGGCTGAGGGTCTGGATGCGGGACTATCAGACCATCTTTGCTTCTGTAGGCCACGTCCACCCCCCCCCAGCATCGCGCCCCAGTTAGCTCGGGAAGCAGGCCTCAAGAAGGGCCTGTTTATTCTAGGGGACTCAGCAGACCACTGCTTCTGTTTCCCTGTTTAAATCCTTGCCTCCTTTCCTTCATTTCATCCCCTTGGAGCCATCCCCAAGCATTCAACACCTCAACCCTCCACTGTCTCAACAGTTTTAAGAGGCAAGGCCCATTCCATCAACTTGTCATTAAATCGTTCTTTCTCCTGATATTTCAAACTTTGTTTCTCAAGCCCATGCCATGGCAAACCCCTGGTTTTGGATCTAGTTCTTGCTTTTCGAGATCACCTCATGGAAACTTGGACTTGGTTTTATTTTTTCCTGATATTCTTGTACGCTGAATTTTTGTCACCCTCCACATTTCTTACATGGCCCAGTGCCTGAGATTTCCAACCTGAGTTCTCTCCTTGCCGTGGAGGTGAATCTGAGTCCGTCTCACATTTGGCACCCCCACCAGCTCTCCTCTTAGCTTTAAGACTGCCATTTTCAGGCCTGAGATGGCTCTTCTTTAGGTGTTGTCCACTTACTGATGTCTTACTACTGAGGATGTATGTACATTTCTGATACATCATTCTAGAACTTTCTCATAGGTATCGATTTAAAATTTAATTGTCTTCTATAATGATGAATAAATGCCTTATAATAGCCATCCATACTGTCCCAAAAGAAAGAGATATATGACTATACCAGCCTCCCCAGCATTGCTAAAGAGAAATGTTAACTGCATAAATCTCGATTGCTTCTCCCCTTGGAGACAAGATAATGGGTTGCCTGTGGGAGAAGCAGCGTGAAAAAAAACAGCACTTGGAATATTTAGTGCCGATCCTCGCGATGCTGGGTGTGGTGCTTGGAAGTACCCCTGCCTAGTTCTTCAGGCTATTTGGTGGCAAATCCCTTCCAACCCACAGGCACACGATCCTGTTGGAGAAAATTACTTTGAATTGCTGTTAAAATGTCACCACTGTCTTTGTGGTGGTTCCTGTGCTTGCAAAAATGAATTTAGCTTGTGTCAGTGATCTGTATTTTGTCACAACATCCGAAAATACCACATTTTTCTCTGAAAGTTCGTATGATTGTTCTTACATGATGTGGTAATAGACAAAAGCTGCATGGGCTGCTAGTTGGCTAAATTTATTGAAATCTAAAATTACTTCAGGATACTACTGCACCAAACCTGTAAGATGAGATACTCTACTTTTCCCTAGAGAGTTTTTCGTGTCTTGACATAGTGAAACCCGCATACATTTACTGCAGGTATACTTTATGGTGCCCCTAGCAAGCATGGATGAATTTCTTTATAACATTTGAGCTGGGACATGAGAGATAAGACTAACTTATTATTAATTCTGTAGTGACCCATCAAGACTCAGTGTTGCCTTCCATGTTGTCTTGGTTGAGCAACACCCATGAGTCCTGAATATCAGGAAAAATGTAGTGACAAGTTACAGGTTTCCAGTCTCTTGCTGGACCCTATAGGTACTCTCAGTCATATGAGGTTTGGTGTTGGGAGATAGAGGGATTCTAATATTCTGGTCACCTCTCTTCTGAAGCAACATTTATTATTTTATAGCACCTCAGTGAGGTCTGGTGACTCTTCTAGAAAAAAATATTTTGCAATATAAGGTTGAAAAACAAAATTAAACATAGACTAAAGACGTGTTTTAACCTTCCATATTTTCTCTCCCTGCCCAGGGAAGGGGCTTAGGGTCCTTGCCAGGGCTATGGCTTTGTAGGGTTGTACTGACAAAGGATGTAGATAGACAAGGCAGGCCAACAGGGTCCTTACAAGCTATGAATGTCCAGCCAAGAAGGAATATCAGAAAGCCAAGGGCAAGTCAGTGAGTCAGAAACTGAGCAGTGAAGTGGAGAACAGTACAAGTATGAGTCCATCAAAGTCGGACTTGGCTTTCAAACCAGTCAGGCAGCTGGAGCAGGAGGTGGTCATAAGTCAGAGGAGAAGCGGATCATTAAAAGGGAAGAACTCCCTAACCTTTGTTGATACCTAAGGAGTGCAAAGAATGAGCCAAAAGCTTAATAAACATTATATTTAATTCTGATAATAGTATTATCTCAGTTGGCAAACAGAACTTGAGGATCCGAGAGGAGAAGCAACCACCTGGGATCACGCAGCTCCTGAGAGGGAAAGAAGGCACAGTTCAGAAGGTCATGAAGATGGATGGAACCAAAGAGACAAGGAGAACCACAGACATCTTGATCCTGAGGTATGTTCTCTCTGTCAGGGAACTTCTATGCTTGCTGGGTCTGAATACAAGATTGAAGACAAATTACAGCAAAAGAAGAGTATGGGCAGGAATAACTGCTGATTCTGACCCTGCTTCCCAGCCAGAGAAGACAGAGCCGTGAACTCACAGTGGAAACGTGTTCCAGGCAGCTCAGGTCGTGCACTGAGCCTGTGCACCCCATATGCATTTTGCATGTTAGTCTACATTTTACAGTCCTTTATAACACCCTTTCTAGCCCTAGAGTAATTGTATTCCAAATCCTGTGTACTTTCTACTACATCTTGTAAATGTCTATCAGAAACATTCCTCTGAATTTTCCTCTAATGCCATTCTCATAGGCTGCGATTTACCAAACTCAAGCCAGACAGCTGAAACAGACCAACACAGCTAATGCCAAAAGTTGCCTACTTGCAGCTTGCTCAGGAGCATCTGTGTTTCTCAGAAGTCATTTTGGATTCATGCTTTATTGTCTATTTCTTTGAGCTTTGAAAACAACAACAGAAAAACCTATGGCAATCTCATAATTATATAATTCTTTTTCCATAGTTGAATCAAAGCCAATGCTGCTAAATCCCCCTGCTTATCATTTTAGACATGCCGTCTGGAATATTAGACGAGCGATTGAGAGGACAACGAAATCTCATCTTCCAATACACTGTGCCCAAATCTATTTTTCATGGCTTTGTGATTGTTATATTTTCCATAAAATTGATCTTCATGTGGACTGCTATGGTGACTTTCACAACAACTAATACAATTACCCCCAAATGGAGAAAGTGTAGTACTTGTCCACCTCACTGTGAGAAAGTGTGATCTTAGCCTGTAAACAGTTATTGGGGGGACTGTACCAGATTTTCGTTTGATCAGGGAGTTTGGAGTCAACACGTGCTGGAGGTGAGAATTATATTGAGTATTCTTAATTAACAGTTGTGTTTGATCAGGGATTTAGAAGTTGGCACCTGTGAGAAAGTGAGAATTGAATTCAGAATGGCCTCCTAAAGTAATAGCGGTCCTGGTATTGGGTGGAGCTCAAAGCATTTGTTAAGACATGTGTAAGGAAGCCAAAATGAGTGATGTAAGTTGGAGGCACGTGGTTATTTGTTTCTGTTTCTGAGGGAAATATATATACACACACACACACACACACACACACACACACACACATTGAATAATATATTTTTTTTCTACTTTGGATGCCTCTAGAATCTGAGTTCATGCTCAGTATCCAATTTTTGCCTGAAATTTGTTTGTCATTTACCTATATCGAGGCACTGTGATCCACTAGAAGGACATTACTGGTAGTTGGATAAGACTAGGTTTATTTGGATGTCACTTTTTGTTGCATAAACTGGGCATGGCACTTGAGCTCTCTGAAGCTCAGTGTACTCATTAGTAAAATGGCAGTGCTGTTTTGTTTTGTTTTGTTTTGTTTAGAGAGAAAGAGGGTGTGGAGGGGCAGAGGGAGAGAGAATCTTAAGCAGGCTCCACGCCTAATGCAAAGACTGGCACAGGGCTCGATCCCACAACCCTGAGATCATGACCTGAGCAGAAATCAAGAGTTGGACCAACTGAACCTCCCAGAATGGTAGTTATAATACTGACCTAACAAAAATAATGAAAAGCCAATCAAATAAGAATATAACACATCTAACATGGTATTTAATACATAGAAAAAACATATGTTCATCTATTGTCTTTGTCTGAGATCTAGCACCTTCTACTTTAGATAAACTAAGGTCCTCATCATTCCCTAAATATGTGTCTTGTTAACTTGGCCTCTGTGTTCACTTGGATTGCTTCTCTTTTTCTTTTCCATCTGTTCAAATATCTCCCTCTCTGGGATATACTCATAATAAAAACTCTTCATTGTTTATTTTGAATTTAAATGTAAGTGGGTACCTTGTACGTTTATTTGCTAAATTGCAAGCCTGCTCTCAGAGGTCTTGGATTTCTCCAAGGATTTCAGGAGGTTGCTATCTGTGGGTACAAGCAGGGACAGGGACCAAGGCGAGAGCCCAGGTCTCTCAGGGCCCTGTCTGCCTTCAGGAACAGATCCCTCTGGTCCCTTCTCCGACTCCCGCTTTTCTGGTTCATTCAGGATCTTCCACAAGACTGCCAGCCTTTCAGTTACACTCATTTTTGGCTTGCAAAATATCTTTTCTACTAATTTCTCATAGATTATCTGTGTGACCCTCTAGCAGTATTTTGCCCCTAACTCACTTATAACTATCAGCCTCCATCATTGGATTAGTTTTGAATAACTTCCGTTCCTGTTTCTTTTCCTACCTATATGCTTTGTGTGTGTGTGTGTGTGTGTGTGTGTGTGTGTGTATACACATTCAACTTTTCTCAAAAACATTCTTTTAAAAAAATGATTGCTTTCTTTATTTGAGAGAGAGAGTGTGAGGAGAGGGGCAGAGGGAGAGGGAGAGAGAGAATCTCAAGCAGTCTCCCCACTGAGTATGGAGCCTGATGCAGGGCTTGATCTCAGGACCCTGAGATCATGACCTAAGCTGAAACCAAGAGCCAGACACTTAACTGACTGAGCCATTCAGGTGCTCCTGTAAGTACTTTTTAATAAAAAGGTAAAAATCCTTAACAAGTACCTTGATTATCCATGTAAACACTTGCTTTATTTATTTATATCTGTATTTGTTTGAACTGGATTACAAATCTCTGAGTTCTTGGCCTGTTAGTAAGAGTTAAAATTCATGAATTTCATAATTACATGTAAAGTTTCCCAGAAGAGGACATGCTTATCCCAATATTTTTACTCAGTAGTAGATTTCAATGTCTAGAATCTTAAACTAAAGAATGATTATCTTTTGCAATGGGTCCTACATGACCCTGATTTTACTAATAAATGTTTTTTTTTTATATATGTACTAACTTATATGTACTATATCATTTAGGCATAAATGTCCATTCAATACAAAATATGTTGTTGGAAAGAATCTCTTTATTTCTTCAAGCTTATTTCTCTAAAATTTATTTAACTATCCATTCAGGTGTAGAGTTATTAATTAGTTCATCAGGAAGGTAGCGAGTCAAAATATACTTAACGAGCATCTTCTCTATAAAGACTTTGTGATAAGGGATGAGTATCAAGTGATGACTGAGCAAACAGAACCTGGGCCCTTGTGCCACTGGAGCTATTCTAAGGACAGAGAAATCAGGAAACAAATCAAACAAAGGGATATGTATAGGGTATGCATATGTGTACATACACACTTAGATAAGTACTCTCAGGGAAGAAATAAAAAAAATCATAGGCTCAGCCCTCTTATTCCTGTGTTTTTTTTAAAGAATACGGTGGCTGATATCCAAGATCTATAAAGAACTTCTCAAACTCAACACCCAAAAAACAAATAATCAAGTCAAAAAATGGGCAGAAGATATGAACAGACACTTCTCCAAAGAAGACATACAAATGGCTAACAGACGCATGAAAAAATGTGCATCATCATTAGCCATCAGGGAAATTCAAATCAAAACCACATTGAGAGACCACCTTACACCAGTTAGAATGGCAAAAATTGACAAGGCAAGAAACAACAAATGTTGGAGAGGTTGTGGAGAAAGGGGAACCCTCTTACACTGTTGGTGGGAATGCAAGTTGGTACAGCCACTTTGGAAAACAGTGTGGAGGCTCCTCAAAAAATTAAAAATAGAGCTACCCTATGACCCAGCAATTGCACTGCTGGGTATTTACCCCAAAGACACAGATGTAGTGAAAAGAAGGGCCATATGCACCCCAGTGTTTATAGCACCAATGTCCACAATAGCCAAACTGTGGGAAGAGCTGAGATGCCCTTCAACAAACAAATGGATAAAGAAGATGTGGTCCATATATACAATGGAATATTACTCAGCCATCAGAAAGGATGAATACCCAACTTTTACATCAATATGGATGGGACTGGAGGAGATTATGCTAAGTGAAATAAATCAAGCAGAGAAAGCCAAATATCATACGGTTTCACTTATCTGTGGAACATAAGGAATAACATGGAGGACATTAGGAGAAGGAAGGGGAAAATGAAGGGGGAAAATCAGAGGGGGAGACAACCCATGAGAGACTATGGACTCTGAGAAACAAACAGGGTTTTAGAGGGGGGGTGGGGATGGGTTAGCCCAGTGATGGGTATTAAGGAGGGCAAGTACTGCATGGAGCACTGGGTATTATATGAAAACAATGAATCATAGAATACTACATCAAGAGCTAATGATGTACTGTATGGTGACTAACATAACATAATTAAATTAAATTAAATTAAATTTAAAAAATAAAGAATACGGTGTCTTACATTTCTCAGAAAGATAAGTTAAGTTCCTATAATGCAGTGTTTGAATCAGATGATATTTATTCCATTCTACCTTATGTAATTGTTACTTGAATATGTGCATTGAATGGCCAAGAACCAAGATATGAGTGAGTAGAGAGTAGGGTCATGAATAGAAAAGCATTTCCAACCCCCTTTTATTTCTAAGCAGGTCATATTTTAAGTTCTACAATGCTTAGAGAACAAGCTTTGATAACCATACCTGATCCAAATTAGTCAGCTGCTGCTTCTGTTCATTCTCATAAGAAGAAAGAATGGCAGAAGTTGCTCTGAAAATATAAACACACACAAATAACCACAATTTGCCTCAAAGACAGTTTCCTTGTTCATGATCCAAGAGCAAAGACTGTGTAAATCTAAAAAGTGAAAAGACCCTTCAGTTCATTTAATATTAACATGAATTTGCTATTGGATTAAGAAGTGAATACTAAAACAATAAAAGAATTGGATGACTTAGTTTCTGGAAGGCAGTAAATTGAAAAATATCTACCTTATATCCATAAACTCATCAAACAACATATTATTTTATTTTAAAGTGAAGATTAATCAAATGAAATGTGACTCTGGCATTTAATGATTTCAACTTGTTTTGTGAATGCTGGCAAGTTAATCGTTAATATTGATAAATACAGTAATCCTTTAAAACAGAGAGAAAAAGCATGTAGTTTAACAGAACTAATAAATATAAATTACTGCTCCATAAAACACACCCCTTGCCCTTGTTTCTCCTCAGGAAAACAAGAGAAGTCCATGACTGTTTACAAACAGTTCTGAGATCAGACTCAGGGTGACTGGAGCTTGGATGGACCCGAGAGTGTGTTGGATGGAGGAAGACGCGAATCACATGCCCTTTCCCTGTCTGCCCCCACGCGCCCTCCATCCCAGGCAGTTTGGAATACCAGGGGCAGGCTCCACTAGTCCCAACATCTCAAAGTCCTCTTTATGTATAAAATACCATTTTGTGGACTTAAACCATCAAAATGGAGCCATCCAATCAGAAAGCAGCTGTCATGGCTAAATAATGATTGAAACAAAGAAAAATCTGTGAAGATACAGATGATTTGTATCTAAATATAGTTAATATACATAATTTTGCCAAGAGAAGGCGAGAGCAACAAATTCACAACCTTTTCCACAAAGTAAGGACTTTCTAGATGTGAGCCAAACTAACTACAACATTTAGTCTGGAAGCGTTTTGTTACAAGGTGGGGAGTGAGGCTGCTGCAAGGGAGTTGGTGAGGGTTGGAAGCAGTCCTTGGAAAGGCTGGGAAGTGCTATCCTCAGTGGATAACGCCATCTTTCCAGGTTCCTCCCTTAGGCTGGCATCCTGTCTGTCTTCTGCTGTCAAGAAGTTCAACGGTTCTCACCACAACTGTTCCCCAGACTTTCCAAGCCTTGACTTTCCAGATTCTGCCCACCGCACTTCATCAAGGTCATCTCTCTGTCTCGTGGGAAAATGGTGGAGGCCAGTCATTGGCTGGTAAATGTTTAACTACCAGCTATTCGGAAGGGACAAAAAATGTCATGATGTGTGGTCTTTACCAATGTCTGTGGTGTCACTGCTCCCACCATGGCTGAATTCAAGACTCTGGTTTGACTGTACTTGGCACTGGGAAGAAATGCACACATCTTGGGCTGGTAGCACCTGGCTCTGGCCGCACCCTGGGGGCTGCTGGCTCTCTGGGCACTCTGGGAGCTCAGGAGATGAGAGGTCCAGACAGAGGAACAGGGAATGTCCCCCAGAGATCTGGAGGTGAGTGGAAGAGAGGGTTGGTGCTGGGTAAGGAAGTGCATTATTTTTGACTAGCTGTTGAGCAGTCTGGGGGAAACTCCTAGCTGGAGACTAGTTCCATGTGAGGGAGGAGGGTACTGAGAACACTCAGCGGGGAGGCAATTTTGAAGTTTTAAGTATGTTTCTCAGTTATTTTTAAACTTTTCTTATCATAAGAATCACACAGAAGCTCTTCTTAAAAGTGCATGCTTTTTGGTTTTAACCCAAACTGACAATCAGTCCTTCCAGGGAGACCCTTGAGAAATCATATTTCAGCAAGTGGTTCTATGATTCTATTGATCAGATCAGGCAAGACTGGGAAGCACAGAAATAGAAGCCTTGACTCAGGGCATAGTTATTTAAGGGAGAGAAAGTAGAACGGTGTTTTTCAACCCTTACCATGTACAGAATCACCTGGGGAAGTTCATAAATTCTGTTGCTTAGTAGCCACCCCGGAGATTCGGATCTGCCTCGGGTGGGGAAGCCTGGACACCTGTGGGTTTGAAGAGTTCCCAGGGGATTCAAATACACAGCCCGGACGGGGCAGTGCTGATGTGTGTACTGAGAGTGAGGACCGACAACAGAACTGGAGGCAAATCAACAGGATGAGCTGAAGTGTGTGAGGTCGCAGCTGCAGGTGGTGGGTGGATACGTCTGTCCATCCACCATCCCCCCTCAGACAGAGGCTCGTGCCTGTGCCCCTCCTGAGACCCCAGCACTTAGCCAGTGGTCGGCATATGGTAATCCTACAATGAATGTTGAGTGAGTGTCTTAATTGGCTGACTTCATTAATAACCTGGTGATGATGTGTTAATTAATGCATTCTCTTGTTCTGAGGAACATATTTGCATTTCCACAGGACCGTCTGCACACAGTGACTTAACCCAAGGAAATGCCTCCCCTGCTGGAGTAGGCAGGCGGGGAAGACAATTTTTGAGCTTTCTGTTTCATACAAACTATCATGTGGGTAGCTTATTTCCATTAAGTGCAGTCCAATGTCCTGGTACATTTTATTTTTTTTTTAAGTGTACATAAGATATCAACTTCCCAGCTGGGAGGTACAAGCAAGTCTTTTGGAATGATTATTTTAGAAAGAGATAGAACATATATATTATTTACATATTTAATTGCAGTTGAAGACATTTTAATGCGAGGTAATGTAAAACCTTTTAAAATGTCTAAGTAATGGTATTTTCCTCATATTAAAAAAAAAGGCCTTTTCCTCATACGCACAAAAGATTATTCCACAGTTATAAAAATGAGTTTACTCCAAAAGCATATTTTTCATCCTCAGGGTACAACTGCTTTGGAGCATGACCACAGCAAACACTCACGTAAGCTCCCGGCAGCCATGATGCACTTGGTAAATACTGTGTATCTTATTCTTCACACTCACTACCAATTATGGAGTCAGCACCTGTTTTCTCTCCGTCTGCTTTTCCCATGTGTCTTACCTTTTCCGATTTTGTTCTCTTGATTTTCTCAATGACAATTAAAGCTGGATCCAATGAAAGAGGTGGGCTTTTTGCTTACTGCAATTTGTTCTGCGTTGATTGCTTTAACATGAAGAGTCATCTCACTCGTCCCGTGCACTGGGAGACATGTGCTTCCTGGGGCCGCCGAGAAGAGCTCCTACGTCACTGTCCCAGCACCTCCACCTGGGTGCAGACGAAAGCCTGGCTGGCTGCAGCCTCTGGATGGGTATCTGTTGTGTAGAACTGTCTACACAGCATCTAGACCTAGATCATGTATGTTTTGGTTTTTGACCTGCAGGATCTTGCCCCACCCCCACCCCAGGCCAGGGATCCTGAAAAGCATCCGGCATGCTCAGGACAGCCTCTAAAACAAGTAACTGCCCAGCCCCAAGTGCGAACAGTGCCAAGAGCGAGAAGCGGATGGATGTGCACGTTCACACATATTTCTGTGTATCTCGAGGTTGCATGGTCCCGGACAAGATACGCAGTTAGTGGTCTACTTCTCTACTGTCTGTCTCTTCAGCTCTAGGAAATTCCTCCAGGCTGGAGACAGCATTGTGACGTCTCTGTACCAAACACGACCCCTTAGACAGAGATGCCCCTGAATGTTGTCTGCAGTGACACGGGGGAGCTCAGGGGCGCTTCTGGCCTGAGTACCCCCTCCCCGGCCCTAGCATGAGGTGTACCATAGTTTCTTCTTTGGGCCCCTTGAAGGCCCCTGCAAGAGCGGCCGTGAAACCTCAGGGGAGGAGCATGGCCCTCTACCAGCACCCGAGGGCAAGTCAGCACGCGGTTGGATTATGAGACGCCACCCCGAAACGGATCCGGCGTTCTCCCAGCAAGGCCACACCACCAACCTCATCGCTGCCCTCGACTTCCTTCTTCCCTTCCCGCATTCAGTCCCTGCAAGGCCTGGCTGGGCGTGCGTCTCGCCCCCCATGTCCCACCCCGCCGACAGCCAGGAGGTGCTCAGTAAACGCCGCAGACAGGCCCTCGGTCCGTGGCCGGCCGCAGGTGCTCGCTGCTGGCCCAGCATGCCCGGGGCTTGCACGCCCCTGGACTCGGCACCGACGCCTTCTCCTTCTGGCCACGTCCCTCCCCTCGGTGGTTTCCTGTCCCAGCTGCCTTGTTTCTCAGGACTCCACTCCGGTTTCACCTCCTGCAAAGACCGGCCTCGTGGTCCCGGTCCCAGGGCGGCACTTTGGCCTGTGTCAGCGTCTTCCCGCTGAGCCCACTGAGGAGTGCACGGGGGGGCGTGGCTGTGACATCTGTCACCTCGGGGAGTGACAGCATGGCCCCAGCGGATGTGGCTGGGCCCAGCAGGGGTCCACACACACTACAAACAAAACTCTGGCTGGTTTCTGAAGGACCGGCCACCTCATCGGAAAAATGAACCCACTGTGTGAATTATATGCACCTTTTCTGTGAAACCCACAGTATTTATTTACATTTCTTCACAGAAATGATACCTGTTAATCAAGAGGATGGGAGGCAGGAGAGACAGGAAACATCTTGCCAGTTTCTGAGTTTTAAAGCAGGAATAAGAATTTTATATACCTCCCAGCTCATGCAATGTCTTGTAAGAATGCTCTGGAAACCAGCTGAACCCCCAGACTTTGCACGAAGGGTTCCAGCAGACACACATCCAGTCATCCAGTCGACAACACTGATAAACGTGAAGGAGGTAGGGCACACAAGGACAGGAGAGCCTGCGGTCCCTCCGCGTCCTCAGAGGATGCACTTTCTTATAGGGAAACTAGGAATCTTGATGGCGATCCAGGGACTTGACAGACGGTCACGGAGGGGATGACACCGTGTGGGGTGGAAGAGGCGCAGGCCACTCCCAGGGAGTGATCGGAGTCAACGGCGGGGAAGAGCTGGGGGGGCTTCACGTGTGCGTGGATCCGCCATGCAGCAAAGCTGACTTCTGGAACCTTCAGGGTGTTGGAAATACATCAACTGTTCCTTCTGGGAAGATCTGAGTTTCTGTGAAAGAAAAGCCGTAGAGAAACACTGCAGTGAGGAAGAGAAAGGCCGCCTCACGTCGATTCAACACAGCAGACACACACAGAAACCTCCCCACGCACACCCTGCCCGCGAAGGTCCAGCTTATGGACATGGATACCCATAATTCTTTTCCCTACAAAGAGCAGCATCACTTGGTAGAAAGGGCCTGGGTTTGGAGTCAAACAGCTCCCAGCTGTGTAGACAGGAGCATGCATCGCACCCCCAGAGAGCCCTGTTCCTTCACCTGGGCCCAGGCCTGCCCTGAGACTGGATGGAGTGGGGCTGGGGAAACGTGGAGTGTTGGGGACCCCGATCCCCTCCTCTTCCCCTCCTCCTCGGGAGCATCAGCCAATAGAAGGAATAAGTAAGTCAACAGGGATTATAACTCCTGTCGGGATGAAATAAGGGGCATAAGGAAAGCCTTCTTGAAGAGATGGGCTGAGACACCATCCGGGAGCCCCTCCAGGCCTGCTGGAGCCGGAGAGAACCGGCTCCACTTCGGGTGTCAGGCTAAAGCAGAGTCCTGGCCCGGCCCTGCCCTAGTGACCATCTCACCTCCCGTGCTGAGCTGTGTCACACGCCCTGGGGCGACCCGAGCCCACACTTTCAGAATGCTCCCTGCACTGATCGGCAGCCGTGCAGAATTACTGAGCTCCGAATGTCAGTAGTGCCCAGCTGCAGAAACGCCGATTTGGGGTTTCTCAGTGCTTGGCCCATAGTATGGCGTGAGTGGTGGCAGCCCTGCCTTCATCCCCACTGACCTCATATCACGCTCATCCTGGCCACTGTCAGACCTCAAGCACCACTCTGTTTCTGCCTTGGGATGACTTTCAGGGGGGAAAAAAGGCAACAAAAATCATTTTGATGCCGCTGACCTGCTTTCATGGAAAGCCTCCTGCTGCCTGGGAATCGGGCACCCTGTCTTTCTTTTCCTCCCCCTGCCACACCTGCTGGAGAAGCTTGGCCCTCCTGGGAGCAGGCAGGACTGGGGACCTGGTCACGTTGGCGCCAGGAGCCAGCAGGCCTCGGTCCCTGGTGGGCCAGCAGCCATGGCCCAGGGCCCGCTGAGGGCAAACCACCTCTAGCAAGTCTGCTCTCCAGGAAATCCTGCTGCTCAGCTCCCACCGGGAGCAGCGGGCAGAGCACCCAGGTGCCCGCCCTCACCTCCGCACCCCTCCCTCCTTCAGCTTCCTTCCTGGGGCACCGAGGACTGCTCTGATGCGGAGATGAAGTAAAATAAGTGAATCAGTGGGGGTGAAAATCCCAAACTATCCTGGGTCCCCTGTCCTGGGAAGTGGCAGATGCATCTCTTCCAAAACAACCTGAGCTCAGATGATGCCAAATGGTGAGTTGCTCACCCTCCTCTGCACCTCCCAGGCAGGATTTGCTGCCATAATGAGGACCCCAGGAGACAGTGGGGGCACCTGACTAGTTGCAGGGCACAGGCTAGAACCTGCTGGCCTCTCACAACCTTCAGTCTCAAAGGATAGCCCTTCCCCAGGGGAACCCTGTGAGGTGGGCATCCCTCTCCCTTTCAGAGATCACCTAGCACGTGCCAGGAACGTTCTGGAAAGTGTTACAGTGATGAACCAATTCCTCCACGTGTTATTGGGCCTCCAAAGCCTAGAACTGAACAGACCCCAGTTGATCAGAGAGTGTGACTAACACTCCACAAACAGGCGGGATGAGTTGAAATCTTCAGTTAAACATCCCTTAAATGGTCATCAGAGTTTAAGACAAATGAAGAAACTTTAAGAATGTTCAATCAAGATTGGGTTCGCTGGGAAGCTTTAAAAATCCAGCTGAAAAAAAAGAGCCATGTTCTAACAGTCAACCTGGGCTCCAGACTTTTGATCCCCTGGGTAAATACACGGCCTGCTCTGAGCAGAAGCTTACTGTAGGGTGGGAGCAAGTTGAAATCAGAAGTCCAAATGACAGAATTTTTGGACAACTTGTGCTGTCCCTTCCAAGAGTTTTCAGTACTTGACTTTGTGCTGCTGATTTTTGAAAAGGTGAGAATAATTTATAATTAGCCCAAACAAAAGAAATCTCATGTTATTATAAATGGTACTTTTTAGATCTTTGGAGACAGTTTTGTAAAGAAGACAAATAATTCTCCTCTGCATTTGCTCTGAGATATCACATTCCTAATTTAGGAAATGGCTTTTTTGGGGGATTTAGGATGAGAACAAAGGATCTGAATGAGGTCCTCAAAGTGGCTCCCCACTCTTTCCGAGCCCTTCTTATCTTTGTCCCCATGTCGGCAGAGAATAGAAACATCACAACTTCCCTGAGTCATTATTCAAGTGGGGCTTTGCTCTTCAGATCCGAGAGAAGAGAGGACTCCTAAAACTGACGAGTGGACAAGCGGCAGTCAATACATACACATTGACTGAAGAAATGGATGGTTGATGGAAGTGAGCTAAGAAATCCTAACTTGGGCTTAGAAATTTTGCTGGAAAGTCATAACTGCTCGTTAAGAAGAAAATATGGGACTAGAATTTAGGAATTCAGTTTGTATCATGAGCATGAATTGACTGTTTTCCTCCGTACATTCAAATGCTGTGGGCATTTACCTGCTAAACTGTAGAAATTCAATAAATGCTTACGTTGAATGAAGAAAGTTCAGGTGCTTTTGAATCCCCAACCTGGTGACATGGAAATAAGATTTTCTTTGGAGAATTAAAGTATGAACACACTTGTGAGGGGTCAGTCATTGTAGTAATTGTGTCCTGACTGATAGGTGCTGCAGATAATGGCATGCTGTGACTAAGAAAGTTCTTCCTGACATTTCTGAAATGAAATAATGACACATGTCAACATCTGATGAATAACAGACATGCCCAGGACTCCTTTCTCACTGGATAATTAACCGAGTTTCTAATTTCAAGATATTGCTTTGATTTTCTAACAAAAATATTCAGTATACTTGCTGGGTATTTGGGGAGAGGAAAATTTAGAGTCCAGAAGAAGACATAGAAGATATATTTTGATCAACTGTAAAAGGATTTTATAGATTTCTTCTAAGTTGCTTGGCTTACAAAGTAGTCTGTTAATCCATCTCACAAGAAGCATGTCCTGAATTTAAGCATTAAAGTGTGATACTGGGACCAGAATTAGAAACACGAATACAGTCAGAAGTCATAAAGCAATCACAGAATTCATGCAGGACAACGTCACAGTCGGATGCGGAGGGAGTGTGCCTTTTCCGTGCGTTCTGGTGCTGAAGCTGCCACAAGATGTCCAAAGCTCAGGGGAAAGACTTAGGGCACAAATTAAGCTTCGAGCGACTATAGCTGTATTGCATCATTTAGCCCTCAATTAGGCTGGGACACACAACACTGAAACGACCGAAGAAGCATATTACAATAATGAGAGAGGGACACTTTGGGCACCTACAGACTATCACGTCTGGGAACCTGAGTCCATTGCCACAAGAGGAAGCGATGTAGACCGTGGGGGGTGGGGCAGGAGTAGAGAGCAAGAGGCTACTGGAAAACGTGGACTGGGGCCTGGTGTCCCACACGAGGTCACTGCACACCCCTCATCTGTAAATAAGGAAATGGATCAAATCATCCCTTAAAGACCACCCATCCTTTCCTAAACCAGGCTGAGTCTGTGGTACGACATTAAATCATTGAGTGTGGATGATGCTGAGCAGCCACTAGCCCTTTGGCTCTGTGTGATGATAGCTACGGACTGTTTATTTTCCTATCCATCCCTCTGTACGAGCTTTTGTACTATACCCATACTATGTATGGGACGACAAGGTCAGGATCCTATTGATTAATAGTGACAATGACTACAACACATTGAGTCTTTCTGGACAGTAGCAGCTATCTGCACTTGCAGCATCAGATAGAGCCTTTACAAATTATGTCATTCAATCTTTACCGCAACTTGAAGGGTTAAATGTATGTCAGTTTGATGAATTAAGACATACCTTAGAAAGTTAAATAGCTCACCCAAAGTCATAGAAGTAGTATGAGATAGACTTTCATTTGCACACTTTTCTCATCTGACTCCAAACCCCATACCTCCTCCACCTGTGCACTGCTAAATAAATGCTAATATAATGAATGAAAGGTGGAAATGTATAAAGAGGAAAGTAAACAAGAAGAGTATGTAAAGGAAGAAGAGGGGAAAATGCATATTTTTGCAATTACTAAATTCTTGCATTTTTAACCAAGATACAAAACAAACAAAAATCTTTTAAGTATAGTGAACTGGTTGACTTCTGGACTTTTTCTAAAATACCACATATTTAGCAAATGTGGATAGGGCATTGGTTAAGATCTACTCTTTGCCCCTTCTTCCTTCCCTGTCTTCCTCTTCCTCTTCCTCTTCTTCCTTCCCCCCTCCCTCCCCCTCCTCCCTTCCTCCCTCCCTTCTTCCCTCCCTTCTTCCCTCCCTCCCTCCCTTCCTTCCTTCCTTCCTTCCTTCCTTCCTTCCTTCCTTCCTTCCTTCCTTCCTTCCTTCCTCTATCCATATTTTTTTCAGTTCTGTTAAGGCTATAGCTCATTTAGGTAATTACCTATACAAAGGGAAGTAATGGACAATAAGTTAGGGCAAGTGTGTCTGAGTTCAAGAATGATACAGTCTGGCAGGTGAGCAAACACATAGCCCTAGAACATTATTAGCACAAAGGGCATGCCTGTACTTCTGGGGGTTCAACAGAGACTTCCGGAGGAGTGCTGAGCTAAGACTGACACAGGGTTAAGAGCTGTGAGATTGAAGACACACTGTCCTCAAGCTATACCCATGGAGTAAATTGGTCATCTCCATTTTATTCTGTTAAAATAAACTATTCCCATAGAAAGGAACTTGGTCATGTTCATTGTCTTCCACTTGACAATGGCGGGGACCATGGGTTCAGGGGCCTTATTGGACTATTCATCACAGAACACCCTCATCCAGGGCAGCTCCTGGAGGAGTAGACACTAAGTACTTATTTAGAGAGTAAAGAATATTTTTCTTTATTTATTTTCAGAAAATCTGGTCTGAAGCAAGCACATGCTCAGGATCTTTGATTCTGAGATGGGGATAAAGGAGCAGAAAATAGAAATGAACATAGATGTTAGATACAAAAGTCATACTCCATCTTGTCAGTAACTACCTCCAGGCCTGTAGCAAAGAAATGATTTGGGAGGGTCAGACTGCCAAGGTCACCCTGGCCATAAGAGACAGAGCTGTGGCTTGAGTCCTGAGCTCTGTGATTCTCAAGCCCATACCCTGGACCACATCTAAACTCTGTGTTTGCAAGCACTTCCTAAGGTTAAACCTCGGGTACATAATAGAGTGTGGCAACATCTCAGAAATTTACTTGATGATCAATAGAAACACCTTCCTTTGAAAGTACACATAAGTAGAATTCATTAGTTTTGCTGACCTTAGTTC
The DNA here is from genome assembly GCF_964656455.1 of Halichoerus grypus. NCBI lineage: Eukaryota > Metazoa > Chordata > Mammalia > Carnivora > Phocidae > Halichoerus > Halichoerus grypus. Next base: position 3,368,318 of record NC_135721.1, read on the forward strand.
CATGCTTTGTCGATTTGTTAACTCCTGATGAGCTGCACCCAGAGTTGCTCATCCCTGCGTTTACCTGAGCAGCTATGATTTGATGTTCTTTTTCTAGGACCATGCTCCAGCCTTTTCAATTATGTAGTGTCCTCCTAATATTCTCTGTGTCTGGCTCATCCATCCACCATGCTCTCACTGGGAAGAAAACATGCTCTGATGCCTGGTGCTTCTTCAGCACAAGGGAAGAAAGCAGCATTGTGGCTAAATAACCTCAACTCCAAAATGTCTGATGGAAGAGGAAACTGAGAGAAATATTAATATCAGACCTTGTAAGCTAAACTGAAAGAGATGTGAGACTGAGCAGCATAGTGTAACGATCAACCATGGGGACTGGAGGTAACTCTTCCTTGAATCCCTATTATGTCACTTATCCCACCTGTTCAACCAGGTGCAAGTAAATATCCCTCCCTTAGCATCATTGCTTATAAAACCAGTGATGATAATATTGATAAAGACAGTTTTCTTTTCATAGAGTTGTGTCAGCATTAAATGGGATAACCCATTTAAAGCTCTATGGTGTCGAATGCACATTTGTTGCTATCACCTTTGATTAAATAAGCAAGTGTATATTACAATAAGTGTTCTCCTCATAGTAGCGTATTCGTTAATATTTAATAAATAATGACATCCTTTTATAGTGGCAGGTCTAAAAATTAAGAACAATAAATGTTAGCTTCCCTTCCCTAGTTCCCCACTCAGCTAGGGATTATGGTTCCAAATAGTGACCTGCCCCAACAGACACTTCCTTCTGTGACAAGGTCAGAGGTGTCAGACTCATTAACATTTCTTGACCTCATCTTTGAGAGAATAAGAAAAAAGCAAGAATGTGCTGAATCTAGAGGGATGTCCCATTCAGCCCTCAGAGGTCAACTAAGCACCATCTGGAGAAGGTCTTAGAGCTTTCTGTTTGGATCTCGTTTCTAATTCTTTTCTTTAATCCTGCTGACTTTGATGTATTTTTGAATGTGCATCTCTTTCTCTTTCTTCTTGGATATATCTGTCCAAAGAGTTTGCACCCCTCAGAGGCACCCCACCACCAGATTAATGTTTCATGCAAATGGTTTGTATAGGCTCTAGGAGCTTGGCTGAGATGATGAACTTCGGTGTGAAGATGATAGTTATATACATGTACATTTGTGACTTTTTAGAGAGAGGGAATGTTCATTCCATCACCCCACACAGTACCTAGTTTGTAGGCAGCGCTCAAACGTTTGCTGAACTGACAAGGTAAACATCGGATGGTTGCTTTGACCTTGAACATGGCAGTGCAGAATTGAAAATTAGCATGGAGATCTGCGGGAAATGATCCACCTTTATCATCCTCACTCTGCTTCTCGGTACTTACTGTATTAAATTGGATCAATTTGTTATTTAGATGGCTGCCTCTGGAAAGATTTATGACAGAAGAGGACTTTACTCCCTGTTTCATAAGCAAAATAATAATAAATATATAAACCAGTTAGAGAATAGGCCCCTTGTCCAAGGTCAAATATGGAAAATTTGATGGGGGCTCTACCTTTTTCTCCTGTAGAATATTCAAACCTTAATTCTTGATTTCAAAATGGAAAACATTTCATGCACATTCCTTTATCAAATGTGGCATTCTTGAGTTATAAATATGTCTTAAAAAGAGGGATAAATGAGTCTATGAGAAGGAATATCAACTCATTTCAAACCCGTATCTCTCTTTGATTGACTCCTCTATGGTGAGGAGTCACTTTGTGATCTTATTTCTATAGAAATATTCAAAGATATCAGTTACCAGTTAGGCTGTGTCAGAGAGCTCTTTGGGGCCTCATGGCTCGTAGTGGGTTATCATATCTCTCATTCTTGCTTTGTTCTCTAACATATTCATAGAATTATAAATTGTTGGAATTAAAAGGAACTTTTAAAATTACCCAGTCCAGTCTTCATATTTTATTGATAAATCAATCAAAATCCAGAAAGGCTAATCATATTGCCAATGGTCTCATAGCTATTTAGTGAAAGAATGGGCACAGTATCTTCAAACCAACACACTCTTCTGCTACAGGATGTCGACACAACTCTGGAGGATGCCCTTAGGTGGAGAAAGCTATTGGGTATTGTCAAAATGTGTCTTTCTCTTTGCTCATTTTCTAACTTTTCTCCACTATATTTACCCCTGTCATTGAGGGGATATTTAAGATTGAGAACAATTCTCTATAACCAGAGATTTATAAAAAGTAGAACGAATACTATCTCCCACTTCTGTCTCAACAAACAATATTTATTTCTTGGGGTTGGAATAGTGATTTTTTAAATTACTGGATAGATATTGTATTATTAAGAAACTGGGACATGCTCATAAAGTTGGCTGATGTTTTGAACTTGTAAGAGTTTTAATCACATAGTACAAAAGGTATGTAATAAAAAAGTTAAAACTTCACACCATTGTAAAATTAATGTGATTGTTGTACAGATAAGATAAAGTAAAAAATATGATGCATTTAATTAATAGTTTCAAATATTCAGAAAGGAAAAGGAAAACAACTAAATACATGTTAGTGTAATAGAAGAGGCTAAAATCTGCATTTTATAACATAATTCAGATTATAATACGCTTTCAAGAATTTTGGGATTTAGGTAAAGAATATGTTAATACCACCTTTTTTTCCTGGAGGAATTTACACCTCAGAGATTGACTCATCCAAGATCACATAGAAAACAAGTGTAGAGGCTTCTGAATACCTCAGAAGTAATCTCAGTGGGTCCCAGAGGTATTCACATTGAAGACTGAGGATTACGGAATGATGACCCAAAAAATGTGAAAAAATGTAAAAAAATAAATAAATAAATGATTGGGAAAGCTGAAAGTTAGTGATAGGTAATAACTCATTAAATAGAAGTTGATCTCAATTTGTTCATAGACATTTGACTTAGTAAAAAGCAGGCAAAATTCAGATCAACCAATGTTCCCTATGTGTAAGGAACTCCATTTAATGTTGAAAAACAAAGATACTTAAAGCACAGACTGACTGAGTAGGGCTCACAAAGGAGACGCCGAGTGCACAGCCCAGTGGACTCTGGAGCTCAGAGCATAGGATTCCAGAAGAGAGGTTTTAATATTATATGCCTGCAATGAAACAAAAGGCATGCTAGGTTAGTATTAATATTTAAACAACAATCAATTATATTGGTGTGTTAAGGAAATGTTAATTAGTTTTTGAATCTGATTTTTTTAAGTAGGCTCCACACCCAGTGTGGAGCCCAATGTGAGGCTTGACCTCACAACCATGATCACGACCTGAGCTGAGATCAAGAATCAGTCCCTTAACCAGCTGAGCCACCCAGGCACCACAGAATCTGATTTTTTAAGAAAATAAGTAAGTCATTTCAAAATGAAGAGTTAATTTTATAAAAATATAAATTAAATCATCATTTGAGTATTTGACTCGTGAATCAAACAGATAATTTACAATTAAAGATCACACCAAGTAGTTTCTGATTAAAGGAAAAAAAGCTTAGTCTATCAGATACCAGCTTTTTCATATGCAGATGTGAAACCACAGCCTGGTTACACACGGACGTACGCACGCATATCCTACGTACCCAGCTGTAAGCAGAGTTGTACGCATCCCAGGGATATAAGAGAATTGTCAGGCTACACATTACTAGAAGGTGAATATAACACCAAATAAGTTGCTACATACGTTTTCTAATTAACACGTAATCAGAAGTAATTAACAAGGACTTTTTAAAAATAAAATAGCTCCTATTCGTTGTAGAAATTTAAATCATACAGTAAAGTATAACTTAAAAAACAACTTATTTTTTGTATAGTTTTTGTATATCTGAATGTATAGTTGCTTTTAATGAAAACTGGGATCATACTATATAAACACTAATGCTTTTTCCATAAAGCTCATATATAGTATTTCCATGTAATCAAATACTCTTTTGAAAATGGAATTTTAATGATTTATTTAACAAATCCTTTGCTGTTGGTTAATGGAGTTATTGCTAATGTTACTCTTCCTGCCAGGAGGGAGAGTACTGTGGGTGATAGCAGGCATGGTACCCAGGGTGGGAGGAAGCGGCTACTGGGTGATGGGCGAGGGCAGGTGTAGATGTGGGAGGGGAGTGGGGTCATGAGGGAACCAGGCAGTGGGTCAGATGAGACCCACCAAATCGTGCACATTCCTGTGGAAATGGCTGAAAACCCTCCAGATCCTGAAGCAGAAACTTTGAGTCCCAGGGTGGATGATATTGGTATATCAGCTTGGTTGAAAAACAATTTCTAAGTGTTAAAAAATATATATATATTTCCTTAACTATAGTTTCTTTTTTTTAAAGATTTAATTAATTTATTTGACACAGAGAGAGAGGGAGAGAGCATGAGCAGGGGGAGCCACAGGCAGAGGGAGAGGGAGAAGCAGACTCCCTGCTGAGCAGGGAGCCCGATGTGGAACTCGATCCCAGGACCCTGGGACCATGACCTGAGCCTGAGCCGAAGGCAGACGCTTAACCAACTGAGCCACCCAGGTGCCCCAAATTTCCTTAACTATAGTTTCTGATGTGAATCTCTGACCTTTGTTTCCACTTCTCCTACATAAATTCTTCTCATCTCCTGTCCTTGAAAAGTCACCTAATATTTCTGAATCTGCCCCCCTACCCATATGGTGGCTTTAATAATCATGAGTGTAAATATTTAATACATGTAGAGTGTATTAATGCTTATATGCTACAGCAAGCTCAGTATATAGCATTCAATATAAAAATACCTTCCCAACTACAATGTGTGTAATCTTCTGCCTCCTGTGCTTTATAAATAAACTGATAATTATTGATATTGATGATTATTTTAGTTTGCTGGGTGAAACAGTCCTTCGCTGTGTCTTTCTTTAATCTATCTTGAAACCAGAAGGAGCTATCTTTTATTATTTACATGGTTCGTTTCTACAGAAATGAAAGTATGCCTGATAATTATTCTTTTTGTGGGTCTCGTGCCTGAGTGGCTAGCATTCAATAAGTGAGTGTCTTCAACACAGAGCACTTTTCCAAAAAAAACTTTGCGTGATAGGTGAATGGCTTCCATGCAGTGGCAAGATGATGCATGAGGAGCGGTAATCTATTATAGATTTCTTATTGAAATTAGCAAGTAAGGTAAGCCATTGTTGTCCAAAGTTCTTAGACAGGTGGGAGAAGACCAAATGCATCACTAGAGACTTTTTGGAGAACTCCACCTCCTCTGATTCATGCTGATTCTAAACTGCCTGAGAGTGAACTAGAGATGACACTGCACAATAATCCCACATGTAATGTGCTGATAATTAAATCCCTCTGACAATTACATCATGCATTAGCAGGCTCAGCCCAATCCATTACTCATGATCACTATCTTGGACAAAACAAAATGGGTACACGAGGGACCATCAGTGGAGCAGATGCTCTTATGGAAGAAAACAGCCAAACTCTGTTTATGTAATGAGATCTGTGGAAGGCTAAAGCAGGGCTTCCTTTCACCTCCCCCAGTGGGGAACGAGCTCCTAAAGACAATAGCACCCAAGCTTGCCGCCTCCTTGGCTTGTGTCTTTGGCAAAGATAAAATAGTTATGGATCGCACCAAGGTGTTCCAAAAAAAAAAAAAAAAGTCTAGTGATTTGGCTGTAGAGAGAGGCAACCATGATCTATTATTGCTGCTTCTAAGCTACAATAAACATGCAGAACATTACTCACATTCATTATAATCTATTAGCTTAGTGAGTGATGTGAACTCATATTTTAACAATTATTTCTAAGGCAAACATAGGCTTAAACTGATGTCAGAAGTCACAAAACTGGAAGGAAAAAATTGCCGGAGCAACTTTCTCCCATTGGGCCTTGCACACACATGCATGGAAGCCATCTGTTGATATATGTAGCCCTGCTCACTGGGGAACACTTGCTCTTCTTCGAGTCCTGGAAAACTGAGCAAGTTCCCTTCCTGAGTGAAGCCATAAGGGTGTACTGATCAAGCCCTGGGCTATGGGGTGAGACTAACATAATTTCAGGATCTATGCTACCAAAGCAAGCACAAGATTAACATAATTTCAAATCCTGGCCCCATGGTTTCCTGACTGTGTAACCTAGGATAAGTCAGTCACCTTCTCCACACCAAGGCTTCTTCTATTTGTCTTATTCAGGATAGGATATGCTCTGCTGCTATTGTAAACAAATCTTAGAATCCCAGTGGCCTAACATAATTGACACTTGTATTTTGCTCTTGTAAAGCCCAATGAGGGTCAGATTTCCCCTAGATTGCTACCCTCCATGTGGTGACTCAGAGATCCAGGCTCCCTCCACCGAATGATGTCACTACACATCCCGTGAAATCTTGCAGTTGTACTCAACTGCCTCTGACCAGAAAGGCTGCACAGCACTTCTTCCCACATTCCATTGGCTGGAATGATTCTAATGGCTTCAAAGTAGCTCTGAGAGACGGTGGGAGGTCTTTCCATGTGCCCAGGAAATACAGAGGAAGCAGATTTGGAGAGGACTAGTAACTCCATACACTCTTTCATAAGATAAAACTTAAAAAAGCTTTACAAAGCTTTTGGTATTTACAAAATACTGGTATACTTCTTGACACCTAGTCATGCAGGAAACAATTATTACCATACCACAGAATTATTATTCTACCTTTAAGGCATAGGAGACTCACCTGTCAGTGCTCTCAGCACAGCGCTGAGGATGACTTCATTGCCTTTTCAGGACCCCACTTTGACTGTTAGAGCCATGCGAAGGTGAGGACCTAGATCAACTGCCTTCTTGAGAGGTGTTTATGACCTCTAAATAGGTTCCCTCCCCTTTTAACTGACTGGCGAAAGCCAAATGGTGATATAGGTAATGCTTTTCTACCTCCCTTTTAAGTTTAAACCTCTGACTTCGGTGCTTGGGTGACCTCATCTCAAACCTCCCAGGAACTGCCACTCATGAACACCCGCTGCTTTGCCTGTCTCCTCAAGGTCAATCCAACCCAGCCCCTTAGTGGGACTTTCTAACAAAAATTTGGAGAAGCAACTCATGAAATTTAATGTTGAACTAGAGGAAGAGAATTACTGTTGAATACTGTAGTGGGAAAGTGATGTGGAGTTGGCACAGGTGATCTAGGTGACACATGATCAGAGAATTAGGAGTGGACGGATGTAGCAAAGGCAAATTTAAAAGACCTAGGCTGGGGGGCCATAGACTGTGTGATGTTAACCTCTGCCCCCACCCCTTCTTGTCTCCAGAGGGACTTAGCCTCTGCTTTAATAGCTTCTGATTAGACCATTAGCAGACTTGATTATAATTGGAACTAATGGTTCCATACCCAACACTTCTCTCTTGCTGGTTGACTAACACTCTGATGGACTGGTGCTAACACAAGGCAGCATGACAGGTTGATAAAAGAACAATCCAGCAGTGAGCTGACAAGTCTTTAGAATTCCCTGGAATGGAAAAGAAGAGAAAATAAAGAAAAAGCAAAGATAAGAAAAAAATAAGGGGGGGGTGGATAACAAGGGGAGGAAGGGGTAAAACTCTAACCTTGCAGGCAACCCCGTTCCTTTACACACATTTGGCTGGCTTAATTTCTCATCATAAAAGCAAGCCCGATTGAATAGGGAAACTATTTCATCCTTCCTTACCAAGAGCCAAGAGAGAGCCCTGAGGAATCATGGATCAACCATTTACTCTCTAAATACCTCCTTTGAAAAGATGTATACTATAGGATCCATTTACTTGGTTGCCAATTCTTGCCATTTTCCCATTTAGTGAGACTGTTTCAGGTAAACATTGGACAATAGAACCCATCTGACAGGGAGGCTATTATGAGCTTTACAGAATACTGAAAATATTTGGTACATTTCAAGGGCGAAATGGGAATAGACGATGTTATTTTAATTCACTTTGCATCTCCTGTATCAGAGTGCTCATTAAGCAGTTTGTATGCGCTGGACAGCTCACGTGCACCATACCTTACGGCACAAAGCTGACATAAGTGTGCTTCATCCCCATTATACAGTTAGAGTAATAGAAGATAAGAGTATTTATTTCAAGGTGTCCCAGACACAGAACAAAAGTTTCTATCCTAATTGCTGTCAGTTTAGAACAATTCAGACCCTTAACCTCTGGCCTCTGAGTTAGTTCTCAGCTCATTGTAGGACATGCAAGACACCACGTGCTGTTTTCTGTGCCTAAACACAGAGTGTGTGTGTCACACACTAGCAGCCTATTCCCAGGAGGAGGCAGGTAGCCCGGGCAGAGCCCTTGGCTGGTTTTAAGCCCAGGGGTGAATAGCCTTTGACATGAGGAGAACCTCTCCTAGTGTATTCAAAAAACCTTAACACAGCACAGATTCTATAATTATTTTTGGTGTTGCCCTTTTAATATTAAAGAAATATGCCAGGATTTATCTCAGTTAAGGATGGGAGTATTACTCCCAAAGTCCATAAAGGGAAATCCATTTAACTTTTTCCATTGTTTAACGTAGTTCAGACACACACACACACACACACACACACACACACACACACACCCATTGCCTATAGGATAAAGTGTGAAGTCTTTGGCGTCCAAGCGGCCTCACAACCTGGTCAGCAACCATGTCACTTCCAGCTTTGTCTCCTGCCTCTTTCCTATCCACACTAGACACTCCCTTCATACAAGAATGATTGTGCCATATAATGAACCATGGACCTTTATGCATCCATGTCCTTAATGAGGTCTTCCTACACTCTTCAAAACTCAGTTCTAGCGCCACATTCCCTGGAAATTTTCTCAAAGGCACCAGGTGGCATTCAGTGCTGCCCCGTCTGGCTTCCTTGCTTGGTTTTCAATGATAGCGCTTCCCACAAGTGAGGGATCACTGTATTCGCTATCCTCTCCAGGCTATGGAGTCCTCCAGCCATTATGTTTATCTTTGTATCCCCAGTGACTACCTCAGAGTCAGTGGGTAGCAAATAAGCTCTCTCTATATGCTTGCTGAATGAGAGAGGGAGAGAAAAACTTGACTGGAAGCTTGATTGAAGGTCGAATTCTAGTCACCATCACTAGACCGAAGGCTACCTCTCAGGTTAATTGGCTTGTTCAAGCATTCCTCTTGATTCTCTGGACCCCTGGGAAGGTAATGCAGATGCTGTCCAGGGGGTAGGATGCAAAAGGTGACACTGCACTGCAGTGGAGAGCCCATCTGAGCTCAAGGAGTATTTTGAATGGACAGGACCGAGCTCCCTCCCAGGCCAGCCTCCCTCCTAGTCTCTGTCAAAAACAGGGTCTCCCATGTGGGGCACCTGCTTTCCCCCAAGTGAAACTCCCTTTTGCAAGTCCGTCTGAAGGTTTGAGGGGATGCTAACCAGCTCTACATAGGAACTTTGCAGTCCTCTCTCCTCTATCTTGACCCCCAAATCCAGAGCACTGGGAGAGACTGCCCCCACACCCGCTGTCCTTATTTAATTCCCAAGCCTGTCCCATGAGTCCTAAAATGACGTGCCATGATCTTAAATGAGAGTCGAGTGTGGATGAGGCCTGGGGCGCCTGACCTGGGGTTGGGTGGCCCTGCCATTCATTACAGGTGGTAAAATACAAGCCAGCACTTCATAAGACGAGCAGGAGGACTGGTAGCTGAAAGAACCTGAGCCAGGAAAAGTCCGAAAGCCACTCACAGCCTCACACATCTGTGAGAACTGACATTGAAACCCCCTGTCTTCGAAGCAGGTCACAATCTACTAGCTGCACAGGTAATTAATAGCACTTGGGCTTTGGGGAAAGGAGCAGCCGCAGTGTTTGGGGAGAGTCTGGCTGGTTGCAGCACATTTCTGCCCATCTGCTGTCTAGCACTAGCTTCGAGTGAATTAATGGGGGAGATGCATGAGATATACAAATGGCTGCCAGTGTTTTTAATATGACAAGAAGGCATATGGGTAAGGACACAGGATATTCCTGTGCTCATTTAGATAGAAAGAAAAGCCAATATGAAATCTACTCCAAAAATTCCGAGTCTGCATCCTATTAAATAACATTTTAAATCAAACAAAAACTACCGTAGTCCTAAGGTTCAGTCATTTGGCGTATTTGGGGACAGGAGAACTCATCATAAGTGAGCTTCAGGGACGTACACCAGCCCTTTGCGGCCCTTTGAAACTTGCCACCCCACTCACGTGGCCACGTGGCCAGCATGCTCTTTCCTGAGACCGAACACCTTCCCCCCCACCCCACCCGCCACACTGTATGTCATCGGCTAATTCCTCAGATCGTTAAGAGCTCAGGTTGAATGTCAGTCCCTTAGATGAAACATCACCTACTCTAACACTGACTTCTCAGCTGGTCAGGCTCCTGCGTTTGCCAGATAAAAACTATCCCCGCATTAATTCAATCACTAGTCCAGCGTCCAATTTTTTTAGTTTAATATAAACTCAGAGCATAAATCCTAAGACTATTTGAAACCCTAACACCTCTGGTGGGTAGCAAAGTGCCTTGATGAATATTTGCTGAATGTCACTTAGGAATCGCCTTGGTCATCTCTGTCCAAAGCTAGCCTGATTCCCATGGAGCCTGTCTTGACTTGCCTTCTACATTTTCCATATCGAAGCCAATGTGGTCTGTTTAAAACTATATATATACACATATATATATGATAATATTACTGATCTAATAATACTTCTGGTAATCTGTTGAAGCATAACAAACCACCCCTAAACTTAGTGGTTTAAAACAAGAGCAGCTGTTGGTTTTGTACATGAATCTACCATTTGGGCAGGGCTTAATTTAACTCACTTAGGATCCACTCCCATACATATTCCTCAAGCATGTCTGTGTAAATTGGTGAATCTGGCAATTCTTTTGGTACATATTGCATTTCTTCATGGGTACCACTTTGTTCCTGTTTCCCTGGGAACACTCAGACTTGATTCTGGTTATTGGTGCAGAATTACAGTTTCCCAAACTGTGTGCCAAGGTGCCCTAGGGCACCACAGTCAATTCACAAAGGTGCCACAAAATATTTTAAGGGAAATACAAATACTCAACTTCAGTGGAACACTATGTGAGCTACTAGCTTAAAGTATGTCATGGTTTCAACATTAGATCACACTGCAATCTTTTCAATGATGTTTTATCTTTTTAAAACTGAGATCAGTTCCTGGGATAGAAAGGAAGTACTGTGTGAAAATCAATTTGCAATATGAACCGAGGGTAGCAGTTTCCAAATCTGATTCCAGGGTTTGAGAAGTTGAGCAGTGTCCAACAGGTACACACATGCCATTCGTAAGCAATTATGGTTACTTAAGAATAAAGTACAAAAATGTTTTTTTTCTTTCAGTTGTATGTATCATTTTCTTTCAAATAGCTACAAAATGGCTACAAACAAATGAATGAGTGACTATTAAGGGCCAAACATCTTTTTTTCAAAGATTTATTTATTTGTTTGAGAGAGAGAGCATGCGTGCGCATGCTTGAGTGGGGAGGAGGGGCAGAGGGAGAGGGAGAGAGAATCTCTAGCAGACTCCTCACTGAGCGAGGAGCCCGACACAGGGCTCATGACCCTGAGATCATGACCTGACCTGAAATCAAGAGTTGGTTTCTTGAACGCTCTGTGCAAACCAAATGAGCCACCCAGTCAACCCAGGCCAAAATTCTTTTTTTTCCCAGTTTTATTTGGGATATAATTGATATATAACATTGTGTAAGTTTTAGGTGTAAAATGTGATTATTTGAAACACATATATATTACAAAATGATTACCACAATAAAGTTAGTTAACACAATCTTCGCCTCCCATAATTACCATTTGGTGGTTATTGTTGTTAATGGTGAGAATATTTAAGATCCATTCTCTTGGAAACTTTCAAGTGTTCAATACAGCATTTTAAACTATAGTCGTCATGTTGTACATTAGATCCCCAGGACTCATGCCACTTACACCTGGAAGTTTGTGCCTATTGACCAACATCTCCCCATTCCGCAAACTCTCTAGCCCTTGGCAACCACCAAATCTACCCTGTTTCTGTGAGTTTTGTTTTTTGAAATTCCAGATATAAATGAGATCATACAGTACATGTCTTTTTCTGTCTGGCTTATTCCACTTAACATAATGCCCTCAAGCTTCATCCATGTTGTTGCAAATGGAAGGATTTCCATATTTTTTTAATGACTGAATAAGGAATTTAAGGTTTTCAGCCACATAAAATTCTGCCCATATATCCTCCATCTATCATTGCACTAATTTGTCTGGTGATTCAGCTGCCCAGTAGATCAGACCAAAGGTTTGTTTTTCAGAAATCTCAGTTCTGTAGCTAGCTGAGTTCAGGTTGCTTTTAGGACAATTGTAGAAGCTTTCTGGTCCCTTATGGACTTTGAATTGAGAATCTAAATGCATGACTCATCTATTTTTTTTTTCTCCAAGATCTCTAGCAAGCTTACGATCAACCAACCTACCTTACTATGCCCCTCATTTTCACTAAAATGTATCCTTTAGGGTTTGCTTTGTACATGTACTTGTTGATAGGTGCGTATAGGTAATAACTTAGGCAACTGTTTTGTCCCTGCATGACATAGACCCCCGGGACCCCTTTACTGCTGTAACAGGGTCTCTGACACCTTTTAGAACCAATTCCATATTCTCATGCTTAATGTTGTGTTGTCTAGAACCATCCTAGACATCAACAACTCTATTAATAGAAAATAGAAGTAGAATAGAATGACAAAATACTGTAGTTAAGGAATTAGACCTCACAAAATCATGTGAGCCACTGTGAAGTAAAGTTATAAAGTTATAAAGAGAACTAAAGAGAGAAAGAGCGCACACACACGCTCGCAGGTCAAGAACCAGCTGTGGAAACCATGAATGCATTGGAATTTGAGGGGAAGGCTAAAAGCAAGAACTGTCCAGATGCTGGAGTAGAGCCAGGAAGGGAGGCAGGTATAGAAATCCGTGGAAGGGTATTGGTTTTGGCTACTACTCTCTCCCTCTAACTTGACAGCAGAGCTTCTGGTGATGAACCTGGCATTGCTGCTAGACAGGGTCGGTGGTCAAGGAGAGCTGTGTGCAGAGCAGGAAAGGAAAAGGAAAACCTGCCTCTGAGGAGCACTACCTGTCTCTCGCAGCTTCTCAGGACTTGGGAGTGCAATGCCTCGTATTTCACTGGCATCTCACAATCTAGCACCGATTCGCTTTTGGACAACTGCAAGCCAGAAATAATGGGAATGAGATTCTAGGAAGTTTAGTTTCCAGAAGAGCCAACTTGACAACAGAACCATCAGCTCATGCACAGACCCATTCACTATCTGTCAATCTCTTACCTCCAGGTGGCATCTTCCATCATTTCCCTCTGGTACTATATTCAGATTTCTGAAAGAAGAACCAAGTCACTGTTATCTCTGGGTTTCTCTCACTCCCCCGACCAGGTGCAAGATGTTGATCTTATAATTCATAGATCTCAGCACCAGTGGCTATTCTTCCCCCAAAAGTCCTTCCTGAGTTCTTCAGTCATGGCTAAGAGCCTCCCATTCATGGGGGCTCCAACCTCGTGACCTCACCCACTCCTAAGTGCCAAAGGCCCCTCCTCCTAATGCCACCACCTTTCGGGGGGGTAGAATTTCAACATATGAATTTTGGGCGGACACAACCATTCAGTTCATGACACCAGGTAATTTGTTATTCAAAGGGAATGTTGCACATGTCCTCTGCCTATGCACAAGGTCAAACCGAATAACAGGTGTGAACGCTCTGTGCAAACCACTCACTGTGCACTGGAAAATGCTACAAATGCTAAGTTTTTGCTGAAATAGGGCTTTGCTTTCTGAAGCTGTTGTTGTATGGAATATTTGCCAGTTTCCCACGCTTGTACAATTTTTGATGTTACTTTTGGTTTATTATTTTTATCTTTTTGCTTTCATTGTCAGATTGTCAGCTATATTTGCTTTTTGCTCTCAGTCTTTCTATTTCTAGAGGCCCTTGTTGCAACTTGCTGAACTTAATCTTCTGTGGGTGGAAAACAAGATAGTCAAAAGGGGCACTGAGCAGATTTCTTAAATATAGATAATATGAGTTATGAAATATATTTTTGTTTGGGATTTGTAATATCTACTTGGATTATATAAAAAATCTTTTTTTAAAATCTATGTCTAGTTTCTCAACTGTTCTTTCAGTAGTTGAAGTCAAAAGGACTAGTTAATTTTGAATAAAGAAGGGATTATTATATACGGTGAAACCAATGTCTTATTAGTCACAAGATGTTCATGCAAATTTTTAGCATAAAAATACTTTTACCTATAGACTACATAAAAATAATAGTGACTCATATAAACTAGGACCAATACCTTGATTCTATCCTGAAAACAAAACAAAACAAAAAAATAATCTGAATGTCGCAGAAGGGGTATATTCTCTTCCACTGGTCATTGGTGACAAACAAAAAAATGTAGATTATGAAGATGGAAGAAATGGTGACTCTGTGAAAACATGGCAGAAACCGAAAAAAAAATAAAAATAAAAGAGCTTGCCGTATAGCACTGTATAAAAACATAGTAAACTTCCCAGAATACAGTTTAAAAAGATTATTCCACTTTGGGATTTAGAAAAATTATCTTTCCTTTACAGATTTCCATAAGGACTGAAGATGTATAATTATAAAATACATGATTTTTTTGGTTACAAGTAATTTTATGTTTGTGGGGAGAGGAATTAAATGCATGAGATTTTAAGATAGGTACACAGGTTAGTATTCACCATTGTTAGTTCAATGTGTAGAGAAAGCATTAAATAAATATCTGTTGGATGCATGAATGAGTTTTAATGACAAATTAATTATCGTGATCAAATTTGAAGTTTGTATAAGTAACATAAGCTGGATATATATCTTTTGTTTTCAAAATTAATTATATCATCATGATGAACAAAAGACGAATAAGCTCACCTAAGATAATAAATTCACACACAGCTGCCATGTGCTGTAAAATTTCTTTCCAACAGTCTTTACTATGTTCCGCTAATTTGGATTTTGTATGTTAGTATGTGTAGTTGTAGGTGTTTATGGGTTTTTCAGGTTAAAAAAAACCAACTCTGTTTATAATATGCTTTCCTTCCTGGAATATAAAAATTTGATAAATAACTTTAAAAAAAAAAGAAAATGAGAACTCACATTTTCATTTCTGCTACTGCAGTTTTATGCCCACCTTTAATTTGGGGAATCCAATTGCATAATGGGAGAATTGTACGATAATTTACTAAATGCAGCCATAATTTTTCTTTATTTTTGAAAATACAATTGGCTTGCGGAATGCACAATTAGTTTACTGTCTAGTTGCCTATGCAGTTAATTGCAAGTATCAAGTGTTACCAGGCAGACTTTGGTAAACGTATTGCGGATGTCTGCCCATGCCAATGGTTGGCTGACGATGACCCAGACAATGTTTGAAGGGCCAGACCTGGCTCTGGATCCTGACAGAGATGAATATTATTAAAATTGTATTTGAAAATAGAATGCGAGGAAGGTATTGGCCAAAAAAGAAAAAAAAAAAAAGATATCTTGCAGTGAAGGTATTTGAACACAGATTTGAAAAGAGCCATGTCTTTAGGTTGTTAGCCATGGAGGATGGATTAGCAGAAGAGTCAAGCAAAACAGATGTAAATGATCTTTCTTTAATGAGGAGTGCCCCCGAGTGCATCTCCGGAGTGTTGGAAAACAGCCAATAGGAACATTTTGACATTTGGACAAGCAGCTGGAGGAGAAGCTCCCACCAGCTCTCGGCACCTGTCTCCCCGCGGGGAGGCCAGAGGGACGGAGGCCGCGGCGGGTGAACCCCCCAGCGCGCACCAGACAGACCTGCGGCGGAACTGAAAGCCTCCCGCTCAGATCTGGCTGTTCGGCTGCAACCCCTGCCGGGAGCTTTTCCTTGAGGTGGGCAGAGCGAAGAGGCGAGGGCACATCCTGACGACAGGGCTGCCTTTTGGAACCAGGATGAAGAGGACCGTGCCGTTCGTGCGTGTGGACGCGGGCGCAGGACTCGCGGAGCTGCGGGCCTGCGGGTCGGCAACGTCAGACCCGAGCACGAAGGTCTTTCCGAGACAGCAGCAGCCTCCTGACTTCAGCCCGCAGATGCAACACAGACAACTGTGGAATCTGCCATTCGGTTCTCTCGGGGGACAGATTCCTCCTCTGGTGCGCTTGGCGCACGGGTGGCGGGGGAACGGGACGGCGTGGCTCCACCGGGACCGAGTCTGTGCGCTCGGCTCAGCGCCTGTGCGTGGCCTCCGCGAGTGGCCTTCCATCCCTGGCCCCATCAGTCTGCTTACCCACCCACGAGCTCACACCCCGCCACTCAGCGTTCTTTCCTGTTCTTCCCCTTCCCATTTTTGTCACTCCCTTCTCCGGCCCCATTTCCTCCAGACATCTCTTGATTTGATCATCCCCCCTGTGTGTAACCAGTATCCTGCCAGCCCCAAGGGCACTGCCCCACTTAGAAGCCCAGGTCCAGCCATTCCTGCGTCCTCTCTGCACGCCCAGGGGCCCTTGACCTCCTCCTCCACTTGCCTGGGTTCCAACCGTGTTAACATCCACTTCGTACCCTTAGGGCTCTGAACCCCTGACCAGGCCATCCTCTGCAGCCTGTGACCCCCCGCTGGGGCTGGGCCATCACCCCTGGGGGCACACGCTTCTCCTGGTGTCCGGCTTTGACACCTGCCCCGGCCCACTGCTCCTCCACCCCGGGAGAGCCTGCCCTGCTTGGCAAGACTTAATGGTTTTTGCACAGAATTGTCCAGGAGGAGGAGGGAAAGAAAGGAAGGGGAGGGGAGAGAAGATTGGGAAGGAGGACAGGGACCCTGCGGATTTTTTTTATTTTTTTTTTTTTTAAGATTTTATTTATTTATTTGGCAGAGAGAGAGCACAAGCAAGGGGACAGGCAGAGGGAGAAGGAGACGCAGACTCCCCACCCAGCGCGGACCCGGAGACCATGATCCCAGAGGAAGGCAGATGCCTAAGGGACTGAGCCACCCAGGCACCTCCCTTTGGATGTTTTGTAGATGCTCTGTCGGGGGGTGGGAAGTTCTCCTCTCCCACCCCTTCCATTTCCAAGATGAGTGGACATGTGCCTGCGTGTTTCACACTCATGCATTTTAAGTTTTATTAAAAGCTTCTATTTTTGAACTGTTCTCAAAAGGGTTTAGTATTTTTCATACGATTAATGGGATACAGGCTTCTTTGTTAGGTTCATTCAATTAAATGTTTACCTACATTTCTATTTGTCTTTTTAACAATTGATGTCTTGCAGTGTTTACCTGGTCTGGCATTTGCTCTCTGTCAGCTGGATGTGTTGCAAATCCTTTGTCCTGTTCTGCCCTTTGTAATGTGTTTATTTGCTTCACTAGTATTTTGGTTTTCCCAAGTTAAAGTAGGTTTTCATTCTGGGAGGGTGAGGGATATAACTGGGTCATATTAAATATCGTTGGATGTGATTGCTGACATTCTGTTTAGACTTTCCCATCCACGTCATGGCTGAGATTTGCCTGTTTTCCCTTCATCACCGAATCCTGGTCTGTCAGCTCATGAACAGGGCCATGACAGCCCTCTGAAATCGGCTGGGGAGCGTGCCTTCATTCTCCAGCCTCTGAGAACTTTCTAAAAATTTTTACACTGGTTATTGAATCGTTGGCAGAAATTGTGGTTGAAACCTTTTGGCTTGGCACATGAAGTGCCAGGTTATCATAGATTAAAATGTAGATATTAATGGCCAAAATAAAAAGTCTTTAAAATAGGAAAGAATATGACGAACTCAATGGAGAGAAAGAGGTTTTTGGGTTTTTTTTTTTTTTGAGTGTTTTAAAGGGATAAAAAATTCCTTAAGCATAGGCTAAAACACAATGAAATTTACTTCATTAAATTAAAGACTTCTTTTTTTAAAAAAGACATCATTATGGAAATTAAAGTTAAAAGCATAAAATACCATGACTCAGAATATGTTTAATCTGACAATACCAAGTACTGTAGTAATGAGGAGCAGCGGGAACTCTCATACTTTGCTGGTGAAAATAAATTTTGTTGCCCACACTGTGGACAGTCTTTGGCATTATCTAGTAAAAGGTGAATATGTGTGGACCGATGACCAGCGATTCTCTTCCTCGGTATACACCCTAGAGAAGTTCTTGCTCATGTGCCTCAGGATACATATCAACAATGTTCATAGCTGCATTTTTTAAAATAGTCTGAACCTAGAAAAAACTCAAATGTCTACCCATTATAGCATGAATACGTACACTGTAATATATTTATTGCAAATAATACAACACACAATGGAAATAAAAGCAATTATAATTATTGCAATGACATGAATGTCCCTCAAAGTGTATCACTGAGAGAAAAGGCAAGGCCCCTGAGCGTGTGAACCAGCCATGGGATCGTGTTACACTGAAGGTCAGACCATGTGACCTTCCTTTCAGGTACTCTGTCTCATCAAGATGTTTGCAGTGGTCCACAGGCCACACCTAATCCAGCCGTAGGGACATTTCTGACTTTACTTTCCACTACTTCCCACCCCCTTGTTTTCTTCACTCTAGTCCCACTGGCTCCTGGCTGGGTGTGGAACACACTTTGGGTCTTGGTGTGGCTTTCCCTCTGTTTCAAACTTCTTCCCCTGATGGTCAAGGCCTGACTCCAGCGCATCCTCAGACCTTGTCTAGAACATTGCTCTTCCAGTGAGTCTTCCCCTGGCCACCACGTACTTTCTTTCCTTGGTTTATTTTGCTACAAAACTTTCATCATTATTTAATAAATCATTCATTGTTTTTATTTGTTCATCTTATTTATTGTCTGTCTACTCCCCCTAGACTATAGCCAACATGATGACTGGCTCTTATTTTTTTTTTTCTTTTAACAGTTTTATCCTAGTTCTTGGACCAGTGCCTAGAGTGAATTTAGTATTAAATAAATAGTGGTTGATTGAGTGGTTGAGTGGATGGGAAGAATCACACTCCAATTCCAGGAAAGTGATCACTACTGGGGGTGGGGGATAATGATGGAATGAGAAGTTGGCAGCTTACGTATGTCTATTCCAATTCATTTCTTTAAAAAATGAATAATCTGATGCATACAATACAAATGTTAACAGTACTTTAATCTCAGCTGTGCGTATATGGATTTCTTTTAATTTTTTCTTTACTTTTCTGCATGTTTGAAATATTTTATAATTTTTTTTTAATGTAGAGAGAAAAGTAAACATGCTTTGGAAGCATGGCATACTATATTGCTCTTAGAGGATATAGTATGAATTTTTTTAACTTTTTATTGTTATGTTAATCAGCATACATTACATCATTAGTTTTTGATGTAGTGTTCCATGATTCATTGTTTGTGCATAACACCCAGTGCTCCATGAAGAACATGCCCTCTTTAATACCCACCACCAGGCTAACCCATCCTCCCACCCCCTCCCCTCTAGAACCCTCAGTTTGTTTTTCAGAGTCCATCGTCTCTCATGGTTCGTCTCCCCCTCCGATTTCCCCCCTTCATTCTTCCCCTCCTGCTATCTTTTTCTTTTTTTTTTTTTTTAACATATATTGCATTATTTGTTTCAGAGGTACAGATCTGTGATTCAACAGTCTTGCACAATTCACAGTGCTCACCATAGCACATACCCTCCCCAGTGTCTATCACCCAGCCACCCCATCCCTCCCATCCCCCTCCACTCCATCAACCTTCAGTTTGTTTCCTGAGATTAAGAATTCCTCATATCAGTGAGGTCATATGATACATGTTTTCCTCTGATTGACTTATTTCGCTCAGCATAACACCCTCCAGTTCCATCCACGTCATTGCAAATGGCAAGATCTCATTCCTTTTGATGGCTGCATAATATTCCATTGCATATATATATGCATATATATGGTATATATATATATATATATATACCACTTCTTCTTTAGCCATTCATCTGTCGATAGACATCGTGGCTCTTCCCACAGTTTGGCTATTGTGGACATTGCTGCTATAAACATCGGGGTGCACGTACCCCTTCGGATCCCTACATTTGTATCTTTGGGGTAAATACCCAGTAGTGCAATTGCTGGATCGTATCGTAGCTCTATTTTCAACTTTCTGAGGAACCTCCATACTGTTTTCCAGAGTGGTTGCGCCAGCTTGCATTCCCACCAACAGCGTAGGAGGGTTCCCCTTTCTCCGCATCCTCGCCAACATCTGTCATTTC
This sequence comes from Halichoerus grypus, assembly GCF_964656455.1. Taxonomy (NCBI): domain Eukaryota; kingdom Metazoa; phylum Chordata; class Mammalia; order Carnivora; family Phocidae; genus Halichoerus; species Halichoerus grypus. The sequence goes on from NC_135721.1 coordinate 3,388,538, forward strand.
CTGACTTGTTAATTTTAGCCATTCTGACAGGTGTGAGGTGGTATCTCATTGAGGTTTTGATTTGGATTTCCCTGATGCCGAGCGATGTTGGGCACTTTTTCATGTGTCTGTTGGCCATTTGGATGTCTTCTTTGGAAAAATGTCTGTTCATGTCTTCTGCCCATTTCTTGATTGGATCATTTGTTCTTTGGGTGTTGAGTTTGATAAGTTCTTTATAGATTTTGGATACTAGCCCTTTATCTGATATGTCATTTGCAAATATCTTCTCCCATTCTGTTGGTTGTCTTTTGGTTTTGTTGACTGTTTCTTTTGCTGTGCAAAAGCTTTTTATCTTGAATGCAGTCCCAAGAGTTCATTTTTGCCCTTGCTTCCCTTGCCTTTGGCGATGTTTCTAGGAAGAAGTTGCTGCAGCTGAGGTCGAAGAGGTTGCTGCCTGTGTTCTCCTCTAGGATTTTGATGGACTTCTGTCTCACATTGAGGTCTTTCAACTATTTGGAGCCTATTTTTGTGTGTGGTGTAAGGAAATGATCCAGTTTCATTCTTCTGCATGTGGCTGTCCAGTTCTCCCAACACCATTTGTTGAAGAGACTGTCTTTTTTCCATTGGACATTCTTTCCTGCTTGTCAAAGATGAGTTGACCATTGAGTTGAGGGTCCATTTCTGGGCTCTCTATTCTGTTCCATTGATCTATGTGTCTGTTTTTGTGCCAGTACCATACTGTCTTGATGATGACAGCTTTGTAATAGAGCTGGAAGTCCAGAATTGTGGTGCCGCCAGCTTTGCTTTTCTTTTTCAACATTCCTCTGGCTATTCGGGGTCTTTTCTGGTTCCATACAAATTTTAGGATTATTTGTTCCATTTCTTTGAAAAAAGTGGATGATATTTTGTTGGGGATTGCATTGAATGTGTAGATTGCTCTAGGTAGCATTGACATCTTCACGATATTTGTTTTTCCAATCCATGAGCATGGAAGATTTTTCCTTTTCTTTTTGTCTTCCTCAATTTCTTTCATGAGTATTTTATAGTTTTCTGAGTACAGATCCTTTGCATCTTTGGTTAGATTTATTCCTAGGTATCTTATGGTTTTGGGTACAATCGTAAATGGGATCGACTCCTTAATTTCTCTTTCTTCTGTCTTATTGTTGGTGTATAGGAATGCCACTGACTTCTGTGCATTGATTTTATATCTTGCCACTTGACTGAATTCCTGTATGAGTTCTAGCAGTTTTGGGGTGGAATCTTTTGGGTTTTCCACATAAAGTATCATATCATCTGCAAAGAGTGAGAGTTTGACTTCTTCTTTGCCGATTTGGATGCCTTTTATTTCTTTTTGTTGTCTGATTGCTGTGGCTAGGACTTCTAATACTATGTTGAATAGCAGTGGTGATAGTGGACATCCCTGCCGCATTCCTGACCTTAGGGGGAAAGCTCTCAGTTTTTCCCCATTGAGAATGATATTCGCTGTGGGTTTTTCATAGATGGCTTTTATGATATTGAGGTATGTACCCTCTATGCCTATACTCTGAAGAGTTTTGATCAAGAAAGGATGCTGTACTTTGTCAAATGCCTTTTCTGCATCTATTGAGAGGATCGTATGATACTCATTCTTTCTTTTGTTAATGTATTGTATCACGTTGATTGATTTGTGGATGTTGAACCAACCTTGCAGCCCAGGGATAAATCCCACTTGGTCATGGTGAATAATCCTTTTAATGTACTGTTGGATCCTATTGAGTAGTATTTTGATGAGAATTTTTGCATCCATGTTCATCAAGGTTATTGGTCTGTAATTCTCCTTTTTGATGGGGTCTTTGACTGGTTTGGGGATCAAGGTAATGGTGGCCTCATAAAATGAGTTTGGAAGTTTTCCTTCCATTTCTATTTTTTGGAACAGTTTCAGAAGAATAGGTATTAATTCTTCTTTTTTTTTTTTAAAGATTTTATTTATTTATTTGAAGAGAGAGACACTGCGAGAGAGGGAACACAAGCAGGGGGGGTGGCAGAGGGAGAAGCAGGCTTCCCGCCAAGCAGGGAGTCCGATGCGGGGCTCGATGCCAGGACCCTGGGATCATGACCTGAGCCGAAGGCAGACGCTTAACGACTGAGCCACCCAGGTGCCCTGGTATTAATTCTTCTTGAAATTCCCCTTGAAACTCCCAGAATTCCCCTGGGAAGCCATCTGGCCCTGGGCTTTTGTTTGTTGGGAGATTTTTGATGGCTGCTTCAATTTCCTTAGTGGTTATAGGTCTGGTCAGGTTTTCTATTTCTTCCTGGTTCAGTTTTGATAGTTGATACATCTCTAGGAATGCATCCATTCCCTCCAGGTTATCTAATTTGCTGGCATAGAGTTGCTTATAATATGTTCTTATAATTGTTTGTATTTCTTTGGTGTTGGTTGTGATCTCTCCTCTTTCATTCATGATTTTGTTGATTTGGGTCCTTTCTCTTTTTTTTTTTTGATAAATCTGGCCAGGGGTTTATCAATCTTGTTAATTCTTTCAAAGAACCAGCTCCTAGTTTTGTTGATCTGTTCTACTGTGCTTTTGGCTTCTATTTCATTAATTTCTGCTCTGATCTTTATTATTTTTCTTATCCTGTTGGGTTTAGGCTTTATTTGCTGTTTTTATAGTATGAATTTTTAAAAATTGATACTTCCTAAATATATTTGGTCATGGAACACATGTTTTTCAAGGGAATAGCCATTAATATCATTTTCTGGAAATACACTTTGGGAAATCAAGTTGCATGAGCAGATACTGTTCACATAGATCATATTAACTTGTGCTCACTCCTGTGCTCTTATACCAGAGTTCATTTCTTCAGGTATATTTGGAGGTCTATTTGAGATGTTCAGGAAGAAGACCTACAAACCAACAAGCAGCTGCTACAATGTGATGAGAACCACTTCTGTAAATGCGCCAGTGTTAACATATTCACGACCACCTTCTCAGTCCTGTAGAACCAACCACAGCTCTGTAGCCAGGATGGTAGTTTAAGACGGTCAGATACAGAGGTCTCAAAGAATGAAATTGTGTGTAGTAGAGCTAAATAACCCCAGAATATTTGACTGTGGAGCTGTGGTCCTAGAACATTGTGGCAAACTCTTAGACTGCACCCGTGCTGAGACTGCACCTTTGTTGAGTGGACAAGTTGATCTTGACTTTGTGGTCTGTCTTACCAAGCCTCAGAAATCTGTTACTGTAGGAGCATATTTGGACAAGATCTCATGACTCCACACATACATTGGTGCTGATATAAAGCTCCCCATGTGAATATGAGTTCAAAGCCTGGTGATCAGAATCCTTGGCAAGACATTCCCTCAGTGACAGTGAAAGATATGCACAGACTGTGTTTTTATAATTTACTTTGACTCCCTGAGAGTTCATAGCCAATTCATATTAAAGAAAGTATCTGGAATCTTGTAGCAGGCTGGAATAAGTTGAGGTGAACCTGGCCAGGATGATAAGGGAGTAAGAAAGCAAGTCCTCAGAAGGAGAAAAATGGCCAGATGTTGAGCTAGAGGAGCAAATAACTTGGCCCTACATTTTCAAATATTTGAGAATTGTATAGAATTGTTCTCTTTGATCCCAGAAGGTAAAACTAGTATGAATGCGGGCGCCTGGGTGGCTCAGTTGGTTAAGCGACTGCCTTCGGCTCAGGTCATGATCCCGGAGTCCTGGGATTGAGTCCCACATAGGGCTCCCGGCTCGGCGGGGAGCCTGCTTCTCCCTCTGACCCTATCCCCTCTCATGCTGTTTCTCTCTCTCTCTCTCTCAAATAAATAAATAAATAAACTCTTTAAAAAAAAAAACTAGTATGAATGAGTCAATAACTTGAGGGAAGCAGATCTCAATACAGGAGAGACCATTCAGATCATTAACACTGTCCAAACATGGACAGAAATGTCCAGTGAGTGTCTCACTGAGCTTGGCTAGCAGAGATGGTGAGACCTTGAAGTTTTTCAACACGATGATTCTGTAAGTCCAGGAATGTTGTTCCCCTTATATTGATGCCCATCTGCTCTCTACCCTGACACTGTGAGCTCACTTCCCATGGACGACCAGCACTCGTTCCTCATTTGCTTTATCTCTAAAGACTCTGACATCTATTTGCAAAAATTCCTAGGGTCACAGTGTTCAATCAGGGGTATTTGCCCAAATGAAAATAAGTGTGCATGCCTTGTACATGGTTTGTTAAAGGCCCTGATGTGTGCCATAAATTTTTAAGAGTCATCTGGTGCTCTGGGCAGACGCCACTGCTGGTCAGCCTGGCCTGCTGCCATCCTACATCCTTCCGAAGGCTTCACACTGTCACGGGCAATTTTGTTTTAATTGTTACTCTCTCATTTAACAGAGCATGATAAATTGGTTCTGTCTATTGTGTATTTCTCAAATAGCCACTTCCTGGTTCACTATCATGATTATATGACATGTGGAAGGAATAAGGAAGGCTGAATTAATGGGACTACATAGGAGCCAGAGAGCCTTCTGGAAAACTACAGAGAGCTGTATTCTGACGGCCGCCTCAGCTAAATGTCACAGCTAACCAGATATCCCTGAGCTGGAACCAGCACCAAGGAGACCTTCTTGACACCCACACCCACACAAATGTATGCATTAAGAAAAGACTACAGGCTGGAGTTTAGTAGAAAAAGTAATGAAAGAAAATGATAACATCATTTAATTGTCTCCTTTGGGAAGAACCTACAACCCTTTGTAATAAGAATAATGTATAGTGTGAAAATCCAATTAACAATTTTATAAATTAATTACAGGTGTTTTTTGTTTTTTGGGGTTTTTTTTCCAAAAGAATTACCAAATATTGAATGAAATTTTTGTCAGGGCACAATGGTGAAATTTGATGGTTAGCAAATTAGTTTTTTCAATGTGCTCAGAATATGCTCAATTATAGGACATAATTTTGTGTTTGTTATTTAGTGAGAGCAAGAAGTAACAGTACTTGGTTATTCCAAGTCTGTGATTATAATTTGTCGGAGTGCACTGAGGTGACTTCACCGTGATTCAACAGCAACAGAAGACTAAGGAGACATGAAGGCAGATAATCAGCTAACACCGGGAACCATTTTTCTGGGCCCAGAGTGTTATGTGCATGCACTGCACGTAACTAACAATAATAGTGACCAAAACTGGCACAGGCATATTACTTTGGAGCTTGAAACATGTTTCTCATCCACTTGTCTCCTTTGATCATCCTGATTACACTGAGAGGTAGATGATTCCTGTTTTCCAACTGACCAACTTGAAACCCAGAGACGTTAGGCCACTCACTCAAGGAAGTGCATAAAAAGTGGGCCAGGCTAGAATCCTGGCCTCAAAGATTGGTTTCCTTTCCAGTTTCTCTGTTCATCAACAATCTGACCCCTCCTGCCATCCTCACGCCCAGTTAATGGAATGCTCCAGTGACAGAGGTGCTGTTGACCAGAACGTGTGGTGTTATTTCACATGTGTGTGCTTCTCCAGCTGTTCTCATTGTTGGAATTCTTCTCCCAGTGAGCAATTAAGCTCCCATTGATCCTATAAAATTCTCCATAGTGTCATCTCCTTGATATCACACTTTCTGATCCCTTTTCATAGTTTTTTTTAAAACTGTTCTTGTGGAAATGTTCAAGCACGTGCTAAGTAGGGCTTCATCCTACTTGAACCCTTGTCAGTCTTGGTCTTGTTTGAGTCCTCTACCCCTTCCTCCACTTACCTGCTGCTCTTATGGTGTTTGCTAGAATATTTTAAGACAAACATCAGACATCTGTGAATCAGCACACATCCCCCCAAAATCCATGCTTTTGATGGCCACTGGATGTCACCTACTTCCAAGCGGGTTATCAGCTCAGAGAGTGTTTACAGTTGGTTTGTTCAGATGAGGACACACGCAGGATTCTCATACACACTTGGTCGGCTGGAAGCTCCTTCCATCTGGACGAGGGTCTCCATCTGCCCCCACACATTCCCCTAAGCTGTGCATTTCTTGAAGAAATTGCAGAATTCCCCAGTCTGGATTTGGCTCATCACATCTTGTGTTATTTAGCATTTTCCTCTATTCTGCTTTCTATTAATATTTCCAATAGATCTAGAGGCTTAATTAGATTTGGGTTCTTTTTTGGGTCACCTGGGTGGCTCAGTCTTTAAGCGTCTGCCTTGGGCTCAGGTCATGGTCCCAGGGTCTTGGGATCGAGCCCCGCATTGGGCTCCCTGCTCAGCAGGAAGCCTGCTTCTCCCTCTCCCTCTCCCCCTGCTTGTGTTCCCTCTCTTGCTGTGTCTCTCTCTCTGTCAAATAAATAAATAAAATCTTAAAAAAAAAAAAAAAGATTTAGGTTCTTTTCCTTCCTTCCTTCCTTCCTTCCTTCCTTCCTTCCTTCCTTCCTTCTTTCCTTCCCTCTTTCCTTCCTTCCAAGAATACTTGAAATATGGTACTAAGCATTTCCTAGTGTATCCTACTGGGAGGTACTCACTGTCTTGTTGTGCCATTTTGAAGAGATAAGATTTAAAATTGAATTAGATGTTGTCAACCTGATCCATGCATTTAAGACCTTCCTGTCTGTATTTCCAAGTGAATTCTATCCAGAAATGATACTTCTAGATTCATTACTTTGTTAGGAGTAGCAAAACAGGGGTTTCTAAATTCTATAATTTCCCCTGCATTGATGACCTATAACTTTTTTTTCTATAACAAACTTAACCTTATCAACTGTTTCATTTCCTGTAATGCAGTACATTCAGGAAAGGCAGGATGAATGTCTATAATTTATTTTACATATCATTATTTAGAATCATGAGCAGGTGTCCTAAGCACCTCCAACATTGAACAATGGTGTTATTACTTTTTTAAAAAAACATTATCACTGTTAATGGTGGGATGCATGTGTGTATATTTGTTTATGATTTTTATGATGCAGTTCAATACACTGAGGTCATTGTTCTCTTGGCTTCTCGGTTTTTCTCCCCAGAGGCCGTGAAACTCCATCCTTCATGTTATCTCTTACACAGAAACAGGTCCCCGCTTCATCTGCTATAACTTCTTTGCTTTTGACATGACCAGATGTCCCAGGCTCATTTGGTATTAGGAAAACCCTAAGAAATTGCCATTTTTAACCTACGAAGGGGTGATTTCATACAGCTCAAACATCTTCTGCTCCAGGCTGGGGTCAGCCATTCTCCAAGGAGCCCTGGGGAAATGGTATTTAGATGGGAAATGGTATTTAGAAACCGGAGGTGGGGGCGCCTGGGTGGCTCAGTTGGTTGGGCGACTGCCTTCGGCTCAGGTCATGATCCTGGAGTCCCGGGATCGAGTCCCACATCGGGCTCCCTGCTCGGCGGGGAGTCTGCTTCTCCCTCTGACCCTCCCCCCTCTCATGCTCTCTCTCTCTATCTCATTCTCTCTCTCAAATAAATAAATAAAAAATCATAAAAAAATAAAATATTAAAAAGAAACCGGAGGTGGTAGGTGTGTTAAATGGTACTGGCTTCCCAGGACTTCAATATATACTTCTTAGAAGAGAAAAAAATAATGAGTTTGTAATCACTTTACAATTCCTGTAAAGATTATATGATATTATTTTCACTTAAATTCTCTGATTTTTTGTATTAATTTTCTCTTTTGATGGAAATTTTAATTCCTAATGATATTAATATAAATATTCTCTTTTTCCTAAACTATTATGAATATGCAATAGTTTTTAAGTAACAAATAGCAATATGTATCTTATTTGTAGAACAAATTGCATGAAGAAATTGTGATAGGCTAAAAATGCAATATAAGATTTCTTTGTTTTTGCCCTTGGATGCACTGAGTTTTAAAATCACTTAATAATTCTTTGAGTCCTTCTGCAGTGTACTCCATGTACTTTTGGTTCATTTGTTTCCATTTGTTTTCTATTTTTAGAGATTTTTCTCTTTTAGATTTAAAAAAAATATATATGTAACATTTTCATAGTTCCAAAAGTCCCCCAGCCATCTTAATCATACCATCTCTATAATATTTCTATTCCTCACTATTACTGTATGTACCGTATTTTGCAATTGTATGTTCTAATGCCCGTATATCTCAATTGATAAGGAACTAAGTGAGGTCAGGTTCTGTGTCTACATATAAAAAAGTATTTGACATAGAAAAAACGTTATACACTATCCATGAATCGTGTGTGTGTGTGTGTGAGCGTGCACACGCGTGTGCTAATGAAAGAAAGATACAGTTATATATTAGGAAAGTAGTGTCCGTTTCTGGAGTAACATCTATGTTGCTATCAGGAAGGGTTAGGAATAGAGGCCACCGTGGTGTATTTGGAATCCCGAGAGTACACCGTCATGTGAGCTAGTGCTGTGTTAGGTAAAATAAATGCATCTTAACAGAGTGATGGGATGCTAGATGGGATGCTACCTTTGTAAGCTTTTTAATAAGTAGAAGCTTGGTGGTTAAGACCTGGGACTCTAGAGTTAGGCAGACCTGGATTTAAATCCTACCCCAGCTTTACCACTGCATGAAGATGCATCTTGGACAAGCCGCCTACATTGTCTGAATCCCAGTTCCCTCATCTATGAGATGGACACCATAAAATTCCTACCTCGTAGGATTACTATGGGCAGTCAGTGGTAGAGTAACTATAAAGAGCTTATCAGAGGGCTTGGGAAGCAGAAATAGTTGTCACCAAATAGCTGTCATGCCCACCATCATCATGATCATTATTATTACTACTATTCGCTAGACTGCCTTAAAATGTACTCACTCAAGTTTATCAGTTAAGGTACGAGTTCTATCTTAAGTAGAATGAAATGCACTCCAAATTTGTTGCCTGAGGTACTAGTTCTCAACCTCGAGTATACCTGGAGTGCACCTTGAGTGTACCTGGTGGGGATCTTCAAAAGTACTGACACCCGGGGCGGCCTCTGCAGATTCTGACGCAAGTCTGCTAGGGTGTGGACCGAGCACGGGATTGTAAAACGCCCAGGCAACTCTAACGTGTCGGCAGGGCTGAGGACCACTGTGTAAGGTCTTGGATTCCAAGTGATGAAGCAAGAGGCTGTTGATGTTTGACATATTGATTCAAACATATAATTAAGCCAGGGCTGTCGGTGAAAAGTCAAAATGCTCAAAATCAAGTCTCATTAAGAGGATCATGCACACCTAAGGTAGATTCAAGGTGTGCCCTCCCTTCACTGCCCTTCTCTGTCTGCTGAATATACATAGAGGTTTTTATCAGTAGCAAAAAACCACTTGTATCTAATTTGAGCTCAAATACCAGTGCATTCCATTCGTGTCTTATGAATAAAGATAACAGGAACCAGTACTCTAAGGACCAACATACTGAGGTCAGTCGAGACCTCCCTGCTTGGGAAAATGAGATGCACCCACATTATCTTCCTCTTGGCTATGGTGCTTGTCTCCAAGTCTGATACACATGAAGGGAGAATATTTAAAAAGCGAGGTTTGCAGATCTTCCCATTCCACCAGCCTGAGCTGAATCACCAAGTACCATTGCATTCCGTCCATTCTCTTTTTATTCCTCTTGATGAATGTAAGACTTGGCTGCTCAGAATGCAATTAGGGGTAATAAATAAAGGTCTTTGCAAACATCCCAGGCATTTAAAAGCTCCCCATAATTACAAGAGCAACATAATTAAACACAAATTTAAAAAATATACAGCAGGGCGGCGAAAGTATTACTGTAGGACCTTAGCTTTAAAAGCAGATCCTGGCCTATTCCCAGCTTTATGGTTCGTTAACTTTACTTGTGGTTTTCACACGAACATAACCTCAGGTGCAGAACAGGTGCACAGTGTGTGCATCCCTGATTCGGTCGGCTGTGACCGGGCTTCCTCTGCTTGCCCCACGTGCCTGCCGGAGGACAGCGAAGAGCTGGCACGGGGAGTGCATGAACTATTTTCTTCAGCTCTGTTTGAAAAGTATCCAAAATGTATCATTTAGAAGGGAGATTTAAGCCCTTCTGATTTCCCCCAGGCCCCTGTGTGCTCATATATACTTTTTAACTGTTAGTGGACCTGGGAGTCTGACTTCCATTCTGAGCTTCAGAGATCCAAGGACTATACAAGGTTATTGAAGGGTCTGGATGGTAAGAATAAATGGGACCAGGATTTTATTCCATTGCATATATGTAGGTGTAGATTTACAGGTATGTATTCCTTCGTCTTTGGACCTCTGAAGTTAGAGCCAGGTTGTCTGTTAGGGAGGAACTGAAATAATAGTGTAAACAGGAAAACCCAAAGTGATTCGTCACCAGAGCAGCATCTGAGAAGAGAGTCCACAGAGTGTGGGGGGGGGGGGGCACGGGAAATTCAGGATGGGGTCTGGGATAGTGACTGTGGGCTCTGCAGTAGACCACTGACACTGACATTAACACATGTACCCACTTATGAGCTCTTCTCATGAGTTTCCTTGAAAACCTTGGGATTATATAAACTATTTAGAATGTTATGTGTTGCTGGCTACGGAGTCCTTCCAGACTTAGCAGTTTACAAGGGCAAGCACCGGGGTTGCTTGTGGATGAGAACATGTGTTGGAAGGGGTGCCACTGAGCCCTGACTCAGTTTCCCTGCCCACAGCCTTTCAGGGGCTTGAAATGAAGCTCTGGGGTCTTCAAGGCTCCCCTCTTAAGACACAAATATTTGGGCAAAGGAAGGGAAAAGGAAACAGGACCCAGTAATGCATGCACATCTCCTTATCCACTTTCCAGCGGATCCCTGCCATATTTCTGCCTGACCCTCTAAGCTGTGGGTCCCTCAGTGGCAGACACGACCTTTTCCATGTGTCTGTTTCTGTGCTCAGGGTGTTGAACTGAACTACTTACAACTAGCGGTGTTACTGCCCACGTATGATGCCTGGGCGTGCGGGCCCTGGTTTTCATGGAGGACGCTCAGCGCGCTGTGGGCCAGGGCCCGTGTGCAGCCAGCGCAGACCTGGAGTCCCGAACACTGCCCCACGGCCGCGCAGGGTCGGCAGAGGCCTCGGCCGGGGGGCCGGCCAGCGTTTCGCTGACGTTGGCAACCTGGGGGCAGATCTATCTGTCCTAGTGTCCTCAATTTTCTCAGATGTCCTATACCTCTCACAAGGTAACTTTGTTCACCACGATCCTTTTCAAACGTAGATTTCCTTCTGCAAATCCTTCCTCCACGGTGCTAAATACTGCATCCTTGAAAGTAATGAATGGCAGCTTGAAAATCTGCAATATGACCCTTCCTCTCTACAATTCCACATAGATGTTAACTTTGCTGCATATCCATAAAATGCGATGCTGTGTGTTTGCTTTTGAAGCCTGGGTGCTCTCGTTACGAAGATGTCTTTGCTCCAAGGTGCTCTGTATGTGATAGCTCGGAGAAGCACCTTGACTTCTGCAGCAGTCCGGTGACTCTTACCTGGCTCAGCGTGTTGTGGGCACGCACCGAGAAACCAGGGTAGGTGGGGGGCACCCACAGAGAAGCCTGACAGTGGCCTTGC